>NW_026695222.1:35194961-35936628 GCF_021218885.2 Marmota monax | reverse complement strand
GCCTTTGAACGGATTTTGCAGGGATCAAAAGTAATTACTTTGCAAAGTTCATTTCCGACTTCCAGTGTCTTCTTTGCCACCAAATAAATATTTCATAAGCATGAAACTCAGAGGTTCTGTTTCTCTTTGCTTTGCTAGCTTTTTTCTTTTTTTTTTTTTAATTAACCAATGCGCCTGTATTATTTGCTTATTTTTTTTCTAGATTTCTTCATATCATGTAGCAGAATAAGAAAATAAATCTAAGGAACTTTCCCACAGAATATTAAACCTATCATTGCATGTGAGAACAATTGGAGGCTGGGCATTTGCATGAGATCATACGTACCGCCAATTTATTCAGTTTTCATCTAAAACCCACATCTTGAGAGCCTGCTATGAAAGGCACTGGAAATCAATGTTTGTTCACGGTGTTTCTGGGAACTGGGTTATTAGTTAACTCGGAAACTTGTGAGATCTAAGACCAAGTTTTTGGAGTACATCATTAGAAAGACTCTCAAACTCCCTAAGACGGTAGCATATGCCACTTGCCTGCCTGCCTGATGACAGGGATATTTGCAGTGGCAGCCGAAGCTCCTGCAGAATCCTGACTTCAGATAAACAAGCTGGGGCAGCTGACTTGGACTGACAACAATTTTTTTATCTGGCTGGCAGAGGATGGTGCTATGAGTAAGACAATCCAAGATGGGATTGGCCTGGACAGCAAGGGGCAGGAAGCTCAGGATGGACAGAGCCTCCATGGTGCACTGAGCAGCCGGCTCCCCATAGGCCCCCTTCCCCAACAGCACCTGGGGCACTGCCTGCACCCCACTGTGCCAGGGCGACTGCATCTCAGCCAAAGAGCTCTGCCCTCCCAAGCACCAGGCTTGTGACTCCAGCTCTGCTTTTCAAGGGGGCTGCCCTGACTCCTTTCCTGCTGTGACATCTGGTTCTCCAGCATTCCTGCCCTCGCCCTGTACTTGCCACCCCAGCAGATTTCAGGAGAATTCCTTTATTGTTGAAAATAGAGCTGGTTTCCGTCGCCTGCTGCCAAAGAACCCTAAATGATGCTGTGTATGGAACTGTTCCCAGGGCACCAGTGAGACCCAGAGCTTCTCTCACCTGAGGGCCGCCACACGTCACCAAGCTCCTCAGCTTGTTTAGAGGTCCAGTTCCAGGACTGCTCTGCAGCTGCCACCTAGACAGCACTCTGGGCAGAACCCTCATGGTGTCCTGGTAGGTATGAATGACTGTCCCCTCTTCCTTAAAGATGAGAAACTGACAGTTCCCATCAGGAGATGGTGAACACTTAACCAGGACTCTTCTACTACAAAGACCTCTGCTTTCCATTCTCCCGGGGTTCTTCAGCTCCCCAGAGGAGACGGATCTGTCTTTCCCTCAAAATAGTTCCTGTCAACATTTTAACCAGCAACCCGTCCTCCTTTGAATTCTCAGCAGAGTCTTTGTTCGATTTGTTTTGTTTTGCTGTTTCCTCCACAAAAGTCTTACTTGGGATGGGAGTGGAGGGCAGGGTGCCTAGCCCAGCACTCCCTATGTCTGCAGCAGAGTCTCCGAGCCCCCTTAACACCCTGCACAGTTCAAAGCCAGCGCTCTGTGCAACTTGGCTTTTCCATTAATTCAAGTAGGACCACACTCCCTGACCTTAACCTGCTTCTCATCAGGGCTGGGAAGAAGCTAGGGACCCAGCACACCCCATGGGGCCACTCAAGTTTCTCTCCTGTGTCAGCTCAAATATCCAATTTCAAGCTCCTCGCTGACCCATGTTTCCTGACGGAGAGCTGTTCATCTCCTTCATGTTTAGGAAACTGCAGACTCAGTATAAATGTGCCATCCTCTGGTGTCTCTTAAATCCTATGTGGAAGAACGCCAGGGGAGGGTTTAGCACATCTCCTGAGGCGCTCGGAGCTCAGACTTCACAGGAGATTAATGCGTGTGCCGGGAGCCGAGATGCGAAGGGCTATAAATACAGGGGCCTCCTTCCCCGCATGGAGATCCTCGGGTAAAACCACAATACTTTATAGCCTGATCCGCACCCAAGGGGAAGCATGGAAATGACCGTGCTCAGAGAGGGGATATTTTATGCATGAACTGGCTTCATTTCTGAAAGCCGTGAGCTCTGTGGAGGCCAGAGTCTTGGAATATTCCACACTTCATGCATGTCACACCTGGAGGCTCTTCTGGAGCACCTGTTCGTGTAGTTTGGGTCATAAATCCTGAGGAGTTCTGGAAGGTCACTTCCAAATGCACTGGGCTCCTCCCCCGTCCTCAAAGGACATGCTTCCCATGTGAAAACGAGGCGTCCGGGTCGCGTCTTTCTCAAGGGAAACCGAGCAGTAGCTCCCAGGGCTGGTTGCCTCCTTTCCAAGAACCCGCTGCACCCTCTGCTCTTGTGCTTGCTGAACACAGACCATGTGCCCCACCAGGCAAGGCTGGGTGCTGGCCAGCCGCTCCTCCCAACCTCAGCCAGGCCCTTCATCCAGAGCAGCCTGCAGCCTGCGGGGCAGGGCCACAGCGTGCCTCGAGGAGGAGGGGTATCCACCCAGCCCGCCTGCCGCCACAGCTCTCAGGTCTTGCCTCTCAAGGCTTCAGTTCCCCCCCAATGGCTTGGGGTCAGGACTGGGGACACTTTGGACAGGATCATTCCTGCAGTGGGCCCGGCCCCACCCCCTCGTGACAGCATCACTCATCCCAAGTGTGAAAACAGGCGTCTCTCGGCACTGCCACCTTGCCCCAGTCGAGGACTCTGAGCTATGTGTTCACTTAGCAGCCTGTGTGGCCACCAAGGAAGCAACCTAAGCTAAGCACAGAGGTAATTTCCCAAGGACCAAAGAGTCCATGAGGAAGGCTGGCTGCCGCTGAGCCCCCTCCAGCTCACGCCCGCGGCCCGCGGGCATCTCCACACCTCTCCCTTTCTCACGTTGGAAAGTTCTGAGCATTTTTTAATTCTAGGAGGCAAAACGGAGAGAGAAGATAACATGCCCAGGGTCGGCCACAGCTCTGGCCCCACTCCCTCCATCTCTGTCCCCTTGCTGAGAACACCATCAGCTGCTGGCCAGAAATAGAACCTTCATGTGGGGCCGTGTCATGGATTCTCGTGGCCATAACATTCAGAGCCTTTTACTGGGACATAAACTGTAAGCTAAAATGTCACCAGATTTTATTAGACAATCTAAATTTAATTGCAAATAAGTTGATGTACTCGTAAAAGATGATGTAAGACTGCCATCTAAGCAGCCCTACAGGGACAGGCCAGGAGCACAGGCAGCGGCTAAGTGCCGATTTGTCCTCCACACCAAAAAGCATCACTAGGTGTCTGAAGTACAAAGAGGGAAGAGTTAGGTTGGCAGGAAGCAACATTATTACTTAATAATAATAACGCAGGAAGCCAAAGGTCAAGAGAGGTCTGTGAAAACCATGTTCCAAGACCATTTTCTCTGGAATAAAACCTTCCTGAAGAGCACTAAGTCTTTTTTATGGCCAGGGAGAGCATCATTGGGAAATTAATGACAGATCTGAATGATAAATCTGCCTTCCTACAGGAGACTCGGTTTCCTGCAAACAGCTCTTACGCTTCTTAGGCTGGAAGTGAGAACAAGACGAAGGTGCCCAGAAGGATCAGTATTCCAAGCCAGCCATCTGTCCCATTGCCTAATTTCATCAAATATATTTCAAGAAAAATATAGATTAACAAAATTTTACTTTTTGTGTGTCATTTACTTTTTTAAAAAAGATACAGTGTCTTCAATACTGATCCCATGGATTGGGCCAGAATCATATTTTTTCCCATATGATTTCAGAAGATTCACCTAAGATAAAACATGTGCAAAAGAATCTTTGTAAGTTTCAAAATGCTCATCAATATCAGGGCAGTTTTTTCAATTATTGACTGATCAATTTACACAAAGCAGTTGTGTGAGTTTCCTAAAGCTGCCATAACAAATGACCACAAATTGGGTGGGCAGGAATTATCACCTCATAGTTCTGGAGTCTGGAAGTTCAAAATCAAGGTGTTGGCAGGACCATGTTCCCTGGAAAGGTCTAGGAAAGATCTCTCCTGCCTCTTTAGCTCTTGGTGGCTCAGGGGATCCACAGCATTTCTTGGTATGCAGCTGCATGACCCCATCTCTGCTGGGATGGTCACAATGTCCTCTCTGTGTTAGACTCAGTGTCCAAATTCCCCCCTTCTTATAAGGACACTAGTCATTGGAGTGAGACCCACACTTATCTAGAGCAATATCACCTTGACTAAGGTCACATTCTGAGATTCTGGGTGGACATGAGTTTGAGGACACCATTCGACCCCGTGGAAGGTAAGGAAATGATTAGTACGCGTTGCCACAAAGCACGGGTTCCAGGGAAGCCCAGAAACACCATGCCCTGAGAAAGAGGCCACCAAGCACAAACGCTTCTCACCGTTCTGAGAAAGATCACCAGTGGGAGAGAGGCATTTCTCCAACATAAAGGAAGTGCTGGGGGAAGGCAGGTGAGGTCAACCAGGTCAGCATAGGTAAGGGAGACCTGCAGGGCCACCAGCTACTGAAGACCAGCTGCTAAAGGTGGCTTTCTCCTGTCTGCTGTTAGGACAGAGGTTTGGAATATAGGGACTCATCAGTCATATGGACTGTTTTTCCTTAGGACTATCTCAAAACAACTCCCAAACATATCCTCTTGGGACGCAGGATCAGAGTGACCATAACCCACGCATGAGGTCAGGCAGACCTGGGTGCAGCTAAACAACATGAAGCCTCAGTTCTTCGTAAATGCTTGATTACATCATGTAAAGGCCTCACTGGCCAAGACTGGCCAGTGCCAGCCCTCCGGCCTCTTCTCCCTCGGACACTCTCTTCCTAATGCTGTGGTTCAGCCTGAGCCATCCCCATAGCCCCATTGTTCAGGTGAGTATCCATGTGTCCCCACTGCCCTTTCTCTTGGCCCACTCTGTCTTAGTGCCTGGCACCTACCTCTCTTGCTTCCATCCTGCATCTGGGTGCTGCTCTTTGCTCATGGAAAGCTCCTCTTCCCCTCTCCTGCAGGGTGCTGGAGCTCCTGAGGAGTCCGTCCCTGGCTACTCCACCCCCACTGCACAGGCTCTCCAGCTAACCACACCTCCCTGCCCCAGTGACCATGATTAGCACGCATCAACCACCCGGATGTGGGCTTGGCTTCTGGGCATTTCTCTGGAGGGCACCCCCCCAGCCCCATGTGCAGTCAAGACCCTTGCATGTGCTGCTTTGATACCGTGCCCTGCTGCAGCACAAGACATCCCTGCTTTGCTGAGAACTCCTGATCACTTCGTCCCAATTCCAAAGATGGCAGTGCTGTGAGGGAGGCATTGTTCTCATCCTAGCACAATGCTCCCCACACCCTGGGCAGGCTCGAGAATCTGCTGCTTATTATTCATTTATTCATTCACTTACTCAGCCCAAAATATGATTTAGAGAGCATCCACCATGCGTGAGGCACTCTGTATTCATAGTGGACTAAAAAGGGCCTCCTCCCTCCCTGGCTCCCTGGGGTAGTGTTCCTGGGGTGGCAGACAATAAAAGATGGAGACAACATCTGATGACAGGCACTGTGAAGCAAGCACAAGCCAGACTGATGGCCTGACTGGGGCAGGGGCCCTATTTAGACTCTGGTGGAAGGTGAGCTGACACCTGGCATTGGTGGGAAGAGGGGCACTCCCTGCTTGTTTCTGGCTGGGGCACTCAAAGAAGGAAGTGCCGGGGGGAGGGCAGTAACAGCAGATGAGGTCAACCAGGTCAGCAAAGGTAAGGAAGGCCAAGGCCTGCAGGGCCACCATTCTGGGGTCCAGCTACTGAAGACCAGGCATGCAGTCCACTTCTTAGCATGAGGCTTTGCAACATCTGGTAGACAGATTCCAGGAGCAGGAGCAGGAGGGGAGGTGGGGTGCATTCAGGACACACCTGCAGCCCTCCAGGGCCTCCAAAACAAGAGCAATTCCAGGTGTGAAACCACCCAGGACTCACCCGTCTCCTCAGAGGTTCCAGGTCAGTTAGCCCAGCACGTTCAAGCCTGAGGGGGGCTGGGGCTAGGGCATATGCTCTGCATCCACTGAAGGAAAGTTCAAGAAACAGAGCTAAGGGAAGGGCTAAGCTCCTCGCTGTCTGGGCAGTTTGGGTGCAATAAATCACTACTTCAAAAGGTATGTTTTCAGGCAGGTAGGGGATGTCATCCTAGGAGCATCAGTGACATAAATTAGTGGCTCTTTCAGAAGGGTTTATTTACTTAGTAAAGTGGGTTAGATCATCACTAAATTTTGCCATTTGGCACATATGATATTTATGAACTTAATAGCTTCATTAAGGAGGTCCTGGGAGTACGTTACTGAGCAAGCCTATAGATCATCGGGCAATAAATTTAGAGAACGCTCCTTAGCATTTATCTAATTTGGCCATAGTTTTAATTAAGTGTTTCAGCTAATGATTCCCATTTATGTTTAATAAAATTTATTGTGTAAAAATAAGTTATCAAATCCCAATTTATGTGAGTTCTTCTAACTGACGTGGCTGCCCCAAGCAGAACACAGCATGTGTTAATGCGTAGCAATTTGCATTTAGAGGCTTCCCTGTGTTCTGAAAATCTCTGGTCAGAGGCATTTGAGAAGGAGTCCTGCCCTATGTGATTACCTTAAAAATCATTTGCACTAGAAAAGGAAAAAAGATGTGGTCAATTTCCTCTTGATTGCTTCAGAGAATGAAATAGAGTCTAGGCGGCTGCCAAGAGAGGCTGTTTTTAGAAATGGTCACAAACACGCAGATATGCCCTGAATGTCACGGTTTAGTCAGGGTACTGTAGAGGAATGGAACCTACACGGCATGTACATCTGTAATTATAAAAGGGGATTTATTAACTAGGCCTACATGATCAGAAGCTGGATAGTCCCACAATGGCTGTCTGCAGGTGGAAAGCCGGAGGAACCAGCAACTGCTTAACTCAAGAAGCTGGAGCCTCAGAGCAATGATGCAGATCCATTCTGAGATTGGAGGCCTGGGAACTTCCTGAGAGTTGCTGGTCCAAGGCCACACTGGAAGAGCAGAGGGGCTTGGGCTGAAGGAGCAGTGACCACACCCACTCAAGAGGAATCCAGCTTGCATCCCGCGCTGCAGCCTCCTCCTCCTTCCGGCTTCTGTTCCACCCAGCCATAGCCTATTAGTGCCACCCATATTGAGGGAGGGTCCCCCCCTTGGTTTGCAGCCTCACATCCCATTGTCTCTGGAAACACCCTCATACACATGTGGAAGTCTCTTCATCCTAGGAGTTTCCTGAGCGTTCCTCAATCGATCAAGTTGACAATCCAGATTAACCATCACAAGTCCACCCTCCATCAACTTGACACCCAACCATATCTCTTTAAATCATACTTAATCTCCAAATAAGCACTATAACAAGGTCATATTTCTCCCTAATAGGATATAACTATCCTGTATACAACCAAAAATGCATTACACCCTTCCCCAGAATAGAAGACAAAGTTTAAGTGGTACTTATTCTTCTGACATCCTCTTAAATATTGTTATGTAGATTTAACAATACTTGCATACTGATATCATCAATTGACATTATGTTATATAACAAGGAATAAGAGAGGAGAGAAAACAAAGATATCTGCTTAATACATGGGTATATATGCATGTTTTAGGCAGATTTTGTGTCACTGTGTCCAACAAGATCCAACAAGAACAACTTAAAGGAAAAAAAGGTTATTTTAGCTCAATGTTTCAGAGGTTCAGTTCATGGTCAAGCAACTCCATAGCTCTGGACCCAAGGTAAGGATAACATCATGGTGTAATAATGTGGCAGAGGAAGCATCTACTGATATGGCAATAGGAAGCAGAGAGAGAGACAGGGAGAGGGAGTTGGGGGGTGGGAGAGACAGAGAGCCAGAGTGCACCCTCAGATTACCTGGGACAAAATATAAACCCCAAAGGCATTCCCCAGTGACCTACATCCTCCAGGCTTACCCTAACTGCCCAGAGCTACCACCCACTTAATCATTAGGGGATTAATCCACTGAATAGGTTGCAGCTCTTGTAACCTAATCATTTCGCCTCTGAAAATTCTTGCATTGTCTCAAACATGAGTTTTTGTGGGACACTACATAGCAAAACCATAACAGTGCACAAATATACTCTTAACAAATAGGAAAGACATACTCATGGTGGTTATAATCCTCATTGCTGTGACTGCTGACATGGTCATAGCTGGTATTACTACTTTCTTCCACCACCCATTCTACATCCCCTCTGCCTTCAGCAGGTGGCTCAGTGGGTCTTGGTTCTTCACCCAGAGGGTGCCCCTTGTGTTGGTTTGGTTTTTGTGTCAGTGACTAGGATACAAGATAAGAACAATTCAGGAGGAAACATTCATTTTGCTTCATGGTTTCAGAGACTTAGTTCATGACTGGCCGACTCCAAGGCAGAAACATCATGGCAGAGGGTATGGCAAAGGAAATTTGCTCACCTTGTGGCAGGAACAGAGAGAGAGAGAGAGAGATTGAGAGAGAGAGAGAGAGAAAACAGGAGCAAAATATAATCCCAAGGGCACATCCCCCCAGTGACCTACTTCCTCTAGCCACGTCCCACCTACCTACAGTTACTGCTCAGTGATCCATTCAGATTATTAATCCATGAAATGAATCAATCCACTGAATAGATTACAGCTTCTCTTAGTCATGTCACCTCTGATCATTCCTGCATTGCCACATGAGCTTTTGGAAGGACATTTCACATCAAAACCATAACATACACCTTCATTCCTGAAGGGTCTGGGCCATTCATCAACCTGCCTGGATTGGATGGTGGTGTTTTCCCATTGATCTCAGTAATCGGATGTGGTAACACTAAGAGGTACTCTCAGGGATTTTCCATGTCAGGCATAGTCCGTCTTATCTTTCTCGTGGATTAGTAGTCCAATTTTGCCTGTTGACTCAAAATCATGAGGGGCCCAAAGTGATCAGGGGAACTCTTCTAGTTCAACAGAATCATTGTTGTTCTCCCTAGTAGAAGTATTCCCTCCTCTGAAAATAAGACTTCAAGACACTGTAGCACTTAGGTGGTATCATTGATATTACCAGCAGCTTTTAGACATATTTTATAGTGAGAATCAGAAGCAAAAGATGGAAGAAAAAGATGTTAAAATTTGAAGTTTGATCAGGAAAGCAAGTGTAAAATTGAGGCCAAGAAAGGTGTGGTTGCTTCAGAGATTAGCACCATTAGAGAAAAATCAAGTAGTTGGCACCCAGACATTGGGAAAGATGCCTTGAGACCATCCCCAGAATCAGAAAGACCCCACCTAGGGCAGGGTCCAGAGTGAAAAGTGAAAGACTACTTTGAAAATAGCCTTGAGCTCCCTGCTCCTGCAGGGCTGCCCGGGAAGTTGTTTCCAGGATTGGATTCATTGTGCTCAGCCATGCAGGCACTCAGAGACCACTGTGGCCGTGGTCCAAGGAGGCCTGGCTACTGCTCCACCTGGCAGCTAACTGTGACATCGTCTGTGTGGTACTGATTTTGCAGACATAAAGAATGCTGAAGGTATGTATGTGGTCATGGAGGCTTCCATCGCAAATGAAAACCCTAGAGGACAGGCAGCGTGCCCCAGGACCTGAACCCCTGCCGACGTTGCCTGAGAGGGCAATGCACTAGCTGTGAAGGTGAAGCCCAAGCTGCAGTGGAGAGCCAAAGAGTTAGAGATGCCAGGAATGTGGGATGTCTGTCATGGAAAGCTACAGGCAAAGAGCAGAGCCAGCCTAAGAGGCCATGTAGGCTGCATCTAGCAAGGCCACAGGGGCAGGGCTTCCCAAGCCCTTTAGACCTCACAACTGGTGACAACATGGACACCAGACATGGAACTACAGGGTTTAACATTTATCCTGCTGGGGTCTGGTCTTGCTTTGGTCCAATCCTTCCTGTGTCCCCATCCGTCCTTCTTGGAATGGGAAGGTTTACCCTGAGCCTATCCTACCACCTTATGTTGGACGTGTGGAACTTGCTTTTTGAGTTTTACAGGGACTCACAGCTAAGTTTGCCTTGAGGCTTAAAGGAGTCTCTGGGCTTGGACTTTTGAGTATTGCTGAAGCTTTTGAGAGTTTGAGAACTCTTGAAGGTGGACTAAATATATCTTGCATTATGAGATGGCCACAAGCCTTTGGAGATCAGGAGTGGACTGTTCTCGATCAGACGTGGATTGTCTTTAAAAGCTCAGGTGTTGAGGGCTTAGTCTCCACTGCAATAGTGTTCAGAGATGTGGCTTTTGGGAAGTGATTGGATCATGAAGACTCTGGCTTCATAAATGGATTAATTTGTTGAGAGCTGAATAGACTACTGGGGGAGGTAGAAACTGTAGGTGTCGAGGTGTGGTTGGAAGAAATAGGTCACGGGGGGGGGGTGCCCTTGGGGACTATACCTTGTCTCCGTCCACTTCGCCCCAAACACACACAACTTTCCACCTGTCATGGGCTGAGCAGCTTTCCTCTGCCATGTAGGTCGCCATGATGTTCTGCCGCAGTGCAGCCAGCCAACCTTCAACTGAAACCGTGAACCAAAATAAGTCCTTCCCTCTTCAGGTTGTTCTTGTTATGCCTTTTGGTCACAGTGATGAGAACTTGGCCAACACGGTCACAGAACTGCCTCGGATTGTCTGGCACTGTCCTCTCCCTCTCCTCACCACTCCTTCCACCTTCTAGCTGCACCAGCTCCCCGAGCCCACGCATCCATTAGGGCAATCTCTCACTGCTCTCTAAATGTGCAGACTCCATGGACCTGTGGAGCCCTTCCTGGATTCCCACACTCATGATTGGACTTATCAGCTCTCTGGAATCCTAGGATGTTCACAGATCATGGGTTCAACCCAGTCCCCACAACCTCACCCAGCCATCCCATCGCTAAGATGGCTGACCAGAGTCAAGGTCATACCCCTTCCCAGGAACCCCACCTGGTGACCAACTGACATGGAGGTGCAAGCACCCAGCCTGTGACACCACGGAGCCATCTCAGAACTTTGAATAGCCATGCCTGTTCCAGAGTACACCAGACTTTGGGGAGAGTGAGATCCAAGATGGCTCCTCACAGCCCAGGCCTGTTTTGCCCCATCTCTGGACCTCCAGGTCCCCAGAGGTGTGACCCAGAGAGCAGCCCCAGTGAACCATCTCACAGTCCACTTCACAGCCACTCAGCAGCCTCTGGCACTTTCAGGAACCCATATTAGAGATCTGTCACTCAAGGGCATGTACAAGGAAGTTCACCACAACATATTTTTGTGTGAAATTATAAAAATCATAAGTCAGCCTAGAGGCCTATCAAGGCCCCGTAAAAGGTGGACTTTTTCTCATAGACACCCTCCTGTGGTTATGAAAGCTGGGGCAGGTCCGCACCTAGTTACATGGATAGCCAAACCACGAGGGGGAGGACAGTCAAGCTATACTGCGAGGACTCTCACGTCCAAGCAGCCCACTTGTGTATGTTTCCTGTGGATGTCACCTGTCTAACTGGATGTATCTGTATCGACACACTAATTCTAAAAGGAGGTGCAGAAGGTACGGTGGTGCCTCTATGAGGAGCAATTCCAAGAGCAGGCCAGGTGGGAGAGACGGCAGCCAAGGGCTCCAACTCCACCCAGAGGCTCCACTTCCTTTCCAGAGGAGGATGTGTTTGTGTATTGATGACTAATTTACATATCAATCACTTTTGGAATATGGGCCACTTAATACAATCTCCTTTGAAACGTGTAAAAGGACGTAAAGATGGACAGGAAGAAGCACATCAGACACACGTAACTGCCACTGAAATGTCTGCTTCCCCCTTCAGTTAGAGGGCAGTGATCGGCTTCCTTGCAAACAGGAAACAGACCATGAAAACAGGCCTGACCCACTACACCAGCTAGTTTCAATCTACGGATTTTCCCAAGCCCTCCACCTCGGGCTCTTCTGATTGGAAATGTTAACGCTGATGGTTGCTAAGAGATGAATCAAGCTGGGCCATCACTCCTGTGACTGAATTCTCTGATATAACGGTCACCTTTTCATGCCAGTACAACTGAGGCATCTTCTAGTTACAAAAGTCACCATGTCCATAATCTTGCTGCGAGGTACAGACCTCCTCTTCATACCAGAAACGAGGCCCATGTCAGAAATCAGAGAACAGCAGAGCTGACACCCCCTGGAGAGCGCCCAGGCCAGCCCTGGCATTTCACACGCAGGGAAGGACTAGAGAGACCAAGGGACCGAGGCTCCCAAGGAGTTGGCACCGGGGAGGCTTGGCTGGCCCCCCTGCTCCTAAAACAGCCTCCACTTCCATCCAGAGACTGGGGATGTTTGTGAGTCTATGCAAAATAAAAATGGGTTTCAGACCTGCACAATGATGACGCAGAGGCTCACGGGGACCCCTGCATCATCTTGCCTTGGCCACACTGACCGGTGCAGGGGTGAGCCTGTGAGCCACAGTTGCCCCATTGCAGTGATTCTGGAAAGGTCTATTCTACCCCTGTGGACCTTCCACCCCGCAGTCCAGTTGCTGCTGGAAGCCCTCCTGTGACCAAGAGGGGAGACCCTGCCTGAAAACAGGCAAACCACAGTAGATGGTCTCTCTGAAGCCAGAGAGGTACAGACCTACTTGGGACATCCCCTAAGTCCTTGGAGCAGAATTCTCCAGACTGTGACCCAAACACTTTTGTTAGTTTAAATTGGTTGGAGTTAGGTTTTTATATCCAAAAGCATGATCTTTGGCAGAAACTCTCATAGATATTAAGAGAGTACATTTTGCATAGTCTTGTGTGCGTGGTGATTTGGCAATGTCAATTCATATTTAAAAGGCTTGTGTCATTTGCCACATGAATCTCTTTCTAGGAAGGAATTTATCCTATAGAAACCTTCATTAATTATGCAGGGACTTTTACCCAATGGTCTTTGCAGCACAGTTCATAATAGTCAAAAATTGGAAACAACTATGTCTCTATCAACGTAAGACTTATTAAGTTAATTATAGTCTTTTCACTGTATAGAACACCAGAGAAAAGTTTTAAAGAATGCAGTTGAGGTGTACTTTCTCAGGAAGGTATCCATGATTTGTTGATAAGTGAACAAAGCAAGCTGTACAAGAATGTTTGGCTTCATTTTTTTTTTTTTTTTTGTAAAATAAGATAAAAATAAGAGTCTAGCACATATCTGAAGGGGAATATGTTGCTGGAAGATTTGCAGGATTAAATGGAGGAGCTTTTCACTTTTTCAGAATACATGAAAATTCAAACGCTGCAGAAATCTAATGGGGATGTATCGCTTTTACACTCAAAGAAAAAAGAAAAAAAAGCACTTTAAATTCCAAAGTGCGTAATTTGTCTTGAGGTATTTGGCCATAAGTAACTCTGTGACACGAGCTCTAAATAAAACACTCCAACACCCCCAACAGTGCCTCTGTGCGTAGGCTCCGCCGCAGGGGGCTGCCTCGGGAGTGGAGAGCAGCTCTGGCCCCCTGCGCATGGCTGCTGTTCATGGGCCAGTGGGCCCAGGTGAGGTGGTGTGTCACTTCCCTGTCCATTCTCACATGGCTATCCTGACACATTTTGAATGTCCCTTTCACAGAGGTTCCCCGCCTACTGAGCCTCAAGCCGTCATTTCTCAGTGAGTGCTGGCACCATAGGTTAGCCGTGATCCTGCCCTCCTGGAACCTGTGGGGGAGACAGAGCCCAAGGAGAGGTGCAGAGGGGTGGCCTCCTTGGGCACAAGCCCCTGCGGACAAGAGAGGCTCCGGAAGAGTGCAGTTCAGGTGGGAGGGGGTCACGGAGGACACACATGCACCTGGGGGCGGGGCTTGGGGTACCTAAAGAAAGCTGCCTGTGGGGCACTCAGTGTCGTGAGGGAGGAGTCACCGCAGAGGGCTGCAAACTGGGTTAAAACTGTTGTCGTTTCTCTTAAGGAAAATGGAAAGCTATAGGAAGGTTTACGCCATGAGTGAGGGATGCCATCTGCCAGGCTACGGCACCCTCTGTGCCTAATAGCTACAGATGGTGGAGGGACTCACTGAGTGGCTCAGGGAGACCCCCAGAAGCTGTCTGAGCAGAGGATGGAGGGAGATGGGAGCAGAGTAAAGTCACAGGCTTCCTGGGCTTTGACTAAAACCACGGTGGCCCATGGACGGCTATCCATGCGTCTCCCCTCTGCCCAGCACCTGGAAGCATATCTCCACCACACCCACCCTGCCCACTGTTTCCCCAAGGTACACAGCTGCGTGGGCCATCATGTCCTCCTGGAATCTGGACCAATCCTGATCCACGCCCATTGCACACAGTCTCACACATACATGTGAAAACGCACACACTTGTAGGCAACCACCTCTCCATGTCCTGGGTCACCTGGGGCCTCTTACTCATGCTGTCCCTTATAGGCTGCTTCCACACAGGTGCCTCCTGACCCTTGCCCTGGTGTGGCTGCCTTCTTCCACTCTCCAGACGCACTGCTCCTCCTACGGCAGGTTGGCAGGTTCTTAACCTCTTTAACCCCCTTTCCCCATGAGAACAGAAGAAAACCACCAGTGGCTGGTCCATGGGATTCCATGACAGTGAGAAATTGGTACCTGGCCCACTGTCGGCTCTCAGTAAGGTTAGCAGGTCTGAGTTTCCCCTTCACTACTTCATGCTCACAAGATGAAATGGGGTCACATTTCAGTAAACCCACTGCAAGTTGAACTATCGTGAGTCAAAAGGCATTTAATGCATCTAACCTAGAGGACATCCTCGTTCAGCAGGGTCCTCCAAAAACATGCTCACCAAATGCAAAACCTACATTACAATAAAGTGTTGAATACCTCCTGTAATTTGTTGAACACCATTGAAGGTAAAAGGCAGAATGGTTGTGTGGGCACATCTTGGCACCACTAACAACCACAGAGTCCTAAGTGGGGCCATAGCAAGACAGAGCCGTCTGGGTATTTGTGTCTCTTTTAGGGACTCTGACCTGACCCATATGGCAGCCACCAGCCACATGCAGCTCTGACCTCTTGAATATGACTCATTTGAAGCAAAATGTGCTTTATCTATACAATGCACATGGGATTTAAAAAAAGGAAAAGCATATAAAATAACATTAGTGTTCTTGTGTTGAATTCATGTTGAAATATTAATATTTTGGATGTATTGCACAATAGAAAATAAATTAGTAAAACTCATCTTCCCTGTTTCTTCTTACATTTTTTTGTGTGGCCACTAGAAAACCTCAGGTTACACAAGTAATTTACTTTATGTTTCTTTTGGACAGGAGGGTCAGACCAGAGACCTCGAAGGACCAGATGGCAGACTTTCCCATTCCAACTACTGGGCTCTGCTGCGCCGGCACATTGAATGCTACGGCTGGGTGTCGATAAAACTTTATCCACACAACTTTGGGCTGAATTAGCCTGAGGCTGGGGTCTGCTGTATACAGTGAGCCCTTTGAGGCCATCTGCCGCAGTCTGGCTGGGCACAAATCACGAGCCACTGAAGCAGGAACAAACTCTATTTTTGAACTCCACCAAAACACTTCACACACGCTTCCGGGGAATTCTCCCGAATGCCACGCGGCTCGTCCAGGAACCAGCCACCGGAAATATCTCCTCCGGAAATCCCTCTTCCTGCACTTCCCCAACCAATGGGAACTCTCCGGGAATCCCCACGAGAACTCCAAAGTAGCGGCCGAGGCGGATAGTAATGCCTCGCCTGTCAACCAATACTATTGGCAAAATGCCAGGGGCCATTCCGACTCGGCTGTGGCTCTCAGCAGCCATCGAAGTCTCAGCCTCGCTCCCAGCTGCTCTTTGCACCTAACACAGGATGGGCTTAGAGAATGTGTTCCACAGGTGATTTGCGAATGAGTGGACAGTTGTTTCTAAATCTAGCTGCCCAGAGTCAAGAGAACTGTGATCAAAAGGACCAGCAAGCACATTCCCCTGCCCACACTGAGCACTAACTCCAACTTCCAGCTGACAGGAGTCGGGTGCGTGGTGGTGGAGGTCTGCTGTGTGAGGGGTCCTGTCTCCACAAGCTCCCAGGGAACCCCTTCCTCTCTTCCTCTTCTCATCAGGCCCTTGAAACCCAAGTGCCACATAGGATCATCCCCTCATCCAGGTACCCCCAGAGGGACCCTCCAAAATGGCACACATGGCCCCTGGCTCTTCCCACCTGGTCACCTCCCCTTCTCACACAGCATGTCCTATGGTCAGGGCCACAGCAAAGGCCAGTTCTGCAGCCCAGAGCCCTTGTGGTCTCCAGTCGGATTCTCCTCCTCTGGACACCTCAGCCTCCCTGTCTGCAGTGGCCAAGAGCTTTAAGAGGGCAGGGCAGGGCAGCTCCACGTGTCCACACCAGGCCCAGGGAAGGCAGGAGGACAGTGGTCAGGAGCTGCCTCTGAATCCTCCACCAGGGCAGCCCAAGACCACAGCCACAGTGGATGGCCTGGGCACTGCTGCCGGGGTGGGCTGGCCCAGTGTGCACAGAAGGAGAAGACCACAGACCTCTGCTCAGGGAGGAGGGCAAGAGAAGACTCAGCCCAGCCAACGGTGGAGCACAGCGCGCCCCATCTCTCCTGCCCTCCCTTCCAGGAGAAGAGAGAGGACTGTAGCAGTGGGGTAGAAGGTAGAAAGTGGGGCTACCAGAGGGTCCTCGTCACCCTGTTGGGACCAGCGGTAAAATCCAGAGGTCGTATAGTGAGAAGTGGTAAATAGGAGAGAAAGGACTCCAAGGATCAGGTGGGCCTGGGTCCTCAGATGTTGACCCTGGTCACCATGGCAACAAGTGACCACTCTAAAGGGGAAGGACAGATCACAGAAAGAAGATGATGCGTGTGTGCCACGTGTGTGTCTGTACGTCTACGAAACTCAGAGAACTCGAGTGTCTGGATCATTATGTGTGCTTCCCCTCAACCAGCACCTTCACCATCCATCCCCCTCCAGCGGGCCTCCAGGACTCCACCTGAGGTCTTGAGGCAGCCTCTTCCTTTGCTCTCAGCCGCATGGCTGGAGTTGCTGCTTACCATTCACACAGGACAGGGCCACGCACTGCCAGCTCATCCCAGAAGCAGTGTAGGGCAAGTGCTGACTGAAGGCATCTGCACTGTCCAGGGCCCCTCCATCCCCCCGGACAGGACTGTGTCTGACTCTTTACCCCTCTGCCCCCTCCCGGTCACCAGCACCCCACAGAACTGCTAATTCCTGGGATTTACTTTCCAACAAACTTCATTTGGATTACAAGACACAACAGAGCCCCCTGATCTCAACAAGACACGTACCGCTTCATTCCACGGTTTGGGAAACAATTTTAGACTAATTATTTTTGACAACCTGCAAACGTTTGTAAACTTCTTCAGGAAGGCAAGGCCCAGGGCGTCTCCCCTGACAACAGAAAGGGCTTCCTTTGTGTGTGTGGCTCAGCTTGCCCCAGGAGAATTCCAAAGCCTTGATCTTCTAAGGCTCTGATTTCCACAGAGATTCAGAACTAATCCAGTTGTCCTCCCAGCCTCGGTGAGTTAAATTTCACGGAGCAGGTGAGAAGCCTGTGGTTGGCCCTGCTCCCTGGGAATCACCTCTCACCCTATGTGCCTGCTGGTCACCATCAGGGCTGGCCTTCCTCTTGGAGGGGCCTGTGGGCTGTTCCAGTGTGTCTGCCCCAAAACTGTTATAACCAGTGATAAGGTATTAAAAAAACCCCGAGCTCTTCATCAACTTCAGCATTAAGGAAAGTCACCCCATATCACTGCTATTTATGTGTCTGAGCAACATGGGGACTTGAGGAAGCCCCAGCTCTCAGAAACTACAGAATCAGAGCCACCGAATGCTGAAGGCCCCAGGGCTCCTGCCACAGCAGATAGGTCAGGGTCCCTCCGAGGCCCACTCACATTTTAATACCCTTTTGATTATTTACCATCGTTAATTCGAGTACTTGCACAGAAGGCAGGTAGGAACAGCAAAGTCAACCAGCCCCTAATCCCAGCTAATCCCTGGTCAACTGACTATATCCTTTCTTTATTAAAAAAAAAAAATGAACAAGGCACTTTGAATCTTTTGTTGAAAACAAATTGCTGATGTGAGGAGAGGATGAGAGTTCAGTTCCTTCCCTGGAGCCGGGGGCTTCACTCCAACAGCCAGCCCGGGAAAGGGGTCTCTGCGTCCCACTCAGATTTCCAGGGCACAAATGAGGCTCTCTGTATTTTCAACATAAATGCATTCTGCGATTTCTAAGTGAAACCTTCCTTCTTCCCTTTCTGACCACAAGAAGAAACGCTGAACACTCACCATTAGGAACTGGTCCTGAAAGCCATGGCCAAAGTAGACGCTGAGCTAAGATGGTTTCTCTCTAGAAAAGAAAGAAGAACAAACTTGAGTTTTAAGATGTGACCCGAGGAGGTGGAGACAGTGGGGGCTCCGGCTCTCCCTCGGGCAGGCCTGTTCTCGTGGGGTCTCGGGTGGATTCGGTTGGAAGGCAGCCCTCATCCCAGCTGGCTCCCGCCGAGGCTCGGGAATGCTCATGGAATCCAAGAGAACAAAACAGCTCCAGCAGGACAACAGGACCTAGAAGCCTCCTGGGAACTTGGTCAGCTCCACCTGGGCATCTGGGGCCCTTTCTGCCAGGCCAGCACCCACTGGGAGAAGCAGCACCCAAAGCCCCACTCCCACACACACCCAGCAATCTGGGGCTCACAGGGCACCTGCGTGTCTCTCACAGCCAGCCTAACCCAGCCCACAGGAAAGAAATGCCCTCTGCCGAGGGAAAGAGGCCATGGGGCAGACTGCAGGGTGCATGGCCCGGCCCCGCAACGTGCTGGAGAAGGCCAACCCACACAAGGCAGGAGCGGGTCACCGGGGGCCAGGGAGGAAGCCATGAGCAGGTGGGGCCCAGGGGTTAGGGCAGTGGAGACACCGAGTGAGACTGATCAGAGAGTCCACCTCCATGCTTCTGTCCAAACCTGTGGGGTTACGACACCAAGAGAAAACCCGCGATCTTCTGGGTGTGATGATGGCAATGCAGGACATCATTCTAACAGATCACCATTCCAGCACAGGACAGTGAGGCACGGGTGGGGCAGGGGACCCAGGAAGCCTCTGCACTTGCTTGTCCTTTTGGTGGTACAACTAAAGCTAGTCTAAACCATGAACTCTATTTTACCAAGAGAAGAAACACCAGTGAAGAGTGGTGTCAACTTAGCATGGTCACCTGCAGAAGCTGCCACCCAAGTCCGACCTCTCCCTGCTGGGAAGGAGAGTGAGAGCAGCTCAGGTCACCCATCACCTCTGGAGACTTCTCACATTGTCGCCAGAGGCCGAGGGAGAGCAGAAGTGTGGCTCCATCATCATTTCTTGCCAAGTTTGTGCACCACCAACTAGGACAATGATGACCCTACTAGCACACTTAGGAAAGCGAAGCCATTGACCCAGCTGGCTCCCTCCTCGTCTCTCCCCACAGGTCAAGATGTCTAATGAACTGCAGTGCCAGCGTGGTCCTTGTGGCTGCATGTCACTCATGAACACTGTAGCAGTTGGACATGGCTCTTGGGCCAGGTAACAAGCAGCACAGAACGCTCAGCAATCTCTTAAGTGTGTCACGGTCCACTCTCCCTCTGTACTTCTCCAAGGTGAGCCGGAGACCTGTCAACAATTTGGCTGTGATGGTGTCTCAGTGGTGACAGGTAAATAATTTTTGTCTTATTTTTTAGCTGAAGTCAACAGTGCATGTAATCAAATGCATCAATCTGATTTCCACAGACAGCTGCCTCTTAGCTGCCGGGGCCACAAGTCCTAGGGCCCAGGAGGAACCAGGCACAGGCCTGGCAGGGAGCTGAGCCCCAGGGCTCTCTGGGGGGGAGATTAGGCTTCAGTCAGGGATTTCAGAGTGGCTTGCAGAAAGCCCTGCAATGGTGGGGGGGGGGGAGACACTACTGAGTGACTTCCGACAGGTGACAGCATGGGACGTTTGATTAGCAGCTCTCCCTGGCTCTCTTTGTCGTCTGCCTCCAGTAGCTCCTGACAAGAGTGTGGTGAGCGTGCGTCCAGAGCTACACACCTACAAATGGAATATAAAACAGAGGTTGTACAGCCAGGCTGCCAGGCCAGGGACCCTTGAGGAGAACCATGGTGGAAGGGTGAACTCTTCCTGGATGTTTGATCTGTTAACTCATCCAGGAGCTTCAGGAAAGCAAGACGGACCCAGGGCACTTTGATTCTTCATGTAGCCACAATTGTTCTGGCTTTGTCCTGTCTGTGCATCTTTAACCTGCAAGCTGTCCTCTGTGTGGGGCAGGCTCCAGGGCCCACGTGAGTACAGCAGAGCATCTGGAGGAGACAGGTGTTTGTTTCCCACGCCACCTACCCCAGCCTGGTGTCACTCAGAGCCAGCTAGGGGCATCTTTCCACAGCCCTGGAGCTGAGAAACAGGCTGCTGTGTTTAGATTGCACTGTAACCATCTTCACCATTAGCAGCAGCTCACACCAAGGCAAAACCTCCATGCCAGCATCTTATTGCAGCCTTTGCACGGACTCTCTCACCACCCCGTCCCACAGACCAGAGCAGTGCCTGCTGCAGGCCCTACAAGCCTACATGTGTCTGCTCTGATCTTTGAGTTCAGGTCCACTCCACACCACTTTCGCTGACTACTGAGCGACGGTTACCATGATCCAGAGCACAGGAGATTTTCCACATAGGTAAATGGGTGCACTGGACACTGAGTTGCTCAGAACAAAATGGGTTTCAGGAAATAAAAGGAGAGGAAGAGGATTTATGGCCCCATACATACAAAAAAATCCAGTATTGGTATCTGCCTCCGTGAGTGGCCTGGATCTCAGGAACTTTCTGTTCAGAGGGAGCTCAGGGCCTGCTCCTTGCCCACTTTACAACCCCAGCAAGCAGGGAGTGAGCCCAGAAGCTGAATTTGTCCTTATGGGACTGCATTCAATGGCCACACCTGCCCACCAAGACCAGGAGTTTGAGCCACGTGGCCTTCCCTGAGCTGGGCCACATGTGCACAGGTGGAGGTTCCCAGATGAGATGGAGGCTCATCTCCCAGGAAGAGGCCAGTGAGCTTCATGAGGAAGAAAATAACAGGTGTCTGCACAAAAGCTGGTGTCTGCCTGGAGGCAGGTGCGATCATCTTCCACCCGGCCCATTTCCAACAGCACTGTGCTGCCACAGTCTGCCATCTCCCTCCACCTTCCCTGTCCACCCCCCTGCCCTGGCCAGCTCTGTCCTCCCCTCCTGCTTCAGCAGACAGCCTGGAGCCTGCAGGGGGGCCAATCTCGGAAACTACAGACACGGCACCCTTGACCCACAGGCAGTCTCACCACCACCACCACCCTGCTCCTTTCCTCATTCAACTTACACTGTCCTGGAGCCCCCACGTGAATCATACCATATCCAAATGCCACCCGCACCATATTGCTTATTCATATTTTTCTTCAAGTTATCGCACTTTTCAAATATATATTTAAATATGCAACATGCCATAAATAGAAAGCAATAGTAAAAAAGAGGAACACTGTAAAATCAATGAATATTATTGAATTCTGCCTGGATACTGTGGCCTGTGGAAAACCCTGGACCTCAGTGCTGAGGTCTGAACCCCTCCAGGGCTCATGATCCCCACAAGAGAGGGAAAAGCCGGGCTGGGGATATAGCTTAGCAGCAGAGCACCTGTCTAGCATGTGTAAGGCCCTGGGTTTGATCCCAGTACCACAGAGAGGGAAACGCCACCCTGGACCTTCAGCCCTCCTCCCAGAATGGACAAGAACACTCCACAGAGAGCCCTTTCTGTCCAGGAGAAAAGCTATGTGCTGCACTCTGAAGCAAACCAATCAATACCTGTCTTGCCCTTTATGTAACACACAAATCTCGGAGCCCTTAATATGCACTTTAATGAATCCCTCCCCTCCAATCCAGCCATGGTCGGCACAGAAGCTCAGTGAATTAAAGCGAAAGGTGGCAGGGCCCCTCTTGGGAGTAGGGGGCTATCGTCTCCGGCAGCACCATCACGATCCAGCCCGATTACGGGAGAGCACAGTGAGGCATGGAGGACCGGCCACCCCTCTTGTCAGAAGGAAATGGACAGCAAGAACCTGAGGAAGAGGTTTTCAAGGAAAGAGAGAAACCCAGCTGCTGCACAGCCATGCAACGGCATCTCGGGCAGCCTTCTCAAAGAATAAGGCAGGCTGTTCCCACCAACACGAGAGCGGCCCGGCAGAGTGACGGGGCAGAGCCGCTGGCCGTCTTTGTCACACCAAGTAATAGCTGCTTCCACGTTCAGAGGCGTGCACAAGCTTTACGTCCAGTCATATGCCACCAAACATTGTGGTCAGCGATGGACCATATATATAACAATGGTCACATAAAATCATCATGGGACTGAGAAATTCCTATCACCTGGTGACATCGTAGCCATCAGAACACTATATCACAATGCGCTCCTCCTGCGTCTGTGGTGACACTGGAGTAAGCGTACCTGCCACACTGCGGGTCCTACCAGAGTCCAGTAAGGACAATCGTGCCCAGTACGTGGTGTTTCATGAGATAAATGACTCTGCCAGGGGTCTGCCTGTTCACCATACTATACTATTATTGTTATCTCAGTGCCTCCCACTTACAAAGAAGTTTGCTGTGCATGTTCTGCAGCCAGCACTCGTGCAGCTCGTACTTGCCTGGTGTCTGGACTGCAGTTCTTCCTCTTGGGCTGTTTTGTTCCACATGGCCCTGAGAGCAAGAAGCCATTGTACATATGCGTGTGGCATGCACATGTGTATGCACATACACACACAGGTACATACATGCAGCCTGGGTGCAGCGGACTGTGCCATCCAGTCTGTGTAAGCAGACTGTGATATGTGTACAGTGATGACGCCGCCTGAGGACAGCTTTGCACATTTCACAGAACACAGTCCCATTGTTAGATGACATACCTGTCTGTATCAGAGGGTACAGAGACATTTACTAGGCACTTACCATGTACCTTTGTGCATTTCACCCTCAAAACTTCCTTGAGGAATGGCTGCCGCTGGCCCCACTCAACATCAGCAGGCACTGGGACCTGGTGCAGTTAAGGAGGAGGCAGAATCACAGCTGCCTGGCCCTGGCGGAGGTGGCTGGAACAAGGGCTCTCCTTTCCCGTTCCTATGCCTGCTTCTGTCACTTGATGTTCACTTTCCATTCAGCTCATCTGACTTTGGGCCAAGAACCACATCAGGTTCCAGTTCCAGGTAAGAAGGAGAAAGAGTGTCCCACCCTGCCTGTCCTCCTGAGTACCAGAAGAAAACCCGGACAAGAGTGCATGAGCAGCTGCTCCAGGGCTCCCAGTCTCTGTACCCAGCAGCCAGCAAAGGCAGAGGACCTGGATTTGAAGTGCCCCTGAGCTGTGGATGGGTTCGGCATCTCCTCCTCCAGAATCTCCCAAGGCGGGATCCACACAGCCCAAGTCCTGCACGTGGACATTAGGACTTAGACTCAGACCTCGGGGACACTGGGGAGTGGAAAGGGACTGCTGAAGCCCAAAGCACTGCAGAAATCCCACCAAGCAGTATCAGTGGCAGCAATGGGGGAGCAGGGCCACACTCTGAGGGTGGGCAGCTTCCCTTCCAGAAGGTGGAAGAGGCTGGCGTGAGTCCTGTTGCTCTTTGTCCTCTCTTCATCCTGCCACTTGGACACAGGGTGGGCAGTGTCACAGAAGCCCATGTCAGAGGGGACCACCATCCAAGGGGAAGATTGGAAACAAGAGTTCTAGCAAGTGAGGAGAACCAGAGGGCCACAGAGCAGGAGCGTGGCGAGCCGCCAGGCAGGCGCGAGTCCTGGGTTACCTGAAAGCTGCCCAGGGGAGGACCAGGTGGTTGTCCTCACACCAACGTTCTGAGAACTGGCCGATTAGCCATTGGCTGTGGAGTACGGCCCTCGGGACAGTTCTGAGTAGCACATGTTGATGCGATTGGAGGGTTTGAACTGCAGCTCGTAGGCGGGTGGGCACTCCCAGGCTCAGCCTCACCAATTCAGTTCCTGCTACAACTCAACGTTCTCCATAAGATGTAAACAAGATGTTGAGTCCCGTGATGTGTCCAGAACACAACCTGTAAGGATTCAGCATACAAAGGATCCCCTCTGAAAAGGGCCTGGATGGACCTCAATGTCAAAATGGCACAGAAGTCAGGACCTCATGGCGAAGGCATTGAAGCAGTTCTTACCAAAATGCTCTAAATAATCACGATCATGCTTAAAACAACTGGGAAAATTGGGGAAAAGAAAATATTTTTAAAAATGGAACACATATAGAAAGCCACTTACAAAATTTTAGAGCTGAGAAATAAAATAACTAGAAAAAAAATTCACTACATGGGTTCGAAATCCAAATAAAGAAGAAAAATTCAGCAAACGTGAGTGTAAATAAATAGAAATTATCCAATCCAGACAACAAAGAGTAGAAACAAGTTTTTTAAATGACCAGAGCCTCAGGGGTCATGGGACAGCAGCCAAAGTTCTGATGCTCATGTCACTGAAGTCCCAGAAAGAGAAGAAACAGCTCAGGGCTGAAAAAATGTGCTATGAAATAATGGCTGAAAATTTCCCAGATTTGGCAAAATGTCTACACCTACACGTCTAAGAAGACTGGAAAACTCCAAATGGGATAAACACCCCTAAAAAATCCACACCCAGACACTTTGAAATCAAGCTAATGAAAACAAAAATTGTTAGAAAAATCTTGAGCAATCAGAGAACCATCTAAGGTACTTAAGCATCTGGGGAGTGAGGGTCTGAACCACAGCAGGTCTCTCATCAGAGGCCCTGGAGGCCCTGGGAGGTGGCTCGGGATTCTGAATAGGCTGGAAGAATGGCCGGCCCAGAATCCTACCCCGAGTGTAGGAGTGAAGGCAAAATAAAGGTGTTCTCGGGTGAAGGGAAACTAGGAGGCTGCAGATGCATTGCTCGCAGATCTACACTTCAGGAGATGCAAAGGGAAGTCCCCAAACAGGAAACAGGAAGAATCTGGAATGAAGGGAGAGGAGAAGAAAGGGAGCTTCCCTGAGCAAAGGCAGTGGACTCTTACATTCTTGAGATTTTAAAAACGCTTGATGTTGGAAAGTAACAATCATTCCCTCTGATGGGGTTTCCAAGTGCACAGATGTAAGGAATGGCAGGCAGAACACAAAGGGAGGGAGAGGGGCCTATAAAATCTTCTGATTCTGAACACATCACTTGCTCAATAATGGCCTGGAAAAATTATTAATGAGCACAATCTGTGGGAAGCACCCTGTGTGTTGTTCCAAGCCCCATGCTGGGTCCTGGGGGGCTTTGATGGACAGAACTGGCTTGATCTGTGGTGGCTCTGTGAGTTATCTGTGAGTGCACACCCAGCCCTACCTGGAAACAAAGGAAGGCACCCCAGGATGCAGTCCCTGGAGCTTGGGGAAGAGTTTTGCTTCCCCTGAAGCAAACTAGGAGAGCCCTGAAGGTCACAGACAATGCACAAGGCCATTCTTTCAATATTCTTTCAGTCATTTATTTGTTTTGCAAATTGCACTTAATTTTGCAGATTATTGGTTAGAAAGCTTCCCCATCTCACACAGAGATTGATTGATGAGCAGAATACACAAATACAACAGGGACTCAGAAACAGGGAGAAAGTCGCGTCTGGGCACCATTTAGTGCTCTCCTAAGCCAGTGTCGCTGGTGAGCCGGCTCTAATCCACAGGAGCCTGGGGACCAAAGTGTTCCACTCACAGCCAGCGCCTCCACCTCTCCCCTCGGGAATTTTCTCCTCACTGAGTTGGCAGCAGCAATAAATGATCTGATTTGCGATCGGTCCCTTTGCTCTTGGGACTATAAACGCAGCCATGGTATATGATACAAAGGGCTGGGCTGTTCCCAGCCTCCCAAGCTAGCAGCTACCCAAAGCTGTAATTCCACTTTATCTCTCTCCCATTAAAAGGCAATTGAAAGTGAACTGAGGAGAATGAAGGCTGCCTCAACTTCTAGAACCTTTGAGCTGTGCTTGCTGAAGGGCGGCTGGTAGACCAAAGGCACCTGCGGCTCCAGGAATGGAAGAAAGGAAACTATTTGCAGAACAGCAACTTCTTAATAAAAGTAACAACAGTAATAATAATTGTAACAGCAGCAACTGATGTTTAGAGAGCATTTGTGAACACCAGGCTGTGTTAAGGCCAAGGCATATGGCTTTGTTGTTCCCGTGAGACTGATTTGCAGTAAATGAATCTTACTGAGGCCTGGGGAGGTGTCAACTCATCAGCCAGGAAGGCAAGAGTTGGCTCTGCCAGGCTCCAAAGCCTGGCTCAAAACTGCACCATGCCCCATCTCCAGAGCCTGGAGTGGGCAGAGCTCCACCTTTGGATTTGCATTTCAAAATCAGGCAAGCATTTGGCAGCCAGTGAGCAATAGGATCAAGAATCACCCCCAGCCCAAGTCCTCTGTGCCACATTGTGCTGGCCCAGGAGCCAGGCTCTCCTGCTCAAGTCCTGCCAAGGCAGCACCCAAGGAATCTTCCCCAGAGTGACCCCCAAACAGATGATGCCCACACTGGGATTCCAGAGGCCCCGAGCAGCCTGCTGTGGACACGTAGGGATTGGGGGCACTTGAACTTTGAACTGGACAGGGAGCATTGGTATCTTTGATTGAGCCATGGAAAATTTCAGCACAATCGTCAGTATACACAGACCCTGGTAAGCTCATGCTGCCATCAGAAGCAGAGAAACATTTTTAAAGTCAGTGAAAATGCCTCCAAACAGCTAGACAATCGAGAGCAGAGATAATGTTGCAAGGGTTTACACACTGAGGCCCCCACTTGCCACTTCGGGACCTTGCGTCATTATTCCTGAGTGAGACTCAATTTTCTGATCTGTTAACTGAGGATAAGGACAGGGTTGATGCACTTTGGTTGCCATGAGGATAAATAAAAATGGTCCACAAAACACTTCACACAGTAAGCAGAAATTAATAACCACCTGGTAAATAATAGGGGCATACAACATGTTCTACTAATATGAGCCCTGCCTGTCATTGAGAGGTGGCATTCCTCTTTGTTTTAAGCTTGGTTTGTGTTCAAATTGTGCTTCTGGTCGAGGCTGGTTACGCTTTTTGCAACTTTTCCTCTTTCTGCAAACCCCAGGCTGTAGCACGTACACTCTGATGGTCACGTCCTTAAGGAAAGCAGCCCCAAATCCACCAGATAAGGACAGCTAGGTCCTGAACCACTCAGTCTCAAGGTAGGGTCTGAGCAGAGCCAAGGAGGAGACCAGTGAGCACCCTCACATCTGAACTGTGGGGACCTCAGGGGCCTTCCACACTGCAGACCAGGGACACTGGCTTAGACGGAAAGTCGTCCTTTCATCTTACAGGGGAGGGCATTTAAGGTCCTGTAGATAAAAGTGACTCAGCTGCCCAAGATCAGTCAACACACTAGAAAGGAGGTGGACACTGAACCAACTTCCCCTGATGCCATCTCTCGCCCTTCCTACCTCATCCTGTCACTCGGGCGACGCCCGCTTGGCTTCAGGGAGAGAGCTGTCAAGACTCTGTGGCAAGTGATAGAATACAACTCAAACTGACTTCCATTTGAAAGAGGAAGTTATGGGCTGGTGTTTCAGCAAAGTCTAGGGGGAGACAGTCCTTAGGACTGGCTAGCTCGGGGGTGGTGGTGGGATGCAGCTTGGCAAAAGCTCCTTTTCCCCCTTGTCACAACACCTAGGGGGACAAGAGGGAATCCACTCCCTTAATTCAAACAGAAGTCTCACTGCTCCTGATTGGCTTCCTTAAGTCACTTGCCCAACCCTAAGTCGGTCGCAATTGCTCAGAGGAGGGTGTGACTCTTGGATTGGCAGGCCTGGGTCACACTCACCGTGGGGCAATCAACCAGTCCAGTTGTGCTTTGGCCTCTGGGCTGCTCAGTCGGAGGTGAGTGGGTGTGGCCAAATGGCTGCCTCCCCCCACACTTCCTGGGCTTCTCTGCTGTCCTCAGGCCTCCTGTGTAACAGAGACACGAGGGCAGAAGCACTGGAGGAGGCCCCGCCAGAACTCGGAAGCCAGGGTCCTGCTCCTGGAACTTTCACCACGTGGGGATGGGCTGGCTGAGTTGGGAACAAGAGGGAGGCCACTATCCAGTAGGAGCGGGGGTCATGGAGGAAATGTGTCCAGTAAGGCCAAGCCAAGACAAGAGGAGCCCCCAGGCTTCTGCCCTTCTTCCTTCTTCCTCCCGCCTCCCTGATCATTGCATCCCCACTGGCTGCGACCAGTTGCAAGGGACGCTGGGAAGTATAGTTCCTATACCCAGTGTGAGTGGGGGAGAGGAAGACAGGACCTGGGAGCAGGCCAGCCAGCCCCATTAGAGTGGCAGGTCTCCAGAGCAACCTGGCTGAGCCTCGGTGAAGAGAGACCAGAAGCCCTGAGTGTGGCTCCTGCACATCCCAGTGACCACGCGTGTGCCAGAAGGTATCCAAGCTCATGCAAAGCTGAGCCCAAGATATAGTCAAAGGGAGCAGGACTTTTGTCCCTCTCAACAACCAGCACCAGTAACATTGGCAGTATTTTTTTTTTAATTCTAATGTGTTATACATGACAACAGAAAGCATTGGAATTCACAGTTCACATATGGAGCCAAATTTTTCATTTCTCTGGTTGTACACCAAGTAGAGTCACACCATTCGTGTCTTCATACATGTACTTGGGGTAATGATGTCCATCTCATTCCACCATCTTCTATGCCCCAGCCCCCTCCCATCTCCTCCCTCCCCTTTGCCCTATCTAAAGTTCCTCCATTCCTCCCATGCTCCCTCCCACCCCCATTATGGATCAGCATCCACATATCAGAGAAAACAGTCAGCCTTTGGTTCTTTTGGGATTGGCTTACTTCACTTAGCATCGTTTTCTCCAGCTCCATCCATTTACCTGCAAGTGCCATGATTTTATTCTCTTTTAATTCTGAGTAATGTTCCATTGTGTATATATGTCACAGTTTCTTTATCCATTCATCTATTGAAGGGCATCTAGGTTGGTTCCACAATTTAGCTAAATTGTGGATTGTACTGCTATAAAAATTGATGTGGCTGCATCATTGTAATGTGTTGTTTTTAAGTCCTTTGGGTATAAACTGAGGAGTGGGGTAGATGGTTCAAATGGTGTTCCAGTCCAAGTTTTCCAAGGAATCTCCATACTGCTTTCCAGATTAGTTGCACTAATTTGCCGTCCCACCAGCAATATAGACCCTGCGCCTGATAGAAGAAAAAGTGGCCCAAATCACCATCATGTCAGATTAGGCCCCAACTTCCTTAACAAGACTCCTGTAGCACAAGAAATAAAATCAATAAATGGAATGGATTCGAGCTGAAAAGCTTCTTCTCAGCAAAAGAAACAATCAGTGAGGTAAATAGAGAGCCTATAGAATGGGAGCAAATTTTTACCACAAGCACATCAGATAGAGCACTCATCTCTAGGATATATAAAGAACTCAAAAAGCTTGACACCAAAAAACCAAATAACCAATCAATAAATGGGTCAAGGAACTGAACAGACACTCCTCAGAAGACAATATAAATTAATAAACAAATATATGAAAAAATGTTCAACATCTTTAACAATTAGAGAAATGCAAATCAAAACCACTCCAAGACTTCATCTCACTCCAGTCAGAATGGCAGCTGTTAAGAATACAAACAATAATAAGTGCTGGCGAGGATGTGGGGAAAAGACGCGCTGGGGGGGACTGCTAGTTGGCAGTATTTTTCTAGAACACGGACTTTCTGGGAAAGGCGTTCCTAAAGCACCTCTTGGGCAGGAAGAGGCTTCACGGCATCCCAGATGCACAGAGCCAGGCTTGCCTCGCCTCTGGTGACCTGTGCTTGTCCCCTTCAGGGTTCCATACCTCCCTGATCTCCTTCCTGGAATAATTGAAAGAATGGCATCAAGAGGTTTTCAATTGTAATAATAGATCCTGTTGACAGAATGGCATGGTGTTCTATAATAGCACCCTGCCGCCAGCATGGGGAGGCCCCAGTGCAAAGGACCCCACCCGTCATGCATAGCGCCGTCCACCTGCTAGTGGTGGTCAAGCAGGAGCCCCTGGAATCCCCAGCAAGGCCGGCATGGCAAGAAGGTGAGAAGACTTGCTGGCCACGCGAGAGCAGCTGTGATGCTTTCCTCATTAGCAAATGAAGTGGCGTTCTGTCACCCCACTGCCACATTGGCACCTCGGGAGAATGACCAAGAATCACAGCACAATTCTTATCAAGGACACACTTGCCCCTCGGGCACCTGGCCTTCCCCAATTTGGCCTGGGAATTCCCGTGCACACTCCCCAGGGTTCACTTCACCAACTGTCCTCCAGCTCCTTGTAAGCCCCCAGCCCCGTCCTCAGGGTCAGTGTAAGTGGCCCTCCTCAGAGAGTCCTCCCTGGCCTGCAGCTGGGCTGAAGGTAGGTGCTGACTGTCCTGCTCAGCAATCTGCTACTGTTGGTCGCATGGATTGGTGGCTCCTCCAAGGTTGGAATTGTTTCTTTTACCTCTCCTGAAAAACAAAGCCAGGATCGTTGAGGACACAGGCTTGTGTGTGACACTGCCCACAACCCCACAGGGGTCCAGGCAGGAGACGGCGCCTGTGCCACCTGCCAGCCCAGACCTAGGCTGCCAGAGTAGGATGGGGTGGTGGTTGCCAGGCCTCCCTTAGTGCCCCGGTGACCACAGGGCTCCCAGCCTCACCCTCAGGTTTAGCCAGATGCCTTTAGGCAGACAAACTGGACCTCCAATTGGACTCAGCCTTCATGTGGTCACAACTGGTCACTGTGAGGACAGGCTGCCTTTCTGGAAAGGTGCTGGGGGTGGGGATGAGAGACAAACAGAAGCAAGTGTGGGGGAGGTGGTTTGGAGGCTGAGAAAGTAAAGGGAGGCCACTGCTCCCTGTCGAAGCCTCCAGGAGGGCCCCAGCAGGCCAGCCCTCTGGCTCCAGAGGGGCACAGAAAGGGCACGTGTCTCCCTCCCGAGGAGACCACATGTGACGCGACAAGGTGAAAGGCCAGAGGATCCTGTGGGCTTTAAAAAGAATTTCCACACACCAGAGAATGGGCTCCATGCCACCGAGCTGTGCACTTGGACACGGCTGAGATGACAAACTTCACGCTGCGTATATTTCACCACGATTTAAAAAACCTGAAGGCCAAAAATGTGGACATCTAGCCTATCTTAAATGAGGTGGTTGAAAGTGTTTAAAAATATCACAGGTGATTTTTATTTTCATTATACAAAATGTGTTTTCTAAATTTTCCATAAAGCTACTTTTTTTAGTATTAGAAAAGTGATAAACAGAGCACGGGAGTTGTAGTCAGGTTTCAGAATTCTTTATAACTTCATTAACAGTAAAATTCTACATCCTAACTATAAACCTGTATCCAGACAATGAAGACTCTGAAATGGGCTCCCTGGCTGTTAAGAGCCTCCTCTGCTGGTGCGGTGCTCCCCCTGCGGCTGCAAGCCGACTCCCACCCTCCTTCATGCCACGGAGACGCCCTGAGCACCTGCTCCGTGCTCGCCAAGGCCCCGGCTACCCATGGCCAAGCGCAGGGCCCAGGCCCTCACCAGGCTTCCTTCCTAGGACATAGCTGGGGCTGTCAGAGTCCGGCAAACAAGTGTGGCCACAGGGTACAGGTGCACCAGGGAGGGTGCAGGGTTTCAGGAGTGGTGACAGGGACATCCTCTGGTGAGTGACATTCAAGCTGAGAGCTGTGGAAATGAAGGGTGGCCCTGACTCTCAAGACATCCCAGGCAGAGGGAGCAACATGTGCCAAGACCCTGAGGCGGGACCTCGAGGAGGCTGAGAGGCTGCAGGAGGAGCTGGGGGAGTCGGACAGGCAGGAGCCAAGGCAGGCGAGAACTCTGCTCCCTCTGGGGCAGGAAGCCTGTGGGGCTGTGGGGCAGGGGAATGTGGCTTTAAAGACACGGTCCCACCTGGCGCAGGGCAAATGGGATGGTGGGCAGCACCAGGTTGGTCTCAGCCTCCAGGGATCAGGGATCAGCCTCCAGCACGATTCCTGATGTTCCTGGACCCAAGCCCCATAGCTGGTGGGCAGTAAACTGATTCCAGCACTCAGCTGTCCGCCCCGATGCCCCACCTCCCAGAGCCCAGTTACTGAGGCACCCACATACCTACCCAGGACAGGTAGAGAGGTCCCCACCAGGCCATCCCAGGACCTGTGGCTGCACCCCCTGCTCCCCTGGCCCTGAGCCCTGCTTGCCCAAGCACACTCATGGGGGAGAGCAGGGGATCCAGCCTCAGCCACGTGGCCACCCCAGCTGGCCATCTCCCTGCTGTATGCCTTGCTCGGTCCCAGCAGTCCAGAGCACGGGGCTGAGGGTCGCCACCAGGAGATGGCCCAGGAGAACAGACCTGGCAGTCCACAGAGGGGCCCTGGGCTCTCTGGCTGGTTCAAGTCTCATCCAGAGAACGGGGACATTTTAGGAGCCAGCGCTGACCTTAGCTCCCTCCTCTGTAAAAGGGGCACAAGAAGGCCTGCTGCGTGGGGTCAGTGCCAGATGGCTAGCACAGGTCTGTGGGTGCCTGGTGAAGGCACCGCCTCGGGAAGCAGAGCTGAGGCCATAGGAAGGCAGCTCCAGGGCCACCACCAGAGAGGCCCTCGAGGCCACGTGTGTCCCTGTCTATTTATCCCCATCCCAGAAGCTCCTGGAATCAACCGAGGAGTGTCACTGGAGCACCTTCTGGGACCCTGTGGGACCTGCACCCTGGGTCACAGAAGTCACCATGGACAGTGGTCAGCCGCACAGCTCAGGAGTGATCCCTTCTTATGGCTCATAACAAGCTCATTTCCCTCTAGCTGGGGGTGTCGTGAAACGCACTGTTATTACCCAGGAGCCCACTGCATGTCTAAGTTGCAAGTTCTAATTAAATTTTCTGCTCTGCCCACTGCTATCAATTGCTATTAATTATCAAATGCAGCTCCCCTGTGAAGCCACTCTCATCTGGTCCCCTTCCGACCCTTCCCCAGCCCCTCCCCCCAACACACACACTGTTCTTTGTCTCTGCTTGGTTGGCTGTAACCTCCAGTCTCCCTGGGGGCGGGGAGGCCATCAAGGAAAAGCACCACACAGAGGCTTCCCTTGGACAGAGGTGGAATCGCCCCCGGAGGAAGGGAGGGTGTAACAGCAGAGCGGCTACTTAGTGGGTCAGCAGACAGTCGAGTGGCGAGTGGCGAGACGACCCTGCAGAACACCAGTGTGCTGTCCTGCCACTCCCTGCAGGATGGGCCCCTCATAGCCCCACCTGTCACTCAGCCTGCCTTGCCCTGAAAAGGCTATGACCACGGGCCTGGTGACCTAAAGGCGGTGGGCAAGATCCCCAGACACAACATTCAGGGTGCTGGGCAGGGTGTCCCCAAGCCCTGAAGCTGGAAATGGAACTAGCCAGGTGCTGTGGTGCATGCCTGTCCCAGCCCCTCAGGAACCTGAGGCAGGAGGGAAGGGCAGACCCAGCATCTGTACCTACAGGATGGTGGAGAGCTTGGGGCACTGTCTTCCACACTCCCCCGCCCCATCTGGGAGGTGCACCCAAGCTCCAAGGACAGCCCCTCTTAGTGCTCACACTGCAGAGGACACCCCTGTGCCCAGGGTCCAGCGCCCACCCTCCTTCCACCAGTGCTCCTCGTGTGCCCAGCACTCAAGACATGCAGCCAGAGATACTTGCGAGGCCAGGAGGGAAGAGGTACCACGTCCTCTACTTGTTTACATCACATTTAATCTGCAAATAGCACCCCACTTGTCCATGGGACAGCAAATCCCCCTTTAGTTGTTATTGCTCCCCCACCCTGTATGGGTGTCCTTAAGGCTGTGAGCTCAGGCTCACCAACCCAGAGCGGTGTGACCACAGGCAGCACCTCAGCCCAAGAGTGTGGCTCTCCACACTGGGTCCTGGGCCCTGTCACACTAGGTCCTTGGCCCTGTCATCGGCTCCAGGGAAGAGCTCAGGACACCCTTGCAGCTGTGCACTCCAGTGAAGAACTCTCTGGAAGACCTTCTGGTACCCTCCAGGACAAGGGAAACAGCCCCCTACCCAGCCATCCTCAGCGGTGAACATGGAGTGACCATGTGTCTCACATAGACACACCTCACCACCCATCCTGTTAGAGGGGACGCCACTGACCTTGGGTGCTCCAGCTTCCCTCTGCCCTCAAGTGTCCCTCAGGCTTCTAGATGCCCGTCCATGTTCACTTTTGCAGAGGAGAAGTCAGCAGAACCTCCCTTTCCTAAACATGAAGGCCGAGGGCTCCAGAGGAAAGCTGGGTGCCCAGAGGTGCAGGACCACCCAAACCCCTTGCAGGATAGCTCACTACACCCACACACATATCTACAATCTCTCCTCACTTCCTGAATCCGAAACACCCACAGCAAGAATTCCTACAGCGGCCATCTGCTGTCCATGTGGTGAGGACACATGCCCCTGCGGTCCTACTCCACACAGGTGCATGCAGGCACTGGGTACTAGTGACAGGACAGGCAGGGTTAACAGGGGCAGCTAGCACCCAGGGACCATTGCCGGGGCCACTGCAGGGGCCAGGAGGGAGGGCACCAGGCCACAGAGGGAATGAGCAAGTGTGTCACCAGACAGTCACAGTCAGGCTGAGCCACTGGCGTACTGATGAAAACACAGACTGGGCTGGTGCCTGGAGCCTGGCTCTTCCACTTGCTCTGAGACCTCGGCCAAGCTCATTCACCACATGGTGCCTCAGTCTCCCCATCTGCAAATCGTAGACAACCTGTTACCGATGTCACAGGGACCCTGAGAGGCTTCCAAAGGTTAATGAACGTAAAGCGCTCAGGTAGGGGCTTTGGAAATGTTGCCACTCTACCTGGAAGATTAAAGTGGCAGACAAGGGAGCAGGAGGGAGACGTCTGGGGAGCAGGGAGAGTGGAACCCTGGCGTGGGGGGCTGTGGAGGAGCTGGAGGAGGACAGAGGTGGCTGGAGGAGCGGCGAGACAGGGATGAGGACGCTGGTCACAATCAGGCCACAGGAGGCCTTGGGCCATGTGAGGACCTTGAACTTGGATCTGTAGAGCCCTGGACGGTCTGAAGTCGGGGCTGACTGGGTGCTCTTCTGGGGGCTCTGTGCAGTGTGATCAGCAGGAAGTGAGGGTGGTAAACCAGCCAGGAGACTGGTGTCCTGGATGCAGGAAATGACGCTCGTGTGGCCCTCGAGGTGATAGATGGCAGGTGGGCAGACTCGGGAGACAGGAGACAGAGGAGGAACCAGGACTGGTGCCAGGCGCCACGCTGCCGGGAGGCTGGGCGGAGGGCCACACCTGGGGCTTTGCTGGAGAAAACGCCCTTCCAGGGGACATCGTCTCTCCTGTTCCCATCATGACAGCCGGGGGGGGGGGGGGGGGGGGGGGGGGGTGGTCAGGTACGGGCTTTGAACTGGGGGTGCAGCACGAGACACCCATTGTGATCCACAGAGAGCAGCTCCTGTGTCCTGTGCATCTGGAACTGGTGACCCCTGCATGGACACCTGCAGAGCGTTAAGCCCTGCCAAGGGCTCTGGGGCATTAGAGGCAGGCAAACATAGCCCCTGCCCCAGGGAGTCACAGGCTCCCCGACCCTCATTCACCTTCCATCTGCCTTTGTGGTGCAGAATATCTGTTCACGAACAAACCCCTGGCTCAGCACTGCCAGTCTCCTGCAGAGAGCGGAGACCTCGTTCACCTCCTTACTGTGACCCACAGATTCCATTAAAGTACCCACAGCCTCGAAGCTCTGCTCCCCTCCCTCCCCATAAAAAGTAAAAGAGGTTGATCATTACATGGTACAGGATCTGCCCTCCGCACTCCAGCTCCCAAACCTCATCTCACCATGGCGGCTGACATAATGCCCGATGGGACAATAGAGTTTGCCTAATGTGACAGTTTCCAAGGGTCCCTCCCAGCATGAGTACAGGAACACAGGCTGCAGGTTACAGGGAGAGGCCTTCGATGGCATAGTACAGGGCCCTCACTGAACCCCGTGTGTGATGCTCAGGACGCGTCCTGGTCTGACATGCTGACTTCTGACCCCAGCTCACCCTCTGACTGGCAGGGCAGAGGGAAGGGGACCACGGGCAGCTCAGTTTCTCCTGTTTCAAAGTGAGATAACCCTAGGTATGCCAGATGCCAGATGTCCTGTACCCACCCTTCTTTAAGGACAAGCAGTTAAGACACACCATAAGGATGCAGACATTGTGAAAACCCATGCTGTAGTGTTTCGGAGGGCTTGGGAGAAACTTCAGGAAAAGACTTGTGAAGGCTGGAGAGGAAACAGCTGTTCCCAGAGGATGTTCAAAGACGCCTTTGTCACAAGACCTGACACCTACCTGTGCCCCACGTGGCTCCGTCCAGCCTGGAATGGCCTGTAAGAAGCACACTCCAACGCAGGAGGTGATTGGAAGCGAATGGCTCTCTTTCCTTGCCTCTCTCCACAACCTGCAGGGGAATCCCATCACTAACCCACAGCCTCATCTCTCCAAATCCCTCTGCAGTTACCCGCTGCCTCCAGATGTCTCTCCTGACCCCACGCCAGTCTCCTGGTTCTCAAGGCAGCTCTCGTCCTCTGCTCCTCCCCACTGTCACCCCGCCTGCGGCATCTCCACGTTCCCTCCTGTGTCACCTGTCTCCAGACTCTCCACGGCTAAGGGAAACTTGGACCTCGTCCCAGCCTTCGAGAACCCCTTGCTCGTCCCTCCCATGGGTCCTGGCTCCTCCACTCTTCCCCTGAGTCTCAGTGGGGAATAATGTGGGCCAGTGGGAACCTGGTCGTCCCACATTGGAGGGCCCAGCGAGAGGGAGTCAGGAAGGCTCAGCCGTCCACCATGCGTGGCTCACAGGCCCTCCCGCTTCCATTTCCACAGATTGGCGTGGACAGAGGAGTTTCCTTTTCAATACCAGTGTGCTGCCTGCCAACCTGCCCATACCTTTCCTATTTTTATTTTTTTTCCAGAGGAGGAAACTTGGGTTCAGATCAGTGAAGTGATGGAGAAAAGCCACATATCAAGTGGAGGACAGAACCGACCCTGGGCAGCATGACCTCTGAGCCGAAGTTCATCAATGCCAGCTCCCTCACCTACTGTAGCCAGGGGTCAGGCATGGCACCATGGTGAGCTGAGGCCATTACAATTACCCCACGTTATAGGTGAGAAGACCAAGGCTCAGAAAGATTCCCTAACCTGCCCAAGGTCTCACAACCCAAACCCAGCAACTCTGACCCGGGTCTGGTTGATTGTGAGCTTCCTGGGCTTAGCCACTGTGACATCGGCCCATCCAAGCTACTCCCCCATGTAGGATCAAAAATACTAACAATCCTCACTTCTTTCTTCTCTGCTTCAGGAATGAAGCTCACTCTTAAAATATTAATCAGGACTATGAAATGTGTCCTCTGCAGCCTTCTCAACCACTCCTTCACCTGCATGTCCAGAGGACAGTGGCTCACACCTCTCTGTGCAGCTCCCCGGGAGACCACATCACCCCTTGGTCAGGGCTCAACACCACAGGTGTCTGTCAGTGGAAGCTGCAGCCACCAATGTCACCAGGTGAAGTTCAAGGGCAGAAGCATTCCCAAAGAGCTTTTTAAAATTCATCCTTGTGGTCTCAGATGTTTCCTCTAGTTCTCTGGGGACTTATTGTTAACTAGGGAAGAAAACCTAGCAAGGTGCATTTCCCCAAACTCACTGTTCAACACGATTTAATGGCTTGGCCTTTGGGGCAGAAGGACAGGGGTCTGATCCTTGTTCCTTCCCCTGCACCCAAAGGGACTCTGGCAGCTGCTTCACCATTAAAACTGAGCTCAGTCCCTATGCAGAGTGGAGACAAAGTGGGACTGATGTGAGCCCAGGGCACCCCTGTCACCAGGAGCCAGCACACCCTATGGCTCAGGGAAGGACCGGGAGCCGAGTAGCTTTCAGTCATATGGTGTCCTTTATGTGCCACCACCCATGTGCTCATGGCTCCCATCCCGGCACCTCAACACAAAGCCCAGACGCAGGGCATCTCACAGCTCCATGCTCCCCTCCGCCCCTCCCTACTCTCCAGGCCCCATTGTGCTAAAATCGCTCTGAAGTCTCAAGAAAGTCTTTTTTATTTCTTTCCAATAAAAAGGGGAGAAATCTAACATCTTAAGGCTGGGCGCTGCCTTGGAAGGTCACCTGGTGCACACCCTTGACTTCAGACAGGGCCACTTTTAACTGAAGCAGACAAATAGGAGCCTTTTCTACACATTTGCTTGAGGCAGGACATTCCTTTCTCTTTTGTGGTTTGGGAAGAAGCTAATTTTATCACATCAGAGGAGATATTAAAAGGCCTGAGCAATCTGCAGTCAAATGTGCCAATTACGTCTTTGTGCCGCTTGCAGGTGACTGTATAATGAGGTCCGCTTCCAGAGGCGCCATCTGAGCCAAGTCCTCGCGCTCCTCTGGGGTCAGCCTTTCTTGTTCTTGATTTTGTACACGGGGCGTGGACATATCCTGAGCAGACGGGGACCTCAAGGCATGCCCAGCAAATTGGAACACATTAGTTAAATCTATTTAAAAATGATAATTCTGGAAAAGAGTCAGACCATTTTAGCTTCCCTGTCAAAAGCTCCTCACCTGTGCAGCCTCCTGAACAGGTGTGTGCCAGCGACTGCAGCCACCAGGCCAGGCTTACCTTATCATCTGAATACCTTGAGAAAGGTAGATCAATGAAAGGAGGGTAGTAGTGTAGAACCTTCTAGCCAACAGAAGGGAAAGTCCTCTTCTGAGGCTCGTCCTACTTTAAAGGGAGCCAGGGCCTGGGTCCTCCCAGGAGAGGGAGGAGCCGTTGCAGGACAGGGATGATAGAGGAGGAGTGTCTCTGCCGCGGGACCCTCCCGCCCCAGCGATCCACTGTCAGAGAGGAGTGATACAGGAGGGGCCAGCTCAGAGGCAGGGAGGCCTGTGTGGTAGCAGCTCCCCGCAGTGGGGGGCAGAGCCTGGGGCAGGGCTCGTGCCCAGGCTGGGGGTGAGCCCGAGTCAAAAGGCCCCACCCTCCAGCCAAGTCCCGCTGGTGGCCCTGGCTGAGCTGCCCACCCTTCAACCACGCTGACAGGCAGACCCTCCTCTGACCCGGGCTCTCACGGTGGGTCCCTCCCAGGACAGGCTTTAATCCCAGTAGCATCACCAGGTGGCCCTGTCTGGAGACATTTTTGTTTGGGAGAGGACACTGCTGGCATCAAAGGGTAGAGGCCAGGAATGCTGCTCAGCCCCCACAGTGCACAGGACAGTCCTTGTTATAGCCCCCACAGTGCACAGGACAGTCCTTGTTATAGCCCCCACAGTGCAAAGGACAGTCCTTGTTATAATCCCCACAGTGCACAGGACAGTCCTTGTTATAGCTAAGACCTGGAGGTCCCCCTCCTGTGGGAGGCTGGGTCCCCAGCTGGTGGCCCCATTGAAAGGTGTCAGAAACTAGGAGGTGGAGCCTAGCAGGTCACTAGGGGGATGTGCCTTTAAAGGATGTATTTTGTCCTCTGCTCGTCCCCTTTGCTCTCTGCTTCCCAGCCACCATGAGGTGACAGCTGTCTTCTTCCATGCGCTCCCACCATGACGCTCTGCCTCACCACAAGCCCAGAGATAATGGAGCCAATTGACCATGGACTGAAACCTCTGACACCCAGAGCCAAAATAAACCTTCCCTCCTTATAAGTTGATTATCTTAAGTATTTTGTCACAGCAACAGGAAACTGACTTACACAGGGTGAGAAGTACCGAGGTGCCACAAGAAATCAAACACTTGAAAGTGGGTGAGCAAGGCATTTTCTCCTGCCAGAAGGGCAAGCTCCTGGACCTGGCTAGCAAACTCACCTGGGCGGGCTGTCCACCCGCTTTTATCCCCAATGTACCGCCATACTTCATCCTGATTGGAGGAGCTTGGGTTATAATCTATGCTATCAGCAAATTTTAAAATTGGGGCAGGAAAAGGGAAGGGCTAGAGTTAAACTGGGTACAAGTGGATCCAATTAAGGCCAAGGACTCTATTTTGAAAATGGGCCACCAAGTGCTCTGTTCTCACAGCAACCTCCACAGAGAACAATGCTGCCCAGCAGGTCCCAAGGGCTGAGGAACTCTGCCCAGCACCTTAGGGATGAGGGCTGACAAGGCCCAGTTTTGAAGCCTGTATTTGAGGAGCGACCCCCTATCCCAACCCACTGCCAGCCACCCCCTAGGTCAGAGGGCAGTGATGGGTAGGGAGCTAGGAGTCCTCAGCCAGCTGTGGAGAATAGAGCAGTGGGAAGAGAGGCAGAAGGCACGCCCTGCTCCTCCGTGCAGGACCTAGGACCCCATTTGCAGCAAAGACGAGGCCACATGTAGGCGAGCAGTTGCTGTGCTGGGATATGGTGTCCCCCTGGACACGGGGCTGTGGTGATTACCTCATCTGCTCCAGCATCCCGTCGTCTGATAGGTAATGAGATCCACGGACTGTGATGGGGATTGTGGGCGGGGCAGGGGCATGTGACCCCCAGGAATGCTCCCAGAGATGCAAATACCCCATTCAAGCCAGTCACCCCTGGGAGGAGAAGGCAGAACTAGCTCATTCCTGAGCCCAGGGCGGGGAAGGTGGAGGCGGTCCCTCCCAAGCCCAGCCGCTGGCGGTGGGTCCCTGCAGCACGTCCCACTCTGCTTAAAACAGGGTCTCAAGGCCCAAGAGTCACACAATCACTGTTTGTGTTTAATTCTAGGGCAGCACCTGTCCGGTTGGGGGTTCAGTCTAGGGAAAGAGAAGAGCCCTGGAGAGCCCACTTCCCTGTCACTCGCCACTCCCCCACCTGAAGTCCACCTGGCTTCTTCCTTGGGCAGCTGCGTGGGAGAGGCTGCAGAGAACGTTATGCCCATGTAGCTGTGACCCAGGAACTTGCCAGAATCTGGCTTCTTACTTAAAGGCTCATAAGCATTGCTACACCCCTCTGTAAGTAACTTCCTTTGCCTTGGTAGTTATAAAGTTGCAATCAGCAGCCCTCAAGGAGGAAACCAGTGCTGCCATGTACCATGCCAGCTTCCCAGTGTGGGGACTCAGGCTCTGACTCTCCACCCTGCAGCACTGGGAGTCAATTTCTCTCCACTTTCCAGCCCTTGACTGAACCCCCAACTGGACAGGTGCTGCCCTAGAATTAAACCAAGTTGCAGTAAGAAACACACAGCGTGGTCCATGTTCAGCCAAGAGAAACAGAGTTGCACCTCTCTGGTCCCAGCTGACATGAACAGTAATTAACATTGTTTGACCACCTACATGCCATGAACATCTTATGTGATTTCTTAGGCTAGAGAGTAGGAATTATTCGTATGCCCATTTTATAGCTGAGGACACTGAGGCTCTGCGAAGCTAACTGGCTTGACTGAGGTCACACTGAGAAGCCACCAACTGAACCCAGACAGCCTCGGGTCCAGAACCCACTGCAGCGTCAGGCCTGAGGGCTCAGGAGCCCCTGGGTCACTCCTTCCTTCTGCGCGCTTTGGGTGCTGCCGTCTGTGTGCCACATGGGGCCAGGAGCTGGAAAGGGGGATAAAAGGACACCATCTGCTCTCGCAGGGCACAGACTCTGTGGGGCTGAAGGGATCATCCCACTGTAAATGTCACAGGAACCAGTTTTAGGCAAAAACAAAAGTTAGAGGACAGAAGGGCCATGAGTGATATCACTGAGATGGCCATGCCCCACACGTGTGTGGGGGCTGTCGCTCATTTCCTGCATTCCTGCTGGGCAGGAGCACCCGCCGGGCATCGTCTGGCATCCCCTATGGTGCAGAGCAGGCACTGTGTAAACACTTGTTAAATGAGTGTATGTGTGAGAGAAGTCCAAACCCATCTTCTGCCTTCAAGCAAAGGTTTCCTATTCCACACATTGGCAAAGTAGCAGAACCACGGAGCAGGGTGCTCTCTACCCTGAGAAGGAATGCTGTCTACACCAGGCACGTCCAGCAGCACCCCTGGGGTCTACTGACTGGTCACTGGAAACACAACCTCCCTCTCCCACACCCAGGTGCCACAATCAGTGTGTCCCCAAATATTGCAACATCCCTGGGGTGCAAAACCACTCCTGGTCAAGAACCACTTAGAGAAGGAGTCCTGGAATAGACCGTGGCCTCCCCTGGGCCGGTGACAGGCACACCCACCTGTGCTGACATCGAAACCTCCAGACACCATGAAGACGGGGCAACCGGAAAAGACAAAGGCGCAGCACCTCAGCCCTTGGACAGGTGTGAGGAGGTGTGAGGGCCTGTGTGGCCACAGGTGCCTGGGAGAGGAGGAGCCATGTTCGTGGCTGGGTCCCAGGCAGGGCGGGCGAGGCTGCGGGACTGAAGGGTGGCCTGGGATCAGCACTGCAGCTTGAAGGATCAGGCCGGCGACACTCACAGGGCTGCAAGGCTCCAACTCCTCAAAGGGCGCGGCTCCCACCCGGGGGAAGAGCTGGAGCCAGGGGCTATGGAGAGGCCAAGCCCTGAGCCCAGGTGTCCTGCACGGTGAGGCCGCCATCCAACGTGCACCAGGTGAGTGCTGCCCAAGTCAGAGCACCCAGGAGCAGGCGTGGGAGCCAGCTCTCAGAGGGTGAGAAGAACAGGTGGGAACGCAGAAGGAGAGTGCAGAAGGCCTCTCGGGGTCCTTAACTGAGAAACCGAGAACCTTGAGCCCCATTTCCCCTCCCCCACCTCCCTCCCTCCGAAGCAAAATCCTTGATTCTCAAAAGCCATGAATGTCCTTCCCTGTGTGTTTGATGGTGTCTGTGGGCACATTATGGAGACTTTGGCTGCCTACGTCACGCAGAGCTCGGCTTCCTGTGATTTTACTTTGTTTCAGGTTCCTGTTCACTTGTTTCTCACCCCACCACATTGAGTTTCCAAGAATCTTCCAGGTTGATATGGTCAGGTCTAATTCAATCATTTCAACAGCCACTGAGTAGCCAATTGTGTAAGTCACTGAGATCATTTAGGTCATCTCCAAGTTGTTGACCAACGTGAAAAATGCCAGAGTGGAAACTAGCCCACACCTCCCAGTTCATTCCTGAGAAAGCTGCTCCAAGGTCCAGCTCCGGGAGTAGGGCCAGGAAATTGTAGGGTGTAGAGGTTTGGACCTAAGCAGATATTATCACATGAGTCTCCAAAGTGACCAAAGCCGTTTGCAGTCCCCATCAGGGGTGGGCATGACTTCCTGCCTGCCAGAGCCTCGTTTTCTGTTTATCCCTACACACTAAACAACTCTAGTACACAGAAAAAGAAAAAAAAAAAGGGCCACTGTTGCCAGGGGACAGAATAACCTGGGTGATGAGCTCAACAGGGACCCCTACCAAAAGGTGATCAGACAAGTCACTTGCAAAAGCTTGAGTAGCATGACAGCAAGTTGGTGTCATGATGACGAGTACCTGATGCCCACGATCCACGAGCTTCCAGTCCAGGGAAACTCAAAATATTAATAGGACAAAGGAGAGAGACACAGTCACTCAGTTCTTTTTTAATGGCCATAAAGACATGAATAAAACTTAGCATCCATTACTGGTACTTGAAAATGGTGGCAATCTCCTTTTAGGATTTTTGAAAATACATATTTCAATCCAAAAGTTACCATCAAAATTAATGGCAAAAACACAGGAATCATTCCACTAAAACTCAATTTAAGAGTGTTCTTTATCACAACTGCAAAACATAATTCTGAAAGTGCTGAGCAAAGCAGTTAAGAATATAAAAGCAGTCATGAACACGGGGAGAGAAGAAAACGTAATTTGTAGATCATATATGGTTGCACACCTGGAAAAACCCAAAAATAACAGAAAATATTAAAACAATAAATACAGAATTGTGATCAGTTACAAATAACACACAACAAGCAATGGCTTTCTCATACATAAATTATAACAAGCTAGAAAATACATAATATGGAAAACATTCGATAGAAAGTCCTAAAACCCCTAGAAATAAATTTAACAAAAGTGTGCGGGACACACAGAAAACCAGAGATAAGTCTGAATGAGGATATTGTTAAAGGTTTCAGCAGGGCTGGGGAAGTAGCTTAGTGGTAGAGCACTTGCCTAGCATGCACCCAAGTCTCTGGGTTTGATCCCAGTACTTCAAGAAAGTTTCAATAAATAAAAATGCATGTTTCTTTTATTGGGTGAAATGATTCAATTCAGCAAAAAATATAATTTTTTCCTTATCTAGTCTATAAATTTATATGATCCTAAGGTAGGATAAATTTTAACTTGAAAAAAAAATTCTAGAATTTATCTGGAAGAATAAACATCTTATCATAGCCAGGAAAACTCTTCAAAAGACTGTATTGAGGAACCTGTCTCACCAGATATTAAAAATGTATTAGTCAGTGACAATGCTATAAAGCAGTGTAGTTGGGCAAAGAAATCAAAAGATAGCTCAGAAGAAAAGAGATTCTGTTATCGGAACAGTCCCCAGGGTACAGGTTTTTTGTTTGTGATCCAGTGGTCATTTCTACTAAGTGAGAATATGGAAATGCAATATCTGAACAGCCATTTTAGAGATATTAAACTGGAGGCAAGTCCATTCCCCACTGCAAAGTGAATTTCTGAAAGAAGAAAGCTTTACATGAAAAGGGGAAAACAATTGTAGAAGAAACTACCAGAGAATATGTACATAATCACAGGGTAGGTTTGTGTGACCATTTTAAACATACGAGCACCCCAAAACACACCATAAGCCATACAAACTCAACGACATAAAAATTCATGACCTCCAAATGGTTTAAACACCATTAATAAAGTCGAGATATAGCAATCCATAATCCTATCATGCGCTTAATATACTGGATATTCAAAGAACTCTTACAAATCAATAATTCAATAGAAAATTGGCAAAGGATCTAAACAGACATTTTGCCAAAAGAGAAAACAAAAGTCTAACGAGCATGTTCAAGCCCATTATCAAGCAAATAAATGAAATACGTATTCACCTATCAAGTGGGCTAAGAAATAAAGTGTAGTTGTCACCAGAGCCAGCAAGCACTCAGGGAAGCAGGTGTTTTCTTGCAGACTTGGAATGGAAGGTAGCACATCCCTTCCGGAAGGCAGTCTGCAAATTGTGCAAAAGTGTGAAGTGCTCAGACCTTTGCTTGGGCCTTTTCAGAAGTGAGAAATATGCACACACATGAAAACCCTGTTTCCACCAGTAGATGAACGTTTAAGAAAAATGGGGGATGGGCTCAAATAAATGCTCTGCAGCCCTTGAACATGAGGACAATAGAATGTGTTTATTAGCTAACAGTATTGAGTTTGTCATTTAGTTGGGTGAAAAGGCAGGTGCAACGCACAATATGGTACCAAACATGCAGAATCACATGTGTGCTTCTTTATCTAGCTCTCCTGAAACCATCAGAGCTCCACACACTGTGTGGCTCACACGGTCTCACTGATGGAAAGACCTTGTCTAAAAGTAGACCCCGTGGGCCTCTCCTGCCTCTCCCAGTCATAGCCAGCTTCTGAAAGCAAGTTGTCTTCTTGCTGACACATGTGCCACCTCTCCCATGATACACAAGCCCTGCAGCATGCAGGCTTGCCTCGTTCACCCCTGAGCTTCCAGAGCCTTCCACTACCAGGCCCAGAGTGTGTGCTTGTTGAATAACTCAGACGAATGCACAATTTGGGGAGGCCAACCTTTCCTGAGCGCTCTCTAGAGAGATGCAAACCTGTGGTGTGGTGTGAGATGCTCATGGGAAGGAGGTCCTTTCCTGAGCGCTCTCTGGACAGATGCAAACCTGTGGTGTGGTGTAGGATGCTCCATGGGAAGGCGGTTTGGGAAACATGAGATGGAATCAAGTCACAGATGCTGTTTGCTGAAGAACCTCTCATAGCCTTTAGTACACAGGTGCACTTGTGACTCTCCAAGTCTCCCGCTCTCAACTCCAGAAGTCCCCTCCTCCTGTCGAATCCCTGGAGTGCCCATCTCATGGGACCACATGGGGTAGAGCATGGACAGAACCATATCCAGAGGAACATGCCACTGGGGAAGAGATGTGGAAGAACCCTAGTGTGTCACTACCTGTTTGTCATTTGAAATGTTTACAGTGAGCAGTACGCAGGGTCATTTTCAAGATAAAAGAATAAGCATTAAAAATGCTCTTGTTGTCTGAATCTCAAAACCAACTTTATTTCCCAAGATCGTGAGTTCACTTGAGCTGTTGTAGAAGAAGAAATACCAGCTTGAACCAAATATGACTGTGTAAAATGGTAGAACCTGACCTCTTGTGTCCCTTCTCCTTCTCTGTCTTCTTGTTGAGAGTTTGGGGGATTCCTTCCCTTCTTTGAATCACAGTCTGTTAAAACACTCACCAGACTGCACTGTGAGAAGGGGTAATAGGCCTCCTGGAAATACTGGCTGCTTTTGGTCCACACAGATGGACCTACAGTTAGCTGTAACCCCTGATTACTTTGGACTTCAGCATTCCGCTCTGTCTAGGTCGTCATCTCCATACCTTGCTCCTCCAGGTGCCTCATCCGCTAAAAAACCCCAGCAGACCCAGGCTTGATCATGAGCACACTCGGGAGGTTCTGTGCTGGCCCATCTCCTGTGTGTGGTTGAACCATGCCCTCTGCCTGCCCAGAAGGGTTGCAATGACATGGAGTAGCCATCAGAACCACAGCCCAGGACAAACTGTGGGGACAAACCAAGCAGCAAGTTGCTATAGCTGGGCACTCCCTTTACAGAGTGGTTATGACAGTAATGTGTGGATTCCTTCCAGAATATCAGGGAAAAGCAAAGATTATGTTTCACTGTCTGGTGTGTTTTAAGGGATGTAGATTTTATTCTGCATGATTAGGAAGTAATTAGCAGCTTAAACTCGATGCCTTCACTCAGAGTTGATTCTGCCACTCTCAGCATGAGATGAGAAAAATGGTGGAAATCCTTCACTCATAAATTCCCGGGGGTCCACCTCAAATCCTCGGTTCAATGCAAACACGAGATCACTCTCTCCTTCCATTGAATACATAACATTTGAGCTGGCTACTTCATGGGACCCCACATTCCTTGGGAAACGTGAAATGGAAATGATCAAACCCTGGAAAAGGTACCCAGTGACCTGATTATTTAATGACTGTACTAAGAAACAGTCACGGCTCTCCAGACAACACATCTGGGTGGGACGAGGGTAGCAGGGTCTGAACTTTAGACACATGTGGACTCGAAGGGCTCAGCCTGTGACTGGATTCAGCCATGATTGGATCTCATTTCTCATTTCCTCCAATTCCTTCCCAAACCTGTGCTCTCCTCATCTGCAGAGTGGGGAGGTGATAGCACTGGCTCCCTGTGCTCTTCTTCTGGGAGGCCCGCCAGACAGTGCCCAGACAGGCTTCCACCAAGCTGGGCATATTAAGTGTCACCTTGTCTTGTCACTTCACGTTGGAGGACAGCACACAGCATTTCCATCTAACAGATAACCGTGTCAAAGGCTGTTTGCAACTGGGGGGACAGTTCCAAAGGCTCAGCAAGCATGGCCATCTGCACTGGGGAGAAGAGCAGGACTGAGGGGGGAAGTGCCAACTGGGGAAGGCAGGCTCGTGTCTCAGTTCGGCAAGGGAGTGCTGGACACGGCCTGGTTTGCCCTCGGGTCACTCACTGGGTTTGGTACACCTTGTTCTTCCTCTGTGTGAATGGCCAAGGTTTTAAAGGATTGCGAGTATGTAAAAAGGGAAGGCCCAGGGACTGAGGCGAGCTAGCCGAGGTCACAGAACCTGGACGTAAAAGTAGGCTTGGGGCCTGTGCTGGTCAGGTTTTTGCCACTGTGACCAAGATACCTGGCCACGACTTAGAGGAGGAAAGAGTCATTTTGGCTCGTGGCTTTAGAGGTCTTGGCCCATGGTCCATCAACTCCGTTGCTCTGGGCCTGTGGCCAGGCAGAACGTCATGATCACGGCAGGAGGATGTGAAGGAGGACAGCTGCTCAACCCATGGCAACCAGGAAGCAAAGTGATAGGCAAAGAGAGAGAGAGAGGGACAACGGGGGCAGGAACACATATACTCCCCAAGGCCACACTTCCAGTGATCTTCCTCTAGCCACGGGCCCACCTGCCTACAGTTACCAGCCAGTAGTCCATTCAGCTATTAATGGATTGACCCAGCAAGTGGATTAATCTGCTGATGAAGTCAGAGCCCTCACGATCCAATCATTGCCTAAAAGCCCCACCTCTGAACCTCACTGTCCTGGGGACCATGGGGACCATGGGGCACAGTCCCACATCCTAACCATAAATAACAAAGCCCATTTCTCCCTGTGCCACCAACATGCCCATGTCTCCTGCTTCTGGTAGCAGCCACAGTCACAGTCTCCTCTGTGTCTGGGGTGCTGTGTCCCCACATAGGTCACAAATGTACACCATGCACATGTGCCCAAACACACACATGCATACAGGCATGCACAAGCATGTGGTGAAAGGACATGAGGGCTGTCCTGATCCCTGCTGTGCTCAGCGATACCAGTCTCCAGAAGCAAAGCTCCCATGCAAACAGGGTCCCGTGGGAGCGCAGTTTGCTCCCCGGGGATCCTCTACCCACTCAAGCCCTCCTACACTGGACCCTGCTCTGCATCTCTTCTCCCCCGTCCCTCCCCAGGTGCCCATCCAGTATTCCACCCTCTCCTTACTCCCCTACAGCAAGCAGGGCCTTGCAACCAGCTGGGGCAGAGGTGATGCCTACTTACAGCCTGCCCAGAGCCCACTGCTCTCCAGTCCCTCTCTTTGGCAGGCCTACATCAACTCATGTTCTGTGCATGAATGAAGACGCTTCAGTGAAATCCACTATTCTGCATAATGAATATGCATTGATAAAAAGAAATCAAATTAAATAAAAACTGGCAGGTCACCTACTGCAAGTTGTCGGGGTACAGCTACAAGAAGCAGGATGTCCGTTGGTCTGTGGGGAGCAGAGGGAGGCTTGGGATCAAGAAATAATATTTTCTGAGTGAGATGAGCCCCTGAGGTCACAGGAATATCTGTTGCCACAACTCATTACTGTAACCAAAACAAGCACCTACTATGCATCAGGCTCTAGTCCATGAAACATTCATCAGCCTAGTGGGACAGGAGAAATAAATAACTATTCTAAAAAGCATGCTTCGTTCTATATAGGGCATCTGTAGGATGATGTCACAGACAAGAATAGGGGCTACCTCCTTGTGTATTTCCGTCAAGGCAGGCCCCTCTGAAGAGGCCACACCAAACCCCAAAACTGCGGCACCAGGTCTGGCTTAGCTATCCCAGGCCATGTTTCCATAGCAACTCCAGGCCCTCCCATGCCCAGCCTCATTTCCTTAGGCTTCAATCAGGCTACCCAAGGGGAGAGGATAGAATTATGTTTTGGACAGAGGACCCTGATCCCAAGGTGTTAAATGGTTCCTACTTAAGACTGTACTAGTCCAGCCCTGCACCAAGCGCTAATTCCACCAAGTGGCTGAGGGCCCTGAATTAGCTCCTGAAGCAGAGCCCTGGTCCCTCCGTGACAGTAAGGCTTGGACATGCCCTCAAGAGGTTTCCTGCCCCCTGACTCACAGCACGCCCCTTCCTCTGGACCTCCGCAGAGCCCTCCAGCTCTCCTCCGCGGAGACGGCCGCTTTGGCCTGAGACGCCACCATCCCCACCGGCCCATCAGCATTCCAGGCAGTGGAAGAAACCAGAAAACCTGCAGAAGGAAGGGAGTTCTCTATAAAACTAATGGACTCTGAGGACAGTCACTCCCACTCCACCCCCAAAGCTACTGCCACCTTAAAATTAATTTCCAATTGAAAGCCATCATTCAGACTGTAGGTAGCCGGACGGGGAGACGGCTGGTCAGGCTGCGTTCTCAGGCGCCTGGGTCAGCAAATCCCAAAGCATCTACTCAGCAGTTTCAGATTCCTCCACAGAAGTCCAGCTCTCTCCCCCCAGCCCCTAAGGCCAGAGATCAGGGTGGCTGCCCCAGGGCCGGCTAGTGGCAGGCCCCCTCCTGGCTCTGCCTGTGGACACCTAGTTACGTAAATTAAATAAATCGACTTGGATTCATCTGTGGTCTGCAAGTTTTTGGCCTGACTTCCGTGAATAGCTCAAAAATGAGATTTCTATTATGAAAAATGACTTAAGAGTTTTAGATTTTTCTCCTGCCCTGAGTGTCATGGTTTTAATTAGCAGCACGGGCAAGTGGTTCTCCCTGGCAGACAGCAGCCACCAGCCCTACGGGGGCTGACAAAGAGGCGGTGAGAGGAATCTGCTGCCTTGATCCTGCCAGCACTGAAGCTGCATTTCAGAACAAGCCCAACAAAACAAGTTTTCGGGCCACAAGCATCTTCTGGCAGAACACAGGGTGCAGAGCAAGATGGACAGGTGGCTCTGCAGTGCCCTTTCTGCACAGAATAGGCAGCAGAGAAACGCAGCTGCAGAGAGTGCCCAGACAGGCCTGGCAGCAGGTTGGCACAGCAGACTCATCAAGCCTCCCCGGGTACCACTTGAGTGTCAGCCTTGAGGAAACCATCAGCCGTGGCTCTAATTAACTACAAGCTCTGCTCACCCCGGAACTGGCACCACACAAGAGTCAAAGCTCTGCACCTGTGGAGCCCACTGGTGTGACCAGCCTCCTGCTGTGGCACAGCAGCAAACGGCCCTTCCACCGCTGCCCTGGGGTGAAGGCTGCTGCCTGACCACTAGCCAGGGAGCCCAGGGAGAGGATTCCACCAGGTTTCACTGAGCTGCTCTCGTTAATGGCAAGAGGTGGCCGGGATTGCGATAGCCCCTGTTCTTTCCCTGTTTCCCCAGTCACATGACAATGTCCCCTCCACCAGCAGCTTAGGACCAGGGGAACACAGGCACCACTCAGTGTTCAAGAATTCTCAATTCCTGGATATGCTCCCAACAGGACTCAGGTCAGGAGTGTCCCCTGCCTTTTGTCTGCCAAGAGCAATCACGGGTGTCCACGAAGGACGGAACCCCAAGGATAGACAGGCAGAGAGGACAGTGGTGCGGCGAAATGCCCCTGGACGCTCAGGTGTGGCTGGAAACATCATTTCAGTTTTGCATAAATTCGCTTTTTGGGCAGAGCATTCACTTTTTAAAGGTCCCACATGTGACACCAGACAGGCTGGTGTTTCAAAAACTGACACAATCACAAGGCAGCTGAGCAGCACCGCAGGCCTGTCCCAGTGCGCCCTCCCCTGTGCCCCCCACCTGTGCCGCCCACCTTGGCAGTCCCTGGCTTTTGGACGGGTTACAGGTTCTCGAAGTGAACAGGTTTCACACGCATCTTCTCCCCGTAGCTGAGGACTGCAGCCCAGAGCGTGCCGCAGAGCTGCCTCCTTCCTGGCTCTGCCCCCGACTCACCGCCAACCTGGCGGTCCTCGCAGTGCACTCTCAGCCCACCCCTGAGAAGCAGCCTCGGCATCAGCAGTGCCCTGCTCACCTTCACCCTCACCCTCTGCCTTCCTCCTGCCCCCTTAGCCCCACTTACCCAAAGCATTTCCTGGGCACTGCCCTTGTTAGCCACTTGTTCCCAAATCCTTGTCTCAGTGACTACTTTGGGGACACCTGTGTGGAGAGATCAGAACACATCTGGTACCACCAAGCCTCAGCAAAGTCAAGTTAACTTGAAAGATGCACGTGTGTGTGTGTCTGCATGCATGGAGACCTACAGCGGTGTGTGTGTATGTGTCTGTGTGCGTGGAGATCTCCAGGGGTGTGTGTGTATGTGTGTCTGCATGCGTGGAGATCTACAGTGGTGTGTGTGTGTGTGTGTCTGCATGTGTGGAGATCTACAGGGGTGTGTGTGTGTGTCTGCGTGTGTGGAGATCTACAGGGGTGTGTGTGTGTGTGTGTCTGCATACATGGAGATCTACAGGGATGTGTGTGTGTGTGTGTCTTGCACCTTCCTGCTGTACAACAAGATGCACAGATTGCTTACAGATGTAGAAAGTCATTTCTCCATGGTGGAGTCCAAGGTTAGTTCACAGCAGCCTCCGTGTGGGGAACCTGTCTCTGTGTCATCTGAGGGGATGGACGCGGGTCCTCACAAGGCAGGAGGTGGGGGAGCAAAAGACCAGCACGTCTCCTCCAGCCTTCACATGAGGGGCCAGTGCTTTCCATAATCATGACCCATCAACTCCCCAGGCCTCCCTCCAAGGACGTCACATTGGGGTTAAGTTGCCATGTATGGAGTTGGAAAGGGCACATTCAGACCATAGCAGTGTGCATATGTGTGCTTTATGTGTATCATGTCTGCTTGTGTGTGTCTATACCCCCACACATTCATGAATACATTCCTGCGTGTCTCTGTAGCATGCATGTCAAGGGTATGTGTGTTGTGCATACATGTATACATGTGTATTGTATAGGTGTACGTGCATCTGTGTGATGCATTTGTATGGGTACATGTTTGCACAAATGTGTATGTTTCTGTGCACACGTGCATGTGCATGTGTAGCTGTGCAAAAATAGCTACATGTGTATACATGCATATGCATATGTATCTACACATACATCCACATGAGCATGTGTCTGTGTGGTGCGTATCTATGTGTATAGATTCATGTGTGTATGCAGATGTGTGTGCCTCAGTGTATATCGATGCATATATCCGTGTGTATAGCCATCATGCACATGTGGGTGTGGGCTTATGTATGTATATACATGAATATCTGTGTGTGTGCAGGTGTGGATGAATGTGTATCGAGTGTGTCTGTGTACACATGGGTTTGTTTTTCTGTGCATGCATATTTACATGTGTGTGTCGACAATGGGGCTGAGAGCCTCTCAAGCAGGAAACAGGTGTTGTGATTGGGTCGCTGAGGGCGACCAATCACTGTCCACTGCTGCACTTCCAGGTCCCATCTGCCCTCCCCTGGGCCTCTCCCACCTCTCCCTGCACTCAGCACCCCTCGCACAGCAATCCTCACATGTGAGGAACATGTTTGGCTCTCAAGCACGCCCTGGGGAGGAGCTGTGACCAGCGGGGCCAGGGCGGGCGGAGCTTCTGCTCAGGGTCCACCTGCCCAGCCTCCCCGCAGGGCCCAGGAGCCCGATGTGCACAGGAGCCCCCACTTGCAGGGGAAATGATGTCAGAATCCTGCCCTGAAGAGGTTTCCAGCCGCCCTGGGCACCCAGATCCGCCTGGGAGGGGACACTGGAAGTAGAAGGTCTGCGAGATTCAGAAGCCCAGTCCTCAGTGGGAGACGGCTTATCTGCCATCACAGAACACTGACTTTATTTCCTGGGAAGCATGCCTATCCCTGACCCTGCAGACAGGTGACCAGGTCCCAGGCATCTGCACCCCCTCACCCCATCTTGGGCATCCTGCTTGGCCATACAGTCTTCCTGTCTAGGTCCCAAGCATGAGCAGCTCATCCCTCCTCCCAGTGTGTGCCTGGCTGTCCCTCTGCCCAGCTCCCCTGGCGCCCAGGCCTCAGCCTTCCTGACCGCTCCGTGCAGTGGTCAGAGCTCCTGTGTGGCCTGCTTTCCTGCCCTGCACTGTTCCACTCCCTCTTGCTTACCTCTACTGGCTGTTTTCTTTCCCACAAGGACTTGGCCTTCCAGACGATGATCTGGACATTGTGTGTGCTGCTCACGCTGCATCCCCAGGCCTGGGAGAGGACCAGGCCCAGAGGCTCACCGAGGGCTCCCTGAGTGAGTGCGTGGCTCCAGTTGCCTGTGGGGTCATTGTCAAGAGCCCCCTATTTAATAACAGGGATATGTGGTCACGTTTTCTTCCGCAGCCTTGGCACGCCAGCAATAAAGTTCCTCTGCAGTCGGGAACTTAGAGAGGGACAACCCGCCCTACCCTAGGACCATTGGGCAAACATGGACATCAACACCTTCAGGGAGCAGGCATGGGCTGGGGCCCTCGTGACAGCCACGCCAGCTATGAATATCCTGAGAATCCTGCTGGACAGAAGGACCTTCTTCCACAGCGGTCTCCATAGAACAGGCAGATGCCCAGGATCTCAAAGGCAGCAGCCAGGCTGGGCTGGACAAGGCTCAGGCCCCGTTCCTGGCTTGCTTCTGCCATCTGCTGGCCACTGGTAAAAGCGCACCAAGGAAGGGCGGTTACCTCCTGTCTGGAGATTCTTGTCCCTTTCATGAGAAATTTCAAGAAGGCGGCTCCTCTGTGACAGGCTCTGCCTGGCCAACCCAGCCCTGAACTCAGGCAACTGGAGCCGACCCTAGACTCAAGAGGGTCTCCAGCCCCAAGTCCCAAGACTTTCCCTACACTTTGCATATATTAACTCAAATAACAGCCAATATTAAACCTGATCGGGGGGATTGTCATCTCTAGTCACAGACAAGAGATGAGAGGTTAAGAAACTGTCCAAAGTCACAAAGCGGCAGAGTTGTGGAGTTGGGATTTGAACCCAAGCCATAGGGCAATTGAGGGCACACATGACCCACAACCAGCAGATGGCCCAGGTGCCCCCTCCATCCTCACCCTGAGGCCCCACTGGGGAGGGATGTATGGGAAGAGAAGGGAATGGAGGAGGAGACACCTACAGCTGATCACTCAGCGGTCTGTCTTCAGAGGCTCCATGCTGCAGTATGAGAAGTGGGAGCATCAGATTGCATGGTCTCGTTCCCCGGTTTCCCTGGGAAGATAGGGAGTGAGGGACAATGGTTAGAGCACGGGCCTGTGGGTAGACAGATCTGAGGCAAATATCAGGCAGTCCACCCACTGGCTGAGCACAGCCTCCAGGCCTTGGCCTCTCTCCTCCCACATGCTGAAGACAAGTGCAAAGCCTTTGGCACTATTTCTGGCTCAGAGTAAGTGCTTAATAATATGTCTGCTGCTGTAGGCACATTAAGGCTCGGCGCGTCCTCCAGCCCAGCTTCCTCTCTCAGCCCTTCCCAACCTGGCTGCCCCACAGCCACCCAGAGCCCTGCAGCCCCTTCATTCCGCAGGACCATCACCTGACCCATCAAGCTCCCCCAGACCAGAGCCCCAGGCCTGGGGTCCAGCACCTGCTCCACTCCCTGGACCCCAATACATCTGACCACCCACCAGCCAGAGCCCAGGGCCACCCTCCCAGCTCCCGGCCTCCAGTGCCCATCTGGATGCTGCAGTGCTCACTCCTCAGCTCTCGGCCCAGAGGGAGTTAGGAGTCTGGGGCCGAGAAAGCTGTTTTAATAATCCCATCATCATTCTCAATTTTCAGCACCACCACACACAAAACACCCATCTCCAATTTCTTCAAGGTGGCGAGTGGCTTTTACTCCACACCGTGTTTGCCACCAGCCACGCTGCTGTGCAAAAGGCCTCAGCCCTGACCTGGGCCTGGACAACCTGCTTGGCTGCTCCCCCAGGTGAGCCCCCCTCAAGGTGGGAGGTCACAGGACAGGCACACGGTCACTGCAACTCATGTCCCTGCCAGGAGTGGCAATCGCCTCGATTTCACAAGACTCGGGTTAGGGCCACCCAGCAGGATGTGAAGCAGAAGCCACTGTTTCCTGGGCCGACGTGATGCAGGAGATGAAGAAAGCCTGCAAGCAGCCCCTCTGGCAGCAAGAGGCGGCGAGCAGAGGACAGGTGGTGTGGAGGTGGTGCCCCCTGGCAGAGCCCGGCTGAGGGAGGCAAGGCCAGGCGGGGAGGAGCCATTCACGCTCAGGGCCTGAAAGTCCCTGAAACTAGAAACCAAGGATTTTAGGAGAGGGGGCAAGGGTGGGTGTAGAAGCAAGAGCCCCTGCCCTTGGTGACAATAACAAGAACAGCGAGACTGGGCAGCATCTGTGTAACACTTACTGCATGGCCTCCCTCATTCCAGCACTTGACGGAGTCACACCCCTGTGAGGTACACCCCACTGTTAACCAGGACACAGAGAGGCTGAGTAAGTAACCCAAAATCACACAGTCAGGAAATAGCACTGAGGATACAGTAGGAAGCTGGGCACACAAGGTCCCAGCCCTGGCAGTGTCCAGGAGACTGTCCTCTGTGTACACAGAAACTGAACAGCATGTCCTGGCTGCCCCTGGCCAGTGCCTTGGAACGGAAAGGCGCTTCTCAGAAGGGGAGATGGGGGACCCTTGTGCAGCCCAGCAGCCACTCAAACAGAGAGGCTGTCTGTAGGGCTGAACTCACTCCCTCACGCTCAGGAGGAGCTGGACAAGCTGTCCTCCTCACACAACGCTGAAGCTGACACTGGGGCCACACCTGACTCAAAAGCTGCTCACGGCTGTGGAAGGTCCCCAAACCCACAGGCAGGCCACTCGGAGAAGCCCAGCAGGTGTGTGTGCATGCACCTGTGCATGTGTGCACTCACGTGTGTATATGTGTGTGCCTCTGTGTGTGCATGTGTGCATGTGCACGTGTGCATGCATGTGTCCACATGTGTGTATATGCGTGCATGTGTGCATGCATGTGTGTGCATGTTTGTGCGTGTGTGTGTGTGTCTTATGTCCACTATTTATTGAGTTAAAGGGTCTCTAAACTCCCTTCCAGGACAAATATCTCATAGCTTGGTTCGTTTAGTGCCGTGATTAGCACATGAAGACCCGTCAGGGAACGCTCTTCTAGGTGTACTGGGGAGACAAAGAGAGGATCAGACATTTTGGCAGCAAACCAAACACCCAGGAGATGGTACCCTGACACCCTGGAGCCCAGAGAGAAATCAGGGGCAGATGAAAGATGTCGGAGGAATATCAGACCCCTGGGGTGCACATGCTGATGGGCAGTGGGGGTGGCCCCGAAGAGATAGCTGAGCGCTCCTGCAGTCTGAAGCAAGGCTGGACTTAAACACCTTTCCTGACATCTGTGGCTATGGAAGTAACAGATCCTCAGCACATAAGACAGATGTGGAGGGTGCAGAGGAGTAGGGAGAAGGAGGAGAGATCCCAGCATTGAGCACTCAGCACTCAGAACATCTGACCAGGTCCTTCCTGTCATCTCTCCTGCTCACACAGACACTGCTTTACACAAAACTAGGAACACAGAAGACAAATTTTCATGTTCCTTAGAAATTTTATTGGTAGTATTTATCATACTCATCTACGATGGTAACGCTTAAGGACAGCATAGTATTCCATTTCCTAGAGGCTCCATAATGAAGCCCCTAGTGTTGGATCCCAGCTGCTTCCAGGGTCTAAAGTAAATACTGTGGGGCTGGTTCTCATTCCAAGGGTAGAACAGATGTCTTGCAGGGAAAGCCTGTGCCCAAGTCAGCTGTTGGTGTAGAGGTGGCTTCGGTGATGTTAGCAGTAGCCGGCTCCCGGGGTCGCTGGGCTCTGGCAGGGCTACCCTCCTTTCTGCACACCAACTGGCCGTTTGCTGGTGTGGCTTCTCGTCTCCAGCTTTCCTGCTGCCCTGCCCTAGCTCCCGGGGGCTGTCATGACCCCTCGTGACCTTCGATGTGGTTCTTCACCTACTGCCGCCTCCTGGGCCCCAGGCTCTGGGGAGCAAGCTCTGTCTTCCACACGGAAGTTCTCACTTGAACAAGGAACGGGCAAGTGAAATGAATGAGAGCATCTAGCGAGGAAGGGAGGGCCTTCCCCACAGCCTCCACCCCTCCTGTTCTTCAGAAGCAGCCTGTGCAGAAAACAAGGCCTTGCTTGTGTTGCCCCGGTTTGTTGGCATTTAGGATCTCGGGCTTACTCCATGAAGGAGGAGGCAGCGCCCGTTAGGCAGGCAGACCACCGCGGGGCGAGAGATGCACCAGGCAGCCTGGCCTTGCCTCCATCTTAAAGAGAGAACTAGTAGCCCTGAGCCAACTCCCCCTCTCTGTGATCTTGTCCTCCGTGCACAGGTGATGTGAGCTGATCCCTTGGGTCAGGAACATCTGGTGGTGGTGAGTTTCCAGGCCACGGCCCTGTTGCTACCAGACAGCCCGCGTGAGCGTGTGCACATGTGGCAACAGGCTTAGAGTAACTCAGCTGAACGCTGCAAGCTGGGAGGAAGAGGAACTGTCACTGGCCTGGCACAGACGGGGAAGCTGAGACACAGAGAGGTGAGTCAACTTCTCAAGATTGCTCCGACAGAGGTGGCAGAGCCTGGCTTTGCCACCAACTCAGGAGAGACGTCTATGGGCCTGTGGTGGAGAGAAGACTAGGACCTGGCCCACCATTCCCTCTTTTCTTTTTTTTTTTTTTTTTACAGAGAGAGAGAGAGGGAGAGGGAGAGAGAGAGAGAATTTTTAATATTTATTTTTCAGTTTTTCGGCAGACACAACATCTTTGTTTGTATGTGGTGCTGAGGATCGAACCCGGGCCGCACGCATGCCAGGTGAGCGCGCTACCGCTTGAGCCACATCCCCAGCCCCCACCATTCCCTCTTGAGATAGGACTTCTCGATACCTACAAAGGGTGGCAGAAGGCCCACCCGGCATCAAGCCGGCATGTAGCAGCAACTTCTGCAGCACTGGGGCTAATTCTAGCCTCCCTATTTGGTGACAGCACCTGATTTCCCATTGGAGCCCAAACAAAGAGCCCATCCTGCCCAAGAGGAGGCACAGGACCTGGGCAGACATGGGACCCTTTACTTGGGGTCCCACCCTCGAGAATATGCCAAGAGGGAGAGAAGGCTGGAGCCTCTTCATTCAGCCACAGCCTCCCCACACAGGAGCAGAGGGACTCTGGTTCTGCCAGGTCCACCTCCCCAGCCTGCACTCTGAATCTGTCCACTCTGCCACGCCCTTCAGGACCCTCACCAGGCAGAGGTGACTGCTGCTTGTCCCCGTGAGGCCTCGCCAGGCAGACACTCCCCGTTGGATGTGGACGGGGAAGCCAGGAGGGTGGGAGGCCAGACGTACGTGCCTGGAGCCCGGCCTCTGCCTCTGCCAGATGGGCCTGGGGAGCCGGGGAGGCGCGTGTGCCTGGGCGTCCCTCTCGAAACCCACGGTGCTGGAGCCTGGGTGCACACAGGGATGGACTGAAGGCCTGAGCTGGGGCCCCGCACTGGCCCCAAACAGAGATGTCCCCATCGGCCCTGCTCCCAGATCCAGCCCCACACTGGCAGGTCCTCGCAGGCCCAGCTCCTTGAGGCTCCGTCTCCTTGGCTCTGAAATGGATCCAACAGTGCCAACTGCAGAGGCTGGACACCCACCGAGGACCTGAGGCCATTCAGCACCCTGATGCGTGCAGGACACACCTTCAGAGCACCCACAGGCACACAGTGAGAAGTTTCCCTCTTCCTTCTAACTGCTGATCTCTGGCTCTGGTGACAGGAAAGTCTCAGGCAAGTCCCCAAGGCTTGCCAAGTTCTCATCGTGTAACAAGGAGGCGGGTCTCGGTTTAAAGTCCTCGCAGAATTTGACGGATTCACATCTGCGGTCGATGCTCCCCCTCCCTAGACAGTGGTGCTGGTTTTCTATTTAGAAGAGAGTCGGGAGACTTTCTTTTTAAATACGTTTATTGTAAGGAAAAATTGAATTATTAAAGTGGCAGTATTGGCATCGCACCAACAAGGCCGACGTCTTGGGGGTGACATGTGAAGGATGGAGCTGGGGGGCGGGAGGTGATGGATGTGAGGCCCCGGGAAGAGGCAGCGATGCGGGAAAGCAGAGCTGTCGTGGTGATTGCTACTAGCCCCGGTCAGCAGGCCGGGGTGAGCAGAGGGGCTGGCCTGCCGCACGCCCTTCCAGCTGCCACCCTGCAGAAGGGGAAGCCGTGCTAGGTGACAGGGATAATTACAGAGGGCCCCGTGCCACTGGCCTGGGGATTGATCGCCAGCTTCCCAAAGGTCCTCACAAGGCCCACGGAGGAGCGACATCAAACCCTCAAGAGGGCCTGCCCTCTGGCCACACAAAGGGCCCTCGTGGCTCACACGGGTGTGAGAGCACGGGAAGCCACTGGGCTAATTCGTCCTGCCCCCTGGGGCACACGTCAGGCCCTGCCAGGAGCCACAAAGCCCCACCCGAGAGAAGACGGCCCGCTGCTCGGGACACCCCAGGAGACCAATGACGTCCTTTGCCTGTGACTGCTCATGGAGTTCTGGGGTGCCAGACCCAGAAGTGACCAGCAGGCCAAGTGCATTTCCGTCCTATCTCCAGGTGGTGGCTCCTGAGAGGCCTGGCTCTGGCCAGGGGAGCAGTGCGCCCTTAGCCACATCAGCCACAAGAAGGAACTAGAGATGACCTCAAAACCCACCTGGATGGGGCTGAAGGCAGCCGGGGTCTCCTGGCAGCTGTTTGCATGGAAATGAACGAGGCTGAAGCCAAACAGGACTCGTGGGACTAGGGATATCTGCCCCTCTCATCTAAAATGTCATTGTCACTGCCCATCATTCTCCTAGCAGCTGAGTGCCTTCGGCTCTGGAAAGAAGCTACTCATCTTTACGTTTAAATATCCAGGATTCAAGTCTCCATCATCTGAGGACAACATTGAAGTGACAAAAGGATGGAAAGATAAGGACACTGTTGGGATACAGCTGGGCCCTTGGAGACATGGGGACAACAGGTGACACGGGAGAAAGCAGGGAAGAGTGAAAGAAAGGAGTGGAGTGGGGGAGACGGTCAAGAGGAGAGGAGGAGAGAGACGAACAATGTGTTGGGGACTTTTTACTTGGAAGTGACAAAGATCTAAAGGAAACTAGATTCATAAGAAGTAGATGGATATCGACTTATGCAACTGAGGAATCCAAACCACGTGTGGGCTTCAGGCAAACTGGAGGTAGGAGTCCAAACAGTATGACTGGCACCCGGCTCCCTGTCTTGCCCCACTGCTGTCCCCTGCATCCCTGGTAGCCATGGGACCAGCCAGCTCCCAGTGCCTCTCCTCGTAGCCCAGTGCCCCAGGCAGGAGAGAACCTGCGTCCACACCAGCACCCTCGGAAGGCCTGGGCTCTCTCAGTCCACATGCTCTCTGGTGGGCCAATCACTGGCCCGGGAACAAGGGGCACTCTGCTGGGCCAGCTTGGGCCTGTGATCAGCAGCCCCCCGCTCCCAGGCTGGAGAGAACAGGAGGGAGTTCCCAAGGTGGTGGCAGGTAGGAAAGACAGGGAAGAGGAGGAAACTAAAATTTCCTGGACACCTACTCTCTGTCAAGCATGATAAATGCTTTGGAAATTTTTTTCCAATTTAATCCTCATCATAACCCTGCCAGATATATTTTTATCCCCATTTTGCTGATAAGCACTGTCAAACTCTACCATCTTCAGTTTCACAGACATATGGGATGGGATGGTGTGGATGGGTTCACGTGGCCCCCACATCACCACACTAGTCAGGAGTGTCCTGCTCTGGGCCTACTCAGGCTGCTGGCCAGGGAGACCACCACTCTACCTGGGTGGTGAGCCAGGCGGCACCCCCAGCTTGAATGCAGCCCATGGGACCTTCATTCCCAAGTAACGACATGTCCCCTCCTTCCCTCCCCATGAAAGAGCCCCTACCGCAGGCCGGACATCATGAGAGGGCTGGGGACCCACCAGACTAAGAGAGTCCCAGCACCCAGAGAGAGGCAGCCACACAATCCAAAAATCAGAAGCACATCTTTGTAAAAATATGCAGAAAGGCCTTGAATGTGAGGAACCTTCCAGAAACTTAGCTAATCCAAGAGTCACACTTTCTGGATAGAAGGGCCTTACCTCTTTAAGGAGGGGTGGTCCTCTGACATACGTAGCTCGAGGCTTCCAGAGCAGCAGTGCCTTTACCACAGCACACCTTCTCCTGTGAGCTGCCCAGGAGGGGGCCCGCCTTGACGGCTTGATGTCATCAGGCTCCAGGAGGGGACTGTCATGATCAAGCGGCCTCACGGTGGACTTGGCTGCCCGGGAGCAGGTCCTGGGAGTGCCGGAGGGGATGCTGCGTGGGGTGCTGTGTGGATGAGGTCCTCCAGGTGGATGAAGAGGGGGATTCCGCAGCAACTCTTAATGGGGTAATTCTGCCCCTGAGCGAGGTGTTGCAGGTTCCAGGGCTGAGAAATAACCCTTGTACACCATTCAGCTTGGTGTGTGGCACAAGACCTGTTAAAATGAATTTAAGCTGTTTATTGCTATTGTCATCAACATAATTGCCATCATCAACATTATTCTCATCATTTTTAAAAAATCTGTTGGCAATGACTCTTCCAACCTTCAAATCCTGCCCTCCAATGCCTGCCTCCTACCTGGGCCGTCTGAGCGCTCTGACCCACAGGAGAGCACTGTTAGCCCACAGGAACGAGGGCTGGGTTCGACCTGCCTCCTAAGATGTCCTGACTCTGTCTCTGACTCCTAAGACGACCTTCAGTGTGTCACCCTGACCTCCTCAGAGCTCAGATGCCCCCCTGTAATGGACAGCTGCTGTGCTATCTGGGGTAATGAGGACACAGCTGGATGCACACCAGGCTTTCTGCTGGGAACTGCTTCGAACTTCACGGTGAAAACCCAGTTTGCACATTCAAGACATCAGATTCTCATATTTCTCCATGGCCATTATCTTAGTGCTGGGCACCCACAGTGGTGACCCTGCCCACCGTTAGCTGCATTCCTTCCCTGCCATCCTCCAGCCCTGGGACCCACCTGCCTACAATGTCCAGGCAAAATAGCCACAGCCTCACACACCCCTGGGACCCCTGGCTGGTCCCCTCCAGGACACCCGAGGCTCCTTGGAGGAGAGGGCTTGCCTTTTCCAGAGGTCCCCACACCTGTCTCCTGCTCTCTCTGTGCTGTCTACGTCTTGTCTCTGGCCGCCATCCATACGCAGCTCCTCCTTGGCCCAAGTCCTTCCCCAGTGCACCATCTGGCAAGTGTCACACTAGGTCAGTGGCCACAGGGTTGCATGGTGGCCCAGAGCAGGAGGGCAGGAAGAACACCTGAAGGTGACAGCAGAGGGGAAGCAATGGGCCACCAGATGGCAGCCCCTCGGGCAGCGGTCACAGAGCCCGCACCCCACAGGTTCTGCCCCGCTAGCTGCCCTTCCTTCTCTGTGCCCTATGGTAGTCTTTGGGATCGCCACCCCAAGGGTTTGGCAAGTGGAAACTGCTCCTGGGGACACCTCTCTGCCGGGGGAGAAAATCCTTCCACACCTGAGCCTGGCAGACTTGCATTCACCTGGAGGTGCAGAGCACGCTGGTTTTCTATGCCAAGACATCCCAACCCAGGCAGCGCCCTGCCCTTCGCCTCTTGTGATAAACTGGCTCGAGGACATGTTCTCTTGGCAGAATGGCCCTTTTGTCAGGTGGCACATGTGCTTCTCACTTCCTAACACACACTGCATGGGCTCTGTCTGGTTTCTAAGGCAGGAAATTCTCTGGTCCCAGTCCTCTTACTCTGAGCTGGGTCCCCAGGGCTGTCCCTTTCCACTGTTCGGGCAGCTCAGTGACCCGAGCAGCCTGTTTTCTAGGAGGCTGCCTGAGAAGCTGCTAATCTGCCTGGTGTTGGTCACAAATCCATCATCTCCCGGAGCTTCCCTCCTGGCCGATGTTCAAACTGGGCTGAGTTTTAAAACCACTTGCTCTTTTGTGTCTAATGCTTTGTGGGTTTGCTTGAGCCCTTTCAAAACCAAAGGGACGATTTCTTGTCTTTCCCTTCTGCTGTCCAAATACGATTCAGAAGTCTGTCCCCAAAGCAGAGCTAAAGTTCACGTGTGGATCAGGCTCTGATCCAGGGCGACCAGGCTGGGTGTGTTACGGATCCTCGTCCTAAGCAACCTGTTATGACCACTAAATAAATCCGGCTAAGCCTGCAGGAGGAGGAAGCTCACAGGCAGTTTTTCTTGGGGTTGGACAATCAGTCTGTCCCTGCTCTCGACACAGGGCATGCAGATTTCCCCAGGGTGGACGTCACACTGCCACCCCAACAGAATCCAGGTTCTGGGTGGCCAAAGGCATTGTACTCAGCAGAATAAAGTCGGACGGAGTGTTCCCATCCAGGCTCTGCCACCGCGTGGAACAAGCAGGTCACTGAAGAGTTATACACATTTGGTTACAAAATTTGCTTGTTTTCTAAACCTGCTACTAAGGGTGGCACCTTAACCCCTCTTCACCAGTTACGAATGGGTCAGGTCTCGGAGATTTTCAGTTTCTTGCAGAAACCCCAGATTTACTTTGGTTCTGAAGACTCAGTCCTGCTGCTTCTTGTATTTCACTTTCTTCTGAAATCAAAGCTCAGCCCCTTTCCAGGGCTGGCGTGGGTGCCAGGGCCTCTGCTCTCCAAACTCCTCTGCCTAAAGCCTCTTGCTCTGCCCTCTAGAAAAGACCAGAGGAAACCTTGTGCCTCGGGCAATGTCTCAGCTCCCTCCATAGGGGTGACTTCAGCGGCATCACAACCATGCTGCAAGGAGGGCTTCTTAAAACCCGATTGCTGCGCCCCACACCAGAATTCCTGATTCAGTAGATCCTAACAACTTCCATTTCCAAGAACTTCCCAGTGGCGCTTGCTGCCTGTGGGTCCAGGCACCACAGACAAGAGGTGACGTTAGCTGTCCTAAGCCACCTGGTCACTTTAGACTTTGGAATACATAATAACCAGGGCATTCTTAATGGTGAAGATTCCAGATTATAGCAATCAAGATACATGGAACGAGAGCCACATATGTGATTGTAAGTTACCTCATAGCCACTTTAAAAAAAAGTAAAAGTAAACAGTGAAATAAATTTTTAGAATAGACTTTATCCAAATATGTGTAAGCTTTTGTCATTTCAACATGCCATCAGTACACAGATGGTTGGTGAGTTTCCCCTTCTTTTATCTCTGCAGGGTGTTCAAAGGCAGGCAAGCCTTGCTCTAGCCTCACATCTCACTGTGCCAACAGGGTCAGGTGTATGAAGGTCACAGGCTCTTTCTGCAGGCCACCTGTTTGTAGGTAGTGTCAAACAGATGCAGGTTCTTGTTCAGTTGACACTGGTCTCCAGGATGAAGTGGCAATAAGAGAGACAGGAAGCATCACATGCTGCAGGACAATCATTGTGACTTTGGTCAGCACAGCTTGCCAGGTGGCCCATCTGCTGGGAGGGAGACTCTTGCCCATCCTGGACAGGAGGAAGGTTCCCATGACACTCTGATGACAGTGTACTCCACCACTGCCACCCTTCCGCTTGGCCTTATCCACCCTCCCTTCAAATTCCACCATCGGAGCCCACCACACTGGGAGGTTCTGAATCAGGTCATTCCTATGTACCTTTCTCCACCAGCACCTGCCGCCTCCTAATGCTCATATTGTGCAGATGCCCAGTGGAAACAGCCAAATGAACAATTCAATGAGCGATTCTCACAAGAGTTTACCTTAGTTGGCGTCTCGTGGTCACAGAGATCCTCAGCGTTCGCATTAGGCTTCCCACTGTCTGGTAAGCTCTGTAGACCCACATTACCTTATCCTCAACCCAGCTGGGGATGAGCACAGAGTATCTCAAATGTCAGCAGCTTCTGAATCACCTGTGAAGCGTGTCAGACTGCAGGGTCTGTGTGGGGCCCCAACCCAGACCCTCTGAAGGAGCTTCCAGAGCCAGGACCCTGGTGTTTGCACTCTCCTGGGGTCCCCGGGAGATTCTGGCACAGGGTAGCATGGTTCCGGCCTGCTGCAGACCATCCTGCAACAACCCTCCTCAGCACGAGTCAGAAGGGGACTTGTTCATTCATCGTGGAGTTTGACACTCATTGGAGGAGGTTCTACCCTGTGCCAGGTGCTGCAGGGACCCCCAGAGGGCTCTCAGCATGGAGAGAGGGCTTGTCTGTGTTGCACTTCATGAGAACCAAATGATAGGACTTGTGAGGCACCGTGGCGATCATAGGAGGGACCTGGCCGAGTCCCAGCTGGCACCTGCAGGCTGAGGGGGAGGGAGCCAGAGACATCTCAACATGGCTGAGTGTGGGAGACAGGCTGGGGGAGGTTGGGGATCTGCCCTCTGTCCCAGGGCAGTGGGGAAGCCTGCAATCCGCACCTCCAGCCAGCCTCTTATGCAACCGGTATGAATTGCCCACATACCAAGAGTGAGAGGTGAGGTGCCCTGGGAAGTGGAATACTATCTGGTTTTCAGAACCCAAATGAATGTCACTCATCTGAAAACAGTTTGCAATAAAATAGTCTTTACAGTTATTGAGAGTTTGCCCTGACCCTGTCGACCCCCATGCTTGAATTAGAATCCTTCCATCTGGAATTATTAGTTAAGGGCAGTTTATCAAAGACAAGATGGATGGTGTAAGCAGATTTTGCCGTTGGTATTCAGAAAAATGCATCATCCCCTGCCATTCAGCAAAAGTTCTTCAATCACGGTTGATTGAAGGTTACCAACCTTGAATTATTAGTTAATGGCATCTCTGCAAAAGCATGATTTATTGAGCAAGTAAACTTTGAAAATGAACATAGTTTCAAAATTGCTGGCTATTTCATCCAAAGCTGAAATGTGCATTATTTTGACTCTTACAGCGGAAACAAAATCCAAAGCAGAGGCTGATATTTGGCCCTGATCTCAGATTTCCGGACAGTCAAGACATTAAGAAGACATCAGTGTCCCGGCTCCTGAGTTCACCTACGTGGCCAGCTCCCTCACAGCCAGCACCAACTTGGAGCAGCCTCCCTGAGGTCACCTCCAGATGGGAAGCCTGCCTTTCAGCAGATGAATCTCCATCACCTGTCCCCATCACCTGTCCCCAGGGCCCTCTCCTGAAACACCATCCAGAGCCCACACCTGCTACTGCCCACGTCCCCAGTGCTGCCACCACCTCTGTTTGATCACTTGAGAACAAATGACATTGGCTCAAGGGATAGAAATGTGCTCGCTTCGTCACATGTCCCATGGGAAATGCATCCTCCTCTCTTCCCTCAACAGGGGCCTGGTTCAGCCTCAAGCCCTCTGGGGACAAGGTCAGGACAAGCAGGAACGCTGTGTCTTCCTTAGCCCTGGGTCCCTGAGACCCCAGCTTCTTCCTGCCCTTCGGTCCTTCAGCCTGAGACTTTGTCCTTCCAGGCCACCGTGCACACCCATTCTCAGTGGACATCCAGACACGTCCATCTGCAGGGCACATGCTTTCCTGTCACACAAAGCCTCTTCTGAAGCACTGGACATGGTCAGGGTCACCTGTGTGCCCGTTGGCTCATTTTCCTCCCCCTTCTTAGGAGCCTCCCTGGTTTTCATGCCCTTGGTGTCCCTGGTGCCTTGGAGCTGGGGGCGCTGGTGTTGAAGTGAGTCACTAAGAACCACTCAGGGTCAGAACCTCCGGGGCAGCAAGAGGGAGGCAGGCAGAGAGCACTGGTCAAGGCATTGCCTGGAAGGGGGCCGACAGGTGTGCGGCTGGGCTGCCAGTCTGCCCTGCACTCCATGCTTGCAATGGAGACCCGAGTCTTCTTTAGTTCCTCCCTCCAGGCTCCTGTATCAATGTCCTCTGGGAACCATGACGGAGAAGTCTGGCACGTTTGACTGCAAAATTCTTTTAAAATATCCTCATGGGAAAATATATCAGAAAACAAATGACAAACTGCACAGAATATTTGAAACACATATAAACTACAGAGCCAGTATCTTCACATCTAAAGCACCCTCGTGAATAAACAAGGGGATCACCAACCCATCTAAGACATGGATCAAGAACAAAACAGGCACTTCACAGGGAAATAGATGGCTCATAAGCATATTTTCATGTGCTTCAACTCCATTTAGAATGAAAGAAGTAGTATTTAAAACTACAATTTCAAATTGTTTTACTTAGACTGACAGAGATTAAAAGTTGGCATACTGTTTGCTGGAGGGCCATTTGTCAGTGGGCATTAGCAGTATAAGTGTGCCTTCTCGTTCCTCTAGGAATTTCACTGCTGGGATTGTATTCTACCAGGATGTCTGTGCATGTGACCAAACATGTAAGTAAGCACGCTTTTAACAGTGTGCTTACTGCAGCAACAGCTGGGAACCACTGAATGTTCTCAGAGAACTGCTTAAGTAAGTGGTCATGTAACCATACAAAGGAAAGGAATGGAGCCTCTGAAAGTGACCAAGCCACAACCTGCTGGCAGGTCCACGCTCCAGTGTCCAGTCTCTGGGGTCCAAGTTCCAGGGCCCAGTCTCTGGGGCTAGTGTCTAGGGCCCAGTCTCTGGAGTCTAATCTCCGGGGTCCAATCTCTAGGGCCCAGTCTGAGGGGCCCAGTCTCTGGGGTCCAATCTCCAGGGTCCAGTTTCTAGGCCCTAATCTCTGGAGTTCAGTCTCTGGGGCCCAGTCTCTGGGTCACCTCTGGAAAGGAGGGCAAAGAGCTAGCATCTGGGAAAGAAAGAATAGGTAGTTTGGGGCCTGCTCTTGGTTGTTGGCACCCTCCCCTCCTTGGCGTCCCCACCACGGGCCGGGTCCCTACCACAGTGTCCCCACCATGGGGTCCTCACCATCCAGCTTCCACCCATCACACTGACTCTTGGCAGCTGTGACTCAGAACTAGTGCTTAGAAACCTAGTGCCCATAAAGTGTGATGGTCCCACAAGGAGGCTGCCCGTGTCAAGGACAATGGCAGTGTCAGGCCAGGGTGGCTTCTGTCCTGCCTGCACCTGGTTGGAGAAACAGAAAGCAGGGCATTGCCCCGGAGCCAGGAGTGCCCCTCCTGTGATGTGCAGGGATTTCACAGGAAGTGGCCTGGAAACCCTGCAGAGGCACAGGTGATCCCAGTGTAGCTGAGCTGTGCTGCCTGCCTGCTGTCCAACTGCCAGCTGAGCCAAAGCAGAACCACCATTAAGGCGACGAAACCGAGAAGGGGCTCAGCTCTGTCCCCAGCAGGTCAGGCAGAGCTGCTTATGGTGGCGTTGCATTTGCTGGCGAATATTCAAGAAGTCCTGGCAGAACCTCCAATCTGGAAGCATCCAACACTGGCTGACCTTTTCAGCCTGGCAGGCTGCCTGCCTGGTGCCCACAGTACCATCAGCTGTCCCCAAGGCTGCCTCCAGAGAGCAGTTTTTAAGTGCAATCAAGGCCCCTGGCCAAGGTATTTTTAGTATTTCTTGGTGGGGCCACATCTCGGAGGCTGTAAGCAGAGACGTCACGGCCAGGGCCAGGAACATTCCTGATTTCTGGGTCCCTGCTCTGGGGTTGGCCTGTTCCCATGACTAATTTGGAAATTTTCTGGCTACCTTTATGACCCTTTGCCTGGTGACCCTTCCCCCAGAGCACAGGGCTCCTCCTCAGCGGCCCCAGGGACAGAGCCAGGCCCTCAGCCACTGAAGCGCACGTATGTCATGCTCCCTTCCCAGCTAGCAGCAGCAGCGGGAGGCTGCGGCTCCCTGTGGCCCTGCAGACACACAGTGCCGGCCGTCATGCTCTTGTTGAAGAGTGGCGCTGCCGAGCCGAGCGGGAGGCTGGGTCTGGGGCTCCCTGAGCGGCACTCTCCCAGGCCTTCTGTGCTCACTACCCTACAGCCCTCCACGGCTTGGCGCTGCCTTTCACAAGTCTCCTTCCAGCCTGTGCGCCCCACCAGTACACCTTAAGAATACCATATATGCTAGTTATTTCTAACTGTCACATCTTTAACTGTTTTTATAAATATGACAGATAATCATCTTTTAATGGAGCCAGTTTCAGACCCTGGCTTCCAACTCAAACCAGTGCTCCAGACACCCCTGTTGTGTGTCTCCCATGTCCTGGGTGCACTCATAGATTAAGCTCTGTGGGACACCAGGCTTGGAAATGGGATTCATGGGTTTGGGCCCCATCCCTAGTTCCACATCTAAATCAGAATCTTGACTTTAATTTCTGACTGACAGCTCAATGGTAGAAATGCATCTTTTGGTGATGGAGAGGCCACATACATCCAACATCCTCACTGTCCTCTGTCCTCAGCCTCCCTTGCAAATAGACTGAGGCCATGTGAGTTTTCCACCTTCCCCTGTGCAGCAGGGAACGTTGAGGCCCAAACGGACACTTACTGGAATTTATCTGCAGGAGAAACAAACCTTTGTTAGGTTATGAGGCTCTGTGGATCTGTCCATTATGGCTGCTGGTATTAATCTCCCAGACTAATATGCGGATTAATTTCAGGTTGATTTCTCACGCTATCTTCTCTCCTCCACTGCAAAGCTCAGGCCTTCAGGCACCAGTTTAATAATGATCGAATGCTGCAATTATTTTTCTTATGATTCCCAGCCCATTTGGCTTTTGAGGTGCGACTCGGTGTTGTTCTGGATAGAAGCTGACTCAGAAGCTTCAAAGCCGTATTGTGGGCGCCACCGAAGCTGGCAGAGGCAGAGAGCGCCTGTCTGTTAGGCTCTCGATTTACATACATGACAGATGAAGTGAATGTGCTACCAAAGTAGGAGGACAGAACTTGAAACAACCAGACCAGAGAATAAAGAGACAGAGGCAATGGCTGCCGCCCCACGGGACCCAGAGAGCCCAAGACCTGGGCAGAACGAGTGGCCTTGTCCCAGCTGCCCTTTCTGCTCTCTCTCAGCCAGTCTCTGCAGAACCTTCCACGTCTCCTAAAGCTTTCAGCAAACGCAATGAGGAGCATCAACTGGTGCGGAAATTGCAAACAGAATTTATGAATATTACACTCCTTTCATCTAAAGAACCTGAGGACGTTTTTACAAATAATTCATTCAATCCATTTCATTCTCCAGTGTTAAATTTGAGATGCCTGAATTCATGATTGAATCTTTTTAAAGAAGGGAAATCTACTACATGTGAGAATATGTAGAGACTCCAACCTTCTGCCTGATCGCCAAGAACTTTCCTGAAGGGCTGTTCAGCCAAAGCCTGGTGGCTCGGCTTCCTGCCTGCACAATTCCCGTCTTGACATCCTGCTGTAATCACTCGGTGGCAGGCTCTTCCCGGGAACAGTCAGCAGAGCAGGTGGGAGGTGCTGGTGGAGAGGGTCCTCTGGAAGAACTGGGCTCATGGCGAAACTCTTGAGGGAAAACATTTTGTTAAAAGGGATTTTTTTTTTCCTTGGGGCTGATTTCTAAAAACCTGAATCAGGCACAAAAGTGAATCTATTTGTGCAGTTGATTGGCCCTGGGGGAACTGTGTCTAAGCAGTGTCACTAGGAACATACTTTTCTTCCTCTCTCGACTCAGCCCGACTCCATGGTGTCCACCTCCACCTCCGTGGCCTGTACCAGCTCCCGTCTGCCCCTTGTTGTTGCAAGTGGCTGAAACTTCCCCTGAACACACCCCTCTCCACTCCAAATCCCACCCAAAAAGTTAAAAAGAATTCCTGGCCTGAGCCCTGTGGGCCCAGCTTGGGCAGCCTGCACATCTCTGAACTCATCGTGGTGGTTGTAGGGATAAACTATGCTAATTAAATAATCCAGGAACGACTCTGGGACCCATAAGAGCCGAAGACAACGAGATGGAGAATGGCTCAGAGAAATGTCCAGATGTCTTCCCAGAGGAAGATGGAGAGATGGTGGTGGGAAAATAGCCAGATCTTAAAGGCCAACAGACTAACGTTCCTGCGCTGCAGTTTCCAGGGTCTCCCCGATGACCCTGAGTCCTGGGGCCCTAGGGCTCAGGCAGAGAACCTGTCAATCAGAGAGAACCTCAGCTTTACTAGAGTGTTGAGGACCACATGAGGGAGTCACCCAGCAAGGGCGGGCAGAGCGGGCTTCACGGACTGTGCACACCTCCAAACGCGTCACGGTGGAGACATTAAACATGCAGGTTTTGTATATCAATACCTCAGTAGAGCTCGGGAAGAGGGGCATTTTTTAAATGTGGCAGATCAAAGAAAGGCAATTTCAAAAAAATTACTCCCTGTACAATCCTATTTGTACGACATTGTTTAAGTCCCAAGCAGACCAACCAGAGGCCACCAGGGCCTGAGAGAGGAGTTCCATGCCAGAACAGGGTGGCCTGAGGCTCTTTGGGGTGTGGGCTCTGTCCTGGTCTGGCTCAGCCTGTGTCTGTGCTGGAGAGTACATGTGAGCTACACGGTGTAGAAGAGCTCAGGGTGTAGCACACACGTGCACTGTCCCGCTGCTTGTGATCCTCGACCCACTCGAGGGGTATTAGAATATTTACGTGATTTAAGACTCGGTTCTCCAGCCTCAGTAGCCACATCCTGAGGGCTCAAGGCCGAGCTGCAGTGGTCATGCTGGTTGTCTCCGTCACTGGGTAGGCTGCTGGCCAGCCTGGTCCATGTCTCTAGAGGGTTATATACCGTCAAGTGCATTTGTCAAAACTCATGGGATGATGGAGTTAAGACTTCAGCATTTCATTTGTACATTTTACCCTGCAAAGCATCAGACGCAATGCTGCCTGTCCAGCAGTGGTCAGGAGGGCTGTGTACAGCTGTCCGTAAGGCACTTTGGAGTGCACCACAGAATACGAAGGCAGAACAAGGAAGGGGAGGAGGGGAGCTGTTAAACAACAGCTCCAACAGACGCACAGGGCCGCGGTGGGCCACATGTGTCTTCACCGTGTAATTCTTTAACTTCTCTATTGTTTGAAATTTTTGAAATAAAAACTGGAGGAAAAGAGCCGCGGCTGATAAATGTGACCTCAGGGCCCCTGCAGGAGACTGGGACTCCCGGTTTCCTTGCTGGCTGTCAGCTGGAGGCTGCTCTCAGATCTAGACCCTCCCCCCCAGCTGGCCCAGTGAAGCCCCTTCCCCCCTCCCACCTCGGCTTCCTCCTCCACCGGCTCTCTCTGACTCCAGCCAGGGAACTTGCTCTGCTTTTCAGGGCTCACGGGGCTGTTTTGAGATTGACCGTTGGCAGGATTCCACAGGCTAGGTTTGGGACTTCTTAGGCAAAACAGACTTTTCAGAGCCGTCTGGATTTCTGGCCTACTCGTTTGCAGGCTGCTCTGCTACAAGCATGTGTCATGCTGAAGATTCAGGCCTCGTCCTTAGAGCCTCCGTGCTCTGCCCACCGCGCCTCTCTCCCAGTCTAATAGCACCACCTCAAGCCACCAGAAGCCACAGCTGTTGCTGGGAAGGCAGCGTTCTGAATGTGACTTATGAGACAAGGTTCCAAATGGCAGGATGGGCACGGTCTTGTCTCCTGCTAAGTACATTGCTTTGCAGAAAACACTTCTAGGACTAATATGGTTTGAGAGACGCAGCAGTCACAGTTTTCAACCCTTTCAAGCTCCAAATTACCAAGCTGTCCATCAACCTAGACTGCCGAGTGCCAGCTGGGAGCACCTCCATTAGCACAGCTGTGTACCTGTCATTCCCACTCATCCACGGCCAGAGTAGCCAAAGTCCGCCCCTCTGTTTCGGCATGGTGCTGAACGCAGTCAGAGGCAGAGGCTAATGCACAACCACACTACAAATTTCTCCCACCACTTCCCACCGTTATCCTTGTTCAGAACCTGGGCTGCTTTTCAAAACACAATGGGGGGCATTTTTATCAAATGATTTGTTTCTGTACAGTGAGGGTTGCCAGCTCTCTTGTCCACAATATTTTAGTCCCACCACCTGGACACCCATTAAGCCAATGCCACTTACTTAAATCCTGCTACTTGAAGCTCGCTTCTCTTAGTTCTGCATTTTGTATCCATTAAGATTAGATTTGGCCATAAGTGACAAGAAAATCCAAAATTGCAATAGCTTAAACAGAATGCATTAAATCTCCTCTACTTGGTGGTACCGGAATGGTGTAGGCCTCAGGGTATCAAGGATCACTACCCCTTCTATCCTGTAGCCATTTAAGCTGATGTGTGGCTTCAAAGGCAATGTCCAGGATGGCTGCCCCAGCTCCAGCCATCACACTCTTATTCCCTGTAGTAGAAGAAGAGTAGAGCAGACAGGTTCATCTCCACCCTTCATGGACTCTTCCTGGAGGTTGCTGTACGTTGGCTGAAATGTGCTCACTCAGCTACGTCTCCCTGTGGTGGAGGATGGGAAATATCATTCCCACTCTGGATGGCACGTGTGTGGACAATTCAGGGTTTTTTCCTGAGGAAGAGGGAACATGGACTCAGGCAGGGCTCTGTGTGATAGCTCCACATTCCTGATCCTCCTCTGACACACACATCACAGAGGAGGCAGAACTGGGCAAGGTCACAGTCTGTCAAACAGAAGTTCTCTGATGAGGGGCGCCATCCCAGAACCTTCCTCTCCTGGGGCTGTCCTGATCCCCCGACGCCTAGGTGAGTAGGCACAGAGGTCGGCTGCCTCGTCCCCCGTGCAGGACATGCCAGAGCCCCCCGGTCAGCATGCCGCCTGGGGGAGCAAAGTCTTAACAACTGAGCTGGCTTCTGTATTCACAAATCACACAGTGAGCAAAGTCAGCACCTCGGGTGGGAGGAGCCATTAACCCTGAGACTGTCACTGCACGTGGAAACCCAGACCCACGAAATGCAACATGAATATTTAACTTCTGGGACTGCAGCTATCTTTGGATTGCTAAGTAATTGGGAAGCTAATGTTCTTGATAAAAGCACACTTTCCCCGAAAATATTTACTATTTCTGTGTTCTTGCCTTCTCCACTGCCATTAGCAAGGGTTGGTCTAATTCACCAGAATATGCGAATTCCCCTGGCGGCTCTCTCTGCCACCAAACCCTCCTGCTGCTGACACTGCTAACAGGGATTTTTTTAAGCCTGTCAATGTATCTGAGAAGGAACTGTGGGGACAACCGTTCAGGACACCCAGGAATGCCTCTTGCAGGTGACAGCTGAGAAGGTGAGGACATGTAATTTCAATTCACACCCAAGGGGGAGGGAGGGGGAGGCTCCGGTATCTGCCAGGGGGCTTTGCGAAGTTGCCAAGGCTGTTTTCTCTGCTGGATGTTAGAAGCCCAAGGCCTGAGGCCTAGGAAAATGATCAAAATCAGGGGGGAAAAAAAAAAACTATTGGCTTCAAAATACATAAACAATCCAGCAAAATCAAAATTAATAAGTGCCTAATTAAATACTACAAAATGTGACATTCTGGTCTCTTTGTTAGTTGTTGAATTTGGCATTTATGAATATTGCATGAGTATTTTATTACTTTTGAAAACAACCTGCTGGAGACCTTCTTACACGGGGAGAATGCTCAAATCTGTGACCACTGCCAGGGTCCAGGGCCAGCAGGAAATTAAACGAGCTGCCCACAGCCAGAAGCAAACTTGCCTGAAACCTTTCAACTCTGCATGGCAGTGAGGTGGTTTCTTACACAGGGTGTGGGTACCACTCAATATGTTTGCTACAGTGGGGGCTTCCAGGAAGACTGCCTGAGGGAAGGCCCAGCACACTTCTCTGTAAAGGGCCAAGAAGTAAACACTGTGGTTGGGCCTCAGGGCCACGCTGTCTCCCTGTGACTGCTGAACTCTCTAGCAGAGCCCAAGGCAGCCGTGGAGGAAGGGGAAGCAAATGAGCGTGGCTGTGTGCCAATAAAACTTTATTTACAAGAACAGATGGTGGGCCAGGCTTGCCCAGGTGGTAGTTTCTGACCTTGGCTTAGATTCAGGTCTAATAGCCACTTACTAATTCAGGTCTAATAGCCACTTACTAACCCCTGCCAACAATTAAGGCTCAAAAGTATATTTTTCTACAAAAAAAAATGCTGTTATCCTGTATTACCCAGAAAATATCCTAGACTCTGCTCTGAGTCACCACTAATGGGCATAACTGTTGGACACACTCCTGCATCAGGCTCAGGGCACTGAGGCCTTGGAGACGGTTCCCCTTCCTTTTCAGTCATCCGCAGCTCCAGAGAACAAACCGAGCGCTGTGCACAACTGCTGGGATCTCTTCCAAGTAAACATTTGCACAGCTTTTTCACAAAGAAGGGGGAAGTTCTACTCCGGTCTAACAGAATATGGTTAGTAGAGTATGTACTATTACTGTTTAATACTTCACTAATTCAGCAGCAAATACGTTTCTCTTAATTTTTCCTAAGGCATCTGAGAGGAACTTCACAAAAGGTGTTCAAAAGGTCTATGAATTTTTTTTAGAAGTTGGCTCCCGACTTTTAGATATCTAATATAATAAAGTGTCCTGGTAGACTTTAGAACTTTGCTTAGTCAGTCTCATGTCTATTGCTAGACAAGAAAGCTTAGAGGGCGCGGGTCCTCCGATATAAATGTTTAAAAGATGTTTAAAGGAAACCCTCCCCACCCCCACAGCTTGCACCAACAGTCCGTGGACAGGTAAGGACCAAGGTCAAGCTGTGCTTTTGCTTAAATCCTACCAGAACTTCCTGGTTCAAATCTTCCTAATATCTTTTGTTCATCTGATTCATGCAAAGTAAATTATATCAGTCCTTCAGTTTTTCAAAGCATCTACTGCTCATAAAGTTTTAAGCATAATTATTTCTTTCAGGATAACATATTTTATCTAGTTAATCAAAGTGAAAAGGAAATGATGTTTATCTTCTCAAAATCATTAAAAATGCTGATTACAAATGTTCTAGAACACATTTGCCAATTTACCTTTTTTCCCACTTAAATTGGAGCAGAATCATAATTATAGAAATATAAATAATCTTTTAAAACCCTATTTTCATCTCTCCCCAGTGTTACCTGCTGTTGCCAAACAGCTCTGGAATCTACGTGCTGTATTTTCATTTACCCTCGGAGATGGGTTGTCAATGGAAGCAAAGGATAATGCGATTAAAGTCAAGTTTCTCTAGAAAATGTGACAAATCAGACTTATAAAAAGCATAACACGCTGCTCTGCTTTGGTTCAAGACAGCTGGTCTGAGAACATCAAGGCATTTAATCTGGATCCCTAGTTTACCCTCATCCTGGTCCTAGGAGGTGACTGAAAGCCAGGAGCAGAGTGGGGAAGCCTCCATTGGTAGTTCCTCCAGGAATCTCTGCAGTTCTCCCAGTCACGCCCCCTGGAGGAGGGAGCCCTGGCCCAGAGTCATTGCTTCAAATAAAGAAGCCTGAGACCCCAACGTCCAGTGCGCCCAGGGGCAGCTGCAGCCCTGAGATGAGAGGTAGGAGGCCGAGGCTTCTGCCCTGCCACTCAGCTTGCCCCCTCCTTGCTGCAGAGGCTCAGCAGGTGGCCAGCGTCCCCATCCAGCACATCCACACCACAGAGCTTCTGGGGGAAGCCTGGGAGAGAGGAGGTGAGTGCCACCAGTCAGCAGTCAGCTTCCCTGGGTTGGAGCCGAGGACACCTCACGTCATGTCCAGCAGGTAGCCACAATCCAGGCCGTCAGGGGTTTCCAGGCAGCTGGGGATAGACACCACCTTTGCTGATTGCTGGGAGGGAACTTGACAGGTTGGTGGAGGCCAGCCCAGATCGAGAGACAGGTGCCCCAGGGGTCTTCTCCACTCCTGGACTCTGGTACGTCCATCAGGGCTCACCCACCTCCCGGGCCCTGCGCCTCATGTGGACAACGTCTTTCCTCCCTGCCGCCTGGCCGTGTCTCCTGCTCTGGTCCTACCCCCTCTTATGCATCTTGGCCACACCTCTTTACCAGGCTCCCACACAACCCGCAAAACTGTGAAGCGAAACAGGCTCCCAAGGCTGTCAGAAGTACAGCTGGCCCCAGCGATGGCACCCAGAAGCACGGTGCTCACCCAAACCCTGGGTTCTCTTCAGCAAACCTGCCACCTCCTCCCAGGGCCACAGTCACCGCCTTAGACCACGCCCTCTGTCCAGCATGGTGGCAGATGGTGACATGGAGCTGACAAACCCTCTTGCTCTTGCTGGTTCCCTGGGGAGAACTCACTTCCTGCCTCTCAGACCTGGACAATGAAAGCCAGCTTCCAGGGACGTCCACCTGCTCTCTCCTTCCTGTCCTCCAGTCCTGTCTTCAGGGAGCTGGGAGCTATACCCCATTGGAAGGCTCCCCCTGAATACCCTCACCCCACTGTGCTGAGCGACAAGCGCAGGGATCCATCCCGGCCACTGTGCTGTGGCTGCTGACTCCTTTCTTGCCAGGCCCACTTCTCCCCTTCCCAGCCTCCTCCAAAGCCCTCGCTTCGGGCCCACCCTGTGCAAAGCTCTGAGGCGTTTCCTAGGCCTCGGATCTGAGCACGCATCTCCTGGCCTAAAACCCCCCGTAGCAATTTTGTCCTCCAAACTCCAAAGACATTCAAACCCGAGGACAGCAGCTACACCCCCGGCCAGGAGTCATCTTCCCACCGTATCTCCGTGGGTCCCCTCACTGGCCCGCCACTCCACTTGGGTCTGGGGCCTCCAGCAGGGCTGCGTCACCAGGTCCCCCTCCTCCTGGCCATGCACCTGCCCTTCCCTCTCTGGGAATGACTGCCCTGCCACCAACCTGGTCTGCCCGCTCTGAATCGCTGCTCAGAGCCCACTGCAAAGGCCTTTCCAGCTTCTTCTCACACGAATGATTCTGTGAGTGTTTGTAGGATGGGTGGCGCCTAAACAATGGAGAAATAAATGAAGGGACGGATGATGGACGCACAGCAGAGTGACAGGAAGGGAGGGAAGAGGGGCAGGGAGGAGGGAGAGAGAGGGAGAGGGAGGGGGAGGGAGAGGGAGGGGGAGGAAGGGAGGAGAGAGAGGGAAAGGGGGGAGGGGAGGACGAAGAGGTGGACGGATAAATGGATGGGTGGGAGGTGGACGGTGGAGAGGTGGATGGGCAGATGGAGGGGAGGAAGAGGAGCTTTGGCCTTGGCAGGAAGGGGCTTAGCAAGGCTTTCTAGCCTGTCATGAGCTCACAGGGATTTCCAAGACGTTTATTTTATGTGCAACATGAGGACAGACAGAACCCAAGGGCTCAGAGCCCAAGGTGGGAAGTGGGGAGGTCTTGACAGCAGGAGCTGAGGGGCCCCAAGGGCTCCACGTGAGTCCCCTTCTGAAGGCACTCTCGCTCCTGAGCCCTCAGCCGCGCCCTCCCCATCCCCTGGCAGGCAGTGGTCTCCAGCCTCCTCCAGCCCAGGGATGTCCACCTGCTCTCCTCCCGGGCCCTCCACTGAGCAGAACAGTTCTCCTGGCCCAGCGTCCACTGGTGCATGGGGTTTGGAGCCACAGGTGAGGTGGAAGGCTCTCCCCTGCAGTCTGTCCCTACAAGGCTCTCTAGCGCAGGACGCAATGGCTGGCAGGGAAAAGAGCCCTTGCCAGTTAACAAGCAGGCATACAGGCTGACCTAGGAGTTGGGAGTCCGGTCACGTCCCCCTGTGAAGCCGAATAGATAATTAATGGCAGACCTGGTGAGTCTGCAGTGGGGCTTGTGCCTTGCGGATTCAACTTCAAAACCCCCGAGGCTGGCGGCAGAGCAGCAGGTTTCTGCACCCTGATTCAGCAATTTTGGAGCCCCATAAGATCAATAATTCATCATAAACCACCAACTAAGTTAGAAGGCTCACCAGGGAAAGAGCTGGGCCTTCTCTTTTTTCCTTCCTCTTCTCACACAACCCAGTTCAGAGCTCCAGCTTGCTCTGAGTCACTCGGCCCTCCTCCTGGCAGGGGGAGGAGGTGTCCCTCTCTGGAACGCAGCCTTCCCCTCCCTGCAGCCGTCTTGGCATGGGCCACTCGTGTGTGCACGTCTGTGATGTTGAAGGCCAGAGGTCATGATGATCTGTCTGTAGACCTGTTTCCACCTTCCCTGTAGGTGGGACACCAGGGACAGGCAGGTGGAGAGGCTTCCCTGACACTGCTCACGGTCAGGAGGGCCGGGCTGGCGTCGCCTCCAGGGCCCCGGCTTGGCTCTGCCCCTCGCAGCGCCACTCAGGAGCAGCTGCTCTGGCCCTTGGTTCTGGGCTCCATCTCCCCACTCGGACTGAGGCGAAGAGCACTCCTTTCATTTGTCCATTCCTCAGTGATCACGTCAGGCACCAGGAAGACCACAGCCTGCCCTCCGGGGAGTTAGTCTGCTCAGAGAGAGGCACAGAGCCTTCGCAGCTCTCCAACATCTTCCTCTGGGGAATCGGAGCCTGAGGAAGCCTCCCGGGGCCTGGCTCTGGGTGTGTGGTCTCCTCCCAAAGGAGCCTGGCTCATTTGGTTTGTTTTATGTCCCAGCAATCACTGGGCATCTTTCACTCTGAAGGACTCAGAGACAGGAACCTGGGGTGGGGGGCAGAGAATGTCCTACAGCAGCCTTGGGGCTGCCCCTGAGGCGCAGAGCTCCAGCTCCCATCCTGGGGACTGCAACAGGAACCTGACCTGGGGGACCTGGCAGTGGAGTACTCTGGACTCCCTCCCTGGGACTGTGGGCACCTGCAGTCCTGTTTCTCGTCCACTCTGTCAGTCAGAAGAGGGGATCCCTTCTCTGCATCACCAGATTTCACAAAACAGGGTTCCAGAACCTCAAGTCAGAGGCCCCAGAGAGCTCCAGGCCCACTAAAGCAGGGTCTGTATGGCTTATTTATCCTAAGATGCTCCCAGTTGCCCAGACTCTGGAGCTCGACTGCTTGCATTTGAACCCTGGATCTACTACTATTTACGTCTGTGACCTAGAAGAACCTCTTTACCCCCAGGGTACCTGGGAGCTCTGAGAGAGCATAACTTCCAAGCACTCAGAATGGTCTGGAATGAAGTATTATGCATATTTGCAAGTAATCTACATCTGGCCGCAGACCGCCTCCACTGAGGTGTCACCTTTGTGCTTGCTGAGTCACAGTCTGAGTTCCAATTTCTCTAGACACAAGCAGCTTCTTGGAGCATCCCTGCCCAAGTGGAGCACGCAGGGCCTCCGTGGCACAAGCAGGTGAACCCAGCCCTCCCCTTCAACTTTAATCCTGTCATGGTTTCCCAACAGGTGCTTCCTGACCCCAGAATTCGTGGCAGTCATATGAAGGAGCCTTCCAGGACACATCTAACATCAGGGCCTTGCCCAGCAGTCCCCCTCAGCAGGGCCACGCCACATCTTTCACAATTGCTCAGAAAAGGACTCATCATACTCCTTAAGTCGGGTTCTGCAAAGCATCCCTTAAAGGAGGGTTCCCATGAAATGGGCTGCCAAGGACAGGACTGTGTGCCCCCTAAATTCAGCTGTCAAAGCCCAACCCCACAGTAATGGCATTTGGCGGTGGGGTGACTAGGTCTGGATGAGGGCGAGAGGTGCCACTCATGATGAGACCCTAATAAGACAGCATGGAGCTTGATCTCTCTCTCCTTGTCACACAAGCACACAACAGGAAGATGGCCATCTGCAGGCCAGGAAGAGAGCACTCACCAGACCAACCATGCTGCCACCCGGATCTCAGGCCTCTAGTCTCCAGAGTGTGAGGCAGCAAATGTCTGCTGTGGAAGCTACAGCACCTGTGGGTGTGGTTATGGTGGCCTGAGCCAGTTGAGACAGGGACTTGGGAAGGGCAGAGCTGGGTAGTGGAACAGACCAGCTACCTGATGCCCTGTCTCCACCGACCTTCCTCCCATGTGGGCACCAGGGACCATGTGGGCACTGTGGAACCCAGGGAAGCCTGTGAGGGAAAGGAGAATTCTAGCAGCACCGAGGACCCTTGACATGGCCCCCAGAAACAGTGGTCCTAACAACACGAGGACCCTTGTCATGCCCCCCAGAATCAGTGGTCCTAACAACACGAGGACCCTTGTCAGGCCCTCTGCAGGATCAATGGTCCTGGCAGAGGTGGTGGAGGCGGAGCTGACTCAACACAGCAGCTTCTCTGAGGAGAAGATTCAGGTCAAGGGTGACATGCATGTGGTGGGAGGGGGAGGCCCTGCAAGTTCCATCACTAATCCTTCCAATGCCTGGCTGAAGACGCTTCCAGGGAAGGAGGAGCCGGAGCACACCCAGCCTGCCTCCTTAAGGGCCTTTCTACAAATTTGATTTGAAAAGTTTCATTCCATCTATGCACAATGTGTCAAAATGCATTCTATTGTATAATTAATTATGACTTATGCTGTATAACTACTTAGAACAAACAAAAAGAATTAAATAAATAAATAAATTGTACATTTAAAAGAAAGTCTGATTCCTTGGAGACCCTCCTCTGTGCCTGTGTTCCCTTGATGGCCATGCTCCTCCCTGCTTTTGTAACTTCTCTCCCTCTTAACCTGGCTCAGGTAAAGCCCAGGTGGTGCTCTGGGGTGGGCACACTTGTTCATGGATCTGGCGGCTGGGCACTGTCCCAGGAACCAGGGTACAGGGACAGGAGTAGGCTTCGGGTCTACCGTGACCTGTCCTCTTCCACCCTGCCCTTCCAGTTCCCAGTGCTCAGGGCTTTCCACAGCTACCAGATGCAGCACTAAGGCAAGCTGTGAGCCTTGGTGGGATCAGGCTGCACATGTGGGAGTAGAGTGCTGGTTTTTCGCTCCTCTTGGTTCAAAGACCACAGCACAACCCTTTAGTTATAAAGGATGAAGTTTGTTAGTTCTATATAAATCACCAAAGGAGGCAAATACATAACTGGAAACTCCTGCAGCCACGGTGCTTTTAGTGATTCTGAAGTCCACGGACAGGTTCTAGAGTTCATCTGAGAAGGTGGAGAATCGTAGACTTGGGGCCACACACACCCAGAAGGTCTCGCACTGGCTACAAAACATACAGAACCTAGTGCAAAAGGAAATGTGAGACCCTTGTTCAAAAACTTAGGATGTCAAGGTGGTGACAGCAGAAAACTGAACCAAGCATGGGTCCTTCTGAGCAAGGGCCCCGTAACATAGCACAGATTCTGTGCAGGGAGGTTGGCCCTGCCAGGACTGAGGGATATGGCAGTCCACGAGAGAACCCCTCACTGGTATGGCACCATCTTTACGCAAAGACCAGCAAGCTCCTTTGGTCTGGTTTAAGCAAAGATAAATTACAGAGATCACAAATAAATGCTGGTTCAGAAGCTTTTCTATCATGACTCTTTAGATCTTGAAAACCTTTTAGCTGTATGCCAGAAAAGTGAGTTTTGTCAAAATACTGGTTATACTCCACTAGGCAAATGCCCTCTCGAGTCCAGAGAAACCATCCTTCTTGCTAACCACGGCTCTGTTTCCAACTAGACAGCCACCGAGCCGTCCATGTGGCCCTCCGGGCCCTGTGGCTACTGTGAAGCCAGACAGGCAAAGCCTGTTTCAGCCACAGAGAGTGACAGTGGGACTGCCAACGCCCCAGACTCACAGCCACCAGCCACCCCACTGTGATATGTGGCCCTCCAGCACTTTGGCCACTTCTGACCTCCAGTGGAAGAGGCCCATGAGGATCAAAAGGGAGTGACCCCTCATCTCCATGACAGAGAGAGCCCCTCCCCATGGAGTCAGGACTAATCTTCCTTAACTAAAGTCCCCCTTTCTCTAAAGAGTAAGAATTCCCTCACCGCCTCTGTGCTGAGAGAAGCCAATCTGAGAGTTATTCCTTCTTCTCCTTGTTCTGGAGACAAAGAATCAGCTTTCCTTTACTGCATAATGGGCTCTTGGTTTTGTTATTGATCCCTCAAATTTGACCAGTTGGGGTTAAATATTGGTAGCACGACTGGTGCTACCAAGACCTGTCCTTGAGACCCACACTGGCTCTGATGGGATGGAATAGTAACCCAAGATGTTATCCCAAGGCATCAGCAGGGTCCACAGGAGCACTCCCCGCTGTTTCTGTAACTTCTTGTGAGTCTAAAATTATTTGCAAAGCAAAGAAGTAGTTCTAGAGTGTGTGCGTAGATTATTTAATAAAGACAGAGGGAAGCCCAGCTCCATTTGGTTGGAAATGTGGGATCATGGGGTGGGAATTGGTCAGGGCCAAAGTCATGTGCTCTTAATCTTATAGGTGACTCTGGTCCTTTTAGATGGACACAGAAAATATCTGTTTGTGGGTATTCCAAAGGGTGTCATATTTGCTCAAGACCAGCAAACATCAGCTCCTCAATAACAGCCACCATCAAGAACAAAGATAGCTAGTTAGACTGGTGGAAAGATGGTGGAATATAAACCATGCCGGGAGAGAAAGTCCCACTTCTCTCTTGGAGTGTGTGATCCTGTTACAATGTCACAGAATCTTCTTGAAGGAAGCTGTTATCAGTCAGGGACCGGCCTTCTCTGACTCAGCGCAGTCCCTGGAGCAGAGGGCCCTGGGCTGACCCTTGCTGACAGTGGCAGCACTTCTTTGAGCTCCTAGGGGGACATGCTAATTCCCCCATGAGAGAACCAGCGGGGCTGGGTGACCTTCACGCCTCTCCTGCTCACAGGCTCTGAGGCCAGGAGAAGGGAGGGAGGAGCCAGTGGGAAAGGAAAGGCAGAGAGCCCAAGAGCAGCAGGGGCACAGGCTGTCGTGCAACGGGGCTGTGCCGGCAACCAGGGCAGACACCAGGAAGGGAACCAGAGACACTCCAGGAAGGTGGGATGGCTCCTCCCTCCTCGGGGGCCTGGTGAAGAGCCAGCAGGACTGCGCATGCGGGGTGCGCACCCAGGAACGCTCCGCAGTGGGAGCTAGTGCTCCTCAGGACGGTGCCTCTGGCCTCTGGAACCTCCCAGACTAGCTAAGGAGGAAGAGAAGGAAGGCCAGCCCTGCTGAGAGCACCTCTGGGTGCATGTGGGGACAGACAGGAGAGGTGCGAGTGAGCGGATGCCCATGGGGCCCGGCCCCTGCCCCTAACCTAAGGCAGCCACGTTCCGTTCCTCAGCGAGGACAGCTGCCACTCAGAAAAAGGAAGAGCTAGCCAGTTGGAAACCGCAGCTGGTGTGTGTTCATTAAGCGTAACTGGCCTTTTAAGAAACCTCCCATGCATATCCGGGTTCTCTGTGGCCCGACCAAGATAAAGATAAAAAAAAAAAAATCACAAATAACAACGGTTAGAATCTCCACGTAGGGAAAGCCTTCCATTTCAGTCTCCATCTCCTCTCTTTTCCCTTGAAGGAAAAGGGCCCCCATCTGCTCCCGCACTGGGATTCCAGTTTCCCTCCCTTTCAGCTTCCTGTTTATGAATCTACGTGCTTTTGATTGCACAGGAAATGGTTTTAAACAACACAGAGTTGCGTGTAAGAGAGATCTTCTCTTTCTGATGTGTCTTCCATATCCTGACGTCCAGGAGGAAGTGCCCCTCTGGAGCCAGTGCGGCTTTGCCATCTGGGCCTTTCCACAGGGAGGCCCTGGGCCTCTGGCAGGCGGCAGTTATCTACACACAACCACTGTGGCCTCTCTGTTTTGAGTCTCTTTTCACGCTTGCCTGCTCTTTACACCAGCAAAACTGGTTTTTCACTTACCATCAAAATATAAAACTTCCTGTTTAAAATAAAGGTACTTAACTTGGGTGTAAGTCCGTTTAGACAAAGTGCAAGTGCCAAGCGCATGCGGCAGCCCGTGGAGGCACAGCAGGATGGGCTGCAGTGTGGAAGCACTGAGTCATGGGGCACTAGAAGGGCCCCTCGCAGCCAGGTGAAGGTGTGAGGCTGAGGGAGCCAGGAGGCTCCAGGTGGGGGTGACTTGCCAAAGGACCCCACTGGGTGGGCAGGGGGAGGAGCTTCCCGGGTTTCCCTGACATGAAGCCTCTTCTCTCTCTAAAACCAAGACATAAATCAGAGGCAGGATCCACACCCTCACACCCAGCCTGGTGCTGCCCACAGCTGGGCTGAGGGGCAGAGCTGACACCTGATCTTCCACAGCTGGCCCTGTCGGTGAAACACAGGAAGATAAATATGACAGAGGCTGAAATCACAGATGGCAGCAATGAAATCAGAAAGCTAGGAAAGCCATTTTCCCGGAACATGCTACCCTGATGCCATCCCAGAGAAGGGCGTAGGCTGTGACAAAGGCATGTGTCCCACAAAGCCAGCGACTTCTCTGGGGAGAAGCTATTTGTCTAACCTTTGTAATTGCTGGCTGAGTGACTCCATCATCCGAGTGCAGGGATGACAAGGGTGTGGGATCAGGTGGCTTCCTCAGGTGGGTGAAGTGAGCGGCAAAGGCAGGCCTGGAGCCAGCTCATCCCTGCAGGACCAGGGGCTCCATATTGGCCTCTCTGTGGAGGAGGGAGAATCAGTGGGTTCTACCCGCCAATCCCGGCCAGGGCCAAGAGACCAGTTCAGACTGGTTTAGCAGCAAGCATGGTGTTTTCTACTCACCACCAGCCACATTGGTGTCCCCCTAAGGGGGGCTTCTCATCCCAGCACTTCTGGCACTGGGCCAGACTCTTCTCTGCAGGGAGGGCTGTCCCTTGTGTGTTAGGATGTCCATCCGGCAGCAGCCCCACTCAACGCACTGGGCCTGTGACAACCTACCCTCCCTGTGACAATCAAAACTGTCCCCAGGTATCAGCTGGTAGCCCCTGGGGGCAAAATTGCCTGTGGTTGAGAACCACTGAAGAAAACGTCCAGCCCTTGGGTTGGGTGGGAACAGTTTTACAGGATATTTTTCCCCTACTTGCTGTTCAAACATGAATGACATTGAAGGCATGGGGGGACACAGATGGTGAAAACACGGGCTGTGTTTACGTCCACGTGGTTTTGACGTCATTGCCATAAAACAGTGCACATGTCCTCGGCCTGGGCTGTGGCTTTGCTCTCGCTTTGCGCAGGGATCACCTGCTCCCGTTGTTATAAGGAACAGGGCCACCGTGGACTCTGCTGTTCTGCGGGCTCCACAAATCTGTGGGCTCCTCTGCTGGACCCGCAGCCTGCTGAGTACAAGCCGCTAACCAGCCATGCACCACCCTGGACCTGAGTGGGCTCAGAGGTTATCTCAAAGGCATCCCCCAGTCCCACTGTCACCATCTCCCACCCCTGCAGACTCCACCTGGCCTACAGCCTGGGGAGTGAAGCCGTGTACCCAGGACGCCCAAGGCTGCTGAACTTTCAGAGCCTCAAAGGCTGCACAGAGGACAGGGCCCCACCAGGAGCCCGGGTCCTGCCTCCTGGTGCTCCAGGCATGGGAATCCACAGGACAGGGACTCGTCCTCCCAGGAGGCTCTGCTTCTGGAAAGTCTCCGACTTCTCCCTAGACAGTGGCACCACGCCATTGCCAGGCAGGAGGCGTCCTGACACCAGCTCAGTCCAGCCACCCACAGAGGGAATGGGGCTCCGCAGGCGCTGCCCTGCTCAGTGTTCACCCACCTGACATGGGCTTCCTCGGTGCCCTATGGCCACAGCTACATGGAAGTGGCCAGCTAAAGTGAGAGGGAAGAGTCCCAAGCCCACCCTCACTTCTGACACCAACTGTAAGTTCAAGTGTCCCCAAGACCACCTTGGTTGACAGTTCTCTGGAAGGACCCCAGCACTCCCTGCAAGCTTCATACTGCTGGTCTGCATTTGATCAGGGAAAGCTCACGGGTAGAATGAGGAGAGTGGGAGAGCGTGGTGAGGTGCATTCACCAGCCATGCCCTCCAGGGGCTTGGAGGGCCCTCCCAGAAACCCAGGGCGAAGGCCAGAGCTCTGGAGGCAAGGTGAGCACTTCAGCCAGCCTGACCCTCCAGGGCCCCGGACAGCACTTCCCTTTGTCTCAGTCTGTGTGAACTGTGCTCCGGTCATTCTCAACCCTTTACCTGACCCATCCAAGCACCCGATTTCCCCACTGTCCACCTGTCCTCTGCACTTCCCCAGGCAGTGTCCTCTTCAAAGGGAAATGGTCCCAGTGGGGCTCCAGGTCTGATCCTCCCCTCCAGAGGAGGGCCTCACTCACTGCAGACCCCCAGGCCTCCCTGTAGTGAGAACGGGACTGGAGGGCTGGCCCCTTGTCACTGTGGTCAGACAGGAATCCACTCAGGGTCCCTGGAGGGGTCTTTGGCAAGAGATCTTGAAAGGGGAGGGGGTCGCAGGAGGAACCACTATTGATTAAAGGGCGCTCCTCACGCACACCGACCCCTGGTGAATGAACACTCACCCTCTCAAGAAAGCATCAGTCCACAGACATGTTGAAACCATTTCTCTCTCAAAATCAGAGGCTGCACAGGACGATGCTTGGTCTGTTTTCTTGCACTATGTGAAGTTTAACAAAACTCACCACCTCGAATCCTTGAGGTGAAATGAGGAATCACTAAATAAGCTACGCTGTCAATCATGCCACGTGTCAAGAGGGTGACTGTAGAGGCGAGCAGGAGGGTCCCTGTGGGATGGCAATGCCCTGCTCATGGCTGTGTGCCCATAGATATCCTGGTTGTGCACCAGAGCTTTGCAAGTGCTCCCAGGGGGATACTGGGCCGAGGGCACAAGGGGCCACTGTATTGTTTCTTAACACTGAACATGAATCTACAATTACCCAAAAATAGTTTTTCCTAATTGAAAATAAATGCCAATCATGAAGCCATCCCTAGGAGAGTCAGGGGACTCGGGAATGCGAACCCGCTTCCTCCTCCTTTCTGAATCCTGAGGAGGGGCACTGTCATGTCTCCATACCAGCATTCCTCTGGTTAATTACACAAGTGGGAGAGGCAGGTACATGTCACCTGGAGCCTCAGTTTAGTTCACAGACTCTTGTAACTACAATGCTTGAAGATATTTGAAAATTGTTTCTTATTCAACTTTATGTTTTGATGCATTTAAAAATCCAGCCTTGGGAGATTGTAGAGAAATGTGCTAAAACACGTTCATAAAACCACCTATTCAGGTTTATGACAAGTGCGTCTCATGCAGTCACATTTGCCTGAGCTCATTTGCCATTGCAAGTACGGGAAGCTGTGCTAAGTATTTATCACACATCGTTGGCGGTGACAAAGAGCTGCAGTGTTGTCTCACGAAAAGATGAAAAATATGAGTTTGATTGCCGCTTCCTCGCTGGTTAACTGTCTCCCCTGAATGAATATTGTCCCTCTTTCAGCGATATTGGTCCCTGGTTTGCCATATTGAGAATTATTATCAAAAATAATCACTGGCCTGGATACAAAGTGATAACAAGGCTTATTTCATAATTTTCTCAGTTGGACTGAAAAACTCTCCCTCAGGAAGAAAGAACAAGACTTTTCCCCCCAGTTCTGGGTAAACACACTCCCTTGTCAATGGCATGGACGACAGCTGTGTAAAAACTACCATTTTCATGAAGGGACTCTTGGCCAACCTGCTCCTGGTGGTAACCACCCAAGAGTTTTCACCCGCAGTGACCCAGTTTGCTGGATATGAACGAGTTTATATCTTATAAAAGGAAACACACATACGATTTTTAAAATTAAAACGATGCATCAAGAGACAAATCAAAATATGTCCTAGAAACCCAATTCCTATCACAATTCAGCTGGTAATTCTAAGAGCAATGAATCCACAAGAGCAATCATGAATTTACTGAGGGCGGCTTGTGGGAGCGTGAAGATGCCCTGGGCGGAGGCATACTCACCACGGTGCCAAGCCACCCCTCCCTGGGCTGAGCAGGACCCCGCCTGGGCTGGGGAAGCACTTCCTCCTGGAACAGAACCAGTCCTCTGTTGCTGTGGGTGTCCATGTCTCCAGCGTCTCAATGTTGAACTTGTAGACACTTTCCACTCCTAAAATTTGGGATTCAGAGTTCTGGGGTGAGGACTGAAATGTGCACTTCTAGTAAGTTCCCAGGTGAGTGCTGATGCCACTGCTCCAGCCACCTCCTTTTGGGGACCACCGTTGCAAAGCCCTCTCTTTCCATGGCTGCTTTCCTGTCCTGAAGGTGGCTGGCTCATCAGAGGATCTCAGCCAATGTTTGGGTGCCCAGAGCCCAGAGGATTCTCACATGGTGACCCAGTCCTCAAACGGCCTTCCACACCCTCACACCTGTGCAAACCTGGTGCAGTTGTAAGAAGGAGAATGCCAGTCTCCAGGATTTCTGAGAGCCACTGACCCTCAGATGGCACCCAGTGGATGTGCCCACCAAGACAGGTTGTGCCACCACAGATGCCTGCTGAGGGACCCACAGGAGGAAACTTCTGTATCTGTATACAAGAGAAACACGGAGGAGACGGCAGTTTTCCTCTCATGCTTTCTTTCTCCTCTGGGAAATGCTTTCCAAAGGGTCAAACAAGTATCCTCCTGATATTCAGCGGGTCAGCTTTTAAAGGGCTTGAAGCTTTTTCATGAACTTCCTTACCTCTTGGGTAAAGTTTCAGGAGTTCCTGGGCTTTGCAAGGTTTAAGAACCAGGCATAGGAACTCAGTTGATATTCAGCTCATCTCAGCCCAAAGCAGCCCTCTCAGCAAGCTTGGGCATGAGAGGCAACTACAGCTAATACAGATGGAGAAGAACAAGATCTCCTCCGCCCTCTCACCAGGACCCTCGCCTGGCCCCCTGGAAAAGTTATTGTTGAGGGCAAAGTGAACGGACTGTTTCATTCTTGGGTTCAACACAACAGCACATTTGCTGAGATCCTCTGATGAGCCAGCCACACTCAGGGGACAGGAAAGCGGCCATGGAAAGAGAGGGCTCAGCAACAGTGGTCCCCAAAGGGAGGCGGCTGGAGCAGCGGCATCAACACCACCTGGGAACCTACTAGAAGTGCACATTTCAGTCCTCACCCCAGAACCCTGAATCTGAAATTCTAGCAGTGGGGGCTGGAAATCTGCATTCCACCAGCCCTCCAAAGCTCTGATACACGCCACTTGGCACCCACTGCTGAGGGCCACGCTCTCTCTGCCTACACCAAGACAGATGCTTGGGCCTGTGACTTTCCATTAGCTGTTCACCGGGAGGTCATGGCAAAGACTGAGGCCAAGCGTTGACAAATTCTGACAGTCATTGTATCCCTGAGTCCCTCTAGTGCATGGTGATTTTTCTAATAGTTAATTTTCATCATATTGTACAAAAGTATAGCTTCAAAATGAATTGAAAATCTTTTTTTAAAAAAATCTGCCCTTCCCAACAGGTTCTTTGAGAAATACTGTTTTAAGAAGGAATCAAAATCCAGTGTGGGCAGGCACCAAGCAGGTGATAGAAATGAGTGAACTGGGTGACAGGGCCAGGGACCAACAACTGAGGCTGGCCTTGAGAAGGGGCAGGACGCACACGTTCATTTTGCCCAGATAGCCATGGCCCCGTGGAGTACAGGCCAGATGCCAAACCTTCCCACTTTTTCTAAGAGCATCCAGAAAATTCAAGCTTTTGCACATAATCTTTTGATTTTTAAAGTCTGGCAACTTTACTTTAAAAAAAAACAAACCACTAAGCAACCCAAGCATCCATGAATAGAAGGGCAGATCGACCAAAGCATGTGACAATGTGTGTATATTCATCCTCACAAAGGAAAGAAATCCCTGCACGGATGAACTGCAAAGACCTCAGCTCAGTGAAGTAAGCCAGTCATATGCTGAAGGACTCCTCCTCTAGGATCCCTGGAGGAGTCAGATCCACAGAGACAGAAAAGAATGGTGGCTTCCAAGAGCCAGAGGAAGGGAGAAATGGGGAAAGAGTTTTTAATGAGAGCAGAGTTTCACTCTGGGAAAATGGATGGAGCTTTGGAGGTAGACAGTGGTAACGGCTGCACAGCCATAACCGTGTGAATGTACTTAATGAGTGATTGATGTGTACATTTAAAATGGTGACTCTTACATACGTCTTGCCAAAGTTAACAAACAAGCTACTTCCGTTGTCCAGGAGCAAGAGGGAAACCAGTTCACAACCACTGGGAAACAGAGACATAGAAGTACGGAACTAATTTATTTTCATACAAAAACTGCAGCAACGCAAAGGGCAAGGAGCAGGTGGACCCTCCAGGTGAGGCAGAGGACACCAAGCCGCCGCCAGCAATGGGCAGTGCCGGTGGCTTCTTGTATTTTCATAACAGAGGCCAAGTCACCCCAGGAACATGCCAAAGGAGCTGTTTGCCCAAGGACTCCTCGTGGGTGTGGACAGCTCGCGGGCGAGCCACCCTTCCTGTCCCCGAAGCTCCAGGATGAAGGGCAGGTCACGTGCATCCACCAGCTGCGTCCTGGCCATGGTGCTGGCCGCAGCCCTCCTCCGAGGTGGAACTCAGCCCCGGGCAGGAGAAGGGCTGCTCTTGGTCTTCCGCAGCAAGGGCGAGGCTGCGAGCTGCGTGAGCTTCATCATCCCGAGGCTGCAGCGCCAGGGGGAGGGTTTCATTAGCACCTGCTACTCGGCTGGCCGAGGAAGCTCAGCGTCAGGTCGTCATCACCATAGGGGACGGAGAACTTGTGGCTTTTGCACTTCATTTATTATTTACCGTGTCTTTGATAATGATCAAAAGACAGTCTTCAGCTCATTTTCAAATCACTTATGGAGTTCTTTTTTTTTTCTCCTCCCTCCTCCTCTCCTGGTTGAAAAGAGCCGCCATCCGTCATGGGGTAATGAAAAATGCAACAAAAACCATAACTTAATGAAACATTAATGTGACAGCCATGCTGAAAAAAATCAAGGGGACTTAGGGAAATATAGATATTAATGATCATAGTTACTCAGGGTACAAAGTGGCCAGTGACTTAAAAGGACTGAAAGGCTGGAGATATTTGGAAACCCAAAGGAAGGCATCTGGGGAGGAGGACAGCTGAGCAGTGTGGTCTGTGGCCCTTCAGCCTCACCTGGGAGCTCATTCCACAGACAGGCGATGTCTCGGCTCCACTGAGACCGACTGACTCAGGTGGGCCTTGCCCCTTGGGTACTCACTGCACAGCACTGAGGCCCTGGGCGCTCTGAAGTCTCACTGAGGACAGTGAAGACCGGAGGCAAGGAGGCAGACCGCCCCAGTGAGAACCTGACTCCACCTCTCTCAAGCCACGTGACTATGTAAAAGATGCGACCTCTCTGGGCTTTGCTTTTCTTATCACTAAACTGTGATAGTAATGCTTCCCTCCAGGGCCAATTTCTCCACGAGGCACAGTGCCAAGGGCTCGCCACACTTCCAGAGGGCACACACATGTTCCAATTTCTTTTTCATTATCATATGTGTAAAGTTTGAGATGTTTAAAAGTCAGATGAAACAAAAAGAGAACCTCTAAGTTGAAAACATTTTTTTTTTCATTTTTTAAATCTCATCAGAAAATAATACAAATTTTAGGGTCTAGGTAAATCTACTAAATTTTGCCTAAAACAAAAAACTTGAAGAATTCAGTGGATCAAAATCAATGTATAATAATGTATTATTTTGGTAGGAGGTGCCCTTGGCCCAGACACAGAAGTTGCAATGAAGTCCTGGTGTCTTCACGGGGTGACACGTGACATGTCACATACTCGGCACACAGAGAGCACTGGCTGGTACCAGCTCCTCCTACAGAGGGGCTTCAGCAGGGATAACCACCTGGTTGGTGTGTCCTCTTTATACCCCCACCTTGATGACATTGAGAACCCCTCTATGGGTCTCAAGGTCCATCAAAACATCAAAAAGTCCCTTCCCTTGCCAATCCTGTGTCGAATTTTACTCTCTAAGCTGATGTCAATGGCAGGCCTACATCTTGATCCAGGAGCTAACCATGCCCTGGCTGACGGGACCCTCAGAAGTCTGACTCTTACACTGCTAGAGGCAGTTATCACTCACATCAGGGAGGCAAAAGGAAGGGAGGAGGAGGAGGTGGAAATGTGCAGGTCCTCAGCACTCCTGGACAGTTCTCTTGCTGTTGAACTTGACCTTAAGGCATTTGAAATGGCCAGTTCAGGAGAAGGAGCATCAACAAAGAACAACTAGTTCCTCCTGCCTGTGTCTTGTTGTCTTAACTGAGTAATTCCCAAAGTCCTCTGGAACCCAGCTCAGGGCACTATTTTGCTAAGAATTTCTTAGTAAGTCAGATCCTAGATTATGTGCTTTAAAAATCCTCTCTCTTCTGGAAAGGACACTTGTGGTTATCGAGATCAAAGTAAACCTTTGCTAGTACATATGGATCTTTGTGATAGGGTTGTATTCAGTATTTCTGGCGACGATGTCAAGACTACATGGTAGGAGGCTTTCCTGCCTTGCTCTTGAGAACACAGCTTTCTACCAAGCCAAGGAAAGATTTTGAAGCAAGGCTCAACTATAATATTATTTTACAGTTGTTGTTTTTTTTTAAGAATACTTTTTGGAGAGCTGCTTTCATTTGAAAACATTTCACTTTGGTTTATATCATTTTTTTTCAAGTAACCCCTTAAAAATAATTGTGTCATTTATGCACCAACAGTTACTGTGCACCTGATTCCCTTAGGTGTAGGTAAAAAAAAAAAAAAATCTGTCCTCAAGTAGCTGGCAATTGTGGGAGGGGGGGTGTGTGGAGCTTAGACAATGAATAGAATAATTAGTTAAAGAAAGAACAAAAGGTCTAGAAGTCCCCCGGGAGAGGGAGGGAGGCTTTTATGTGGTTGTCAAGAAAGGCCTCACTGAGAGAGCAGGAGAGAGAGGGAAACCTTGGATATTTACTTTTTAAAACTACCTACTGAAGAGTAAAATTTTGAACTGGAAACAGACCCTGAGGGCCCTCCCTTTGCCCAGTGGCAACCTCACATGCCTAGTGGAGTGTTTCCAAGCTGATCTTCGGTGGTTCTCAACTCTTTCACACAGCCCAGGAATCCTGGCTTATGAAACCTTCTCAGCACAGTTTGTGGCAACAAGCGATCAAAAACGTCAGCTTAGGACAATTATTGAGTGATTCCCTATCACTGTGGCTTGGTTCCTCGATTCCAGCTCAAGTTACTTGGGAGAATCGCATGGGTCTCCGAGCCTGACTTAGGGACTGTCCTGCAGCAGAGCCTTGGGAACCTGGCAGCAGAGCCTTACACTGTCCTGGGTGAATCAGGGCATATGGCCACTACCTTCCAGCACGTGGCACGGCCGTGGATGACAGTGACAGTTCTCCACAATCCCTGGCTCGCATCAGTGGTGTGAGCCGAGGAGCAGGCTTGGTACAGACAAAAAAGGTGAAGCCCTTTAAACACAGGAAAGGAAATATTAAAAGAAAGAACTCTGTCCTGGGAATTCCAGTAGCACAGCAGCCGGAGGAGCCTCCCACAGCCAAAGCAGACCCTGAGACTGGGCCTTAAAGACAAGCAACATTTCAGTTGTTTTAAATTTTAAAAAGACCCTGGTAATCTGAGCATCTCAAGTGTCATGTTTCTCCACTAATCCAATCAATGTGGAAGCCACTTCATTCCAGTAATGAGGTTTGAAAAACAAGGAAATAAAATTGGAGTGTTTTTCTGATCCAAATCAGCTATTAACATCTGAAAACTGATGGACCTAGAAAGATGTTTTTAAAGTTGTTGTTATTAGTTAAGGGCAGCTACAAACCCGCATGAGAGTAGAGTCTCTGCTGGACGGCCTTGGGGAATACACCAGAGAGAGTGCAGCACTAACAAAACACCAGACCAGACAAGAAAGATGAATATTCAGATAGCCATAAAGTTAAAAGAGCTTTCTAATCATGATTGCAAATGAGATTTAAAGGACAAAACCGACAGATTAGATTACATTTTAAGTGGATAGCAAGAAACTATAGACAAAATTAAAAAGGAAATGATAAATCAGAAAAACATTTTGAAATACACATCACAGGCACATATTCTGAACACAGAATGAGGAATTCATAATCAAGAAGAAAAATTAGAAACACTGATAGAAAAATGGAAAGGGAAAGGAACGAGCAATTGATTAAAAACAACGTATCGCAATGTTCAGCCCCTAATTAATGATCACAGAGGAACAGCACTCAGAGCCTCTTACATGTCACTGGTGAAGGACTAAATTTCAGCCCTTAAACTCTGTGTGTCATTTGACCCAGGGAGTCTTGTTTCCTGAATTTATACAGAATGAATATTGCCGGATTGGGAGCCAGATTTAGCTCAAACATGTTCATTGAAACATGTTTTATAAAAATAGCAAAATGTGGCCACAAAATGTAGATGTTCGACAATAAAAGACGGATCAAATATCTTAGAGCACATCAGCTATCAATAGGTACTGCACAAGATGCCATAGGAGAATACTGTTTGTAATCAAATGCCTTTTTAAGAATGAAATTCATAAACATACACATATGACAAAGCACACCCAGAGTCTGCTGTGGATCTGGGCTGTCCCCAAGGGCTCCTGTGCTGAAGGTGTGGTCCCCCATGCAGCAATGCCCAGAGGAGGAGACCTGGGGAAGCGAGCAGACCATGAGGGCTTGGGCCACACTAGTGGATTAATCCACTGACAGCTGAACAGGCTGATTTGAAGTGGTAGAAACTGTCGGCTGTGGGGCATGGATGAGGATTTAGGTTCCTGGGGGCATGCCCTTGGGACTGTGTCTTATCCTTGTCCTCTCTCTCTCTCTCTCTCTCTCTCTCTCTCTCTCTCTCTCTCTCTCCTTCCTGGCTGTCAAGAACTGAGCTACTTTTCTAGACCACACCCCTCCACCATGATGTCTGCCTTACCTGGGGCCCAGAGCAATGGAGCAGGTGACCATAGATGGAATTCTCTGAAACCATAAGCAGAAATAAATCTTTCTTCTTCCAAGTTGTTCTTATCAGGTATTTGGGTCATAGCAACAAAAAGCTGACTACACTGTATTTATAGTATTTACTATAATATTTACACTGTATCTGTAAATGTCTAAGTGTGAATATGTATATATAAACCTTTTATACTGTCATAAACATGAAAATGTAAGTACATGTGAATATGCATTTGTTATTTTATATAAAAATCACAAATACATACATATAACCCAAAGTGTATGTATGTACACATACATATACCAATAGGTTCAATGAAAAGAAAAATACTGAAAAAAAAGACAAACTAAAACATTATGTTACTCATCTCTAATTGATAGCATTGAAGATGCTTCCTGTTTTCACCTTCTTATTTCTTGGAATTTTCCCAAATTTTTGAATATGATTTTGCAAAATAAATCATGCTTTTCTGTTATTAAAACAGGTCCACCTTCTAGAAAGAGTACTTTGGCTTAAAATAGTCCCAGAGTCTTCAGATGCCATCTTGTTGCTATTCTTTAGAAAAGCAACCTGCAAAGACCTCACCCAATCCTGTCTTCTCACTGCATGCGGTTCTACTTGGATCACCATTTCATATCAGCTCTTCCAACTTCCGCACTTTCCCTATCATTCCAGTACCAGTAAAAAGTAAGGCTCAGACCCAGGGCCTGTGACCTCTGAAATGTGAACAGTGAAAAGTCTCCCAGGACCTCAGAATCAAGTTCCCCATCAAAATCAAAGCAGGAAACCTTCACCAAGCTGAGAGGAGGAAGGCCCGCTCCACAGCTGGCCACACACCCCGCAGTGTGGCTCTCTGTCCCACTGATGTCAAACTCCGTCTCAGGGGACTAGGGTGTGTTATCATTCATGCCATTGATCCTGATGTTGAAAAGGAAGGAGCAAATCCACAGCAGCAAAGCAAACCCAGGAAGCAGAAGACTGGACAGATGTTGCAGGCCCAGGTCTGGGCGACACCAATCAAAGCTGTTAACATAATCACAAGTTTTCCACTGTCTCCTGCAGCGCACTTACAGCTTGGAGGATACCAATCACCTGGATCTCCAGGACTGTGACCCCGAGACTGAGCATCACGCTGACACACTCTAGGTGCTGAATAAACATGTGTAGGACAAATCCATGCACTGACTTGAAGAAAAAATTCTTCAGTTCTTATGAGGTTGAAATCAGTTCCTTCACCTGAACAAACACAGGCAAGCTGCTTATGAGCTTCAGTTCCCACAGCGGTCCGCATGTCATGAGGAAGGAAGATGCCTCTCAACCCTGTTGGGATGTGTCCATAGCGGACACTGTGGATCTGGGCTGTCCCCAAGGGCTCCTGTGCTGAACGTGTTTAGGGAAAGGGGACACTTGGAGGAGCGGCCACCACCGTCCACAGGCGGAGGGTCCATACGTGGTCACTGCCTTCCTGCTAGAGTGACTAAGAACCCCAGCCCCCCTCCATCATGCCCCTGAGGAGCCTGCCTTCCCAAGCTCTCAGATCAGTGATGTGAACTTTTAAGAAGATTTAAATAAAGCAGATCAATCTCAAATAACAGAAAGAAGAAATAAAAAAGGTAAGAGCAGACGTCAATGCAACGGAAACAGACAGACAATGAAGTCACCAAGGAGGGATCTGGGTCCTTGCCATGATGGATAAAGTGACAGCCCTCTAGAAAAGGTGATGGGGGAGAGGGTGAGGGGGAGAGGGTGAGGGAGAGGGAGAGAGGGAAGGAGAGGGAGGGAAGCAGGGCAGAATTCATCAACCTCAGGGAAGAAAGCAGGGCTGTCTCCCCACAGTTCACACAGTATTAGAAAGACAATGAGAAACCACCGCATGAGCCAGGCCAGGTCAGCTATTAACAACTTCAGCGAAATGAGCCCAGCCACCCACACTTTTCCATGTTATGTAATCACCCCAACACATATTTGATTATTGACCAAGTAACGTCTCTGTAATGTCACCGGGGAAACCTCGTCACCGTCCCGCAAATCTTTGCTCTTTTCCACAAGTGGAATACATGTCACATGGGTGTGTTTATTACCTGTATCTCCTCACCAGGAGGTCAGCTCCCTGAAAGATGGAGCCTTCTCTTCTTCTTCTTCTTCTTCTTCTTCTTCTTCTTCTTCCTCCTCCTCCTTCTTCTTCTTCTTCTTTTTTTTTTGTACTGTGGAATGAACCCAGGAATGCTTTGCCACTGAGCCATATCCCCCCCATTTTTTTTTTTTAATTTTCAGATAGAGTCTTGCTAAATTGCTGAGGCTGGCCTCAAACTTGTGATCCTCCTGTCTCAGCCTTCTGAACCACTGGGTTTACAGGCATGTGCCACTATGCCTGGCCCTTGAATGTGTTCCTTAGAAGGATTGAAAATAAATAACTTAGGAATCCAGTAAGAGGAAAAGCAGGGTAAATGTAGAGAAGGATGAAAATGAAAGGAAATAATTCCATCTGAATATTTTAAGTAGAAAATGTCTGAAAGCTAACTGAAAATGTTTACAGCTGTTTATTACAAGGAAAGCACACAGGGAGGCCTCCTCTCCACTTTTTTAAAAAAGAAACAAAGAAAGAACCTGCATGGTCCTATATATATTAAGGAAATGGAATTTGCAGTTCAAAGTCTTCCAAGAATCAAAACTCCAAGCTCAGATGGTTTCGAGAGCAAATTATAGCAAAATCTGGAGGAAGAAGTCATATTAATTCAACACAATCCCTTCCAGAAACTATAAAGGGAAAGAAAACTTCCCAACTTATTTATGGGACTAATGTTATCCAAATAACAGACTAGATTGTTTTGGAAGTGGAAGAAAACTACAGAATTCTCATAACTCTGGGCTCAAAAACCCTCAACAAAAATATTAGCCAACAGTGTTCAGCAATATGTAAAAAATATAGAACATCATGACAGAATGAGGTTTATCCTGAAAATGTCAGGCTGACTCAATATTTGAAATTAAATGCTAATAATGTCACAAGATATAGAGTTGACATATATAAGTCAATCATAGTCTATAAACCAGGCATGAGTAATTGCAAGTCCAAATTTTAAAAACAATACTATCTATAAATCTAAAATATGTACAGGATCTATTTACTGAAAACTACAACACATTAATGAAAGAAATCAAAGGAGACCTAGTTTAATTAAGAGATAAACTGTGTTTTTTGAGACTTGATATTGCCAAGGTGAAAATCCTTTCCAAGTTGATGTATAAATTCAGTGCAAACCCAAACAAAAGACCAGCAAAACTGTTTTAGAAATATCAAGTTTCCCCAAAATCTATAGGGAAAAGCAAAGTGATTTAAATGGCTACAATTATCTTGAGAAAGAAAAATAAATCCTCAGTATCATCTAAGATATTACAAGAAGTCTTCATTAGTCTTACACCTAAAGAGCACCAAGAACTCTCATTCATTGCTGGCAGAAATGCACAATGGGATGGCCACTTCAGAAGTGTGGCATTTTCTTACCAAACTAAACATCATCCCAGACCATCCAGCAACCCCCCTCGGGGTAGGCACGGGAGCTCGCTGCACGTTTCTATTTTCTGTCCATCTGAAACTGCTGCAAAAAATAAAGTCCATTAACAAGTAAGCTATGGCCTTACTAATAAAATGAGGAGGGCAGAGAGTGTGTGTGTGTGTGTGTGTGTGTCTTTTCCTTGTTTATAAGGCCTCAGCAGTTGCCTTGGTCCTGCAGCCCTCCTCACTACAGGATCAGCAGTGATCTTACCATGGAAGGCTGAGGATTGTGGGGAAAGAGCGTCAGTGAACCAGGGGAAGTCGGGGTGCTGCAAAGGGAGCAGGAAGCGCAGGAGCCACCTCCGGGAGGACCCCCCTCCTGGAGGAGCCACCAGGCAGAGGACCTCTTCTATGGGGCGTCTGATTCTCAAGGTCCTCTGGCTGCAGGTGCCTGCCCGGCGAGCCCAGGGAGAGCTGGCTTACTACAGGAAAGTGTGGTAGCAGAACAGGGCCCTGGGGTAGATGGGCTCCTCGCATCCTGGCAGAACCCCGGGCATGCAGTGCTCCCTCTGCACCAGAGAGGCAGAGGGGCCAGTCCAGGTAGGCGGAGCCTGCACCATAGGTCCTCCTTCCACTCTCCCAAGGGCTTCCCAAAGCCCAGAGCCAGCAGCCTCCACGGCCCAGGACCAAGTCTGCTCCAGGCTGCTCTCCTCCTGCCCACTGAGACTGACGGCGGCTGCAGGGCTTCTGTTACTGAGCTAGTTGGCTTCAGGGAGTCTCACATACATTTTTAAATTTTTGTGCAAGCAAATTGGCTCTCTCCCACACCAGCGCTCCCTGTTCCTCCATAATTCATGTCTGTGCTGGCAGCTCTTTGCTTCTTAATCACCCCGACTTCTGGCTCTAAAACTGGGCCAACTAAAATCCTCCCACTTAAAACAAGAACCACATGTTTGTTTTATGTTTATTATTTCATATTCCATTTATTATCCTAAACGTTACATCTGAGACCTTTAGTTCTGTAAGATGCCTGAAAAGTGTGAGTGCTGTTTATTCTTTGGCAAGATGCTAGAAATGTCTGGGATACTCTGAGTCACAATGGAGGAAGGAAATATGGATATTCCCTGCACTTTGAAAGGGCTCTCAGTCTTTCGTGATAGCCTTAGGATTTATACCGCTGGATAAACAAACCTCGGAGCACTGACGTGAGGGATGGCCATATGGCCATTTTGGATTACATGCACAAGATCTACAGCCTCACCCACAAACACGCACATTGAAACAGCATCTACGACAAAGGCACAATGGGACCCCTAAATGCACAGGATGGAGGGGGGAAAGGTGACCGTGTGGCAATAGGGATCATAAATAATTACTTGGAAGAAAATAAAAGGACAGATTTGGAGGTGTATCTGTATCCTGTAAAACTGAGCATATTTAATAAATAGGTGAGATTCATGCGCACACACGCGACCAGGCATTTTCCCTTTCCAACCGTCAGCGATTCTCAGTGGCGTTGCTGCTTTCCTACAGGTTTATGGAATGAACGAGAAGTTAGACTCCCACCCCCACCACCAGATCCAAGTGTTCAGGTGCCCCAGCTAGTTCCAGAGACCCTCTCTGTATCCTCCAGGTGCTGCATGCTACCAGGATGTCTTCTTGCAGCCACATGGGGTTGACTTGACTCTTCATGGCGTCCTGTCTGCACGGTCTGCCCAAATCAGTAATAAGCATTCTCCTGGAGAAGCAGATGGCTAGGCCAGGATGCTCCATTCCTGCAGTGCTCATGTGACACTTGGCTTATGCCACTCTTCAGGGCTGGTAATCTTCATCAGACTGTTCTTGGGGCAACAGAGCACCCAGGAGGGTGCCTAAGCAGGAGGACCCAGACCAGGGCCTTGAAATCTCTACGTGAAAAAACCCACGGCAATGCAATGCATTTTAGAATAGTGACTTACTTCACTCTTTCTTCTAAATGTGCCTGGGACCTGTTGGTGATGCTCCAGCTTGCCCATCCCTACCCAAGTCTTACCAAATGCTGCTAGGTAGCTCAGTTCACAATAGCTAAATTATGGAACCATCCTAGGTGTCCATCAACAGATGAATAAATAAAGAAAATGTGGTATATATACACAATGGAATATTACTCACCATAAAGAAGAATGAAATTATGGCATCTGCTGTAAATGGATGAAACTGGAGGCTCTCATGCTATGTGAAATAAGCCAATCCCAGAAAACCAAAGGCGGAATGTTCTCTTTGTTATGTGGATGCTGATTCACATTAGGCAGGGTGGGGGAGAATGGGGGAAAGGAGGGGGGATGGGAATGGGAAAGACAGTAGAATGAAGCAGACATCACTTTTCTATGTTCAAATATCAATATGCAATGTGTAGGTCCACATCATGCATATCCACAAGAATGGGAAGTTATACTCCATGTATGTGTATTATGTCACAATGCACTCTACCGTCATGCATAACTAAAAAGAACAAAAAAGGGGTGGGGGGAAATGCTGCTAGGGACCGAGCTTTGGCACTATTGGCTTCTGAGTGCCAAGTTGCACACTAGACCTCGTGAATGCTGCCTAACACATCGTTAAGCATGCTAAAGCCAACGAGCCGGAACAAGCAAGCACTAAATCCCACAGCTCAGGCCTGTTGCACCTCCCCCCTCCGTGTGTGGACTGATGGGGGCTCCGGTATTACCTGGGAGCTTCTTGGAAACACAGACCCAGGGCCCCTCCCCAGCCTACTGATATGGAATCTGCATTTTCTCAAGATCCTTGGGTGATCTTTGGTTATGAGACCCTGAGAAGCTCTGTCCCAGGCCCCCTTAAACCACTATACAGTCCCTTTTCTGTAACAACAACAACAAAAAAAAAAAAAAAACACTGTGAGTTCTGAAGAGAAAGGAGGCAAGAATTGATGTGGACAGAGAAGACACACTTTGTGTTTCAGTTTCAGGAAAAATTCTGCCTGTCTAAAAATGACAGATTCAGAGCCTGTCAGTGTGTTGAAGGCAAATATTTTATTGCATACGTAAATACTTTCAGGCCACGGGGGAAAGCCTATAAACTACTTTTCTCAGATGTTTAGCAACATTCTCCCGCCATGCAGGCCTGAGAACCAAGCTCAGCTCCCACAGCTCCATTCCATAGGAGCCGGAACAGCAAAACCGACTACCTAACGAGACCCTAAGGCGTGGCACATAACATATCATCAGGTGACTTCAGCACCTTTCTTTAAAATTTTTTTTCTGGCTGCTTAGAACCTGAACTTGAGCTTAATGGGAGACTGTGGGGTCAGACACTCGTAGGAATGTCTGGACTCAGAACAAACCCTGCCACAGGTGCATAAGTCCCACTCATCTGGTATGGGGCCTATCTATGGCTGGTCTTCGTATTTCAAATGCCAACTACTTATCAGAAACTAAATTGTTCCATTCATGGCATTCTGTGCCTGTATTTCCTGTTCTTTCAGACATCCTGGTCGTTAGAACGAAGAGCCACAGCAGCTCACGTAGATGCAGACATCACTGCAGAGCCAAGTCCAGCTCTGTGAAGGAAGAGTCCCCCACTAGCCTGGGTCCCAGGCAAGCTTCTAAGCTTGTCAATCTCCCAGAACCTGACACAGGCAGCTTAGATGATGTTTGCCAAACACAACCATACTGCAAGAGCTTTATACAACAAATCCAAGCCAGGATATATCATATGAGAGATGGTGTCATTTCTCAATCAACAGAGCAAACATAGATTTTTCTACTCCCATGATCTTCTCTGGATATTCATTCACGCCAGGTTCACTGATCAAATCCATTAATGACATATTAGTAGACATATTGTTGAACAACTGGAAGGAGAAAATGATGGAAAGAAAAAAGGAAAATGAGAATAAACCCCTCTGATCCTCAAGCATCAAGGCTCAGAATCAAAGGCATCTTTAAGGAATCATGACCGGCAATTGTACATCTGAGGATTCATACTAAAGAACTCAACAGCTGTACGAAGATGAGACACAAAGACACTGGCTGCAGTTGGGTCTGTAGTAGCGAGAAGCTGAAATAGCATAAATATCCATTAATATGGAACGAATCATAATGATACTCCAGTCCCACAGCACGGGCACCTCTGCAGCCTGCAGTGATGCGTGTCCACGGCCAGGAAAGACCGTAGAGGCGAGGTGCAGAGCCAGCGCGCAGTGAGATCTCGGTTCCTTCACACACAGCCACATTCCTAATCTGTAGAGAAATACCTGGAAGAAACAGATTTGCTAATTTGATTTGTTAATACCGATCATCCCTTGAAGGGAAAGATGTGACAGACAGCTCACATTCAGAAAGAGCGCAGAAGGCGTGGCTCACCCTGCTCCTTTCTTGCCTCCCCATTGCATCTGTAAGACAGGTACTGCCCTGGACCCTCTGTGCAGACAGCTCACACTGAGGTCACCTAACACAGTAAGGTACTGAGGGACCACAAACCCAATCTGTCTTCCTGAGCCTTTTGCCACTGAGCCTGGAAGCGTCCTATAAATTTAACGTTTGCTTACAGTAGGCGTACACTACTTTCATGGGTATTTCAAGAATATAGAATATTTTTAATTTTTTTCCCTAAGAATCATAGAAATCATAGCTATCAGAGAACCTAATCAGCACATAATTCAAAGGTCTGCTGGTACCGTGAAGGGAGTGGAAATGAACACCCCCGGCCAGGCGTCAGAATTCTGGCTTTTCAACGTCCTCAGCCTCAGCATGAGGATGGCAACAGGGAGTGGTGCAGGCTGTGGAACTCTGGGTAACTCAAACCCTATCTAACTGTTGTTCTGTGGGAATGTGGGCTCCATGTGGCCAGAACTTGCAATTTTTAGAAAGCCGTTAGAAGCATAGAATTTTTAATATGATCTCCCTATTTTTAAACAGTGGGGAAAAAATTAAAAGACTTCATGGGGCAAATAAAACTGCCCTGCAGACTAGAACCAATCAGCCCGGCCTGGAGGAGAGTCTCGTGACACACTCACATGGAGAAGGAACCCACCAAGTCTCAGGTTCCGGTAGAGAAGGCCTGGGTCTGAACACAGGAGCGCCAAGTCCTCAGGAGTCTCTTCGCCCACTTCCCCAGCTGGCCTCAGCAGCTCAGAGCCTCCAAGTCAATCCTCCCACCTGAGGGGTGTGCTCATCAGGGATGGAGGCTCCCTTAAAAAGAGCCTAATTTGACCTCACCAAGTTAGGAAAGGGCCCTGGTCTTCCTCCTTAGCTCCAGGCAGGTAACCACCTGTCGCTTTGGATGGCCCTAGAGGCTGGTGACGCCCTTCCTGAAAACCAAAAGGACCGGGGGACAGCCGCCCAGTGAGGCGACTGAACTTATGGCACCTGGTTTCAGAGCAGGCGCGGCCCAGCCCACGTGCTTCTCTCATCCCCTAGCAGCCACTGCCCTTGGAGGGCAGGTGCCTGTCCTTTACCTGTGGTCCTTTCTGTTCCAAGCTGCGTGGCACCAGCCACCCAGTGATCGTATAAGGTCTGTGGATACTCTTGGGGCTCCTCTGATGCAACATTAAAGATCGCTGTCCACCACACAGCTGCCCGTGGTCTATGGTAGACACCCAATGGCCCTCTTACCTTTCCATCCTTCTCTCAGCCTTTCTGAAACCACTGCGAGAAGGTGGGCATCAGAGCCAACGCATCTCTGGTGCCTGTCTGTCTGTGACTCTCCCTTGTAACAAACTGATGGCTAATCTCCCCTGTAACAGGGAGAGACAGAGACCAGAGGCTCAGATCCAGATCCTGGGCTGAGATTTTTGTGAGGCCTGAGAATACAGAAAAACTTAACATGGTTGGGTCGTCATTATATGTTTGTTTTTTTTTTGTTGTTTTTTTTTTTTACAGCTACAGTCTACTTAATTGTAAGTGAAGTTGGTTTCTAACCACATTAATTTCTATCCACAAAAAGCAAAGTCTTTTTTTTTAAAGTGACTTGATTACAAAGGAAATTGATCAAAAGAACATCACTAAGTGAACGGTCCTGCAGTGGCAGGAAAACGTGGTGGAACTCACAGCGGTGGCGGATACGTGACTGCGTTTTCATGTCATAAGAAGAAAGTGGCGTGGACGCGCCTGCAGGCCAGGGCCATGTGCTTGATTCCTGAGACTCACAGTTTGCTCATATTCTAATTAGACATAAAAGCCTCTTCTAGGACTCCCTGGCAGTACCTGGAGACTCTAAAAGGCCACATCTACTTACTATTTTATTTTCTGCAAACCAAACATTGACAGGGCACTAGAGAACTCACAACTGCCATCCTGTCTCTAAATAAAGTCAAGATACCAGCTTCATTTATTAAGCAACAGACTTCCAAGACCTATCTTTGACTGGGAAGATCATCTTTTTCATGTTAGAAGCTGTTAACAATGTTGACCTTAAAAATAAAAAGTGGCATTAATTAGTGGGGAATATACTTATCAGAATCCCATAGAAACTACCACGAAGCCATACACATCTAGAATTAGAAACAACCAAAAATAAAAATACTCCTGCGTTTGGTTTTGATAACAGTGATTTCTTGTTTGCTGCATCCAAATTCATGATTACCCACTTCTTTAAGTACAAGCAAAGTTACCAAAAGATTTCTAATGTCTTATGACCAATAGCAGGGACATTTACAACCTTAAGAAAATACTGCTCTGTTAATCAACAAACTAAGAAGTCAGCGTGTCTATTCAGGGTGGGCACAAATGTACTTATATGTAATATGTAAAACACCAATTGTCAATGGCAATGGGATTTAACTGGGTTTGGTTTCCTATCTTCCCTTATATTTAGACATATAAAAATTAATAAAAGAGTAGAACTTGGCACTTCACATTTACAAAATGATTTACATTGAGAATTACTTACTTATAATTTACATCTCAACCACCTTCCCTACTCACCCACAAAATACACTTTCTGTAAGACTGAGGAAATAGAAAACGGAAGTCCTGCTGTGTCTGCCAAAACCAGGGGCAGACAGAAGTATGTGTGTGAGAGACAGAGGAGGGCAACCAGGATAATTAGGGTGAGACAACTGGACAGGGAAATAAACAGCTGATGAATGATACAAAGGGTCTTTTGGAATTCTGCATATTTTCCTTGAAATTGACATGTTTTTATATCAAAATTTAAAGTTACTACTTAGGTTGAGTGACTAAAATTAAATATTCAATTTAGCACTAAGATTCTGACCATTAAAGTAAAAAGAAAAGGGTGTTTTTTAAAATCAAACATCTTCAATAAACTTTTTTCCAATTTACAGTTCCTGATATTTTTTGATAACCTAATGCTTTAAGGAGAAAGAAACCGGGAAGGGCCCGGGACTCCTCACCCAGTCCTATCGAGCCTTGACATTTTGCCTCGTGTGCTTTAGTGTCAACCAACTACTACAGATAAACTGAAGCTCCACATGTACCCTGCCCTCACACATATCCCCTTCTCTCCTCAGAAGTAAGCCTCATCCTAAATTGCATTTAGCATTTTAGCACACATGCTTAAAATGTGTGTGTGTGTGTTTGTGTGTGTGTGTCGCTATGTTCAAATGCCTTCCGCAGAGTGGCGCTATGTGCTTGAACCTTCTCTCCAATTTAGAGAGGCAGGTCCTTTAAGAGGACCTTAGGTCAGCAGGGCTCTGCCCTCATGAATAGATTATGGTCAGTATAGAAAGTGGGCTCCTGATTGGGTCGAAAGTGAGTTTGGCCCCTCTTGACCCTACACTCTTGCCCTTCCTCCTTCCACCACAAGACAACACAGTGAAAAGGCCCTTGCTAGATGCCAGGCCTTTGACTTTGGATTTCCCTGGCCCCAGAACTATGAGAAATAAATCTGTTTCCTATATTGTAGGTTACCCAGTCTCAGGTATTCTGTCACAGCAGCACAAATGGACAGACGTGTATATATGCATAATACTATGTAGGTTTTTTAGGGTTGGGGATTTTAAATAATGGTTGGGAATAAGCATTACTCCATAACTTATATTTTTACTGGAGGCTTTTTGTTTATTTTTTTAAAAGTTTTTTGGGGTGTGTGACCTATAGTTATAGGTCATTCATTTTCCACACTATATTTTCCACACTGTATGAATAGGGAACAATGTTCTTACCCCTTCTCTTGGTGATGATCATTTAGATTGGCTCCAGTTTTTCATGAGTACCAAAACCACAAAGCTGTGGTAATAAACATCATGTGCATATCAATAGATCCATGGAGCATCAGTTTTCAAAGTGTGGCTACCTTGGGGGTCCGCACAAGCCCATCAGAGAGTCTACAAGGCCAAACTGCTTTCGCAGTCGCACTAAGGCGTTATTTGCCTATTTTCCTGTGACATACTTACAGAGCAATGGCAGGTCAAATTGCTCCCACCAGCAATGGCAAAGTCAGTGGCACCGAGCTCCAAGGGGTCATCACCACTGCTTGCAGGAAAAACATAAAAGAAAAACGGAAAACTACCTGCGTGTAATGGGTGAATTGACTTAACTACCGGAATCCCTGACAGCTGATACGGGGGTAAGAATTATTCATGGCATTCAGCTGCAGCACGGTACACAGTTCAGTGTTCTCCGAGACCCGGAGGGAGCTGCAGACAGCACCTCTGCTGCCATCCCAGCAGAAGGTTTATCTCAAAGAAAAGCGTGGGTGTGATTGTCTGAGGTGCCAGATGAACCCGCCACTTTCCTCACAGAACACCACTTTACTTGAAAGAACTGACGGACCGTGACGGTTCCGTGTGGAAATCTGATGTGCAGCACCTTCATAATGAACCAAGAGCCTGCCGCTACCAGAAAACGGTGGGCAGCCTCCAAACCCAATGATCCAATTAAAGCCTTCAGCAAAGATCAGAATTTTACAAAACTTGTGTCTGCCATTAAGAGTGACAGCTTCCCAGGAACTGGATTTTTTTTGGAAGGCCTCCGTGGAGATATGAATGGATTTTGTGTTTTGGTGGAGTGAAAGTGTCAACATTTGGACTCTCTGCTTGTGTTAGTTTTGTGTTGCTAAGGAGGGAATTCCTGAAGCAGGCTTCTTATGAAGAAAACGAGGCTCATTTGGCTCAGTTTTGGAGGTTCAAGGCCATGGTGCTGGCAGGGCTCAGCTCCGGTGAGGGCCCTCTCCGCTGTGTCATGACATGGTAGGTGGCAATTGGAGGGGCGTGGGTGGCAGGAAGCCATGGCCAGACAGGAAGTGGGAGAGAGCCAGTGGCCAGACCTAGGCTTTTGTGATGCCCCAGGGGCCTATGGTAAGCCCTCTTGACCTCCCACTGGGCCACCTCTTAAAGGTGCCACACCTCTGTCACCACAATGGGGCCTAAGCTGCTAACACATGAAATTTCGGGAGACAAACCACATCGAAATCCAAGCACCGCATGACTCAGTGAGCCAACAGCTCCCTAACGACCGACCCAGCATGTGCCAAAATCAAGCACCACTGAGGGGCTCACAGAGCACAAGAGACAAAAGGGTTTTAATGTAAGAGAGGAAATGTAAGAGAGTAAAATGGGTTTAGATTCCACATTGTAGGTAACTGTGAAGATACTGTCAAGTCAGGCTTTCGTGCATTATCAAAGAAGAATAGCCACAATTATTTGCTCAAGGCTATTGAAATAATGCATACCTGTGTGAGGCCAGAAGTTCTGGATGGCATACAGATGCACAGGACAGCCCAGCGGGCCCCCTAGGTCAGACAGTCAGAAGATCTGCAAAAGTATAAAGCAGCACAGTGCTTCTCCCTCCGTGGCATTTGAAAAACATGGTTGGTTATTTTGCATAAATATCTGTTATTTGTATTAGCATGTAGTCGGTCTACTATTGTCTTTAATGAATTGAGAAATAAGTTTAAAGTTTCCCCACACAGTATCAGTAAATAGAACCCACATGAGCCCAAACCCTGGGGTTTATACCTGAATCACCAGGGGCAGGGCAAGGGCACTGGTGGACCACTCGGATCCTGCCTGGTCACTCTCTGTGGGCGCTGCCTGGCTCCCTCAGTGACCCACCCTCCCTTGAGAGTGCATCCCAGCACAGTGGGCCGGGTGTTGGAAAGTGGTTTTATAGAAAATGAAGAATCATGTCTTCCCTTGTGGTCAGCCACCCTCCCGGTGGGTGACATGGCTGGGTTGTTCTGTTGACATCAAAGATGACGATGATATTTGTTTCCTGTCACCGACTGTGTTTTTACATATTTACCCCAAAGAAAAGAATTTTTAAACTCACTGAATCCCAAAATAGGAACCAAGTATTCAAACAATGAATGATCCTTGATTTATATTGGAAAGGCCCAACTGGCTGGATAATTTTAAGACAGAGAGTTGTAGTTCACGCAGACGAATGAGAGAGTTCATTCCGTTTCCAAAACAAGTCTAGGTAAGTTCACTGACGGGACTGAAGTGAGGTTTCATGTTCTCTGTGAGCCTCAGTTTCCGCTTCTGTAAAAGGAGGGTGAAGACCAGCCATTTGAAAGGCCCTTCCGGCACTCGGGCTCAGCCTACTCATTTTAGTATGATAGCCCATAAATGGCGCAGCCAAACGTCAGATCAGAGCCAGCTGGGGGTTCGAAAAGGGATTGGAAATGATGACTGTCTGCTCCTTGCCTCAGAGAGGCCTCCGTTTCCCGAGGCGGCCCCGCTTCCCTTCTCCTCTTTTTATGCATGTCTTGGAAATTAACTTGGGATATCCAGTCTGAGCGATGCGGGAAGACTAGAAATCGTTCCATTTGCTGAAATGGTTTTGTAAGTGCTCCTGTTATATTTCCCATCTCTGCCAATTTAGGTACTTTGTCCAAAGAGGATGTCACTCAAAAGGATTTGCATAATGCTTTCTCCCCATTGAGAGGGGGAGGTGGGTTCCTGCAGCCACAGCGTCCACTGCTGTTTTATCAGAGAGGGGCAGGCAGGTGGCTAATGCACGGGCTGCCCTAATATCCTTTCTCAGGTGGGCCTGGGCTTAGGGCTTCACCAGGGTTGTTCAGCTGGCTGCCTAGGTAGCAGTGGCTCCTTGGGGGAGGAAATTACTTGACTAAATGGAACCTTTGTGTCTCCATAGAACCAGAAAGCTCATATAGAAATCATTCTCCCTGGAAATGTCTAAAAATATTTAATTTTGAATGTAAACTTTCATTCAAGGAGAAATTTGGCATTCTAGAAATTGGTTATTTGAATTTCCTGCAAGAGATTCCAATAGAGGTTCTTTTGCTCTCTACCCTGTTTCTAGCTGGGGGAGTATAGATGGGGTGGTTCAGAGGAACCCTCGAGGACTGGAGTAGCCACACCTGTGCTGTCGACCTGGCAGCCACCAGCCACATGGGGCTTGTGCTAGTGTGGAACTGAATTTTGAATTTTATTTACTTTTAGTTAATTTAAAGTTAAACTGCCATGGGATTAGAGGCCACCCCCTTGTCTATCACAATGAGGACTGTGGTAGGCGTGGGGCAACGTGCGCATTTACGGACTCAGATGACCTGGGTTCAAGTGGCTCTTGTAATTATTCCACAATGTGCACATGAACTCAAACACCACAAGGCTCCCCACAAATACAGATACTTTTGCTACTTTTCCAGTACAAGTCTCTCTGCAATATTAATTTTATGAATTTCATTAATGTTAATTTCCATTCTCATCTCTCAAAGGCAACTCAAATTTAACCCATCCAAAATGATCCTGTGGCTCATCTTCTCACACACCTGCGCCTTCCTCGGGGCTCCTAACTCTATGAAAGTCTATCTGCTCATCCCAGAGGTCAACCCCGTTGTTCCTGGCTCTCCCCGCATCCATGCCTCATCCACTTCCCTTCCTGAGTTTCTGGTCTGCCAGATCTTCTCTGCGGCTACCTCCACTGTGGGAGTTCCCATCATCCTTTCCTGAGAGCTGCTGCAAGTGTCCTCGTGACTGCCTGCTCTTGTCCCTCCTTGTCCTGCTGGGGGTTGAACTGTGTTCCTAAAAACATAGGTTGAGGCCCTGATCCCCAGTACCTGGGAATGCGACCTTACTTGGAAATAGGATATTTGCAGATGTAATGAAGTTCAGATGAGGTCGCTCTGGATTCGGGTGTCCCTAAACCAGGGACCAGTGCCTCTGTGAGGAGAGAAAACAGAGGTGGATACAAATGGGGGAGGCCATGCAATGACAGGCTGGAGTCAAGGAGCATTGGGCAGAGTGGGCGACCTCAGGAACATAAGAAGCAAGGGAGACTGCCACCCAGTCTCAGAGGGAGCTGGCCCTGCTGGCACCATGATTTCAGACTTATGGCATCTAAGAACTGAGAGAATCGGTCCCTCCTATTTCAAGACCTCTGGTTGTGGGTATACTTTTTTTGGCAGCCCTGGGACACTGACACACTTTCCTAATCCATCCTCTACAAGGACACCTGGGTGATCTTTAGAAAGCACAAATGCCATCACATCACAACATGAAGCCACACAGGCCCCCATGCTCTTAGGAAAGAGTCCAGCCTGCTCTGTCTCTGCTGACCCCCACCAGATCCACCTCTGACCACTCCTCTGTCCACCTTGTACAACCCTCCAGTTCAGATGTTCCTGAATGAATTAATGGGTCAGAGAATAAACACTAGCAATTTTCTAAAAGATCACACAATTCAGAATGTCCCAGATTAAAACCACCATCATAGCAATAAAAATAACAGGATTTCTTCATTGTCCAGTTTCATTCTTTTCAAGTCTCTCTCATCTCTGGCCTTTCAACCCTGCCCAGCCCAAGCTGAGGATTCATGGGCTCTGGGGACTGATCTCCCATGGCTTGTCACTGCATGTCACTCAACATGGAACAAAGACAAGCCTGCAGAACAGTCTCCTGTCATTTGGGTCCATGCCAGAATGACGAGGCCAGGGAGTTGGTTCAGGAGAAAGCTATTGTAGATTTACTGCTGTCCTGCAGGATGGGTACCAGTTTTCAAATATGGAGGTCAGAGGAGGGAGAAAGTAGGTATCTGTGATGGATGTCAAACATGATTATAAACCAATTTGGAGGGAAAGTAACAAGCAGGTCACGTATGGCCAATATGGCAAATAATTAAGCACCTACTTGCCGCATAGCTCTTTGCATAGGTAAAGGTCCAGCGTTCTGATTGCTAAAAACTTTTGACACTTATTAAAACACGTCCCCTCCATCCGTTGTGATTCCCTGGGCTCTGTAGAAAGCTGCTTCCACCACACACTGAAGTATAATCACAGCGCAATCCCTGCTGCCCACCACCCAGCCAACACTTGCAGAGGTGAATCACCTTGCTGAGGCAGTGTGCCAACTCGGCAGGAGAGGAATACGCAGCTCTGCTTCCCAGGGAGACCAGCGGAGGGCAGAGCAGGAGGGAGAGCAGGGGAGAGGACTGGAGCTCAGGATACTCAAACCCATGCTGACGGGGGATAATAAGACAACGTTCTGTGAAGCATTAGAGATAAACTTAATGCACCGTCTGATTTAAAACACTCCCAACTCCTGACCTGGCAAAACGTGGCCAAGAAAATTTGCCTAACTCCAAGCCACTGGCCTGGAGAAATGGAGTTCCATTAGAGTGTGTGCGGCTGAGACGGGCTTCCCTACATTCTGTGCACTGCCGTATCCAGGGCCTCTCTGAGCATCTGACCTGGGCAGGTGTCCAATGCCTAGCTGTAGTCTGAGCACAGAATTAAGGCAACTACCACTGCCACTGTGATTAGAAAGTCAGAAAGACCCAGCCACATGCTGGTGAGCCACTATGGTGCCATGTCCCTGGGGCACACCCACCAAGTCAGCTGAGTACAGTGATTAGCTCCATTTTCAGGCGAAGAAACTGAGGCTTAACGAGGGTAAGTTAAAAACCCCGACAGGTGATTCAGTTGAGGAAGCCCCAGGCATTGAGATGTGTCAGACGTGAAGCCAGGTGAGGGCCAGAGTCCCCAGCTGTAAGTGGACGAGCCTGGGTTTGTTTGCTAAGCACCTCAATCCAGAGTCCACCATCTTTACCCCTGATCACAGCGCTGCCTCCCCACTTGGCCAACGTTAACAGGAAGGAGTGATTTTCTCAAATTAACCCTGTCCACTGCTGGGGCCAACAGAGTAAGCACATTTTTCTCATCGTCATTCCGCTGTTTTGATTCCTGATCAAGCAGTGGCCACTGGTGGTGGTCAAGGGTAGATTTAGCCTCCCATCCCCTTTGGTTTGTTCACACTGTCTTTTGTATAAATACTGCGATTTTCTCAATCTCACGAGAAGTGCAAACACAAGTGTTAAGAAACTTGTGCAGATTGACGTCATCTCAATTAAATGCCAGCTTTAAGTCCCTCAGTGGCCCTCGCTCCTCCTGCAGACAGGCTGTGACCTGCCCTACCTCCTCATCAGCTCTGGAACACACCTCCCCTTGGTCCACCACACACACTCCTCACTCCTATGCTGTCCAGCCCTTAGCTCCAGGTGCACATCTGCCCTTCTCTCCAGGCTCAGCCACACCACACTCACTCTGCCCTCTTCCTGTAGCCGGAAAGGAGCAAGCCAGCTTGTGTTGGGTTTTCAGTTTCTTGTACCTGAGTTCTGGGACCCGTCCCAGTTTACTTGCAGCAGCAGTGAAACCACTGTGGCTCATGCCTGTGTGGGGATGCCCAAGATGTGCCCGGAGCCCGCAGGCGATGGTCAGTCCTCCAAGGTGTGGCTTGGCTCAGAACCTGGCACCTCCTTCCCAGCCAGGGTCATCTCCTCCAGTGGCTCTCTGGACACTTGGGCCCAGGCACTGTCACCGCAGCCCCTCCCTTCCTCTCAGCCCTTCTTCCTTTGCCAGTGTGAGCAGCTAGTGTGTGAGCTTTAACCTCCTCTGCGGCCAGGAGCGTCCCTGGGAAGGGAGTGGTGGGAAACCCCCAGAAGGCCAGGGGAAGTGGCCAGAGCCACTGGGAAGGTCTGGCTTTGTTCATTCCTTCCTTCATTTCTCGGTTGGTTTTGAGTCCCCAGATAGAATGCTCACTGCTCTTTCTCAGCAGGCTATCTACTATAATAATCAAACACCACAAAAGAACTCCAGGAAATTAGCTAAAGAGGTGGCAGGGGATTGGAGGGTAGGTGGGGAAAAAAGAAATGAAAGGAAAAGCCTTTTACTTTCCAAAGGACTTTAAAAAAGTCTTCATCCCAAACATGTCTGGGCTCTGGGGTTTAGATTATTTTTACCAAAATCTCTCTTGAGATAAGATTAATCTGCCTTTTTGAGCTTGGAATTAACTGACCTTGGAATTAAAGTAGGAGGAGATATGGGAAAGAACCTCCTCTCAACAGGAAATCTGTGGCAACCAGGAGGGTTTGTTTTTTTTCTAGTTTTGTATCAAGGATTGAACTCAGGGGCTCTTAACCACTAGCCACATCCCCAGCCCTCGTTCAATTTTGAGACAGTGCTTCACTGAGTTGCTGAGGCTGGCTTTGATCTCTTGACCCTCCTTCCTGCACCTCCTGTGCCACTGGGATTACAGGTGTGTGCCTCCGCCCTCAGCAATCTGGAGGTCTCTCTGTTAAGATTCTGGGAAAAGGGCCAAGTTGAGGTTCTACTCTACCAACACTCAAGGTTGCAATGGGCACTTTGTGAACCAAATCTGAGATAGGAACAATGGTCACCTTAACTCCTCAGCTTGTCATCACATCTTGTTTTTAGCAGATGGAATCGAGGCGGATCCTTGACTGTGCATTGAGCTCTATGATCTGCTACCCAGTGCTGCAATTGAATAGGTTATCACGTTGTTGGCCCAGATGGATGGCTTATTAGTGAAGAGTCATAACTGTGATGTGACGGCCTCTAGACGTTTCCTGCGTGTAAAGAGAAGCAGAATAATGATGGAATGGACCACTTTGTGCTTGTGCATGGTTCTGTGATGGCAGCCAGGTGCACACTTAAGTTAGTCCCTAATTAGAATTCATGGGTCAGGTGAGGTAAGTCTCTGAAGGTTCGTTGGGAGAAGTGCAGGTGGGGCCCTCCTTTGGCAGAATAACGCTGGGGTTGAGATGTGGAGCACCAGAGGCAACCCATTAGGCTACACAGGGCTGTCTGAGGAGCTAGGGAAGGGTTCTGCTTTTACCTGTGCTCCAATTTGAAAAAAATTGGCATTTTAACATTTTAGTAGTAACTACATTTTCAACCTCAAATAATAATAAGGCAAAATGCTGATTGCCCTTCAGGCATTTCTTCCCTCTTAGGCTGGGGGTCCTCGAACTCAGCTGGCAACCTCAGGCTGCACCTGCTGCAAGTCTGAACTAGGAGGGTTCTGTCCTAAGCATCTGTGACTTTAGGGACAACAGGCCAGTGCTCCTGTGTCCTCAGAAGTACAGTAATACCTCACAGCCACATGGTGGCAGCTCCCTGCAAGCTGACGAATGAGTGTATGTTGAAGCCCACAAGGCCAGAGCCACAGTAAGTTGCCTAGCCTGGGTGCCACAGTGTGCTCCCCGTCCTGTTCTCTGCATTCTCTATGGTGAATGCCTCAGGATGCTTCCAAGACGTGGTGAACCTGCCTGGAGGTGTCCACGTCGGAAACAGCTCTGGGATTGCCAGGCTCACTGAGTTTTCTTTTCAGAGTTGTTGATCAAGAGGACTTCAACACGGGCATTCATAGTGTTTTCAGGAAAAATCCTGTCACAGGAAGGCTCCTACTATGACCAGGACCTTAGCTGAGAATAAAGGAGCATAAAATTTACTTCATTCTAAGAAAGCCATGGATAACTGGGTCCAGACCACTCCGGGCTCCCAAATGCATGCAGTGGTAATTCTGCCACCTCCGCCTGCACCTCAGCCCAGCCTCCCCTCTCCCCACGTCCTCCTGCTGATGTCAGGCATGGAGGAGGGGTGGTGCCTGTCCTCTGCATTCTCTTTCACAGAAACAGCTCACTGCCTGGCCCCTGGAGTTAGGGTGGGCTTCTTTCCTCAGGAAGCCAGATGGGAGCGTCAGGAAAATCACTGGTAAAGACTACAGGTGTTGGACTGGGGATAGAGCTCAGTTGGTAGAGTGCTTGCCTCGCATGCACAGGGCTCTGGGTTCAATCTCCAGCAGTCCCCCAAAAGAAAAGAATAAGTGTGATGTCTAAAGCTCAGCCCAACATGAACTTCTGCTGAGATACTGTTGTGACCGGTCAGGCCCCAGGGCCAGCTGGGAGGAAAGGAACTCAAGTGGACTGCAGGACGGAGAGGACAGGGATGCGGCACACATCATGGCCATTCAGTGTGTCTTGAATGGACCAAGTAAACACTTAAGAGCTGGTCATGCACCCCCTTCCTGACTCCCCTGTGTTCCTGCTGGCTGGGGTGGTGAAGGACAGGGCCCCACACAGAGCAGCTGGCATTTGGGCATTTGGGTGCCTCTGCATGTAGGCAAGCAGCACCAACAGCTGGGAAGGACAGAGGAGCACAGCCTCAGGCCTGGTCTCTCCTTTCTGTCCCAGCCTTGGAGGCCCCGAGTGCAGCAGAGGTGAGGAGCAGAGGACCCCAGGGAACCCTGGCCCTGACCTGCTCCCTCAGCTCTGTGGGAGAGAAGCAGACGGCAAGCTAGCCACCAGCCTGCCCCAGTCAGAGTGTGCAGGTTGGTTTCCATCAAGGTTGACCTTGGAATTTTAAACTGAACAGGCTGGAAGGAAAGGCCCCGAGAGGGAACCCAGGGAGGACAGCAAGGCAGATCCTGAGTGGAAATGGTTTCTGCTCAAACCTCCTGAGTTAAGACTTCCCTGATGTCCACTCAGTACATCTGAAGATGAACTCCTCAGAACAGTCTGGAGAAGGGTCTCTTCTTTTCATTGGAAGCGGCCAAGCGGCCCTGCAAGTCCCAGCTGTCATACACGCACATGACAGCTATCAGCTACCTGGTGGAGGTGCTGCAGGGTGACAGAGAACAGCAGACTCACCTGAGGGAGGCAGGCGCCTGGAAGAGGCTGCAGAGGGATGGACTGGTGCAAAGAGGGACGGGGTGAGGCAGGTGGACACTGACGGGAGCTGTCAGAGATCCACAGGGCCTGTGGGTGTTCACTGGGCCCCTTCAACTTTTCTGTACGTTTGAACATTTTGCATTGCAGTCACGCCTGCCAGAGACAGCAGGCCCAAGTCTTTCTTACTTCTCGCACGCATCTTTCCAGAGGGATGACACTGGTAACGAGCTACCCGGCTCTCCTCAGTCATTGACCTACAAACATTTTTATGCCTCTTTAGGGAAGAAGGCCGCACACAGGGAAAGGGCGGTGGGGAGAGGTCCAAGAGGGAGTGTAGCTGATCTCATAGCAGCTCTCGGCCGACCCAAAGATGCATTTCCTTTAAAGATCAGAACATCTTCCATGAAACTTGGCATGCTATACGTAAAAAGCATTTCTTTCCAGTATTTAGAAAATTGAAAACACCCCCAAAAAACTGAGCCTTATCTTCTTTCGTTTGCTGGGTCAAGGCAGGCCTCTCTGGAGGAGAGCCTAGAACAGCCCTGGGACAGGCAGGGAGGCCTTCTACACCTGCCCAAATGGTGAAGCCCTGAAAGGGACAGAGGCAGAGTGAGACTCCTTCAGGCTGGACTTTAAGAGAGTGAGATGGTGAGTGCAAGCACCAGGTGGTGTCCCAAGGAAGCTCAACTCCGAGCTACCACCTGCAGGAGAGTTAACAGAGGCCACAGTTTCTCACACTGGGGATCAGAGGTACAGCTAACAGCCAGCCAGCACCTTGAGGCCCTGGAGGAAATCACCCAGGTCAGCTGATGATTTCCTTAGCAGCCCCAGTGGGTGGGTGGGGTGCCACTTTAAAGCACTGGACAGCAAGCAGTCAGTCAGCGTTGCAGAGGTCTGTGACCCCCTTTTCCACATGCCCAGGGGCTCCTTAGAATGCAGAGGGGCTTGGAGGTTGGGGACATATCTCCGTGGCAGAGCACTTGCCTAGCATGCAAGGTCCTGAGTTCAATCCACAACCCTGGAGTGGGGGGACACTGAAAATCCGGATGGACTGGGTTTTGGGGAGGGGCTCACGGGCTCGAAACCGTGCTTTAGATTAGTGGAAGTTAATGAGCATCATGAGCTGTCTCCCACGGGGTGGAGAGGTGGCAACTCTCCCTACTCATCCTAAGGGCAAAGCCGACATTCCTGGAAGAGACAGGTTAACAAGAGAAAAGCATAAAAAGTTCATTTGATGGATGTTCTGGAGGCTTCAGCATTGAAGACCGGATGGTCCAGGGAAGCATGTTTATGTTTGCGCCGAGGCGTGATGCGGCACGGACTGGGGAGACTGCGGGCACCCAGCAGGCTCTGTTCCCAGCCAGTCTTTCCCCTCCCAGGTGTGGGACAAGGACACATTCTGAATGAGGACACATTCTAATGCCAGCTCTCACACAGAAAGGTAGGGGAATATTCCCAGGTTTATGACTGGGTTGGGGGCGAGGGGTTCTAGTTGTTTCTTAGAGGAGAAGGGAGAGCAGGGGAAAGACAGGCAGGAGAGGGTCAGAGAGGGTCTGTGAGCCCCTCCCCAAAACCCAGTCCATCTGGATTTCAGTGTCCCCTGGCCCCAGGGTTGAGGATTGAACCCAGGGCCTTGCACGCTAGGCAAGTGCTCTGCCACTGAGATATGTCCCCAGTCCCCAGCCCCTCTGCATTCTAAGAGCCCCTGGGCATGTTGAAAGGGAGTCGCAGACTCTGCAAGGCTGAACTGACTGCCTGCCGTCCAGTGCTTCTGAGCCCCTCCCCTCGAGTTTGAGGTGTTTAGCACACCAAGAATCCACACCTGAGTGTTGCCCTTCCTGAGCTCCACTGCTCTAAAAAACCATTCAAGCTAGAACAATTGTAATCATATTCATAAGAATCCCATTTTTAAATTCCTTATGTATTTTACAGTGTTATGACAATTAATTCCTTAAATATTATATTGCTGAGTATAGGAATATTTAAATTAGGTTTTATGAAACAGGGGTCTCTATGAATATTTTTATGAATTAGTGATTTTTGTGACTTTGCTGAGCATTATTTTACCCTAGATATGGTGTCTTTTAGGATCTGGGACCGTTCAGTGAATGAAAGAGAATCCTCCACAGCACTTAACTACATAGAATAAACCAGTTTCTCTTCTGAAGGCAGAGCAGAGCTAAGTAAAGCACCTGGTCTGTGACTGCAGTCATTCCTTCTCTCTCTCTTTCTCTCTCTGATTCCCGGACAAACCTCCTTACTTGACCAGAAGGCACTGACAGGACAGACAAATCCATGCCCATCCAAAAAGCTTTAGTCTCCCCCTCGTGGATGATGGTAAAATAGCAACAGCCCCAAACCATCTGCTGTTGTCTGTGCCAAGGAGGGTTATGGTGGGATTCATCCCACCACATGCCACTTTAATTTCACACTCACTAAATCTGCACCCTTCTCCCACACTCCTCGACATCTTTGGGTGATAAGGATACCAAGGTCTCGCCGCTTGAGAGGTGCTCCTCCCACGGACCCAGCAGCGGAAAGCTTGTCAGGTCACCGCTCGGTATGGGGATAGGATCGAATGGAAGTCCAGCTGAAGCACTTCTTGGAAATCACCAAGGAGAAAATAAAGACAAACTTAGAAACCAAACAGCATATAGAGCTAGACAAAACCACACCCCAAAAGCCCAGATAATATTTTTCTGCTGTTTAATTGATCTCAAGGAAGGAAAAAAAAATATGAGTTCACAAAAACTTACATGAATTTGGTTCTGTACAAAAACCAAACATACAATCATTATGATACCAATGAAACATGCTGAATATTTCCAGGCCATTTAAAATAGTGTCCTGAACATGTACATAAATAAGTGATAAATACTGCCTCTGTTACCTTCAAATGCTGGACCACCAAGAGCTTCATACTTTTATGTAACTACTTGAGTAAATGAGCAAAAAAGGAGAGTGGAAACAGACGGCATTTATACATGTAACGCAGCGATTCTGGTCTCTCTGGGATGTGGCCTAGATGGCTGAAGAACCACCATGCACCTCCTCCTTGTAGGTAGCAGCTATCTTCAGACCAATGACAGCATCTCCCCGACATTTGTCAGGCCACCAATTCTACTCGCTTCAAGTTGTTGACAAACCTTCAGCCCCTTTAGGCATTCAAAGATTTGGAAAATAGTCCAACTCTAAACAATCTGATGGGTTTTTGTGGCCCATTTTTGTGCTTTTCTACAACTTTTTCCACTGAGTGGAAGCTGGAAATATTTTTTCACACACTCATTCGGAGTGTTTTGACCTCAGATCATTTTAGTTGGTCTAAACGCAAGGTGTATGTAAACAACTCCTTGGAAATGAGAGGCACTTCTTGAAAACGCAAGGACTTCTGTCACCAGATTCAGGATTTGATGAACCGAGTGAGTTCACAGTTGAGCTTTCCAACACCATCGGCATGGAAGTGCCAAGATTCTTTTCTGCAGCAGTCAGTGCATCGAGATGGGTTGGATATGTGTATCAGAGATCATCAAACTAAAATTGTGCTTATGTGAGTACTGTAATAGACCTGACTTTAAGAAAAAATCTTAATACTCTTCATTAGGAGCTCCGATCTGATCCAATAACACTGGTTAAAATAACCAAAAAAGTAAACAAGGAAAACAAAAAAAGTAAACAAGGAAAGACAGTTTTTTGGCTTTCAAAACTGTCTGAATATATGACTATTCTCCAGAGGAAGCAACTGACTATCTCCCAGTTAAAAGAGCTGGGAAAGAATGCAGGAGGCATTGCTTCATCCTCAATCAACATGATCCTCAGCTCAGACACAGGGGAGGCAGGAAAGGAAAGAGCTTCACCTCACCCACTCTAGGTCTCTGAGAATACCCAGGAGAGCACACCTCAGGAAAGGCTGGGGCTTAGCACGAACGCTCAGTGCGTATAAGAAATACACATGTGTGTGATATTATACTACATATATTAATTGGTCCTGAAACTTTATATAAAGAGCTGAATAAAAATCTTGCAGAGAAAGAATGACAAGGGGTGCCAACCACACGTAGTGGACTGATCTGGGCTCACGGGGAGCAGGGCAGGCCAGGGCACAAGGGACACCACTCAGGAACCACAGAAAGGAGAATAAGGGCTGCTTTTCCAATGCAATGCATCTACTGAGGAGAAAGGTTAAGCGCATATTTGAGGACTACGGGAGCAATGTCTACTACGCGTACATCGTTGGGTTGCATAAACAGGCATAAGACTGTAGCATACAGCATGCTTTTTCCAGTGGGGTGGCGCACGAGGTGAAGAATCTGCAAAGACTTGCACGAAAAGTCAGGAAAAAAAGGCTATTATAAAATTTTCCTCTGTTGTTTCATATGATTAAAGTCACGTTTTAAAAAGATATCTTATTATTTAACCTCTGCACATTGTGTCTTGTCTTTGTGCTATTTGCAATAAGAGTTCGTAAACCACTATGTGTTCAAATATGACATGCCAAGTTTTTCATTTGCCCCAAAGGTGAAAAGACAGAAACACAGATGTAAAAACAAAACAACAACAACAACAACAACAAAAAAAAACCAAACACAGTAATTGTTTGAAGGGATAAAATCAACCACAGTCCAGTCATTAAAACACACTATCAAGAATCTGTCAACCAAAGGTCTTGAAGATACAAACATCAACAGAAAGTTCCCAGCACAACCATAGGAACAAGATGTCACTTAACTCCAGAGAAGGAAGATACTTGTAGAAGGGCCAGGAAACCAAGTCTAGATCTGGATGGTGAAAACACATCCAGCGACTTCATCTACACTCCTCCCTCCAGCACTTCCTGTGGCCTCCCCACCCCCACGCCCAGGCTAGATTGTAAAACCTTGCTCTTACAAACTGAAGCAGATCATTATTTTTGACTAAGGACAACAGAATCTAGGTCCCAAGTCAGTAATTTAGAAACTGCTACGCAGCACGTCCCATGAGTTTTCAGCTATTGCAGGCCCTTCCTTCCCAGCTTCTAAGAGGGGCTGTTCCTGGGGACTCCCTTCAGGGAAGCCTCCCACAGCAGAAACCCTTGGGCGCCACACAGTAGGTTCATGCCCCAGCAAACAATGAAAATCAAGCTTCAACCCCCTGGCTTTCCAACTGGAAAATCTGCAAATTACTTTTAATCTGTTTAGAAAACTCAGAAATGGGACTTCACCATGGCCTCTAAATTCAATGATTCCTTTAAAAAAAAATCCCATGTCAGAGAGAAGTACTGAAGTTCCAGATGCCGTTGTCTCTAGTGAGCGAGCAATTTAGTGACAAATGACTGCTCAAAATAGAAACCTGTGTACTCCCTGACCCAGAAGGAATGAGGCTTCTCTGGGAATAAAATGAATACAAATTCTGCTTGGAGCTTACGCAAAAGCAGGAGAGTGCCTTGTTCCAAATGCTAGGACTTCACATCATTTCAAACAGTCTGCCCTGTTTTACACGCTTACATGCAAGAAGAAATGGGGCACCAACCTATCAGTCCCACCCAGAAGTTTCCTTGACTCTTCCCAAGTACTGCCATGTGATCCCTTTATATGGCACATACTTTGGTTAATTTTTACCTAAAGGGTTCTCAATGCCTAAGACTGTCAATGCAAAGAAAGTGTCACTGCAAGACACAGACTACTGAAAATAACACTACTGGGGGGTGGGGTGGACTAAAGAGCCAATCAACCACTCAGCTGTCAGTCATAAAATGCTGTCCGTCAGTCATAAAGTGTAATTTTGGAAGAGCTCCAGTATTGAGGTCTATAGTCTTTGCAGATCATCATTATTTTAATTTGCATGTCTTTTGTTTTACTCCATTTGCTTTGAGTTTCTTCTCACTGGGCACAGTGGCATGGCCACAGTTATTTGTATTTCCCTTTTTCTTCAGGTGTGCATGTGCTGGTGTTCTGGAGCTCTTGCAGGGGTCTGCGGAGTCCAGAATCATGGCTGTCTGTCTGGGAATCCGGATGTTACCACTGGTTTCCATCTTGGGGCTGCTGTCACTGTAAGGCAAATCCCAGCGCTGCAGCTTGCTACTCTTATTTGATCTCTTTTTCTTTTCTTCCGTCCTTGTCTCAGGGGTTTGCTTCTGGGAACATAACCTAGTGCTACTCGGTACATCCGGGGACCTAGGGGAAGTCTCAAAGGTGTAATAGGAAGGGTGAACTTCTCCATGGTGCCAACCTTTCTTTTGTGAAGGGCCTGACTTTGAAGCCCCTTCGAGGTACGGTAGTGGCCTGGACAGGGCAGTAGCAATTAGCTTACTTCTCCCAGGGCTCTTCAGTGCCCCCAAGGTCCCAGGGGCAGCAGGAGGCCTTGCCTTGGCCGCCTTCGCCTTTTCACACTGCACAGTCTGGTCCTGCAGCCACTCGAGCTGGACGAGTCTGTCGATGTACTTCCCGAGGAGTCCCCCGGCCCGGGGCACATCCGTGGTTCTGCACTCTGCGTTCAGAAGCAGGGCCATATCCCGCAGGTCCCAGGAGTTGAAAGGGGACGGAAGGAAGTCAGGATAGTGGTACTCGGGCTTGGTGTGGCCCTGACCTGGGGGAAGGTCAAAGTCAATGGGATCGATTTCTTCAGCTCGAAGCTTGAGATCTGGAGGGGAGAGCGGAGAAGGAGGAATGGGAATTCTTTCTGAATCTGACAGGTCACTCGCACTGTCCTCCTCCACGTCTTCCTTCATAATTTTCATGGACTGGAAGTGAAGAAACAGTGTACTCTCCGAGGCCTCTCTGTACCTAGAGCCCAGGGTGCTGGCCTGGGGCTCGCCTCCGGCGGAGGCCCCCAGGAGGCTGCTTCTCAGCTGGGAGGAAACATGGGATCCTTGGGATTTACTCTGCCGTTTTCCTGAAGACTTCCTTGATTGTTGGGCTTTGCTCCAAGATGGGCCAGCATTTGTATTGCTGTGAAAAACAAAACTGCAATTCTTACCACATAAAGCCAAAAAATGTCTAATTGAGCTATGATTAGAGAAACCAAAAGAATCCTCTGGCTATACTTTTCAGCTATTGCTAGGCCTTAGAAAACCTAGAGCCTCCGGATCCTTGCAGAAATAGTAGCTTTACAGAAAATTCTCTGCATAGTGATCTGCTCAGGAAACATTAGGGACTGCCTGTGCCCAAGTACCGTGTGGATTCTGCTTGACACCAAATGCTAGCATTTAAGAAAACCAGTCACAATTCTCAAAGTGCTTGTTTCATAATTTTAGATCAACCATGTGTGCTTTAAACAACATTGGTCTGGAGAATACCTGCTATAGGACTCTCCATCTCGTCTGTTAATAGTCAATAGAGTTTAAAAATGTTCAGAAATAAAACCCACAGCTTTCTTTTGTAGACTTATTTTAGGTTAAAGGTAAATATAATGTAAAATGCACATTTTACACTGTTTAATCACTGGTAGTGATTCTAAGCCAATTCAACTCTGAATATGTTAAAGTACAGCATATAAAAACTATACTTTAAACTAAAAGCTCATTTGTTTGTTTCCATATAGGAAACATGCTCAGGAAAGATGCATTTAAAAGAATAGAAATAAAATTATATGATGCCATTATAATTCAATATGAATGAAAAATAGAGTTAGTGCTGTCTTGTGAATGGCAAGCAGAGGCAAACAAAGAATATTGTGTGTGTTACTAGTGTAGCACTGGATTCTTCCTGGGGTAATATGCTCCAAGGCAGAATCTCACATCAGAGTTGAAAATACCTGTACTTCAATTTATTCATCAAGAATAGAGCATTTAACCAAAGTAAGTACTTTTCTGTAACAGAAGATAGAAAACAGAAATGGGAGATAATTATACTTCCTGGAAAACTCAAGAGGTTCATTTGCCAGGGATTTCAACCATACCAAGAATGTGTTACCCTTCATTAATAAATATGGAGTATTTACATCACGGCCATCAGCTCAACATGCTCAACAAATATGAGTGATGGAGAAAGCAATGAAAGATTGCCACCATTCTGAATCCACAACCAGTACAGTGAAAACGTTGGTTTACAACCAGCTATCACCTGCACCTCCAGAAGATGGCTATTGATAGTGCCCTTTAATATAGAGGAAACCAATGGAGCAAAGTGATGGAGGGACTTGCTGACACCGCCCAGAACCTCCCCTGTGCAAGCTGACAAGTAACGCCACTCTGTCCACTCGTTTGTGTTAGGTGAAAAATATGAATGTGTATTTCTTATTCAGACCTATTTTTTCCAATGACACATATTCAATCTGGAGAACTGAGGCAACATGCCTTTTGCAAGATAAAGCAATTATATGAAAACTATTTACCTGCTTTTCTGATCACATTCATTCACCCTATTCCTTTTCTTGAGAAATTCACATGGCAGACCATCATCTAGGATTTGATGGACTGTCTGAAAAAGAGATATTCAGTAATAAATACTGTGAACACAGATATGTACACACATACATGAAAATACACAAAAAGGAGAAAAAAAAAACAGGACTGTCCCTTAAAGTTTACATCACCTTTTCTGCACTGCTCAAACTATTCTTGCTCAATCTGTTGGAAGATGATGACAGCTGGGGAGGTGACTTCTTTATTCCTCTTATGTTTGGAAAGAATTCACCACTACCGGAACTAGAAGCAACAGCAAACTGACAGTAAGTATTGATTGCAAATGGTCCTATCGCCAGTATTGGGTCATTTTTTCTCGTTTATTTTTTAGTATTTGCAAAGCACTGAAACAGCGAGGCTGTAACATATATTCTGAATTGTGAAAGATTAGAGGGGTATATAGTCATATGTTTCCAGTTTAGTCTTTTCAGCCCCCCCCCACACACACACAGTGGACAGTAGATACAAGACCACACTAGTATCAAGGCCATGACTGGATTCTTTCTCTACTTCTGTGTATGCACATGCATGAACACGCGCGCGCATGTGCAGACACACACACACACACACACAACCTCCTTGAAAATAATGCATTGTTGAGGAAATCTGTGATGCTAACTAAAGTCAAGTCTACTCCAAAGCTCCCAAATATACTCATTCGCTCATTCAACAAAAAATTTCAGGAGTGCCTAGAAATGGCCCACAACTCCTCTTCCCATGGAGCCTAAACTCTAGTGAGGCAACTCCCTGAGTTCTTCTGCCTTCCGTACGATGTCTTCCCTTCTGAAACTTCAGTCACTCAAACCAGGCCCTGGTTACTCCTCTTCTTTTGAGAGGCCAATGCGGTGGGCTCATCAGAAACTGAATAATTCTCCCCCATAACACCCCTGTCACTGTGAAGTGGAAAAGAGGGAAATGACAGATGTTGGGAACAGTTCAGAAAGAAACGTTCCTATACTTTTTAAAATCATTTTTCATTTTAAAAAACGTTATTGTACTTCTTTATCATGACCATGTGGGCCTTTTTAGTTGGTTCACATATGATGGTAACAGGAATCACATATGGGCTCTCGCAGTTAACTGACCACACCACACTCAGCAGGCTTGAACTCTGAGGTGTAGACAATGTTCTCTGCTTGACCCACACTGCTCTCCACAAAGTGCTCTTGCACCCTCTCCCTTTCACTCCACAGGACAAGCTTCACACCAAGAGCTGCCTATTTCCTGCCAGAAGTGCCTGGAAGAAAGGAACGCCTGCAGGGTCCTAAGCAAGCAAAAACAAACTCCCATCTTCCCGTGGTTCCGGCTTGCATAGAAAGGAAGCCAAAAGTCAGAGATTCAGGCGACAAAAATGCTCCCCAGGCATGGGACAGCTGCACAATTCATCACAGGGCTTTAACCCCCATCCCGGGTCTTCCTCTGGCGGTGATCCCAGGCAGGAGCGGTCCCCACCCCCACCCCAGGGAACCCGCTGGCCATTGGGCGGGCAAAGGATTGTGGGGACGTGTGAGCATGACGCTTCTCTACGCAGCGAGGCTCCCTCGGTCTGGCCGCGGGTACAGGCTGCAGGCACACGTCCAAAGAGCTGGCTGGTTGGACACTAAATCAGCCCCGGACCGGCTCCTGGCCAGGCTGGGTTCTGCCCTCCCTCGCCCCACCCCCACGAACCCCGAAATCCGAGGACCTGCAGCGTGCACCTTCCTCCTCCTGGGTTTGTGCAGACACCAATATGATCGATAGGCGCACAGCCTAGGCAGACGCGGACAGAAATTGATCAGACCTATTCCTCGGCCGCTGGGGGCACGTGACGAGGCCGCAGCACACTGGCTCCAGCGCCGCGCGGGGGACGGACTGCGGCGCGCTGCGGCAGGCGCGGGCGCGGGGCGCGGAGGCGCTGGGCCGGCGGGGCCCGCCCGCGGCGGCGTCACGAGGGGCGGGTCGGAGGCGCGCCGGGAAGTTGAGCCCGCTGGAGTTGCAGCCCTATAAGAAACCCACGGACGGGGAGGTGGGAGGCGCCTTCGGCGGCGCGCCCTTCCCGTAAGCCCAGCTGAGCGAGAGGAGGTGCGCCCTGCCCTCTCGGGGTGGCCCGAGCAGCTCCACCAGAGAAGCACTCGGCGCCCTGGAAAATACTTGGTGCTTCCCCCCCCCCGCCCCGCCGCTCCTTGGGAGAAGCGGAGGACCTAAGGTGAGGACTTGAGGGGAGGGCGTGGCGGGCTCAGGGTCCCCTGCAAGGTTGCAGATCCGGCGGACACCCAGTGGCTTCGGAACAGGACTGGGGACACGGAGGAAGCCGGCTAGGAGTGGTAAGATTGCCCCGCGGTTCTGACTCCCACCGCCGGACCGACGGCTGCGCCATGTCCAGAGGCCCAGGCTCTACCATCCTACCGCCAGCCTTGGGGTTCCGGAAGCCTGCTCCCCGGAGCCTCAGCTGCCTATCGGACCTGGACAGGGGCGCAGCCCCGGAGCCAAGGCCCTGTAGGCCTCCGGAGAGCCCGGGCCGCGCGCCGCTGGCCCCCGCCCCCATGGGCTGCGACCCCCAGCTGCGGCCCATCATCCTGAGGCGAGCGCGCTCACTGCCCAGCTCCCCAGAGCGCCGCCCGAAGGCCTCGGGTGCGCAGGGCGCTGCGTGTCGGCCAGGCTGCAGCCGGCAGCTCCGCGTGCGCTTCGCAGATGCTCTGGGCCTGGAGCTGGCCCAGGTCAAGGTGTTTAATGCGGGAGATGACCCGTCAGTGCCGCTGCACGTGCTGTCACGGCTAGCCATCAACTCGGACCTGTGCTGCAGCAGCCAGGACCTGGAGTTCACTCTGCGGTGCCTGGTGCCAGATTTCCCACCGCCTGTCGAGGCCGCTGACTTCGGCGAGCGTCTGCAGCGCCAGCTCGTGTGCCTGGAGCGGGTCACCTGCTCGGATCTGGGCATCAGTGGTACGGTGCGCGTGCGCAACGTGGCCTTCGAGAAGCAAGTGGCCGTGCGCTACACCTTCTCCAGCTGGCGCAGTGCGCATGAAGCGGTGGCGCGGTGGCGCGGGCCGGCAGGCTCTGAAGGCACTGAGGACGTCTTTGCCTTCGGTTTCCCGGTGCCACCCTTCCTGCTAGAGCTTGGATCGCGTGTGCACTTCGCCCTTCGCTACCGAGTGGCCGGTGCTGAGTACTGGGACAACAACGACAGCCGAGACTACAGCCTCACATGTCGCAACCACGCTCTGCACATGCCACGTGGGGAGTGTGAAGAGAGCTGGATCCACTTCATCTGAGCAGCGGTCAGGGTACCTGGAGCTCTGAGATGCTGGTCTGCAGGTCTTTCCTGACTGGGTGGCCACTTCTTGGTGGGTTCACCTACCCTTCCGCACCCCCAAGTTCTGAACTCATTTCCTTTTCAAGGTCTCTTGACAGTGGCCCTTCCTGCCTTCTACATGAAATTTCCTTGTCTAATGAGTAGCCTCACGTAGCCAGCAGGCCAACTCGGTTGTGGAGTGTGTTGGGGGAGGGTCCTGGGAGGGTAGGTGCATGGGAGTGTGTGCCTCTCTGGAGAGGACCCATGCAAGGTTTTGGGGATAGACCCACCTGCTGCTAGGAAGGCCTTTTGCATGTGTCTGGAATGTGTCCCTGAACTAGCTGATATTTGTTATTGTGATGTTGGGACCTTAGGCCCATAGCTGATACCTTCTCAGGAATATTCTGAATTTAATAAGCTTAAAGTCCTGTTGTGTGTTTGTGCCCGTTGTAAACAAAATGTGCAGTGTGACCTGCATTATGGTCCCTGGAGGCATTCCTGCCCTGGGACAAGGAAAATCTGAGACCTCATTTGCTTGCCAATGCCTGTAGCCGTCTAGCAGTGGCAACTATTAATAGGCAGAAACCTCTGCCTTACCAGCCATCACTGGGCTTCGTGGCAGTGTCTCCCCCGAACCAACAGCTGAGGAGAAAGTCGAGGCTGCCACCGGCAACAGCCTTTCCTCTGCCCCCCCCCCTCCTCTCCCATCCTGCTCTTTTCTTGTTCTTGTTTGGTAATTGTGTGTCTGCACATTATCTCTTGGGCCCTCCTGTTTGGGTTTGAAACTACCTAAACATATCAAGAAATCTTGCCTTAAGTTATTTCAATTTTCAGGTGACTGTAGAATTTCAAGCAACATGCCCTTTGTAATTACTTTTTTGACAATGAAGGTGACTATAATTTCCTTTTAAGCATCAGAAAATTCCAGGATTTGTCTTTTCCAAGTCCAGTTACCAAGTGGAACTAGAAGGTGTTTTCAGCATTAGCTAGAGCCCTTGAGGAAAAATAATTCACAAATTTTATACTTCTGAGTTATTTTAAATTGTACTTATGTGAGGTTTTTATCAGCTACCTGCAACTTTATTCTTTGTGCCTTCAGATAGGAGAAATTTTTAACATTTTCTGGACTTGTTTCCCAGTTTTTAAATGTTAAATGCTTTAAAAAAAAAAAAAACACCTCCAACTAAGTAGTCAAGCCCACTGCTCCAGAGTTATCTGCTACTCCCGTGGAGAGGCTGAGGAGTTCTTTTGGTGCTGAGTGGTGGTCTTTCAGACAGCAGGTGCTAGAATTGATGCATGAAAACCCAGCTGAGATGGACAGAACCTCCAATATGGGACCCATGTGATACAGCTGAAGCCAGTGTGGTTGATTTTGTGATGGCTGTCACCAGGAGTAATGCTTAAATTTTTGAATACCTGTTGACACTTGTCTAAATCAGTATTGAAAAGATGCATTTTACCTTTTAACTAGTTTGTTTTTGATAATTGCAACCTTTGTGTTTTTAAAGTGCCAAGAACAATGACCTTCTTTGGTAACTTTTGATCTAAGAACACCAAATCTTGATTTAAAATCTTGTGATTAAATTGCACACTCTTTGCCTGTTAGGGCTGTGAACTACATTGGCATGCAAGACAGGGAAGCCCTGGTGCATCTCCTGCTGCTTAACAAACCATCCAATTAGGTCAGCAAGTGTGGGAGGGCCTTGGCTGCTCTGCCTATGGGCCCCAGCCCAGAGTGCAAGACAATTGTCCCTACTATTCAGGTACAAGTGAGAGCTGCCAAATGGGTTGTCTAAAGGCATGTAAAGTATCTTTCATCTATGTGAAAGTCACTTGACAGAAGGATTCTGGTCATAAAATAGTTATATCATCAAAATTAAGAGAACCTTAGGTGCCTTTTAAAAAAGTAACATTTTGAAACTTTAAAGCTTCAATAGACAGCTCAAGAGTTTTCAGACCCTAGTCAAAGCTATATTGCTTAGATGTTAAAAGCTTGTAGTGGATCGTGCAATTGCTGGGTTGTCTCCCCAAACGTATTATAATGTAATGCAATGAAAATGATTTTACTGAAGTATTAAAGTATTATGTGCAAAAATGTCTGTGTGCACTATTTAAGTGGAATTTTTTGTGGTCTAATCACAGAAAACAAAGGTTTAGAAACTTCATTGTTTAAATCATTTCATGCATAAGTTTTATCCTTTTCACAGCACTGATAAATGTAGGGTCTTAGTTTAAAAAAAAAAAATATGTTGCAACTCACCTTCAGCAACAGAGTTGTATATGCTTTTGAAAAACTGAAAGTTTATGCCAGGTTAACATTACATATGAAGAAAGCTCTAAGGAACCTGGGGAGTGCTAATTATTCTACTTACAGCACTTACCCCTGTGCATGGAATTGTACCTGTCTGCCCTTCCACCAGTGTGTGATCCTGTTAAATACAAAGCCTTGCCCTTGTTGGAAATGAAACATTTATTTTGTCCTTTTTTTAACTGTTTAGGCAAAATAATGGGTGCTTTATTTGATTTCAGTTAATTCTGCAAAATATGCTACCTGGTTGATAATATATATGCCCATTCTGTTAGCTGAGGTGACCAAAGTTCAAAGAGGTTTAAGTAATTCACCTAACATCCCACAGCTGGTAAGTAGTCAATTCAGCCTTCAAACTTACAACAAGCTCCTTGTTCTTTTGGCCATTGTGATATGGCATCCAGAATGTTTCCAATAAGTGCTTGTTAAATTTAATTAAAAGGGGCTGTGGAGGTAGCTCAGCAGTTGGTTATTTACCTAGCATACACAGGCCCTGGGTTCAACCTTCTGCAGTGCAGGGAAAAAATGCTGTTATAATTTGGATATGAGGTGCCACCTGAAAGCTGTGTTAATGCAGGAAGTGGAACAACTAGATTATGAGAAATGTAATCTCATCAGTTGATTGATCCATTTGCTGGATTAATAACTCAGAAGAACTGGTAACTAGGCAGGTGGGACATGCCTGGAAGAGGTGGGTCACTGGAGGGGGCCCTTGGGATTATGTCTCCTCCCCCTGGTTCCTCCCACTCCCCTCCTGGCCGCCACAGGAGCAGCTTTCCTTTGTCCTGCCTTTCTGCCCTGGTGTTCTGCCTCCACTCAGGCCCAAAGTGATGGAGTCTGCCCACCATGAAGTGAACCTTGGAAAAGGTGAGTAAAAATAAACTTTTCTAAATTGAACTTAGGTATTTTGGTCACAGCAAGGAAAAGCTAACACGGAAGCCAAATTTTGATAAGGTTTTCCTTCAAACACCATAATCTAAAACATTTAAAAAAATACAAATAAGATTTTTCTTCCACATTGTACTTTATTGATATTTACTAAAAAGGGAAGATGAAAATCACTACTCTTCATTTTTAGTGTATTAGTAAAATTCCTGTGCATTCACTACTCCATCATGAAGGATGTTAAATCTATTAGGGGAAAATTAGATGTGAAGATTATTATGAAATTCTGTCAGGTCAGGAGGTTGAGGCACTCCGAGTTTACATTATGCATAATATGTATATGTTATTAACACTAAATTGTGTAAAGAATTCAAAAACATGAGAACTTTGATTTTATAAAACACCTCCAAATCCCTCTAGATTACCTATGTATTTTGTACACTGAATTTACAGGTTAAGATCTCAAAATTAGGTTCAACGTAGCATTTACAAAATTGTCAGGCAGTTTGTAATTATACCTAAAAAATATTTAAAATGCTTGGTGGGCATGGTGGTTCATTCCTGTAATCCCAGCCACTTGGGAGACTTGAGGCAGGAGGATCACAACCTCGAGGCCCTAAGCAGTTTGCACCCTTCTTCAAAATTCAAGAACAAAAACTAAAAGGGCCTGTGGATGTAACTTAGTGCTAAAGTATGCCCCTGGGTTTAATCCCCAGTATCAACAAAAAAGGCTACAAAATATTTAAAATGCTTTATAATTTATATTATCCTATATGATTTGATCTGCTTTGGTCCTCAGTTTTTATTCCCTTGCGTTTACTTTTTCAAGTGCTTTCCACTGTATGTTTAAATCTTAATTTTATACATAGGGGGACGGGGTGTGTGTGTGTTTGTGTTTACGTATATAAATGTTATCTGTGTGTGTTGGAGGGGTGCTGGTTATCCAACACAGGACATCCTGCAGGCTGAGCGTGTGCACTCTGAGCTGCACTCCAGCCGCCTAATACAATATGTTAAAACAAGTGTTGCCTTCCAGATAGATTGCTACTGAAATACCTTGTTAAGTTCTGCCCTGGCGCACGTGCCACTCGGCCACGGCATTCCCACGCGGACGGTTACCCAGCACAGACAGCTGCCTACAGGCTGGGGCTGCAGCACTTGCTGGTAGGAGGGAAGCAGGGAGCGTGCACGCAGGTCCCGGGGCAGGATGAGTTGGAGGCGGGGATCCGTACCCAGTGCCTGGCCACCGGCCTCGCAGCAGCCAGCCTGGCTGGGCGCGGGCTGTGTGTTCCCAGGCAAAGCTGGGGCGGCCCAGAGCCCAGCAGACGCCAGCGGCGCCCTGGGCGGGGCTGACGCGAGCGCTTAGCGCCCTCAGGCGGCCCCGTCCCACGCCAGGCAGGGCTTGGGCGGCCGGTCAGCTGCGCTGCGCCCCCTGCTGGTCCCTCCGGCCGACGCACACCATTGGCGGAGCAGAGGAAGCCTCCCCGGCCTCTAGCCTCAGGGCCGGCCTGGGAGACCCCAGAGGCGAGAGTGGAGGGGCGGGGCTCGGCCGGCCTGCACGGATTGGCTGAGCTGCTAACCGCCGGTGCCAATTGGAGGGGCTCCTCCCGCCTTTCGTCAACCGCCTGACGAGCCTGGCGGTTTTTGAGGGGTGAAGACTCGACGCCCGGCGGTGGCGGTAGCGACGGCTCCAGGACAGGACGCAGAGTCCTGCTCGGCCAGCAAAGTGAGCAGGTGCCGGGGTGGGCCTCCTTGACGGCAGGGCGGGGGCGGAGAGTCCTGCTTCGGGCCGGCGGTCCCCACGGTTGAGGCCAGCGGTCCCCACGGTTGAGGCCAGCTGCTGTGGTAACGGCTGTGGGCGCTTGCGTGCAGTGGGTGCCTAGGCCGGGCAGAGGGCCGCAGCACGGCCGGTGTCGGAATCCACCTCCAGGCCACGTGTGTGCCCTGCAGTAGCCGGGGTGGACACTGTCGTCGTGGTGGGGAAGGTGTGCCTCATCGCCGCCCTCTCGCGGTGGCCCCGCTCCTGGGTCCCAAGCGCCTTGTTGCGCTGCGCATGCGCGCCGCCTTGGCCTCGGGCCGGCTGGCACAGCCCCTGTGCGCATGACCCTGTTCTTGAAAGAAGCTGTGCTTGATTTCCCAGGTTGTTCTGTGCCCCCAGTCCTTCCTGTTGTTTATTGGAGTGGTAGAATATATATGCTCTGATTCTGTTTGCTTCTAGAGTTAGATTTCCCTTTTATTTGCAGATGTTCCACTTCTTTGATAGAGTACCTGGTAAAGCTACCGGCAGGACTGCAGTCTTTACTCATTGATCCTTGGGGGGGAATGTTAAACTGGGTTATTAGTTTCTTTTTCTTAAAAAATTATCTACCAATATAAAAATTATTTTTCCTTTTTCTTTCATTGATCTCCTTCTGAAAAAATTGCTAGAAATTAAAACCACCTTATTAATGTGCCTCTTGGCCATAATTCTTCGGTGCTGTTAGAAAGATGTATGTAAATATAAACATCCCATGCATTTCACTGTATCATAATCGAGACCTTTTCTACTTATTTTATGTTCTGTTGACAGTAATGATCTAAGGATTAAAACAAATGCAAATATATTCAGAACGTAAACAAATTTGAGTTATTCTAAAGATTGACCACCAAATTTTAGATTTTTTAATAACTGAATCTTACTATTTTTTTTGTAACGATAAACTTACCATTCTAATTGTTGTTGGCCGGCTAACTGCTGTCAACAAAAATGCACTAGGAAATAATTTAAAATTAAAAGGGAGGCTTAAAAAAAGAGTTTGCAAACCAGGAAGAGGCAACTTTGGGTACAAAAGGAATATGCCCCCAAAGGAATAGGCTGGCTTATATAGAGGAACCACAAATGAGGGGGGTGCAAGCATGGTTAGCATTCCTAGCATTTCTATTCCTGATTGGTTGATGTTTATATATGACTGTAGGTCATAGTTCATTGGTCAGGTCTTTGGAGATTGGGGAGGCTTTAATCTGGGCAGTTGGAACAGGAACAGACCCTGGACTTCAAAGTTTAGCTTGTGATACTTACAGAAACACAGAGTAGAATCAGTGAATGGCTGTCAGGCTTTATACTGAATTTTAGGTCCAGTTAGCAACTTGGGACCTTTGGAGATTCAACTTTTCCAAAGTTCACACTGCCATTGTAAAGAGTCCATATTATGTTCATGAAGTTCTTCTAGGTCTGCAAATCTGCAAATCGGGCATTAAATATGAATTGCATAGTGCTACAAAATGTTTTGGTTACCATGTGCAACTGTTACAAACTATTGTTCACTAATTTGCTGATATTTCCAGAGCCACAATTAGAATACAAGAAAATGGCCATTTGGCACCACTAGGAAATAATTCATTATGCAAGAATCTATTAGTCTTACTCTGCCAGAGGAAGGATTTGACAATTAATGTCTTTTTTTTTCTTACCTAAGCACTTGAGTTGCACAAATGCTACCTTTGTTCTGAAGCAGAGACTAAAATGTCATAGCTATCCCAACCTGCAACCTTCCTTATGTTCAGCTGTAGGTTTCCATTCCCTCTTGCACTTCTTGAATTGTTTTTATTATAGAAGATTTATAATACTTAAAGAAAGCAGTGCATTTAATTGCACTTTTCTTTCAAAGGCATAGGCAAGAGAAGTGTTTCTCTGGGTCTGAAAGGTGTGATTTATGAGTGAATGTGGTTATAGAATTTGCTCAGTTGGTACTCAGTAGTGGATCTAAGTGAATAGAGATGTTTGTGTGCTCTTTAATGGGAGAGAACAGGGAAAGAGGAGAGGGAGGCTGGGTCCCTTTTTGCCTGTCCCAAGGATTGTGGTGATTGAAAGCATATACTATATGGATATATGCTGAACCTTAGGCAAAAGAGCTGGGTTAATTTGAGCCATTGTATTATCAGTATGGAATCATGTCTAGGTCTAGGCACTACTGTATTCTATCCTCAGTTTTTATCACAAATGAACACACATCTATAAGAGTATATAGCCTTTTATTATACTTTTAATTTTACGTAGACATTGTCTCAGTATGTCTTACTCTGTAGATTTGTTTTTATCCTATATTGTGTTTGAGATGCATCACGTCCTAAATACCACCACTATACCACATCACGTCTGTTTATATAACCCTTCCCCTGCTACATTGACATACAGGCAGATTGCAATTTCTTGCTATTAGAAGTAACACTTCAATAATATTTTTATTCTCCCTTTTTACTTTTGAGTTTTACTAAGGTAGGAGATTAGAAGTATAACTACTATAGTTAAACAAATTTGAATTTTTATGAAATGCCATGAAACATTTTTTACAAAATGTAGTCATTTACTCCCATGCTTTCCTAACTTCCATATTTTCATTAAGACTTGGTATTTCAGTTTCTTCTTCTAATTCCTGTTTTTGCCAATATAGTGGATGGAGGATATTGTTTTAATTATCATTTCTGATTACTATACAAGTAGCATCTTTTCATTTTTTTATTAGTTTCTTTTTTTCTGAGTTACTTGTCCTTATTTAATCTCCTCTACTTTTCTATTGGATTATTGTTTTTGTCTTGGTTTGTAAATTCTTTGTAATTATTTTGATGTTAATCTTTAAACTGTCATTACATTGCAGAACTTTTCATAATATGCTGCCTCTTTTATAGAAAATAATGTACAAAAAGTTCAAATGTATTATACTTTGTGATTTTGAGGTCTTCAATTCTTCCCTATTGCAAGGTCATTGAACTATTCTCCTGAATTTTATCTGAATAGTTTAAAACATTTGGGTTTTTTTACATTTTAATAGTTTAATTCATCTACAGTTTATCTTTGTGAATAGAGGAATACAGTTATGATTTTATTTTTTCACATGGTGATTCAATTTTCTCAATACCAATGTGTGCCTAACTTACTTTGTTTTCCTCTCTGATTTTTCAAAACCATCTTGCTCATATGTAATCTTCCAATATGTAATTGGGTATGCATTTGAATCTAAAGAACAAAGTTGCAAAAATATAATTTTTTGTTTTTATTGGAATTACTTTGAAGTTTGGAATTCAGATTCATTTTAGGGAAGAATTAATAGATCTCTAATGTTAAGTTCTCACATTAATGAATGGGAATAATTCCATATATTCATATCTTTTATTAACATACTTAATATATTAACATCTTATGTATCTTGTTTATTTTTCATTAACTTGTTCAATTTAGTTTTATATATCTAAAATTTTCTTTTCTTTTCTTTTTTTTTTTTTTTTAACTATTGCTGCTATTTGGATATTTGTGGTGAGCGTTATTGGAATTTCTCAAAAAGCACTTTTTTTTTTTTTGGTTTTCTGCAGAAACTTAACTAGCCAAAAAGGTTAAATGAAAATTTGGTGAATTGGAGTTTAGGATGTTGGTGTAATAAATTTGTGAATACTAAGCTCCAGAATTAAGGAATTTACTATCTGAAATACAGCAGGTTAGATAGATCTTTCCTGCCCTGTATCTCCCACCTTACACCCTGGAACAGAAAGGAGGCTTACTCTAGAGGAAAGAGAGGACAAAACAAGGTGCTGAGTTTCTCACAAAGTCAAATTTCCTGAAAGAACAAAACTGAATACAACATGAAACTGAAGAGTTCCCATGTACAATTAAGTGTGGGGGTGAGCAGAGTCTGGTTCATTATCCATTCAGAATTTACCAACCAAATAAATAATTACAGATCATCAGAGGTGATATGAGAAAGAGGCCAGTCATTTCTCACAGAAACTAGGATTAGGGAAAAGGTTTCCAACTTTTTGTTTACTTAATTATTTCAGAGATTTATCTAGACAATTTTGTTCCCTCCTTGATAAGGCCACTTCCCCCTTTTGTGAATCATGTTTGAACTGGAGGAGAAGTTTAGATGTTGGCTCTAGAGGTACTAGATTTGAATAATACTAGATTTGAATAAATTAATTCAAATCTAGTACTATTTTGTATCTGAGGCAAAATTTAATTCCCTAGTCTGCTTCCCATTTGAAATTATGTCAAGATATATTGTAGATCCTCTGATATGCTATATAGAACAAAAAAATTTGTAAGAGCGCTTAAAGTAAAATGCATAAAGATGTCTCAGTAGTAAAGTACCAGTAGACTAGATTCTCCACATTTGAATATAAAGTCCTTCTATTGTAGGAAGTTTAAGAACTTTAAAGATTGAAATCTTCTGCAAGTCAAAGCCCAAGGACCAAAAGAATTAAAAGTTTAAAATCTAATTTTCTGGTACTTTTGAATTAAAAAGTCTTTGTAGACAAAATTCTTAAGTCCCAAATATCCATCTACAGTATCTTATTTTGTTCAGGATATCAACTTTCATAGCTGCCTTTCACGGAAAAGAAGTGCTAGTTCTAGATTTTCAGAAAGTATATATTAGCTCAATGCCAAATTTCTGATATATAGTCCCTTTGAAAGCATTTAAAAATTTACAGGACATATATGTGTAGTATAATACTAGCCCTATTTGATGTAGAAAAATGGCCAGTGCTTGGCTCCTGGTGCAGTTATTTCAGGGGGAAAAATGGTATTTTCATTACCTAGTGTTTAGTGTTGCCAAAGAATGATTCAAAAGAATCTCAGTAGTATGGGGTTGAGGGAAGAGAGCATCCAGAAATTATGATCTTAGACTCTCCAAAAGACCAGCTCATCTCCATCAGTTATCAAGAATCTTACTTCTTTAACTGAAATGGAAAAAAATTGGCATCACATTTAAGGAAAATTTCTATGCATAAATTACTCTCTAGGGGCATTACCATCATACATAGGGGAGTACCCTAGTTACTAGATCTTAAATGAGGTTTCTTATATTCAGAATCTCAACTTTTATTCATGCTTTTTTTTTTTTTTTTTTGAACTGGGGATTGAACTCGGGGACACTCAACCACTGAACCACATTCCCACCCCTGTTTTGTATTTTATTTAGAGAAAAAAAAAAACTCTCACCTAGTTGCTTAGTGCCTCACTTTTGCTGAGGCTGTCTTTGAACTCGCAATCCTCTGCCGCAGTCTGGCTGGGCACAAAATCACGAGCTTTCTTTCTTCAAATTTTCCTCTGTCTGACTAGCTCGAGAGACCTTCTCTTTTGCTTGACCTAACATGTTTTCTACCATAGTCTGGACCTCTAACAATTTACTTAACAATTTTTTGGTTTGTTTTTTACTAGTTTCTAATCTACTATAAAGGTAACGCAACCCAATAAGATAGCATAAAACAAAACCGAAACAGAATGAAACAAAAACAGAACAAAGAATAGTTGTATCAATTTTCTCTTTCTTAGGGCCAAACAACTTCAAACCTTGAGCCAACCATTTTACCCAGTTTGCCTGAGAAAATTCTAGGGATAGGCAGCTTGAAACAAAAACAAGATAAATCAAAACAAGAACACATTGTTTTTGAAATGGTCACCCATTTTGTCGCCTTCCCTCAGGGGCGAGCAATTTTACTCACCTCCAAGCTTCAGGAGTTCCCCGTACGGGCCGCCAAATGCCGCAGTCTGGCTGGGCACAAAATCACGAACCACTCAAGCAGGAACAAACTTTATTTTTTGAAACTGCTGCCAACGTTCTGTACGCCCCCGGGAAGATCGCCGATCCACCCACGGAGTTCTCCCCGTACACCCAGAGGAAGTTCCTTCCCCGTAACTCCTTCCTACTGTACTTCCCCAACCAATGGGAACTCTCCAGGAGTCCCATAGCAGGCCAAGGTGAACAGCAGGAGTGCAATATCCATATGAATGCAAATCTTAACATAATCATATCATCTCAATGGCTAGCTGGCATCAACTTTCAACCAAAAATGCCATGCATCATATACTTGGCTCTTAACAATCCTCCTGCCTCAGCCTCCTGAGCCATTGGAATTACAGGCATACGCCACCGCACCTGGCCTATTTTTTGTTTGAATCCCATATTTCTGGCACTCCAGTGTGGAATTAAGTGTCGGTTTTAATTAGTGACTATTTTGTGTTAAATTGTTTCCCCTCAATAAAATATGTTAAAGTTTTTACTCCTAATATCTCAGATTGTGGCCTTATTTGGAAATAGGGTTTTTGCATTACTGAGTTAAGATAAGGTCATGACAGGTGTCCTTATAAAAAGGGGAAATATGTCCACAAATAGGCATAGAAAGAAGGCTCTTGGAAGAGTAAAAAGGGAGAAAACTATGCAACAAAAGGAGTCCAAGGTTGGAACTATGCTCCCACAGGTTAAGACATGCTACCAGAAGCTGGAACAGGTAAGGAAGGATCCTTCCCTGGGTATCATCAAAGGGAGTATGGTCTTACTCCCATCTTGATTTTTTTTCAGACTTTTAGTTTCTAGTTCTGAGATAATAAATTCCTGGTGTTCTAAGTCATTGAGTTATTCATGCTTTGTTAAGGTAGCTCTTGGAAATTAATATACTAATATAGCAAACATTTTCTTTGTAGTATCACAGAAGCTAACTGCTGCTACCTCTTGTGGAGTGTCTGAGGTTTGTAAAACCTTCTTTTAGTGCAGGTTCCTCCCTCAACTTACACTTTTCTTTGCTGGATACTCCCCCAGCAGATTCTTGAATGGAAGCTGCTTTGGTTACTTCTGAAGTTTAATCCTTTGATACTGGGAGGGAGGATGGAGAAGATGATTTCTGAGCCTAGAGACAAATCAACATAAATTCAATTATTTATTCCACAGTTCTCTATGAGGTTTTGACAAACTAGTTACATTTTAAAACAGACAATATTGTTGTTACATTTAATTGAAATAAACACAGTTTTGAACTTCTAGTTTTTCCTCTTTTTTTTTTTTTTTTTAAGAAACCTAGTGATTGGGTTGTTACCCTTGTGCATTTGGGAGAAGGGAATACCAATGCTCTCTTTGATGAAGAAACATTACATGTATTTAAAACATTTAGGAATCAGATATCAATTGAAACCTTATTACCAGGGGAATACATTAACAAGTAGATAGCTGGTCAGCATCATAGACTTCTTTTGTAGGTTGACAGTCAGGAGATGTGGCATTAAATAAGTTCTGATGACTAAATAAGTCTCTCTTGTTCAGTTAACATTTCCAACTATATATTTGCACAATCTGTTTAATCAAATAATATAGTAAAAGTTTTGAATATTAACATAAGTGAATAACAGGAGTACTAACCTTTTTCTGTTATCTATTATCTATATTTGGCCCTCTTCAGATCAGAATCTTTGAACTAGTTTTACCTGTTTTTTCTCATACTTTTCCTTTAATGTGTTGTCTTGGTATGATTATAATGTCTATCTTTGCTTTTGTAGTTTTTAATTTTTGTGTCTCAAGAAGGTCTCTCTCACTAGTAGATGAGACATTCTTCTAGATTTTCTTCTATTGTTTGTTTTTATTTTTATTTTTGAATTTAATGCATTTGAATTTTTCTATGATATAGATTTTTTTGGGATTTTTTCTTTTGAAGCACAATTATTGAATATCAAGTCACTCATGGAATTTTGAGAGCCAGAAAAACAGGCTGGGATAATATATAGTCAAGATACAAACAAGAAATAGATTTGTTCCATGGACTACGCTTTCTAATAAAGTAGCCATTTGCCATATATATTTAGCTTTTGAAATATAGCTAGTCTAAGTGGAGAATGTAAAATATACTGTGGAATTCAAAGTTATAATTCAAAAAAGCAAATATAAAATATTTAAATATATAATTATCACTGAAAAGGTCAATATTCCTAAATTATTGATAGAATAAGTAAAATTAGTGAAACTGTAGAAGATTTGAATGGTGCAATCATTTAACTTGACTTAACCATTTTAGAACATTTCATCCAATAGCAGAATATTCATTATTCTCAAGTACACATGGAACATTTACCAAAATAATCCATGTTCAGAGCCATGAAAAAACTTTGAAAAAAATTAAAATGATGCAAATCATGCCAGGCATGTTCTGTGACTATGAATACATACTTCTAAATAATTCATGGATCGAAGAAAGAAATCAAGAGAGAGATTTCATAGTAATTTGAACAAAATGAAAGTGAAAAGAATAATATATCAAAATTTGTTGAATACCACTAAAGCAGTATTTAAGACAAAATTTATTGCAGTAACTGCCTATTATAGAAAAAAGGTCTGAAAATTGTTGTCCTAAATTTCTAACTTCAGGAACTAGAAGGGAAAAAGAGAAATTAAACTCAAGTAAAAAAGAGAATAAAAATCAGCAGAAATTAATTAAGTTGAAAACAGAAAATATCAAATCAAAATTGCTCTTTTTAGAAGATTAATAAAATAAAGCTGTAGACACCAGAGAAAGAAGAAAAATACTAAATATCTGGAATAATAGAGGCAACATCTACATCTGATTATGAAGAAATTTAAAAGGATAGTAGGGAAATGTTACATAGAAGAATAGAAAGTTTAGAAATAGTCCCATACATATATGGACACTGACTTTTGGTAGAGATGAAAACGAAAAGGCAGTTTGGTGGAGAAAGGATGGTACCAAAGTAGCTGGATATCAATTTGGTAAGGAAAAAGAAGCCCTTTATTTACATGTTATATTATATATGCAAATAAATGGAGCATAGGCCTGAATGGAAAACCTCAAACTATAAGGGAACAAAAGTATAAAACCTTCATGACCTTGGGTTAGGCATGGATTTATTAGCTATGTATGAAAAGCATGAGCCTAAAAGAACAAATTGAGGAACTGCATTATTAAAAAAGGTTTTGCTCTTCACAAGACATTATCAAGTGAATACAAAGACAGGCCATAGTCTGGAAGAAAATTTTGCAAATGATATATTTTAAAAAAGATTTGTTTCTAGAATGTGTGAGGAATTCTCAAAATGCAGTGAGGAACTCATAAAATGCAGTAAGCGCACAACAATTAATTAGCATAAGATGGGAATAGAAGCTTCATGAAAGAAGATCTCTGTATACAGATAAACACATCAAAAGCTCCTCTATATATAGTTCATCAGGGAAATACAAATGCAAAATGATGTTAAGAAAATACTACATAACCTTTTAGGATGGCAACAATTAAAAAGATTGACAGTACTCTTTTTGCATCTTAATCATAAAATAACATATAAATAAGCCAATTAGAGTTTCTTTTCCATTTTTGTTATCTTTTTAAAAGTGACACAAGAATTCTTCATGTAGTTTAGAAAAAAAGACTTGGTGGCTGTAAAAATGCAGCCACAATGACTTACTTTGTGGCTTGCTTTATTTCTTAATGATGTATTTTGAACAAGTATTTTTAATTGTAAGCTTACCCAACATAGTTTTTTCCTGAATGGTTAGTGCTTTTTTTTGTATAGAAATTGGGACTTTATTTTTTTTAATAATGTCTATTTGGTTAGTGCTTTTATAATAATAAATCCTTACTTATAAAGTCTAGAAGTTGTTCTAATATATTATTTTACCTTTTTACATTTTAATTTTCAATCCACTTAGGCATGTTTGCATATGATATGATAGTTGTAAGCATTAATGAGGCTTGGTTGTATTGCTTATGGTCATTCAGTTGAACAGTACAATTAATTGAACAGTCTGTCTTTACTCCTTTGTATCATAAACCAGAAGTCGTTATAAGTTATGTCTGGATTATCTATTGTGTTCCATCTGTCTTGGCTAATACCACATTGACTTTTGGTAAATCTATGTTAATATAATTTTACTAGCTTTCCTTTAGTTAATATTTGTATATTTTATATATAAAAGGGTGTGTATCCTTTTATTTTTTGTATTTTTAACTAGATGTGTGTCTTAAAAGTATCATTTTTTGGATTGCATACATAAAGTTTAAAATTTTTTTGTTTTAAACTGGAGTTATAGAGGAGACAAAATTTCCTCTCATTTTGACCCCCACCCCCATCCCAGATAGCCTGAGAATTAAATTGACCTAAGACAGATTAATGAGAGAAAACCACAGATTTATTTTATGCAAGTTGTACCTGGCACAGAAGCCCTCATAAGAATATGAAAACCCAAAGAAGCAGTTAGAGTCAGACAGAATAGTAATTCATAGAATATGATAAGGCAGAAGAGGCTTGAACTAATATAGGTAATTGGGTAGAAAAGTGACCAGAAAGGTAAGGATTAGTTTAACAAGATTTGTTTGTATAGATTTTTCTTGGCTTTACTTTTCTGTACTTGATGGAAAGAATGTTACTTTCTTTGTAATAGGAAGGGCATCTTTAACATGGTAATTTCATCTTCTGCTTTTGAAAAACAGAATGGAGGCCAGAGTGATCTTAGACCTCCTTTTTATTTAAGTGACTTTAATTCAAAATGGTTTTGAAGAACAGCATATTTTAGGATGACACATTCTTAATTCATTTTCTTGTATATATTAATGTAATTACTGATAACTAACTTTAAGTGTACCATCTTACTTTGTGCTTTCTGTTTGTCCCTCCTGTTCTGGGTTGAGATCTCACTCATGCTCCTTCTCTCCCTCCTGTTCTTTTGGATTTATTAAAATAAAAACATTACCTCCCCTTGCCTTACTTTAATACTGATGTATTTGCTCACTGTTAAAAATGATATTCTAATTTTTATCAACATATATTAATAATTACAGTGTGGAATGCTTTAAGTTCATCTCTACTATAATGACCACATAGGCTGTTATGTATTTTAAATTTATACATACTTAACATTATGAAACATTATTTTATATGCTTAATATATATTTAGAATTTTTTAACTCTTTGATTCTTCCTATAGTCTTCCATCTTATATATGGGATCATTTCCTTCTGAAATTTTAGTATCTTATTTAGAGAGTCTGCTGGTAACATTATATAAGTTGAGTTTTTCTTATTTTTTCCTCTTAAGATGTATTTTTCATTATTTTTAGATATATTTTTTGCTGGCTAAAGAATTCTAATTTGCATAGAGGGTTTTTTGGCCTTCTTTCTCTTTTAATATTTTTGCCTTTGATTTTAATAGTTTTCTATAGTATGTTTGGGTGTAGTTTTTCTTTTTTCTACCAGAGTTTTTTGAATCTGTAAGTTTGATATCTTCTGTTGGTTTCAGAAAATTGTTACCTTTCTTTCTTTTTTTAAATGCCTTTTTAGTTGTAGATGGACACAGTACCTTTATTTTATTTATTTATTTTTATATGGTACTGAGGATCAAACCTAGTGCCTCACATATGGTAGGAAAGTGCTCTTTCACTGAGCCACAACCCCAGCCCAAATTGTTACCTTTCAATGTGTCTTATTCTGTATCTCCTCTCTTGGGAATCTGGTTACATATAATGACTTTATCATATATCTTGTATATTCTTGTCCCACATCCCAATCCAATATTTTAATCTCTTGGCACTTCATTCTGAATATTTCTTATAATATAGCTTTATTTCACTAATTTTCACTTAATCAGCAACTAATTTGCTATTAAACCCATCTATTTGTTCTTAATCTCATTATAGACTTATTATTTTTAGAATTATTGGTTCTTTTTTCAAATTTTCTGTGACTGTACTCATCTCTCACCCCAGTTTCCAATTCTCTGCTGAAATTATCAATCTTGTTTTGTAATCTTTACATGAGTAATCAGTTATTTTAAAATGTTTGGGTAATACCATCTGGTAGTTCTGCGGGTCTTTTTCTTTTCAATAGTTCAGCTATTTCTCACTTTTTAATAAATTCAAAAGTCTATACTGCTATTGTTGCTTCCTATAGGTTTTCATATGAAGACATTTGCTTATTCACTAATATATTTTTGTGATTTCTATCTTTTTATATCTGGACTATTCATATATATATATATATGTATATATATATATATATGTATATATATATATATATGTATATATATATATATATATATATATATATATTAGTTTTCAAATATCTAATACTTTGAAGCTACCTTTGTATCTTTTGTATCTGATTTCTGATTTACTGCATTATGATCAGAGAGCCAAGTATTGTGTTGATTATTTTGCGAGCTTTTGTCTGCTTGCTTTGATAACTTAAGATTTTCTCATTTATTCTTATAAATGTCATCACAGTTTGTCTAGGTGTTCTTTTTATTGATCTTCTTGGGACTTAGTGGACATTTTCAACTTGGATATTTAGTTCTTGAAAGTTCTTGGCTATTAGCTGATACTCCCTTCCTAATTTTTCTGGATTTGTTAATTTCTAGAACTCTTACTGTATACCTATTGGAGTAACTGCATCTCTCTTTGATTTTTCAACTTTTTCTAATATGTATTTTATCATTTCTTTATAATATTCTGGGTTATTTCCTCAACCTGATCTTTATCAAGAAAAAGAGCTGCTCCCTAAGCTCTTGGATCTGTGTAACAGTGGCAGTGGGTGCTCAGTGCTCTCTAGCTTCCTTTACTTCCCTTGTGATTCTTCATTAATCAGTACTTCCAATGTTTATTTCTTACCTCCACACTTGAGTATACTTTTCTCTATTTTTCATATTTTCTATCTACGAAGCAAGATTGTGTATGTGAATATATAGATATAATCATAAATGCAAAGTTATTTTTCACATGAATGGCATTTCACTGTATGTTATTTGCCAACATTTTAAGCCATTTAAAATTGTTTTATAGAAGATATCCTCCTAAGGGCTGGTATTGTGGCTCAGCAGTGGAGCGCTCTCCTAGCACCACATAAAAATAAATAAAGGTATTGTGTCCAACTACAACTAAAAAATAAATATTTTTTAAAAAGAAGATATCCTTCTGGTTGATTTTGTTTAACTGTTCAAACAATGATTATCATATACCAAAATTCATTATTCCTTACTTTGCCTACCATTTTCACTTTCTATCTAAATGCTTTTGAAATTTTGCCACTCAAGTGCTTCTATAAAATATAACTATAACCAATTTCTTATGCAAATGAAGCAATTATTTCCCTAGGGATCAGTTTCCCCCTTTAGTTAATCTTAATTCATTTAGAAATACAAGAGATTTTTGCTTGGTTTTATAACCATGCCTTTCCAATGTCTCATGTGTCTTTTGTGGCCTTCAATTTTTCTACTGCTATGTCCACAAAAAAAGTAAACTAATTACTCTTGTTTTATGAAATCATAATTATATAGTCCTCATGGTTTAATTAATTGCCTCTCTGTGTTGGATTTTTTGCTGATTCTGATACAAAGCTCTTCACAATATAGGTTATTAAAATTATTCTAGTCACAATTTCTAAAAAAGGTGCTATTATTTTCTCTTCTGAGCCGACCTCCAGATGCCATTGAAGATGTTAAGATACTTTTGTTGAGTTGGCAGGTGGTGTTTCATACAACTCTGCTATTTTCTGTTTCTATTCCCCTTTGAAGGGAAAATATGATTAGGTTATTTTCTAGATAAGAAGTTTTTATTGTATAGAGCATGCTGAGATGTTCTTGCTAGGTACACAGACACCAATATATCATTTTAAAAATTTTCTATAATTATTAAAATTATATGATAAAAAGAGCATAATCAATGAAAGTTATTATACACTAATACTCTCAGAAACACCACTGACACACATTAATTTTCAGCTGCTTTTTCCGTAAAAGGTAGACAAAATTCTTCCTCACATTCTACAAAATGAAACATCATATTAGGTTTTGAGTATGACTATAGCAGTGATCTGTGTTTTCTTCTCCATTGCCAGCATCATTAATCCCATAGTGCTCAGGGAAGGAAAAATAAGTAACCTTTGACTTTCTCCTTTTTAAAAACTCCCTAAATAGGATTGTTTGAAGAAGCATCATCTATTTTTGGTCATGTTTTCAGGAGCATTGAATCTCACTTTAGAACCTGGGGAATGCATCCCCTTAAACATTAATTTTTGGTGGTCATTTGTATGTGCATCCCATGTCTTAAGGGATCCACATTACTTTGGGAAAGTGATACTCTCTTTTGATTTGGGCATTTGGCAGAAACTAAGGTTCTCTTTTTTCTGAACATTCTCTTTCACATATAAAATGTACTTGGGTTACCTTTTCCTCACTCTTCCTTGTATATTTGTATGTTCTAATCAGTCTTGTTCTTAATGTATTTGCGTATTCTTTCTTCCTGAATAATTTATTATTAGCCTAAATTTCAGTCAAATATTAATACAAGAATATTTTTCTTCTCATTCCCCAATGTAGAACAATATAGTAGGAATCACTGGTGAAGAAGACCTAGGTTTCTTTTACTAACTAGCTTTGTGACCTTTTGGCAGGACTCTTTGACATTAATTTAAATAATCTATTTTTAAAAAGGATTTGAGTAAATGATCTTTGAACTTTTCTCTAGAAATGTTTTTGACTAGATATATAATTTGATAAATATGAAAATATCCACTGAGGAACTTAAACTGTATTTACTGCCTTTGGTACAAGTAGCATGTATAAAAAATATCTAGTGAGGAATGTAAACTATATTTATTGCCTTTGCTATAAGTAGCGATACTCATTTATGCATGTTAAGATTATTAAACTATAAACACATGAAACAGATTATAAGGCACAGAAAATATTTTCTTTTATAGGTATTTGCTTTCTCCTGCTGTTTTTAAACAAAGACAAAAATGCCAATACGACCAGATCTTCAGGTATGTAGTCCTGGAGAACAGAAGGAAGTCTTTTAATTCCTAAAATCATTTTTCATGTAATTGTACATATTCAGTACTATAATCTCAGTCAATCTTCATTCTCTCTTTCTCTCTCCCTCCCTCCATGTCTCTCACTACCCCCACCCGCCCAAACTAGGAATTGAACAACTTGGGGCTCTCAGCCACTGAGCCACAGCCACAGCCATTTTTTTTCTTTTTTCATTTTGAGACAGGGCCTCACCAAGTTGCTAAAGCTGGTCTGGAACTTGAAATTCTCCTGCCTTAGCCTCCCAAGCCACTGGGATTATAACGTGCAAGATGCTACACCCAGTTTGAGTGCTATAATCTTTAGCAGTAACTAAGCTTCCATGTTTTTATGAAATGGTTAGAGTAGATCAATTTACATAAATATTTCCTTTCATTCATTTAATAGATATGTTTTCAAAATCATATTAAAATGCAGGATATTAAAGATAATGATTCTTTATACATATACCTTTTACTTACACACTATTTTAAGTCATAGTAGTATGCCTGGATATTTTTATATCAACTTTTTAAACTTGTAGTTTAAGTTTTAATAAAATCTATTTAAATTGTATATGATTCAACATCAAGTGTGCTTAGTGGTCAGCTTGAATTATGAAAACTCATTACTGAAATTGTACTAAATAGCAGGGAAGGCAAGTTTTGTAAACGTTATAAATATTACATAAGAGTACTATTTAAATTATATTGATTGGTATAGTTTTTAAAAGGTGTTTTTGCCTATCTTTATGCAGTTTTCTTTACTATTTAAATCACACTAAGAACTTGGTAGTCAGATATGCTAATTTTATCTGTGCTATTAAAATATTATTAAAAAGTTGATTTCACTTTTTTCATCAAGTTTTCATTGTGTCCAGTATAATAATGGTGACTCTAACAATAAAAGATTAATTTGGCCATATTTGTGAAATATTTTTCTTACCTAGAATTTTGTTAACAGATAAAGTTAATCTCTCAGTTACTTCAGATTTAATAGTGGGTAGGTTTTTTAAAAATTGAATTATTAGTTTGTTTGAGAGGTTTTGTGTGAAAATAATTCTCAAATTACTAGAATGCATAAGGGAACTATTTTGGTTTTGATTTAATATATGTGCCATTAACTGTATTTCTCTAGCAGTTGGAAAAGTGCATTGATGATGCTTTAAGAAAAAATGATTTCAAACCTTTGAAAACACTTTTACAAATTGATATATGTGAAGATGTGAAGATTAAATGCAGTAAACAGTTTTTCCACAAGTTGGATGACCTTATATGCAGGGTAAATATTAATTTTTGCTTAAAGTTGTTAAAATTGTTAGATTTTTATTTTCTAGGAAGTACACCATTAGAAAAAAATGAAGAGGCTTGGGAAAGATTGCTTGCAATTATATAGATAAATGTTTATTTTACCATATGCTTTTTTATTTTTCATTTGAGGAGTTTTAACACATTGAACTCTTACCATTATTAAATATTATGCAGTTAAATATTATGTAGTTTTCTTTACTATTTAAGTCCCACTAAGAACTTAGTAGTCAGATATGCTGGGTTTTTTGTATCTTGTGTAAAAGTATTATTTTAATAATAACGTTTTAACGTTAACTTCAATTTTTTCATCAAATTTTTATTGTGTCCAGCATAATCATGGGGGGTAAAAAAATACTGTTTACCTGTTTTTAGTTTTAGTTAACTTGATATTTTTTAATAAACTTATCAGCATGCTTTTATTTATTTTTTAGTTGTGTATACACCTTTATTTTATTTATTCAGTGCTGAGAATTGAACCCAGTGCCTCAGACATGCAGGGCAAATGCTTTACCACTGAGCTACAACCCCAGCCCTGATCAGTGCGTTTTTAATGTGACACAGTGCTTGGTGCTTTCAGAAATAAAGATGATGGTAATGGTTATCTTTCAGCATTTGTGAGGATTAGAGCTATAAGTATAATGCTCCTGGCACAATTCCTATTCTATACTATTTTGTTTTTATAGAAGTTTAAATGTATACTTTTCATTTCAGGAACTTAATAAAAAGAATATCCAAACTGCCTCAACCATTTTGGTTTCTATTGGAAGATGTGGCAAAAATATCAGCATATTGGGACAAGCTGGGCTTCAAACCATGATAAAACAAGGACTAATTCAAAAGATAAGTATAGAATATGTAAAATATGCATGTAAGGGAAATATAAAAGATGTACTTTTTATTAAAATGGTCCCAACTGTCAAAAAATAAATTTGGGAGATTTCTGCAAAATTTTGAAAATAAATATTTTTAAACCTTGTGGTATATGCTACAAAAGTAAAGATCACAAGGAGATTGTAGGAAAGCTCCTTGATAATCGTGAATTTAAGGTCTGTGGTCTCCCTTTGACCTTTATTTTTTATTTAACTGTTCTTAGTCACTAACTTCATTTTTGTTTTTATATTGTTTACTGACCATCTCCTATGCCAATATTTAGGATATTATTGTCTTTATATCAATTACTGTATAACCAGTATCTTGGACGGTGCCTGGAAAGTAGTATGTACTCAAGTATCTAAATTAATTGACTAAAGTAAAATAGTGCTGAAACTTTTCATATAGTAATGATACCAAAATAATCTACATTGCAATGATAATTTATTTTTATATACTCTAACAAATGTACCTGCACTAGGAATTTGAAGGGGGAAATAAAGATCTTCTACCTAGACTTAGATTAGATTCATCCATTCCCATCTTATAGTGAGTTAACCAAAAAACAAAAATGAAGAAGATGTTTAGAAGCATGAACTTATTTTGATACAGTACTGAAATTTTTATTTTTAATGTCTCTTTTTGCCTAGTTTTACTATCTATACAAATAAAAATACATTTTCAAACTTATTAAAATGGAATTCAAGTGAACTAATATGTATAATTCCTGTTTTTTTTCTACATGGTTACCTGGTTTGAAAAATCCAGAGAGATTATTCTCAGTCGAGGAAATTCAAAAGATGAAGCTGTTATAAATATGATAGAAGACTTATTTGATCTTTTGATGGTAAAAATCACATTGATTAACTGATGTTATAAAGCATGTGTTTATTTAGAAAATCATTTGTGTTCTCTATTCAAGAGTCAATAACAGATTGATTAATGATTTGGTTGGATTAGTCTGTTTAGATTGCAAAAAATATTTCTATTGGTTTATCTGATTCAGTGGTTCATTACTAAAATTTTTAATTATGCTATGAATTAAAATATAAATTGCCATTTTAATACCATTTTTAATGATTTATATTAGAAGATAATAAATTATACATTAAATATTATTCACTTTTTTTTAGGTCATACATGACATCAATGATGAAGGTAAAATAAACATTTCTGCTGCAACAATGACTTACTGTTAGTTTTAGTATAATTTTGCAAGTTTTAGTATAATTTTGCAATTCATGTAATATGTCCTAATGTTAGAAACTTTTTATCTATAAGGAATCAAAAAGATAATAAAACTTTGGATGTTGTAGGCCAAGAGAAAAAAATGAGAATATTATGTAGATACTTATATAATAACAAAGAAAGCAAATGTCTGCAAATGTTTTATTAATATAATTGAGAATAAAATAATTGAATTTTTGTAGTATGTAGATCTACTAATGAGAAGGATAGCATTCTTTTTTTGAGGGGGTAACATTTCACTGTTGTTTAAAGTTAGTGTGCCCTATTTTCAAAATTGATTACATATATTCATTTGCTAATGTTTACCTACATATATTCATTTGCTAATGTTTACCTTCAGGAAATTTATGTATGTCAAATTAGAAAAATGTCTTTTCAAGCAGAATATATAAGTTCATAAGCATGATCTCAATTGAACATGTTCATTACTTAGAACTCATTAATAGAATTCTGTTAGGTTATTTTTAAAATATTTGCCTTTTAAAATGTCATTGCATTATAGATAATCACTTCCAATTGAAGGCTATTGGGAAGCACCTGAGTTGCACCTATTAAAAGGACTTTGAAATAGGGAAATTTCCTTTGAATTCATATTAAGGTCCAAAAACACGGGTGGACCCATAGTTACAGTGTGGAAAAAAAATATGCCCTATAAATTTGTGTGGGAATGGAGATGTTGCTTTTTGTCATAACTTCTAATAGTTTAGGAAATGTATAAGGTAGCTTGGTATTACTTGCCACTGACAACTTTAGTTATCATTAAAACAACTTTATTGCAGTGTAAATTCATCATGAGCACTATTTGTCTTATAATTTAGGGCTCAATTCATTAAGCAGCATTTTCAACTCTACAATCAAAGCTAGTTATCAAGAGATGTTCAGTATTCAGTAATAGTAAAGATAATTCTTATTCAGAAAAAGTTTAGTCTTGGTCCTGAGTCTCAAGAGTCACAATAAAGCTTTGCCACTATTAAGCCATGGACTGCTGTGTTGTAGGGCAAGTAGCATACTTGGTTACTATTTCTAACAAAAATTCACATAACTGACAATGGCTGACTAAGACAAGAGAATGAATGAAGCTCACCTTTGGCACTGGTTCAATAAAACATGACATTCATATGTCGTCTGTAGGTACCTGCTTATATGTAAATATAGCCATACAAAAACAGTGGGTTGGACTTAGTTGGTGTGCCATAATTTGCCAACCCTTGATCTGATAGAATCAAGAGAATGCAGAACATGCCCTTTCACTTGTGACTAGCAAGTGTCTTGTGATAAGCAGTCAGATCAAAGTTATTTTATCTCTGTATTTTTATTGGTTGAGTAAGACTTCCCCAGGATGCCAGTTGAGTCTGGTCAATAATTTATAAATACAGCTATTTGTTATCTTCAAAGCCAAAAAGTTTTAAATTAATTGTGGTCTATTTAAATAATAATTAACACTGCCTTTTCATTGATTTGATTTTCTTACAATTAACATAACAACCTCATCTAAATTCTTACTTTTTTAGGGGAGGAAAAAGCCCTAAAGCATCAGCAATTATATAATTGATTTTTGAAAGTAAATTGTCATATCTTTTTATCTCAGTATATTTTATCTTCTAGTTACTTTGGAAAGTTATCCATTTTCTGTTGCAGTATTTCTGTAGTTATTTTTAAAATTTACATTATGAAATACAGCATTGCAAATTCCTGAAATGAGAAGTTGGATATGGGCTTATTTCATGCTTCTTGATGCCCTTCTTCAGAATTGCAATAATACATCCTTCCCACTAATTGATGTAAGAAAAAAAACTACCTTTTTAAAGGATTTACAATTAACATTTATTAACAATTTAACACTTTTATTCAGGTAAACAGCAAGTAGTAGAAAGTTTCGTACCTCGAATTTGTGCCCTGGTTATTGACTCAAGAGTGAATATTTGTATTCAGCAGGAGGTAAAGTCGCATTTGATTATCTTTTAATCCTAAGAATTTCCAAGTAAAGAAATCTTACACTAATTCATCAAATTAAAGATTTAATTCATTTTAAACTAAATTAACTTTCAGAGTGTATTTATATTGACTCAATCCATTGCCTAGTATATTTCCTAAATGTAAAAAATTCATAACCATATGGATTTATATATATGTATAGTCATGCTAAAATAAATTATGTTATCAAGATATTGGCATCATTAAATATATGAATGCCAAAATAACTTATATTTGTGTCTGTTTACATACATATACCATAAGAACAAAATTAATAAGGTAATTTTTTTTGTTTCCATAGAACTTACAATAGAATAATTGCCATTTTTCAAAGGGTATAAATGCTTTAAGTACAGGAGTCATGTTATATTCTATTTTTAATATCTATGATTTTGTCATTTTTGTATTTAATTTTTCATATATTCTTTCTTTTATCCTGTTCCATTCCCTGTATAAAATACAGTGATTAAGATAAAAAACTTCTGAGTTTATGTGCCTGTTTATATAAATAGTTAATGTTTTACTGAGTATAAAGTTAATTCTTTTTTTTTCTTTTCTAGACCTTAAAAAAAATGAATGCCATGCTTGACAAAATGCCTCAAGATGCAAGGAAAATACTTTCTAACCAAGAAATGTTAACACTCATGTAATAATTTGTACTATATTGCTTTTATTAGTTGTTGAAGTCAAGAATTTAAAGAATGTTTTATAAGGCAATAAGGCAACCATGAGCTTGCATTAAATAATTGAAATATACAAACTTTGTAGGTTTAATATATGCATGAATTTTCTGCAAAAGTCATTTATACTAGCCAATTATAAATTTTACTGAATCTCCCAAAACATGTGGGCTTTCTATTTAATTAATACTAGTTCAGTATATAACCTATTATTTTAATTTACAGGAGTAGTATGGGTGAAAGAATTTTAGATGCTGGAGGCAAGTATATCTTTTAAGATTTGAAATAATTTCAAATTTATAAATACTATTTAATATATTTAATAAAATATTAGCATAATGTGATATATGAAGGAATTATAAACTATATACAATCATGCATTTTAAATTACTTTAGTATAAACAAATTCAAAAGTGTCTTTGGGACACAGATAATTTGTCATTAGATAAATATAATTTATGCCTAATGGTAATTTATGAATAATAGTTGTTTTCTAATAGTTTTGTATTACTTATGATAAACAATTCCTCAAATGGTATTTTGTGAAATTAGAAGGTCTAATATTCCTGGGATAAATAAACTTTTTTAAACAGTATCTTTAATAAAAGAATCTAAATTTTATTTCCAAAGTTTCCTACGAGCAAATTTTGATGTAGTTATTTACTGATTTACATAGAGTAAAACAAGGTTTAAAGTACCATGGGTTAATTATAAACATTATGTCGAAGAAAAGGAAAATAAAATTCTGTGATTCATATACTAATGTATGTGATTCATATACTACTGTTCTGCAGTTTACAACTCTAGTAAAAATAGTGAAACAGCAGAGTCTGAATATTTAGATGTTTCTTCTAAATACTTTTTAAAATTTTACTCTTCTATCAGTAATCTTGTTTTTTAAAAAATTGGGCTGTTTAATTATTATAATGATAAAATGTATATAACCCAAACAAGGAAAGTAGCAAAAGATGAATAAACTATACCAGCATTTTCATATTTCTCTTTCTGTTTCTAAAGCCTTTGAAAATGTATGTAGTTTTATAAATTAATTATTGTAATTTCAAATCATACATTAATTTACATTTTTTTTCTAGATTATGACTTGCAGGTGGGCATTGTGGAAGCTTTATGTAGAATGACCACAGAAAAACAAAGACAAGAACTGGCATGTCAGTGGTTTTCAATGGATTTTATTGCTAATGCATTTAAAGGAATTAAAGACTCTGAATTTGAAACAGTAAGTGGAATAAAAGAAATAGAAATAAGCAAATGTTTTTGTTTGATTATGATTTTTTAAAAAGTCTTTCTCTTTTTAAAATTAGGATTGCAGGATATTTCTCAACCTTGTAAATGGCATGCTTGGAGATAAGAGAAGGTAAACTCAAAGCAACCATTTACTGATAAATAGAGCTCAAGAGGGAACATCTAGTGTTAAACCTTTATTAATATAACTTTATTTGTTCTTTTATATTTGAGTATGTAGTGAACTTGGGTATTTAATTTAAAACAATATTTTATGTAACATCATTTAGTTAATTACTACACCAGTAATCTGAAATAATCCTTTGCTGACCCTGTTTAGCTTTCTACTTTGTGAAGAAAAAGTGCATTCCTATTTAATTCATATTAATCATTTTGTGCCTCCAAATTTCATACAGTTTTTCAGATTTGCATAGTCATTATTACTTAGTGTTTGAGGAATAATAGAAATCTAATTTCTTAAACTGCCTCCTTCATCTACATACTAGCATGAAAGTATGAAGCAAAGACATCATCTCATTACTTTATAATTGACATATTGTTTAATCACAGGCATGAGCATGAGAAAATACATAATAAATTTTTATAATTTTTATAATGATAAAACAATAGTATTTGTAATGCCTGATTTCTTAATTGATGTCGTGGATGAATTAGTTTGTATTTACTTACTAAGGAAATGAAAAATACAGAGAGGGTTAAATGCAAGAAGTCATATAACTTGGATTTAAATTGTAAGTTCATACCTTCCTTTGTGTGTGTGTGTGTGTGTGTATACATATATGTATGAATATGTATACACACATCACATACCCCTCCACACACAAATTATTTAACTGTACTCCCTCAGTTTACCTTAGCTATAAGAATGCTGATATACCTATCTTGTGTTTGTTGTGAATATTAAGTGGTATAATATGTTAAGTGTATAAAATAGTATTTGACCATGAAAGAAAACTGTAAGAAGTTATTTTTTTACTATCAGAATTATTTACTTAACTTTTACTATGGAACTTTTGTTGTATTAGTGTAGTGTAAGCAAACTTAGGAATTTATGCTCATATTTGATAGTAAACACAAAATATTTGATATAGTTACTTTATGAAACTAGTAGATTGAGTAGTATCCTCAAAGTAATATGCTTTTCTTTACCCAAACAAATTTCCATTAAATACTGGTATTATAAGGTGATAGACAGGATTTCATTTAAAATGTAATGACCACTGACTGATTTCCCTTTGATTCTAGGCATGAGTCTATGACTGGAGAAGATTAAGCTGTGAAGGTTTATTAACTTTTTAAACCACTTTCTATTTCAGGGTTTTTACATTTCCTTGTTTATCAGCATTTCTTGATAAATATGAGGTAAATTTGAAATTTAAAACATGTTGTTAGATTAATTTTGGAAAGTCAAATAAATTACGGGATTTGATACAAGAAATTAATAAGCTGGTTTAGTATTTTATATGACAGTGACACCAGGAAAAATTCTGTGAAAATACAGCGCATGTGTAGCTGTAACTCTACACATTTTCTCCTGTTTCCTTAATCAAGCCCATTATTTATCATTCACAAATATATTCAAACTAATATTTTCAACCTCTGTTAGTACTTGAGTATTTGTAACTTCCTGAAGCAGGTTAATTTCTGTATAAAATATTGAACTAGGATTTTCTTTGATTCTTTATAAATTTATCTAAGTGTTATACTCGCTGTTCTGTTCTCTTATTTCCCCTTCAAACTATACTCTTCTTTTTTCCTTCAGAAAGAATTCAGAGAACACTTTTTCTTTTTTATGGAATATAGTGTTGCTGGATTCAATTAGTTAAAAAGCCAATTAAGATAAAAATTCAACCATGGATATAATATAATAATTTTATGTTGTTATTTTATAAATATAGTATATACTAGTTTTATGTTCATTTTATTAGCTGCAGATACCATCAGATGAAAAACTTGAGGAATTTTGGATTGATTTTAATCTTGGGAGCCAGACTCTATCATTTTACATTGCTGGAGATAATGATGTAAGCTTTATTTCTCTTGTATTGTTCTGTATTTATATGTATGTATAAAAATTTTTATATGTACTTTTAAGAATCTACTTTAAGAATTTCTATTTTTCTGGCTATTCCTTTAATATATTTCAGTGTTAGCCCTTGTAGTTTTGAGTAACATAGTAACCTACCAAGCTTATTAGAAATGAATTTTTTTCTGATGTTTTATTGTAACAGGAAAATTAATCCTTAATTTTAATACTGAATTTAACATACACCTTTCAGAAATAAATTATGTTAATGCAAAATTGTACATTCACATGAATAAAGTCAGTTGACTCTGGAAGAGACAGCAGAGGGGCCAGGGAGTATAACTCAGTGGCAGAGTGTGTGCTTAATTTGTGTTCAATCCCCAGCACAACATTATTAAAAAAGAAAAAGACAGTAACTACTCAAATACAGAGGCATTCTGTTAAAATTAACTTTAACAGATGGCAATAAAAACAGTCTTATTCATTCATAAAATGTTCTATTTGAAACAGTGAGAAATTGATAGGGTAGCATTTGAAAGTGAATTTGCTTAAACCTTCTAGACAGGTGGTGTGTTTTCTACTGATCTTTTGACCTGAAGATAATCCTTGAGCCATTGTTTCTTAACAGATTTCACCTAATATTTGGTACACTAGCATACTTTATCTGGAATTGTGTGGTCTCATTACCAAATTCTGATTGAGACTTGATTGACATTAATCTGGTTGTGGCTGGTGATATTATATTAAAGCTTTTAGTCTGTTTCTTGATAGAATCCTGCTTTTTGTTCCAGGTAAACTGTAAGCAAACATTAGCCAAATACCTTAGAATTTCCGTATATTTTCACTTTTTTTGAATTTTAGAGCACCTTCTTAGAATTCTTAATTAAAATCGAATTCCATTGATTAGCTCTACTTCTCAAGGACAGTGATAGTTTTCATTAGTGTGTTTTGGGGAGTATTTAACTGAATTTTCTTTCAGAAACTGAAATTTCATTTTGGAAAAGAGAATTTTATTAATTTAATTCTTCCCTCCATTCAGCCTGGTCTAATGAGATTCAGACCATACTATAGTATCATACTATAGTATCATATATGATAGAGAAAGTACTATGCATTTATAAATTATGTTTTAGACACTGATCAAGATGCTAGGGATTCTTCTCTCAAATATATTTTGAATCCTCTCACTTCTGAATTTTTATAGTAGTAGTATGTTACTATTTAAAATCATTTTGTTTATTTGTGGTTTGTTGTCCACTTTCCTCCATAGGATGTAATATTCATGAGATATCAGGGACCTGCTTTTTCTTGTTCATAGCCATTCAAGGGCTCATGTTGACTGCCAGAGCAAATAAGTAAATAAATAGTGAAAGAACTGTATGATATATAATTTAGTGTATATAATGCATGGAGGGTTAGGAAAAATAGTGTGGAGCCAAAGAATGATTTTAAGTAAGAGGTAACATTAATTAATTAAATATTATTAAGAACTTAACTATGTATTAGATATGTACTATGCATTCATGTATAAGATATCCCTATGGGGAGAATGTATGTTTAAGGGCCAATATCAGAGGCAGTTTGGGGGCTTTTGAAATAATCCAGGTGAAAAGTCCTAATGGCATGGTTTTGGGAGGTGACGGTGAGAATGGATGGATTGTAGAAAAACTGAAGGGGAGGTAGAATTGACAAACTTAGTGATTTGTTTTATAATGAGAATGTTTAATAAAACTTGGTTAACTAGATGGAGATACTGTCACAGGAGGGTAAGTTTTGTAGGGCAAGAATGGGGAGTTCAATTTTGAATGTGTTGATTTGGAGACACTTGGATAGATCTGGTAGGCAGTAGAATATTTTGGTCCCAAGCTCAGGTGCAAGCAGTGATCACTAAGTAGAGTTATAGAAGCTGTCTTTATATAGATAACAAATAAAACCATAGGATTTATGAGTGTCTGTATGGAAGAATTGTGAAAAATGCATTTTTACAAGATAGAAGAATCAGCCCAAAGAGAACAAATTAAAAGGGTGTGGTGTTGTGGAAGACTAAGAAAGGAATTTTTATAAGAGAAAATGATCAATACCATGAAATACTCCTGTAAGGTTAAGTAAAATAAAAACTAGTGACTCACGAAAGAGAAGTTTCACCTAAGTGACGAGAGTTTAGGCATTCCTGGAAAATTGGAATTTTTGTTGAGAAGTCCCAACATCAAATTAAGGGAAAGAGAGCATAGTAGTAGGTAGAATAATGTGAATTTAAGGGAAGAGTTTTTCTATTTTTATTTTTTAGGTTCTTTATCTTAAGTATTAGAGATTTTTAAAGGTGATGATGTAAGGCAGATATTCGAGCAGGAGATGTAAGAAGAATATGAGGTCAAGAGGAAAGCACATAAAACAGATTCAGAGGTGATGATGGAATAAGTTACCACAAAATATTAAAAACTGTTGAAGCTGGGTAAAGGCATAGTTCAGGCTTGTAATACTATGATTTTTACTTCTTAAAAAATCTAGTTTTAAATTCCTATAATTTTTTTTTATAAATGAAGCAGTGAACGGGTATCTCAACATATGGGTAAGAGTTGCTCTCAAGTTGGTAGATGGTAATAATCAGTAGCTATAGAGTGAGGGCTGCCATTGTTAGCCAGAAATGAAGATTCTACCAAGGCTGCACTAAAACCTTTCTGTCTCAAATGTCCATCTTAAGGGACTCGGCTTTTATGAAAGAGGAGGTACTGAGGGACCAAAGGCAGGAGATATACTTTGTAGATTAGCTAGCCTATGCTAGTGAGAATAAGTCGGTTTCCCTGGTGTCTTCCTGGCTAGTAGGTGGCTCCTCAGCCTCTTTCTCTGTAGGAGGAAATCCCAGACACAGAAAAACAGCTTCCAGGAAGTCACTTTTAATTTTAAAGGGGCTCTGTTTCATCATGTGTCTCAAAATAGCAAGGTTTGTTTTACAGAACTTTGGAGAAAGAGGAGAATATCAATACTTTCCTCCTGACACTGGAGTTTTGAGGTATGGCTGAATTAGTTCCCTAATTGAAGAAGGCTAGAAAGGAAGTGATGCCATTCAGGGATGACCAGTTTCAACTAAGGCAAAGAAGTGAAGAGAGTTAATGAAGAGATTGAGGATTTGGAGGAATTTTCATATGTGTCTTAATTTATAAGTATTTTTCTTTTAAAGAACAAATAATTAGAACTGTTTTCCTCACAAGATTATTGGAGGATTTATGGTCCCATATTTTTAGGGCTAATATATAATTTGTACTATAACTTTGCAAATTTAGTATCATTTTATTTATACAGATTTTAGTAAAAACCACTTGGACAGGTACACATTATTACTTAGGCTATTTTTCATGTGAGCTCAATTTTTGAATCCAAGAATAATCAATTAATGAGTATTGTGATTTACAACTAGAGATAGGTAGTAGTAGTGCAAACTGAGGAATGACTGTGACTTCACAAAATATTTCAAAGGAAGAAAAAAAGGATGTGGAAGCATTTTTAAAAAGCGTAACCTCAAATATTAACAGTCATTCTTTTTGGGGAGTAAGAATAAGAATTTGTAAAATTAGTACCATCATATCATTTATATAACTTAAAAATTGATATTTAAAGATATTTTAAACTAGGAATAAACTATTGTTTATTGTCAAAACTTGTTTTTACATTTAAGGATCATCAGTGGGAAGCAGTCACTGTGCCTGAAGAAAAAGTACAAATGTACAGCATTGAAGGTACATTGAAGTATTGTCATTTATAGTTTTCTTCTTGATTCTTATCTTCTGGAATAGAACTGTATCTTCTTTGGGATAACACAGTAGAATAATGGGAACAAAATTAACATTTTCAGATGTTCACATACATAAAGTCATCAAATTTCCTACTCCACATTTCCCTCTAATCACCCAGCTCCTTCCTGTACTTATTCCCTTTTCTATATAGTCTAGAACCCATGATCAATCAGTCTGACCCCTTGCTTGTTGATATTTTCAAGGTTCTTATATTTTTATCTCATTTGCTTGATTAAATCCAAGCATCTAGTTTCTCTACTCCTTTAAGTGGAATTGTGTAATGCTGCTGGATAAAATCATGTAATTTGGCAGACTGGTGTCCTTACAAATTCAGATATTAAGACATATTTCAGTCATTTCAGTGAATATTTAGTGTTCTCTGATTTTTATTTGCATCTCCCTAAAGTCCAATGTTGTTGAGTACTTTTCAGGAGTAATAATTTTTATTGGAATATCTTTTTTTCTTTCTTTTTTTTTTAAAGAGAGAGTGAGAGAGGGAGAGAGAGAAAGAATTTTAATATTTATTTTTTAGTTATCAGCGGATACAACATCTTTGTATGTGGTGCTGAGGATCGAACCCGGGCCGCACGCATGCCAGGCAAGCGCGCTACCGCTTAAGCCACATCCCAGCCCCTCTTTTTTTCTTTTTAGTGCATTATAGTTCTACATAAGAGTGGGGCTCATTTTGACATATTCGTAAGTGCATAAAACAACATTTTAAGTTGTATATATATATATAAATGTATGTATATATATATAAAGCCAGTTGACAAAAACAATAAATAGAAGGAAGACCAGTAAGAGTAGAGGAAATAGAGTAGAAGAAGCAGGAAGAGGGAAGAGAGGAGAGGAAATGGAATTACTAGAGATTGGAATGTAATAAATCATATTACATGCTTGCATGAATACATCAAAAGGAACTTCATTATTTCATAAAAAAATCAATAAAACGTTAAAAATAACAAAAATGAAAAAAAAATCATGTTTTAATGTATCAGAGTGCTATGGATGTGACAAGAAAAACCTTCAAGCATTTCCCATAGGAACATTTCACCACTCTGATTGTAGGCTTAGGAAGAAAAACTCTGCTAGAGCCAAAATATTACCAGCAAATATTTCACTGATCAGTTGGGCCTGGAGTAACAGACAACTCAGAGACTTTACCACTGTAGAATGCTATAAATATAGTATGTTACAGTATGCTTATTTTAGTTCTTTTGGGTAAATACCATGGAGTGGGATAGTTGGGTCATACAATGGTTTCATATCTTTTGAGAAATCTCCATACTGCTTTCCAAAGTGGTTGTACTAATTTGGAGTCCCATCAACAATGCATGAATGTATCTTTCCCCCCACATTCTCACCAGCATTTATTATTTATATTCTTTTGATGATTGCCATCCTAATGGAATGAGATTAAATCTCAATATTCCATGATTGCTAGGGATGTTGAACATTTTTTGTTGGTCATTTGTATTTCTTTTGAGAATTGTCTGTAATTATATATACAAGACCCAAAGAAAACTCAACCCAAAGACTTCTAGAGTTGATAAGCAAATTCAGAAAAGTAGCAGGATAGAGATTAAAAGAGAAAAATCAGTAGCTGTCCTATATTCAAATAATGAATTTTCTTAGAAGGAAATCAGGCAAACTATTCCATTCAACCCTGCCCCCCTTTTAAAAAAAATAGCTGGGAGTAATCTAACCAAGGAGTTGAAAAACTATAATGAAAACTAGAAAAACCCAAGAAAGAAATTGAAGAAGACACAAGAAGATGGAAAAATCTCCCATGTTGTTGGAGAGGCAGAATTAATATTGCCAAAATGAACTTATTACCAAAAGCACTATACATATTCAATATATTCCTCATCAAAATACCAATAGCAAATTACAGAACTAGAAAAAACTTTCCTAAAATTCATTTGGAAGAATGAAAGGCCCAGAATAGCCAAAGCAGTACTAAGCAAGAAAAGGATTACTGGAGACATCACAATACCTGATCTTAAATTATACTACCGAGCAATAGTGATAAAAACAGCATGGTATTGTCATCAGTGGAATAGACTAGAAGACACAGACAAATCAACAAAGATATAGTCATCTGATACTTGCCAAAAGAGCCAAAAATGTATGTTGGATAGAAGTATCCGGTTTTCCCATCAGCATTTATTTAAAAGGCTATCTATATGTAGAGGAATGAAACTAGATTCCTATCCCTTAACCTGCACAAAAGTCAACTCAAGTGGTTCAAAGATCTTGGAATTAAGAAACTTTTCAATCGCTAGAATAAAACAGGGTCAGCACTTCACCTTATCGGTACAGTCATTGACTTCCTTATCAAGACCCCTAAAACTCAAGTAATAAAACCCAAGAATCAATAAGTGGGATGGCATCAAATTTAAAGGCTTATGTACAACAAAGGAAACTTATAAGTATATGAAGAGAGAACTTACAGAATGGGAGAGAAATATTTTCCAGCTATTCTTCTGACAGAGTATTAATATCCAGAATATATTTAAAAGTCAAAAAAATCTTAACACTGATAATAACGCAATCAACAAATGGGCAAAAGAACTAAACATATGAGTTTTAATTTTTTTCCTATTATTTTCTAGGAGGATAATTTACCACATATTACTGCCACAATTTACTACATCTTACTCAAATGGAAGTCTCTAACTTTGAACTTCAGATTCTCTCACAGCTACTTGGCAGTCCTCCATATCTATAGTGACTTTTTTTTCTGGTTCTCTAACAGCAGCTATTTACATCTTTATAAACTTAAGCTGGGTTCCCCCCCCTGCTTTCTTTTATTATGATGTGGTAACCCAGAAACACATGATTATTTTCAGGTAAGAAAGCCTAGAGATTTTAACTTCTTAGACCCTCAGTCTTCAAACATCTTTCTATCCTTCTTAAAAAAAAAAAAAAAAAAAAAACTCTTCTGTAGCCAGGTGCAGTAGCACACCCCTATAATCCCAGTAACTTGGGAAGCTGAGAGAGGAGGATCACAAGTTTGAGGCCAACTTCAGCAACTTAGTGAGACCCTGTCTCAAAATAAAAAGGGCTGGGGATGTAACTCAGTAGTAAGGTATTCCTGGGTTCAATCCCCAATACCCTCACCCACTACAAGAAAACAAAAACAAAAGCAAAAAGAAAAAAATAACTGCTGTAAATGGAAGACGTATATCTACTCTTGTGAAAGACTAATTTCTCTGAGTTCTCCATTCACATTTTTCAGTTATTTGCTCCATCAATTCATATTTCTTATATCTTCTTCCTCATTTCTCTTTTTTCAGCATACAAAAGGTGTCACATGTCTACATCTTAAAATAAAAAGCCATGTCATCTTCAGCTCTTTTCCCATTCATAGCCTTTGTTGTACATAAGCATTTAAATTTGATGCCATCCCACTTACTAACTTCTGTTCTTAATATATTCTGTTGTATCAAGAACTCCACTGAAATTTTTTCATTATCAAGATAATAATTAACTCATAATTTTAAAAAATGTGAGTCAGTCCTCATACTGACTCACATTTGACAATGTTGGCCACAACTTTTTTTAAAATATTTTTTTCTTATTTCTCAGCTGACTCTAGATACAGATATAATGCTTTTCTACTTGGATATTTTCACAAATACCCATGTATGAAACTGAGCTCATTATCATACTTTCAAAAGCTCCTCCTTCATTTCCTGTCTTAATAAATGGTTTGATAATCATCTAGTTTTGCCAAATATGGAAGTCATTCTTGACTGTTTCCTCTGTTTCCATGATCATTCATTTTTACTTAACATCTTTTGAATGTATTCTCAGTCCCTTTGTCCCATGTTTGATTAATGTGAAGTATTGATTCATGAGGATATTTTTATATAAAAATTAGGTATATATTTTTTAAAAGATTTTTCTAAATGACTTTGCAGGATAAAAGCATATTAACATATTCATGTAACTATAGTATGCTGGAATACCATCCATTGAATTTGATACATTAATAAAGTTCTGATATGTTGATATACATAAATATTTAAATTTTATAGCAAACAATGTAACAGGAAGTCTTTTGGAATCTCAGTAATATTGCTAACAAATTAAAAAACAAAGCAAGCCACAAACATATTCCAGGCAATTGATGCAAGTACCAGAAATTTCATGTAAGTAATCAATGAAATGTAAAAAATACCAATGAATTTCTGTATAGGCAGTTACCATATAAGTACACAAATCTTTGTACAGACCAGGTGTGAAATCATTCAGCAAAATCAGATTTGAAGTAATTCTCATATTTTTGTGCCACAAAAGCAAATATTACATTTAAGTTCCCGGCAAACTACAGAAAAAATGCATTATCAGAAGGATAAAACAATTAGCAAAAATATTTTATTAAGATTACAAATGTTTTAATCTTGATCATGGAAACATGAAACATTATCATCTTAAAAGCCACCTAAATTTCATCTCTGAAACCTAAAAAATTGTTACTGTTGCGCATGACTGTTTTTAAACCACCATAACTCCTTGAGTTAGAAACTATGTCACCGCTATCTTCAATCTATTAATAATTTGTACCATCAAAGGGTGAATTACTGTGGAAGTTTCACAACATATACGTGCAAAAGGACTTAAAACATTTTCTGCTTCAGCAAACTTCTTCACAATCAGAAAATTTCATAACCCATAGGGTTATTTCGTTTCTTTAGGCAGATCATGGGGTGGCCTACAGAGCTTTTTCTGAAGCAGAAATTCCATATTTTGTTTTGGTTCTTCTACCTTCGCATGTTTTCTTCCTGCTCAAAAGTGTATTCTGTGGGCAGGTATGGAGATTTCTCAGCCAACAGTAGCAGCCCTACCATAGGTAGGATAGGAGCAGTGGTGGTCCCTGGGCTGGGGCTTAGTCCATAATATAGGCAAATTAATCAGGTGCCAGGTGATTTGTATTTAACTTTTCTGGGGAGTTAAGTGGAGTACTGCTTATAAAATGGCACTTACAATATTTTTGCTGGATTTAAAAATTTGTTGAGCATAAGATATTTGGGGGAGATATCCTATTGATACTTATCAAATGGTATTTGTAACATTTATGTAAGTATATAACAACTATATTTAATAGAAATGTTTGAATAAATGCTTATGCATAGAAATTTAGTACTTATTAAAGTTATTTTCTTTGTTGACCTTTTTAAAAGTTAATAAAATGGCTTTCTCAAATGTATTATGAATATTTTGTTAAGAATTTCTTAGAGGAGGCTGAGGATGTGGCTCAAGTGGTAGTGTGCTCACCTAGCATGCGTGAGGCACTGGGTTTGATTCTCAGCACCACATAAAAATAAAATAAAGATATTGTGTCCACCTAAAACTAAAAAATAAATATTAAAAAAAAAGAGTTTCTTAGAGTCCAGAACTATTCTATGCTCTATTTCATTAGTTATGACATTACCAAGTAATTTATAGATCTAGGACACTATGACACTGAAAGATAAATTGACTTATTTACATAGATAGGTAGTGCCAGAATTGATTAAACACTTTTTCAGTTTTAGAAGTTTTAAGTTTGATTGAATTAATTTAAATTAATATGCTGTATGTTTTTCTTATTTATAGTATACTTACAGAGTGATATAGAAATTAATATAAATTGTGATTTGTTTGCAGTGATAGAATCAAAGAAGCTACTGACTGTAATTCTGAAAAATATAGTAAAAATTGGTAAAAGAGAAGGGAAGGAATTGCTTTTGTATTTTGATGTATCATTGGAAATCACTAATGTGACTCAAAAAATTTTTGGTGCTGATAAATATAAGGTAAGTTTTTAAACTCTTTAAATATTTATTATGTTCATAATTCTGGAAACCCAGTTTGGGGCTAAAAGTTCCATTGCTATTTTTTCCCATTCTACATTTCTTAAAATGACATGTAGTTCTTTAAAATTGTACTGTGGAATAGCCATCACCTAATATCCTTTGAGATGTCTATTAGAAAATATCTCAGATGACAGAATTAGCAGCAACTGCTTAGAACATTATTGAATTCCTACCATGTGTTTAAAAGTGAAATGAAACAAAGCACTTCAAGATATTAAGCATTGTAAGAATTGTACCAATGATACCTCAGAAGAAGTAATTAGTCTAGAGAAAATGAATTATATATGGAAACTGAAGAAAGAGAATGATTATAAGAGGTTTGAAGGTAAGGCATTATTGTGGAGTTGGGCCTTGAATGGGCTTCAGAGTTAAAGAGAAGGATTTGGATAAGATGCTTTCCAGGATTATGGAAGACATTTTAAGCCAAATATTATTTAATGAGAATTTAAGGTGACAATTCATCTTAAATGAATTGGGGGAGATATCCTGTTGAAAACTTTAGATAGTGCAGAAGATTTATGTTGAAAGATAATAGGATATATTGGTGAGGAACCCTTGTAGAGGGAACAAAATGGTAAGACAAGGTTACTAGGAAGTAATTGAAGTGTTCTGAGGAAGGGTATTTATATATATGAGAAAAGGAAATTTTGGTAATTTGGAAGAATACAGATAGGAAATAATTGCATTAAATGGAAAGAAAATGACATTACTTTGAATTGAATTTTAGGAATTTGCCAGAAAACAAGGTATTTCAGTTGCCAAAACATCTGTGCATATACTTTTTGATGCAAGTGGATCACAGGTATATCTCTGACTTAATTTATTTTTATCACTAGGCAAAGTTTAAGAGTAAACAATAATAGCAATAAAGTTGACAATAGGTGAATATCTAAAAAAACACATATTATCTCAATATAAACGGAACTCTAATAAAATGTATATGATTTGTATAAAGTTACTAATGAAAATTTCATTACAAAGATTACAGCATTATTGATAAACACCACTTTTAGTAACTTTGTAAATTAGAAATATGTGTTCTTCCACTAAAGGCAAAACTTGTTTGCAAATGAATATTTAGTTGAGTCACTTTGTAAAAATTGGTTTATGGATAAAAGAGGGAAAGAGTTGACATTTGTAAATGTGAAGTGAGTAGGAGATTTATTAAAATTTTATTAAAACACAGTTTTGAGAACTTTATGGGTTACAGTTTTAAAATAGTTTTTTTCTACATTCTCTACCAAGATTCTAGTGCCAGAAAGTCAGTTCTCACCAGTAGAAGAAGAACTTAGTAGTTTAAAAGAAAAATCTAATCCTCAAAAGGAATTTGCTAAGCCTCCAAAATACATCAAAAATAGTAACCAAGGAAATGGGAAAAATAGTCAGCTCGAGGTAAATATGGTGTCAAAATAGTTGTTTATAGAACTGCATAAGTCAAATCATTGTTATAATAAGTACAAAAAAACCCCTAGCTTGCATTTATATATTATTGGCCTTGATAAATGACAATTCAGTTTCCTCCCACGTTTTGCAAATGCAAACACAAGAAGATAATATTTTGGCTGATTATGTATATGTGTAGGGTTAGTTGTTAGAACAGGTTTACTATGGAATTAGCACTCTAATTCTTTTCCTACTTCTGCTCCATCAAAGAAACTTTCTCTCCCTCCACCTTTTTATAGATTTTTCTCTAAAAGCTTACTACCTACCCAGTGTTCTAAACATTTTACGGCTCTCTTGCAGAGCTTCTTTCATACACATAATTTAAGCTTTTAAATTATGTCCAGACTTGTCCTCAAAGTTCTATCAGTGCATCTATATTCTTTGTTCTAAGATTTCCTCTTGTCTCTATCTTCAAGTCATTTCTAAAGTCTAATCTTAATTTTTGCTCAAATCATATCTGCCTCCACACCTCAATAACACTACTGTTAATTTTTCTGGAGATAGCCTTGATGCTGGCATCTTTTCCCCACATATCTAGAGCCAAGATGGTGATGACTGTCCTTTCATAGTGTCTCTCACATCCTTCCTTCATTCTGTTACTCACCTCACTCAGTACACCTAGGTTAACGTAGTAGCCTCCTAATTGGTTGTTGACACTATTGCTTCATCCTCTAAGCTATCCCTGCTATGCTAGTGAATTTGTTGTTAAATATCTGTGTTCTGACAGCACTCTTTTGCTCAAAAAACTTTATCTCACTGACTCGATAGATTTTGATTTAGTTCTATAGACCTGCAATCACATCGTTTGTTCCTTTAAAAAAAAAAAAAACCTTTATTCATCTAAAACATACTTATATTTGCAAGTCTTAGTTCATTTTTCTTTCTTCTTGAAACTTTTTTTTATTTCAGATTTTATTAATCTTATCTTTAGTCAACTATGACTCTCCACAGGCTTTTCCATACATTTTTGCATGTTTGTTACTCAGTACTTTCTTCTATGGTGTTATGTCTTCAACTAAATGAAAAATGACATCTTTTATTTCTTCAGTATATAAGTTCAATATATCAATATTTCAGTTCTCATTCAATATATCACAAAAACAGTAATTTCTTTAAGAAGAATCTACTGGTTCCAAAGCTGCTTTTCTGGTTAATATTAAAATTCCTTTTCCTCCTTTATTTTCTACACTTAACCCACATCCCACATATATACCTATTCACTGCTCCATGGTTTATTTTCCCCTCTGATTTAAGGGACTGTTCCTTGAAAAAAAGAAAGAAAAAAACAGCTGTCCTATGCTTCCGTATGGTATGTTACTTTATGTGGTGCCCTCAGAAACTCTGAATCCCTGTAGTCCCCACTTTTGCTTATCTACTTCTGGTACTCTTATAAATCATTCACTCTGGGATGATGTAGAAAAATACAAATCCTTGTTGAAGCCTCTTCTACGTGCCACCAAATCTCTAAATTCCTATAGTGGCTTATTTCAAAGGCATTTTGGTTTCCACAGATTATTAATTCCAGTTTCAAAATTGTGTGAAAGTTTTAAAGAATGCTTAACATTATGAAAGCATTTAAAAATAATTTTACATAAGTACGTACATAAGTACAAACATAATCCTCATAAAATAGAAGAGGAAATTGCAAGTCAATGGTTAGCTAGATAAACTTAAAATCAGTAAAATATTTTCAGTTTGTACATGAAGGCACTATATTGTATACATCTAGATATTTAATAAATATTAAACAGTATTTCTGATTTGTTTTGATTACTTATGCAATACCAAATATGGATAAAACCTTGTGGTCAGCCTGAAACACAGAAATTTCTGAATATTGTCTTATTTTTAAAAAGCATCGTATGCATGTTATGAGTAAAATTGTAGGATATTTAATTTCAGAGAGAATGTATGTTTATTGTGGTTGTTTCTCATGGTTTAAGCTAACTACTCCTAGCAAAAGAAAAATGTCTGAAGCATCAATGATTGTTCCTGGTGCAGATAGATACACTGTGAGAAGTCCAGTACTTTTAATCAACACATGTAAGTTTTATAATCTGAAAATATTTTTTTAACAAGTATTATATTTCAAAGGACAAAATATTTAATTCCAGGAAATTTTGACATCATTTTCCTGAAGAGACATAAAATTGATAAAAATATGAATCACAAATGTCTTCTAGTGGGAAGAAAGATATAATGAGTATTGAGATATAAACATTTTTCAAAATATTAATATCCAGCATTAATAATTTATCATAATTTAAACAGGAGGCAGCATAACATAATGGTTAATACATTGAATTAATCATACTGTTTGGCTCTTCCTGTACCCCAGTGTGTATTTTGTAAGATTATTTTCTAGCTAAATTTAGAACCACTGTCTTTTTTGTGATACAGAATCAAAGTGTCTGTCTCATCAAGATTAGAAGATTAAATAAAAATCATCATTCAAAAAGGAATATTTATTAAATATTTAGACAATGCTTGGCATATACTAAGAGTTATAAATTTAGAAAAAAATGATACTTTGTGCTAATGGTTTCAAACAAAGTCTGTCTTCCTGACAATTTAATATTGACTTTCCATTCCCCAAATCTGCTGGGCAATTGCCTAATGTATGACAAATTTCTCAAACTTAATAAGTCCAAAATTAAGTCTATCTTACTTTACACTCTGACATTTTTTTCTCCACTTCTTGATAAGTGGCATCCATGTCCACTTATTCTTCTAAACCGGAAACCTGAAAACTGGTTTCCAAGAACCTCCCTTTCTTATCTAAAAAGTACCTCAGTACAAAAAAAAAAAAAAAAAAACTCTCACCATCCTTTGTCCTCCTTTAGCAACACCACGAAGAAGAAGAATTAAACCACCACTGCAAATGATAAGTTCAGCAGAAAAAACTGCTCTTTCTAAAACATCAGAAAATGGAGTGGATAATGCTGTATCCCTTAAACCTAGACCATCAGAAGGAATAAATAGGAGAGATAATACAGACAAAGTAAGTACACTTTGGGTATTTTTTAAATTGTTTTCAGATTATCATAGAAATATATATTGAGCTGACTTCTCTTATAACCAGTATATTTTTCTAGATATCATTTATTATCCTTTAAAATAGGTTTCTTCTAGAGTATGACTCATTTACTATGCTTGCTATAAGACTTATTAACATCTGTTCACTATAATTGCAGCTTTTACACTGTTAGGAGAAAAGGTCTTTCTATTATTATTTAAGAGTTTGTGATACAAGTTAACGTCTGCTATGGAGAAGGCTTTAGTGGGTACAGAAATGTGAGATCCAAATGGACTCTGTATTTATGTATTTCAAAGTCTCTCATGGTTAATAAGATAATCACAACACATTGTAAGCATCATCAGATGTACATAGAAGTTTCCATAACAGCCATTGAAAAGGCTAACCAATATAGCTGGAAGAGAGGGTGAAAATCAGCAGAGACCTTTTAAGGAAATATTGAGGGAGGGTGAATTAATTTTTGAATTACCAGTAAAAGTTAGTCCCATGAATATTGAAAACAAGGGCATTCATTCCAGGTTATTGAAGGGACAGGAATAGGGAATGGATAAGGAAAAAAAATGGTTTCTTGGAGAAACAAAAGTTTGTAGATGAGGAACACTTAATGGGTTTTTATTTTCTTCTGGAGTATGAACATGGTAAATTTCTCCTGGGATCTGTTGAAGCAGGGGTCAGGAACAAGTAAAGATTTAAAAATAGCTCCTAAGAGTTAAGGGGGAAACTTGAGAATATGTCCAAGTGTTAGGCAAGGTTCAGTTTAAATTTAAGACTGAATTTGATCATTGTTAGTGAATACAATACATTTATGAACATACATTAGTTCATAAAATGTGAGCAATAGTCTCAAAGCATAGTAGTCTTCATGCTAAAATTTTAAAAAAGAGCACTTGGTGGATTTTTTAAAACTTTAAATGGGTGTTTGTGGGAAATAAAGAGTATAAGTGTTGAAGAGAGAAAAAATAGTAAAACTAATGGCTTAAATTATTGAGCTAAGTATTTTTTAATAAGGGTATTATTTTTTAATTGTTTGCCATGGTCCTGAATATTGTAAATGATCGGTATTGTAGCTAGAATTGCACTTACATATTTCAGGAGAACCCTCTTCACTGTGACACCCAAAAATGTACCTGCATATTTTTACAGCTGTTTCCAAATATAGAAAATCATTGGCTAAATTAGGTAGAAAAGATTGCTAAGGCAAGGTAAAATATCTTGGGATATCTTGGGTATATTTTCTGAAAGTGATAGCAAATTTTAATTTTATCTTCATGAAGTATGATTCTGTGGCTATGGAAAGAGGAAAGCTTAATGCAGACAAAAACTTACCTGGGCAGGGGCCAAAATTTTAAAATAATTTAATACTTCATAATTTCCAAGTTCTCTACATACTTTAGTGAAAAGACAGAAGAGATATAGCCTGTGAAATCAACAACAGGAGATTTGCCATGGAGGTTCTAGAGATTGTCAATAATAGATGAGAATTATTACTCTAGCTATGGATGGGATTAGAAAATTTGTAGGATCTTCTGCCTCCTTGTCTGCAATGAAAGATAGTTTCTTGTGTTTCAGAATAGGTAATATTCTAGAATGAGCATAACATTTATGAAATATATGCACTGTCCAACTTTCATAGCAAGACAGATTTACTTTTTCAAATCTTAATACTCTTGATGTTTTTAAAGTTTTCATATGTCTTAATTAAAGTTTACATTAATATGTGTCCTGTGTTTGTAGCATATTAAAACTGCTAAAGTTGTGGAAAAGACAGAAAAGAAGGACATTGAATTCCCAAACCAAAATTTCAGTAAGTTCGTTTTGGTTTAATTTAAGTTGCTTTAAAATATAGAGAGAGCTGGGTATAGTGGCGCATTCCGGTCATCCCAATGACTTGGGAGGTTGACACAGGTAGTTCACAAGTTCAAAGCCAGCCTCAGCAACTTATGAGACCTTGTCTCAAAATGAAAAAAAAAAAGAGCTTGGGGTATTGCTTAATGGTTAAGTACCCCTGGGTTCAGTTCCTGGTACCTAAATGAATAAACAACAGAGATGAACTCCAGGACATTGTTCCTGAATCACAGGCAGTGGCAACAATAGATAAACCTGTGTAAATGAGAAAATCCATCAAATCATGTAATATATATTGTTATTTTTAGATGAATATAACAGATTTGAGAAATGTAATATTTGTTATAGCATTGATCTTGTTCAGTTATTTAGCCCCACTGACTTTCATTGAGTTGAAAAAGAAAAAAATTATAATGAGTGTGTTTTGGTATATGCCAGGAACTTTTGAGGTTGCACAGAAATAGAAGAAAATTTCTGTTTCCATTAAATTGGGGCCTGAGGGCTGGGGTTTTGGCTCATAGGTAGAGCACTTGCCTAGCATGTGTGAGGCACTGGATTTGATCCTCGGCACCACACAAAGTAAAATAAAGACATTGTATCCACCTATAACTAAAAAATAAATAAATAAAAATTGGGGTTTGAGATGGAGGAAGCAAGAGATCAGTATCCAAATTTGTGGATCTTTATGGAATTCTACACTAACCCCCATTAGACTCTTCCCAACTATATGAAAAATGAAAATATCATTTTTGTTTTATTTAGATGAACTCCAGGACATTGTTTCTGAATCACAGGCAGTGGGAAAAATAGATAAACCTGTGTAAGTATGAGAAAATCCATCAAATCATTTAGTATATAATGTTATTTTTAGATGAATATAACAGATTTGAGAAATGTAATATGTAATATTAGTCAAAGCATTAATCTTACTCAGTTATTATAAAAGTACAATGGGAAATGGTCTATACTTATTTCCATATTAACCAACATAACTCTTTTCAAGTTGACAGATTTTAAAAGGATGAGATTTTTTAAATGTAATGTATGAATGTGAAAAAATTTAACTTGGTTTAAATACACAATAGAATGTATGAAAAGTGAGATATATTTAGGTGGATATTCAAGTAGTTGGAGTAGTAGTACTTTTCTAATTTTTTAATCAGACAGTTATAAATTTTAATTTTTGTCCTGTCTTACGAAATTATTTTCATGTTTAAACAGACTGTTTTCAATAAACATTGACTAAATAAAAGTCAAGGTCTTAAGAGTCGTATGCTAGTTTTTTGTAATATAGTAAGCAAATGAATTTATTTTCTAGGCTGCCTGGTGTTTTAGACAACATCTGTGAAAATAAAATGAACTCGAAATGGGCATGTTGGACACCTGTAGCAACTATTAAACTATGTGATAACCAAAGAGTCGATACTTTTTCAGGAGAAACATTCAGTCAAGGTGAAACATAGCTTTGTATGCATGTGGTGGTAGTACAAAGAAATAATAACTTCCTTGGATGTCTAACAAGTATTTGGGGTTTTAACAAATTTTAATTATTTCCAGGCACAATGGCACACACCTATAATCCCAGCTACTCAATAGGCTAAGGCAGGAAGATTGCAAGTTTGAGGCCAGCCTTGGCAATTTAGTGAGACCCTGTCTCAAAATAAAAAAGGAGCTCGGATGTATCTCAATGGTAGAGCATACCTGGGTTCAATTCCCATTACTGCAAAAAATAAAAAAATATTATAAATTTATGCATTTTATTTAAGAATTAATTTCTCGTCTTTCCATTAGATATTGATATCAACAAGCAATATACTAAACAAAAATCATCTTCTATATCTGATGATGATTCTGAAGAAACAGAAAATGTAAAATATACGAAAGAAATAGTGGAGCCTAACAAAATATACAAAGCAGAAGAATTGTGCAAAAGAAACAATCAACAACAAAATCATCCACAGTATTCAGAGCAGAAGAATACTGAAAATACCAAGCAGAGTGACTGGCACGTTGAATCTGAAACAACTTTTAAGTCAGTTCTTCTAAATAAGACAATTGAAGAATCTCTGATCTATAGGAAGAAATACATATTGTCAAAAGATGTGAATCCTGCTATTTGTGATAAAAGCCCTTCTCCTAGAAAAAATGTGAAAAGTCAGAGAAAATCAGGGAAAGCAGTGACTTTGGAACTTAATTCCTGGGAATTGAAAGAAAAACAAATGGTGAGCTTTCAGTGAGTTTTGATGTCTTCATACCAATAAGGTGCCTACTTAATTACATCAGAAAGTGAAAGTTGATTGCTGCATATTTAATGTGTGTAATGCCTTATTCTTTGATTGAATGTATAAACCCTGAGAGTAGGTTTCCCCTTATCCTCCTTACTCATTTCTCCCTAATCCAGCCCTGATAGAACAGTATTTGATCCATATTTCTCCCTAATCCCAGCTCTGATAGATCAGTATTTGACCCATGCAGACATGTGTAGAATAAATGAACCCTGAAGTTTCTATCTCTTCTCTTTGGGTTCCTCCCATTCTCTCCTTTTGAATACACATACCAAGCAATTCTTTCTTCGTTTTTATAAATGGTTTTTTCCGCTATAACTAACCTACCAAAGAGTAGGGCTTGTGTTTATTCAGCCTTTGTTTTTCTGCATGTCCTATATTACACATATTAGCATCTTAAACACTTCTTGGATGAACGCATTAAATCTTTACAAGGGTTTGCAGGAAATGATGTAAATAACTTAGAGACTGTCTTCTGCAATTGTTGCTCAGTCTTTTTTTTTTTTAATTTTTTATTGTTGGTTGTTCAAAACATTACAAATTTCTTGACATATCATATTCCACACTTTGATTCAAGTGGGTTATGAACTCCCACCTTCACCCCATACACAGATTGCAGAATCACATCAGTTACACATCCATTGATTTACATATTGCCATACTAGTGTCTGTTGTGCTCCGCTGCCTTTCCCATCCTCCACCATCCCCCCTCCCCACCTCTCCCCTCCCCTCCCCTCCTCTCTCTCTACCCGCTCCACTGTATAACCCTGAGGGTCTCCTTCCATTTCCATGCAATTTCCCTTCTCTCTCCCTTTCCCTCCCCCCTCTCATCCCTGTTAAATGTTAATCTTCTTCTCCTGCTCTTCTTCCCTACTCTGATCTTAGTTACTCTCCTTATATCAAAGAAGACATTTGGCATTTGTTTTTTAGGGATTGGCTAGCTTCACTTAGCATAATCTGCTCTAATGCCATCCATTTCCCTGCAAATTCTATGATTTTGTCATTTTTTAATGCAGAGTAATACTCCATTGTGTATAAATGCCACATTTTTTTTATCCATTCGTCTATTGAAGGGCATCTAGGTTGGTTCCACAGCCTTGCTATTGTGAATTGTGCTGCTATGAACATCGATGTAGCAGTGTCCCTGTAGCATGCTCTTTTTAGGTCTTTAGGGAATAGACCAAGAAGGGGAATAGCTGGGTCAAATGGTGGCTCCATTCCCAGCTTTCCAAGAAATCTCCATACTGCTTTCCAAATTGGCTGCACCAATCTGCAGTCCCACCAGCAATGTACAAGTGTACCCTTTTCCCCACATCCTCGCCAGCACTTGTTGTTGTTTGACTTCATAATGGCTGCCAATCTTACTGGAGTGAGATGGTATCTTAGGGTGGTTTTGATTTGCATTTCTCTGACAGCTAGAGATGGTGAGCATTTTTTCATGTACTTGTTGATTGACTGTATGTCCTCCTCTGAGAAGTGTCTGTTCAGGTCCTTGGCCCATTTGTTGATTGGGTTGTTTGTTCTCTTATTGTCTAATTTTTTGAGTTCTTTGTATACTCTGGATATTAGGGCTCTATCTGAAGTGTGAGGAGTAAAGATTTGTTCCCAGGGTGTAGGCTCCCTATTTACCTCTCTTATTGTTTCTTTTGCTGAGAAAAAACTTTTTAGTTTGAGTAAGTCCCATTTGTTGATTCTAGTTATTAACTTTTGTGCTATGGGTGTCCTATTGAGGAATTTGGAGCCCGACCCCACCGACTGTAGATCGTAGCCAACTTTTTCTTCTATCAGACGGCGCGTCTCTGATTTGATATCAAGCTCCTTGATCCATTTTGAATTCACTTTTGTGCATGGCGAGAGAAAGGGATTCAGTTTCATTTTGTTGCATATGGATTTCCAGTTTTCCCAGCACCATTTGTTGAAGATGCTATCCTTCCTCCATTGCATGCTTTTAGCCCCTTTATCAAATATAAGATAGTTGTAGTTTTGTGGATTGGTTTCTGTGTCCTCTATTCTGTACCATTGGTCCACCTGCCTGTTTTGGTACCAGTACCATGCTGTTTTTGTTACTATTGCTCTGTAGTATAGTTTGAAGTCTGGTATCGCTATACCGCCTGATTCACACTTCCTGCTTAGCATTGTTTTTGCTATTCTGGGTCTTTTATTTTTCCATATGAATTTCATGATTGCTTTCTCTATTTCTACAAGAAATGCCTTTGGGATTTTGATTGGCATTGCATTAAACCTATAGAGAACTTTTGGTAATATCGCCATTTTGATGATGTTAGTTCTGCCTATCCATGAACAGGGTATATTTTTCCATCTTCTAAGATCTTCTTCTATTTCTCTCTTTAGGGTTCTGTAGTTTTCATTGTATAAGTCTTTCACCTCTTTTGTTAGGTTGATTCCCAAGTATTTTTTTTTTTTTTGAGGATATTGTGAATGGAGTGGTTGTCCTCATTTCCATTTCAGAGGATTTGTCGCTGATATACAGGAATGCCTTTGATTTATGCGTGTTGATTTTAAATCCTGCCACTTTGCTGAATTCATTTATTAGCTCTAATAGTTTCTTTGTAGAGCCTTTTGGGTCTGCTAGGTATAGAATCATGTCAACTGCAAATAGTGATAATTTAAGTTCTTCTTTTCCTATTTTTATGGCTTTAATTTCTTTCGTCTGTCTAATTGCTCTGGCCAGTGTTTCGAGAACTATGTTGAACAGAAGTGGTGAGAGAGGGCATCCCTGTCTTGTTCCAGATTTTAGAGGGAATGCCTTCAGTTTTTCTCCATTCAGAATGATGCTAGCCTGAGGCTTAGCATAGATTGCTTTTACAATATTGAGGTATGTTCCTGTTATCCCTAGTTTTTCTAGAGTTTTGAACATAAAGGGATGCTGTACTTTGTCGAATGCTTTTTCCGCATCTATCGAGATGATCATATGGTTCTTATTTTTAAGTCTATTGATGTGGTGAATAACATTTATTGATTTCCGTATATTGAACCAGCCTTGCATCCCAGGGATGAATCCTACTTGATCATGGTGCACAATTTTTTTGATATGTTTTTGTATCCGATTCGCCAGAATTTTATTGAGGATTTTTGCATCTAGGTTCATTAGAGATATTGGTCTGTAGTTTTCTTTCTTTGAAGTGTCTTTGTCTGGTTTAGGTATCAGGGTGATGTTGGCCTCATAGAATGAATTTGGAAGTTCTCCCTCTTTTTCTATTTCCTGAAGTAGCTTGAAAAGTATTGGTATTAGTTCCTCTTTAAAGGTTTTGTAAAACTCTGCTGTATACCCATCCGGTCCTGGGCTTTTCTTAGTTGGTAGTCTTTTGATGGTTTCTTCTATTTCCTCAATTGATATTGGTCTGTTTAGGTTGTCTATATCCTCCTGACTCAATCTGGGCAGATCATATGACTTAAGAAATTTATCGATGGCTTCACTATCTTCTAATTTATTGGAGTATAAGGATTCAAAATAATTTTTGAAATCTTCTGTATATCTGAAGTGTCTGTTGTGATATTGCCTTTTTCATCCCGTATGCTAGTAATTTGAGTTCTCTCTCTTCTTCTCTTCCCTAGCATCGCTAAGGGTCTGTCGATTTTGTTTATTTTTTCAAAGAACCAACTTTTAGTTTTGTCAATTTTTTCAATTGTTTCTTTTGTTTCGATTTCATTAATTTCAGCTCTGATTTTAATTATTTCTTGCCTTCTACTTCTTTTGCTGTTGTTTTGCTCTTCTTTTTCAAGGATTTTGAGATGAAGTATGAGATCATTTATTTGTTGGTTTTTTCTTTTTTTAAGGAATGAACTCCAAGCAATGAATTTTCCTCTTAGAACTGCTTTCAGTGTGTCCCATAGATTCCGATATGTTGTGTCTGTGTTTTCATTTATCTCTAAGAATTTTTTAATTTCCTCCTTGATGTCTTCTATAACCCATTGATCATTCAGTAACCTATTGTTCATTCTCCAAGTGATGTATGCTTTTTCCTTCCTTCTTTTATCGTTGATTTTCAGTTTCATTCCATTATGATCAGATAAGATGCATGGTATTATCTCTACTCCTTTATATTGTCTAAGAGTTTCCCTGTGACATAATATATGATCTATTTTTGAGAAGGATCCATGTGCTGCTGAGAAAAAAGTGTAACTGCTTGATGTTGGGTGGTATACTCTATATATGTCAATTAAGTCTAGGTTATTAATTGTGTTATTGAGTTCTATAGTTTCCTTATTCAACTTTTGTTTGGAAGATCTGTCCAGTGGCGAGAGAGGTGTGTTGAAGTCTCCCATGATTTTTATATGGTGGTCTATTAGACTCTTGAATTTGAGAAGAGTTTCTTTGACGAACGTAGCTGCACCATTGTTTGGGGCATAAATATTTATGATTGTTATGTCTTGTTGGTGTATGGTTCCCTTAAGCAGTATGTAGTGTCCCTCTTTATCCCTTTTGATTAACTTTGGCTTGAAATCTATTTTATTTGATATGAGTATGGACACACCTGCTTGTTTCCGAAGTCCATATGAGTGATATGATTTTTCCCAACCTTTCACCTTCAGCCTATGTATGTCTTTTCCTATCAAATGCGTCTCCTATAGGCAGCATATTGTTGGGTCTTGTTTTGTGATCCATTCTACTAGCCTGTGTCTCTTAATTGGTGAGTTTAAGCCATTAACATTTAGGGTTATTATTGAGATATGGGTTGTTCTTCCAGCCATATTTGTTTATTTCTGTTACTAAACATGGTTTGTTTTCCTCTTTGATTATTTTCCCCCCCTTTACTGTCCTACCTCCCACTGTTGGTTTTCATTGTTATTTTCCATTTCCTCTTCCTGTAATGTTTTGGCGAGGATGTTTTGAAGAGATGGTTTTCTAGCTGCGAATTCTTTAAACTTTTGTTTATCGTGGAAGGTTTTAATTTCATCCTCCATCCTGAAGCTTAATTTCGCTGGATACACAATTCTTGGTTGGAACCCATTTTCTTTCAGTGTTTGAAATATGTTATTCCAGGATCTTCTAGCTTTCAGAGTCTGTGTTGAAAGGTCAGCTGTTATCCTGATTGGCTTACCCCTAAATGTAATCTGCTTCCTTGTAGCTTTTAAAATTCTCTCCTTATTCTGTATGTTGGGCATCTTCATTATAATGTGTCTAGGTGTGGATCTCTTATGATTTTGCACATTCGGCGTCCTGTAGGCTTCTAGGATTTGGGATTCTGTCTCATTCTTCAAGTCTGGGAAATTTTCTCGTATTATTTCATTGAATAGACCGCTCATTCCTTTAGTTTGGAGCTCTGTACCTTCCTGTATCCCAATGACTCTTAAGTTTGGTCTCTTAATGTTATCCCATATTTCTTGGATGTTCTGCTCATGGTTTCTTAACAGTCTTGCTGAGCTGTCTATGTTCTTTTCCAGTTGAAATACTTTGTCTTCATTGTCTGATGTTCTATCTTCTAAGTGTTCTACTCTGCTGGTAGTATTCTCCATTGAGTTTTTAAGTTGGTTTATTGCTTCCTGCATTTCTAGGATTTCTGTTTGTTTGTTTTTTATAACCTCTATCTCCCTGTATAGTTGATCCTTTGCTTCCTGGATTTGTTTGCATAATTCATTGTCGAAGTGATCTTTCATTGTCTGATTTTGCTGTCTAATGTCTTCCTTGATACTCCAGATCATCTGAAGCATGTATATCCTGAATTCTTTATCTGACATTCCATCTGCTGCAGCTGTTACCTCTTCTAATGTTGCGTTGACCTGCATTGCTTGTGGTCCTTTCTTTCCTTGTCTTTTCATACTGCTTGCGTATCTTTCCTGCAGGCGCGGGCGGCGGCTCTGCTCTCTCCTTATTCCAATTGGGGTGTCGCGACTACCACGCCGGCAGGTCACTGGGCCTGTTCTGGGCGCTGGCGGCGGCTCTGTTCTGCCCCTACTCCAATTGGGGTGACGAGTGTACCACGCCAGCAGGCCACCGGGCCTGATCCGCCGGTCGGTTGCAGGTTTGCCTACCCTGCAGGCGCGGGCGGCGGCTCTACTCTGCCCCTACTCCAAATGGGGTGACGTGTCTGTCCTACCGGCAGGCCACTGGCCTGTCCCGCTGGTCGGTCGCAGATCTGCCCACCTTTCGGGCACGGGTGTTGGCTCTGCTCTGCCCCTACTCCAATTGGGGTGTCGTGGCTACCCCGCCTGCAGGTCGCTGGGCCTGTTCCTGGCATGGGCGGCGACTCTGCTCTGCCCCTACTGCAATTAGGGTGGTGTATGTACCACGCCGGCAGGCTCCTGGGCCTGATCCGCCGGTCTGTCGCAGGTCTGCCTACCTTGCAGGCCCGGGCGGCAGATCTGCCCTGTCCCTCCTACCACGCCTGCGGACCCCTGGGCCTAATCTGCAGGTTGGTCACAGGTCTGCTCACCCTGCGGGCACGGGTGGCGGTTCCGCTCCGCCCCCACTCCAATTGGGTTCACGTGACCACCACACCGGCAGGGCCTGATCCGGGCGTGGGCGAAGGATCTGCTCTGCCCCTACTCCAGTTGGGGTGATGTGTGTACCACGCTGGCAGGCCACTGGGCTGACCCGCCAGTCTGTCACAGGTCTGTTTACCTTGCAAGCGCGGGTGGCGGCTCTGCCCTGCCCCTCCTACGACGCCCGTGTACCACTGGGTCGCGGGTCTGCCCACCTTGTGGGCGCGGGTGGCGGCTCCGCTCCGCCCCCTCTCCAATTGGGGTCACGCGGTCACCACGCTGGCGAGCTGCTGGGCCTGCTCCGGGCGCTGGCGGCGGCCTGGCTCCTCTCCTCTGGCTCGACGACAAATCGAGGAGACTCGGGTGTCTGTGCCTCACCCCCCCTACCAGGAGACTGTTTCTGTCGCCGCTGGTATTGATGAAGTTCTCTCCTCCGCCGCTTTCTGATGACATCAGATCTCTGCCATGTTGGTATTCTGTGCGAATGGCAGCTTTTCGTTCCCCTTGCCGGGCAACCAAAGCAACGGGTGAGTCCTGACCGGCCCTCAGCAGGACCCGGACCGAGAAGCAGTTTCCGCGGACTCCTAGCCCTGGGCCAGGGCAGTTCCGGGAGCCGGAACTCTGCCGCTCTGTGCTCGGTGTATGCTCCAATAAGAGTAGGCTCCACGAAGCAGCCCCCGCGGGCTCAGTTCCGGGAGCCGGAACTCGGCCGTTTGGTGCTTGGTGTATGCTCTGATAGGAGCAGGGTCCAAGAAGCCTTTTGCTCATTCTTATTGGAGCCCCAGCTTTATTTTTCAGACTAAATCATCTAAGTATTACATCTCCAACACAGTTTAAACTACTCTGCATCACACTTACACAGAAGAAAATTTTACTTTTTGTAAAAGTTGTCATGACTTTTTGTAATTGCTATCAAGATAGAGATTAAGGAAAATTTTTTTAACACAATTTGCTTTTTGCTATTCCTATGATAAGTTTTTTTTAGGTTTAGATTTTCATTTATCCTCTGAAAATACTACTAATACCTGAGTTGTCAGATTTCTGGAGTCAATGTAAAATGTTTATACCTTGTGATTTAGACATTATTTAATTTGTTGACAGCCTCCTTTAAAAAATTTTTTTTAACCTACAATCTACTTTTCATGTTTAATTTGTGTGCTTTCTTCCATATATTCCTTTGGGCTTTTGGGGGGTTTTTTGTTTTGTTTTTTTGTTTGTTTGTTTTTTTTTTTTTTTGATTCCTAGTATGGTGTTCTTTTCTCTTTAGACTCTTAGCTGCTATTTAGTTCCCTCAATCTCAGAGGAAGTAAGATTCCAACTGTCCAAACACAGTTATGTCCTTCAATTTTAATTTGAAACTTTTTTTTGGTGGAGTAAGTGTATTAGAAACATTTCACAAAATTTTCCTGATATAGTTATTTCTTTTTTATGGAAGTGCAGAAACTTAATCCTCTATTCTAAGCTGTGGTATGATATTTTAAAAATCTATTTGCTGTTTTCAGAGGTTCTCGTCATTTCTTCGTACTTTATGTATCACTACACAATATTTCCTGCCAGTTTAATGGATCACTCTAAAGTAATCATCAGTCTGACTTTGCCTTCCTACTTAGTATATCACAGAGTAAATCTCTGTAGTTCAGATTTCCCACCCTGGCTCTAATGATATTGAAAGTTCTGAAATCACACTATTTTTTTTTTGAGGTTACAGACAGATTTATTTAGGAAAGCAAGGATACATTCAAGAGAGAATGGGGGCTACTCTGACCTTCCAGTTCCTCTTCAATTATTTCTACAGCTTATCTAGGCCAGGGTATCACCATACGTAGGCTCTGCTTGCCATCTCCTTAACAGAAGGGATGAAGAGGAGGTGACCTTGACACATACACCCCTCACAGCTACTCTGTGACAAGAGCAGGATCTGCTGGTGGAAAGGGAGCATCAGCTAGCTACCCCTTGGTCTGGGGACCGTAGCTAGGGACTGGACAGGAGGACTGAATTCAGGGTGGAGTTGCACAGTTTTGTACCAGTTTTTCTAGCCTTTGTTTTGAACTTGGTGTTGCTTTTTTTCAAGTAAGGGTGAGTGTGGACCACCCAGGACAAGGGCTGAGAGCGTGGCTGGGTTGCTGGGGAGTTCATGTTTGCACTTCCAACATTCATGGGCATTCCCTGTGTTCCCACAGCTCCTGGGCCCTCCTCTTTGGGGACTTGGACTTTTTAATTTTGCTTTCTGCACCTCCAAATTCCTATCTCACTACTATGTGGGAGGGACTAGGTTACCATGGAACAAAAGACAGGACCTTAAAGAGAGAAGCAAGTCCTAACAGCGTGGCCAGCAATCCAGTCAGGGCCTGTAGGGGGACAATGTGAACAGAGAAGGGACTGAACCCAATTTGAAGGGGACTCAGGGGAAGACAGCCCCTCTGTAACCACCCACACTCCAGTTGAATCCAACTACCTTCCATTCTTATATGCACCGGGCTGTGTTCTCTCCCCGGGAGGGGACGGGACACGACATATCCCTGAACACTCCTCCCCACCACCCTGTGACAAATTCCTCTGTTCTGACCTTCCCCACCTGGTTGAGCTCTGTCCTCCTCTGCAAAACCACTCCTGAAGCAGAGTTGACCCCTGCCTGAGCCCCTCCAGCCCTGCAGAAACCTCATCCCAACGTCCATTTCATCCTCACACTATACTTCTTGAGATTATCAGCATGAAGACATGGTTTACTCGTCTTAATAAAAAATACAGTAAAAATAAGCCTCCTTTAATAAGTAATAAATTATCATGTACTATACATGACACATGATAATTTATTACTTATTTATAAAAGCATATGGACTTCAAAATGGTTAAAAAGTTTATTATGCCTATATTGCTACAATTTAAAAAACTCCAAATACCTTTTATTTAGAAAAAAAAAGTAAATATAAAATCAGGAGACCTTATATCTTTAAGAGTATTGTTAGAATTTTAAAATTATTCTGATACTTTTTTTAAAGTTAATAGACTTTGTTAGAAGAGTTTCACATTTACAGAAAAAAATGAGTGGAATGTAAAGAGACTTATCATATTTTCCCTTATCCATTTCCCATATTAACATCTTGCATTTAAGTCATGTATTTGTTAGAATTGATGAATCATTATCGAAACATTATGATTATTAACTAAAGTCCATTATTAACTAAAGTTCAATCTCTGTTGTATATTCTGTGGGCTTTGATAAATATGTGATAACATGTATACACTGTTACAGTATCATACAAAATCGTTTCATTGCCTTTCCACCAGCAGATCCTGCCTTAAAATTCCCATGCTGCACTTATTCATTTCTCCTGCCAAAATCCTGGGAAACCACTATTCTTTTTACTACATCCATAGCTTTTTTTTTTCTTTCCAGAATGCCATGTGTTTGGAATTTTATAGTATGTAGTCTTTTCAGAGGTTTCTTTCACTTAGCAAATGCATTGGAGGTCTCTTAATGTCTTTACGTGGCTGTTTTGGTTGTTGTTTCTTTTTTTTTTTTTAGTACTGAATTATATTCCATTTTGTGGATTTAACAAGGTTTATTTTCACCTTTTGAATTTGCTTGGTTGCTTTCACATGTAGGCAGTCATGAATAAAACCACAAAACATTTATGTGCAGGTTTCTTTGTGAACATCAATTTTTAATTCATTTCGGAGAAATACCAGGGAGCATGATTGCCGAATCATATGGTAAGAATATGTTCAGTTTTGTTAAAAAACAAAACAAAACAAAGACACCACCAACAAAAACTGCTGTCTTCCCAAGTAGCCATACCCTTGCATTCCTGGCAGCAAGGATTGGGAGTTTGTTGTGTAGTATTTTAATTTGCAGATTTCTAATGACAGGATGTTGTATATACGTCCATGTTTTGCCATCTGACTATTATATTTTGTTTGGTGAGTTGTCACTTAAGACCTTTTCGCATTTAAAAATTGGCTTGATGTGATATTTTTGTGTTTTATTTAAGAGTTCTGTGTATATTTTAGATACCAGTCCTTTATCAAACAGCTGTTGTGCAAGTATTTTCTCCCAGTCTGGGTCATTCTCTAAATGGTGTCTAAGTTTTTAATTTGAATGAAGTCTTATTTTTTTTTTCATGATTTGTGCTTTTGATGTTGTATTTAAAAGGCACTGACAAACCCAAGATGACCTAGATTTTCTTATATGTCATCTGCTAGGAGTTTTCTTGTATTGTAGTTTAAGGCTATGAATCATTTTAAGTTAATTTTTATGAAAGGTATAAGGTCTGTGTCTAGGTTTTGTTTTTTGGTTTGTTTTTTTTTTTTTTTTTGCAAAGTGGATATTTAGTTGTTCCAGCACCATATGTTGAAAAGATAATCCTGTCTCCATTGAATTGCCTTTATTTCTTTGTCAAAGGTCAGTTGACATTATTCATGGAAGTCTATTTCTGGGCTCTTTATTCTGTTCTGTTGATCCTTTGTCTATGCTGCCGTTACTACACCGTGTTGATTTTTACATGACTTGAAGTCATGTAATGTCAGTCTTCTAACTTTTTGTTCTTCATTATTCTGTTGGTTTTTCTGGGATTTTGCTTTTCTGTATAAACTTAGCAATCTATTTGCTCATAACCACAAAATAGCTTGCCTAGGATTCTCATTAGGATTGCATAAAATTTGTAGATCAAGTTAGGAAGAACTGACACCTTGACAGTATTGAACTTCCTATACATATATGTGGAATATCTCTCTGTTCATTTGATCTTCTCTGATTTCTTGCATCAGAATTGTGTAGTCACATATATGTTTTGTTAGAATTATACCTAAAGCAATTCATTTGGGGGGGGAGGGTGCTAATATAAATTGTGTTTTTAATTTTGTTGCTATTTATAAAAACGTTACTGGGAGGAGATTCAAGATGGTAGATTAGAGGAATGCTGCATTCCTAATTCTTTGTGGCTCAGGATTCAAGCAGCGGGAGTACTGTTTCTCAAGAGGGTGAAAGAGTGATTTCACAAAAATTCAATACTGGGTAGTAAGAGTGTCTTAGAGACTCAGAAATTTGGGTGCCTTGAACAAAGAAGAAAGAGTACATTTGAGCCAGGCCATTTGTGGTAGAGGCAGAGGCATGGGTCCACCTCAGAACACAGAGAAGCAAAATGGACAGATTTGGTATGAAAAAACCTATAGATCAGAAAAGCAGCATGAACTTAGCTGATCCAGATGCTGTATTGAACTGGTGTTTGAAAATAACGACTGGTGTTTGAAAAGTGCTCTGTGGCTAGGGAGAGCTGAGGTAGTAGTCATCCTGAGGCAAATATGCTGTAGCTGCTGCTGTGGAACCTCAAGGGTAGAGCAAACATTTCCACGCTGCCCAGGCAAATGCCTACTATGTGGCTTAGGATGTACCTATCAGAATGTGAATGGAACAGGCAGGAAAAGATTGTACCAGGGGAATTCAAGTCAGAAAAACAAAGGGGAGCCCAAGTTGCTTTTCCTACAAGTCTGGCAGCTCAGAAGACCCGATGAAGAGGGTCAGGAATTTGAACAGGGAGATGTGAATACACTCAGGTGCTAAGCCTGGGAAGGCTGTCTTTATGGGCAGCAGAGAGGTTGGAGGATGGACTCCCCTGTCCCAAGAGTAGAATTCTAGGGAGGTTCCTGAGATCCCAATTTTCAGAGCAAAGCAACTGCCTGGCCCCCTGTTGTGTTGGTCTAATCTCTCCAGAGCAGACACCACCCAGCAAAGCCCCTAAGGCCTGAATAGACCTAAACTCCAGCCCCTGGAAATCCCCTCATTGAACTCTGCAGCAGCCCAGTCTTGGGAGTGCATTGATCTGGTCTGTGTGGACAACTCCAATTAACAATACTTCCAACTGCATCCTATCTTATATGGTAAGAAGGGAAGCTGAGCTATTTCCATGAGCCTCAGACTTAGGCCACTCCAATGGCTAGGTCAGTGAAAGCAACACAAAAAAGAGGAAAAGGTTAAGAATCTTCAGCCCTTGCTTGTGTGGAGATTCAAGATGGAATATTAGAGGAATGCTGCAATTCATTTGCTTGTGTGCGATCTCTCATTCTCTCTCTGTCTCTTGCAGACCATTTTGACCACATCAGTGGAAACACTTCCTTTATTTTTCATTAAGAATCATTTTTTTCCGCACGCGCGTGTGTGTGTGCACGCGCGCATACACACACACTTGCTGTGCTGATTGTGTATATTCGTATTTCTCATTTTTAGTATTTTTTATTAAAACATGATAATTATCCCATATTTATACCCCTTTCCCTCTTTCTTCCCTCTATCTCATTCTCTTCCTTCCACTACACTGATCTGCCATGTATCTTTATGATGTTCAATCTCCTTCTTGCCACCTTCTTCCCCCTTATTTTGCTCTAGTTTCCACAAATGAAAGAGAATTTTTGGCTTTTGATTTTCTAAGTCTGGCTTATTTCACTTAGCATGATTTTCTCCATTTCCATCCATGTACCAGAAAAAGCCATTATTTTACTCTTTATGGCTGAGTAGAACTCCATTGTGTATATATACCACATTTTCTTGATACATTCATTTGCTGATGGACATCTGGGTTGATTCCATAATTTGGTCATTGTGAACAGTTATTTTTTCTCATCTTGTGTTTTGAGAGTTAGGGGTTTTGATTTATTTATTTAGGTTTTGTTTTTATTGGTTTCTTTCCTTTTTTTCCTCTGCTAACAGCAAAATTTTCTTTTTCTCCTCCCTCCTTTATAACCATCACCTACTATATCTCTTCTGCATTCTGTGTTCCCTTTTAAACATTGTAAACTCACTTCTACCTTATTATATTTTCTTTTCTCTCAATAAACTGTATTTCCACCATCTTTTAGAACTGGTTTATATAACTCCTGCACCCACCATCCATGCTCTTGGAATTACTGCTGTGGATAACATAGTTGACACCTGCTCTTTGCTTTAATGCTCACTCTAGTTCATGGTTATTTATTGTTTTTCTGTTGGCATGTGCTGATTCCTCCATTCCTCTTTGTTATGGTAATTAATATTATAGATGTCATACTAGGAACTGGGTACTTATTGTAATGCTGTGTTTTGTTTGTTGGTTATGCTATTGTTTGTTCCCCCTATTTTGTGAGATGCTAAGGACCTACAAGGACATGAGGAGTTGACAGGGTAGAGACTCTGGTGCTTGCTTCATATACATATTAATATTCAAACTTCAGCTATACTTTAATACTAAGAACAGAAGAGACAAAAACCCAAACTAATGACCAATCCCCAAGTAGAAAGGGATGAGAGTAAGCCCTTAGGTTCTACTCACAGACATCCACTGCTACAATAAAAACGGAGAAGTAACACAAAGGCTGTGGATGCCACACTTATGAAGGGGGTCTCAATCTAGATCATTCTAGTATGCTTTAGCAAGGCTGTGCCTTAAGAAGGCTCACATGTAAGAGTGGAAGAGAAATCCATTCAAACATATGCCTAAAACCTAACACAGGAATATAAGAAATATGAGAAAACAGGGTAATACAATACCTGCTAAGGTTCACCAGCAATTGACCTCAAAGATATTGAAGTGGATGAAATTCTAGATAAAGAATTCAAAAGAATAATTATAAAAATGATCAATGAATTCCAAGAGAACACAGGAAAACAACTGAATGAATTAAGAAGCCAGTACAGGATATGAATGAGAAATTGATTAAGAACATAGAGATATTAAAAAAGATCCAAATGTGCAGGTGAAAGTCTAATAGAGTAGACCGTGCTGAAGACAGAATATGAGTTGGAAAATAAAAGTGGCCAGGCTTGAACATTCAGGCAATATTAAAGAACATAAGTAACTATGACCAGAATATACAAGACATCTGGGACAACATTAGTAGACCTAGTTTAATTCATTGGAATTGAGGCAAGTTGTGAGATGCTGGCTAATGGAAAGGACAACTTCTTCAGGTAAATAATTACAGAAAAATCTTCTAAACCTTGACAATTAGATGAACATCTAGATATAGGCTACATTCAGAATCCCAACTAGACAAGGAAGAAAAAAAAAAACCTCTCTCAAACACATTATAATTAAAATGCCTTACATACAGAGCAAGGATAGGATTTTAAAAGCTCCAAGAGAAAAATGTCAGATCTCATATAGAGGCAAGCCAACTAGAATTACTCTGGATTTCAGAACACAGTCTCTAAAAGCCAGGAAGACTTGGAATGCTGGTGTTCCAAGTCCTGAAAAAGTAACTTTCAACCAAGATTGCTATATCTAGCAAAGCTATTCTTCATAATCAAAGGAAAAATAAAATTCTTCTGTGATAAGATTAGAATGCTGGTATACTGAACCAGCATACAGAATTAAAGATTCTCTGTACAGAAAAATAAAAAACAACCCCAGAGCTCACAAATGAACAAATCTCATTTGAACAATAGCTAAGCAAATGAGAAACAGGACCAAATAAAACAATACAAATAAATCAAAATGGCAGGAATTAATAAACCTCTCTATAACAACTTTTAATATAAATGGCCTCAACTCTCCAATTGAAAGACATAAGCTGGCAGAATGGACCAAAAAATAAGATACAACTATATGTTGTTTCTAAGGGACTCACCTTACAGGCAAAGACAGTCACAGGCTGAAAGTGAAAGGGATAGAAATTGATGTACTATGCGAATGAAGTCCAAAAGCAAGCAGGGGTAGCTACTGTCATATCTGACAAGCAGAATTTAAATTAAAATCAATCAGAAGAGTCAGAAGATCACTTCAAACTGGTAAAGGGAACAATCATAAATATTTATGCCTCAAACATTGGTGCAACTAATTATATAAAAAAGAAACTACTTGAATTAAAGCCTCAGACCCCAGTACAATAATCCTAGGTGATTTTAACATACCTCTGTCACCATTTGAAAGGTCATCCAGATATAAACTCAGGAAAGACTCCTGAAAAAATATTATAAATCAAGTGGACTTAAGAGACATCTATAGAATATTTCATCCAACAACAGCTGAATACACAGTCTTCTCAGTAGCTCATGGAACCTTCTCCAAGATAGACCATATTCCAGGCCACAAAGCAACTCTCAGCAAATACAAAAAAATAAATTGATATAATTTCTTCCATCTTTTTCTAAAATATTTATTTTTTAGTTTTAGGTGCCCCATACATGCTAGGCATGTACTCTACCAGTGAGCCACTACCCCAGCCCCAATTTCTTCCATATTATCAGATCATAATAGAATTAGAGATCAAAATCAGAAAACCATCAGACTATATAACATATGGCATAAACGTATAAAAATATGGAGATTAAACAATATAGTTTTAAATGATGAATGGGTAGTAGAAGAAATCAGGAGAAAAGGTAAAAAAAAATTCTGAAATGAAACAGTGATACAACATTCCAGAACCTCTGGGACACCATTGAAGACAGTTCTAAGAGGAAAGTATAGTTATGAGTGCCTATGTAAGAAAATTAGATCCCCAATAAACAACCTAATGATGCATCTCAAGACCCTTGAAAAATAAGAACAAACCAGTAGAAGGAAACAGTTAAGATAATAGCTGAAATCAATGAAATTGAGAATAAAAAATACAAAGGATCAATGAAATGATTTTTTGAAGAGATAAACAAGATTAATAAGCCTTTAGTCAATCTAACCAAAAGAAAAAGAAGACTCAGTAAAGTTAGAGTTGAAAAAGGAGAATCATCACAGACGTCACAGAAATCCAGTGGATCATTAGGGAGTTTTTGAAAAATTCAACAAATTGGAAGACCTAGAAGATATGGATACATTTATAGACACATATGACCTGCCTAAATTGAACCAGGAAGACAGAGAATATAAGCAACATTACTAGTAATGAGAGAGAAGCAGTAATTAAAAAAAAAAACTATCAAAAGCCCAGGATCAGATGTATTCTCAGCTGAATTCTGCCACATCTAAGGAAAAACTAATGTCATTGTCCCTAAACTTCCATGAAATAGATAGCAATGGAACACTTCCAAATTCCAAATTCTATGAAGCCAGTATCACTCACAGATCAAAGCCAGATAAGGACACATCAAGGAAAGCAAACTACACACTAATATCCCTGATGAACTTACATGTAAAAATCCTTAATTAAATATTAGCAAATCATATTCAACATATTAAGGAGATTGTACATCATGACCACGTTGGTTTTATCACAGATAGGTAAGATGGTTCAACATATTCAAATCAATAATGTAATTCATCACATTAATGTAATTAAGCACAAAATCACTCGTCTCAACAGATGAAGAGAGGCCTTTGATAAAATTTAGCACCCATTCATAATAAAAATACTGAAGAAAGTAGGTATTGAAGGAACCTACCCCAACAACATAAAAGACTGTATATGAAAAATCCAAAGTTAATCTCATAGTAAATGGGGCAAAACTGAAGTCATTTCCTTTAAATTCTACAATAAGACAAAGATGTCCAGTCTCATCACTCCTATTTAATGTGGTGCTAGAAATTCTATCCAAAGCAATTAGACTAGAGAAGAAAATAAAAGGAATAAAAATAGAAAAGGAAGAAGTCAATTTATCACTATTTGCAAATGATATGATTCTCAGAAGATCAAAAAAAAACTCTACTGTTATAATAACTTCAGCAAAGTGGCATATTATAATATCAACATACTAAAATCAGTAGCTTTCCAATATCAATAATGTGTCTGCTGAGAAAAAAGTCAGTAAAGGAATTTTTCACCATAGTCATTTTTAAAACCTAGGAATAAATCTCTACCAAGGAGGTAAAAGACCTATACAATGAAAACTATACATCATGGAAGAAAGAAATTGAAGAAAGCAAAAGGAAATAGACTTCCCTTGTTCATAGAGAAGCAGAATTAATATTGTGCAAATAAATGGCTGTATCTCCAAAAGTAATATACAGATTCACTGCAATTCCCATCAAAATACCAATAACATCCTTCATTAAACTAGAAAATAATAGTCCTAAAATTCATCTGGAAGAAAACAAGACCCAGAATATCCAAAGAAATTCTAAGCCAAAAAGCATAATACCTGACCTCAAATTATAGCACAGAACTATAGTAAAAAGAACTGCATGGTACTGGCATAAAAAAACAGACACATGGACCAGTGGTGCATAATAGATAATGCAGAGACAAACCCACACATGTATAGTCATCTGCTACTTGACAAAGGTGCCAGAAACACATTGGAGAAGCAGCCTTTTAAGAAATGGTGCTGGGAACCCGAACTGGTTATCCATATGTTCAAAAATGAAACTAGATTCTTATCTCTTACTATGCACAGAAATTAACTCGGTGGATCAAAGACCAAGGAATTAGGCCAGAAACAATGCAACTCCTAGAAGAAAACTTATAGTAGACATTCCAGCTTATAGGCACAGGCAGTGAATTTCTAAATATGACCTATAAAGCTGAGGAAATTATGCCAAGAGTTAATAAAATTGGCATCAAATTGTAAAGCTTCTGCACAGCAAAGGAAACAAGAATGTGAAGAAAGGACCTAGAGAATGGGGGCAAATTTTTGTGAACCCCTTTTCTTAGAGGATTAATATCCAGAATATATAAAGAACTCAAACACTTAAACCAAAACAACAACAACAACAACAACAAATAATCCAATAATAAATGGGCAAATGAATTAAACACTTCTCAAAAGAAGAAATACAAATGGCCAACAAATATATGAAAAAGTTTTCAACATAATTAGCATTTAGGGAAATACAAACCAAAACCATATTTAGATTTCATCTCACAGCAGTCAGAATGGCAGTCATCAAGAATACAAACAAAGGATTTAGAGGAGATTGTAAAGTAGTACAACCACTATAAGAATTGGTATGGAGCTTTCCTCCAAAGATTGGCATAGTACTACCATATGACCCAGATATACCACTCCTTGGTATTTATTCTAAAGAATTAAAATCATCATACAACAGTGATACATGCATACCCATGTTTATAGCAGCACGGATCACAGTAGTCAAACTATGGAATGAGCTGAGGTATTCACCAGTAAATTATTGGGTAAATAAAACGTGGTATATATACACATGAAGTTTTATTAAGCTGCATGAATGGATGTTGGATTTTTTTCAAATGCTTTTTGTGTATCTGTTGATAAGATTTTTCACCATTAGCTTGTTTATATGATAGATTTCTTGCATACCAGAATACCACTTGGTAGTGGTGCATAGTTTTTTTTTAGTACATTATTGGACTTGATTTGCAAATAATTTGTTGAGAATTTTTGCATCTGTGTTTATGAAAGACACTGGTCTGTAGATTTCTCTTTTTAATGTCTTGGGTTTTGGCATTAGTGTCATACTTGCCTCATAGAATGACTTAGAATGTATTCCGCTTCTCTCTTTTGGAAGATTGTGGAGATTTAGTATCATTTCTTCCTTAAATATTTGGTAGAATTTACCATTAACCCATCTAAGTCAGGCGCTTTTTGTTTTAGGAGATTAATTATAGATTCACTTTCTTTCATACATACAGGAATATTCAAATGATCCATTTATCCTTGCACAAGTTTTGATACCTTGTATCTTACAAGAAATTTGTCCATTTTATATAGTTATAAAATTTGTAGACATGGAGTTCATAATATTCTTTTTACCACTTTAATGTCCAGGTGGTCTAAAATGATGGCCCCTCTTCCTTTATCAATATTAGTAACTTGTGCTGGGATTGTGGCTCAGTGGTAGAGCACTTGTCTAGCGTGCGTGAGGCAATGGGTTCGATCCTCAGCACTATGTATAAAAAGAAAGTTATAAAAAAAATAGTATTTTTCTCTCTCTCTCCCTTAGCTTGGCTAGAAGCTTATCAATTTTATTGACCTTTTCAAAGAACTGGCTTCTTTTTCCTAAAGTTTATTTTATTCTCATGTATAGAATAAAGAAACTACTCTATAGAGCATTCTGCATAGCTTTTATGTTAAAGACTTGTCCTGGTTGGTTCTAATGCTTTACAAAACCCAAACTTACTAATTTTGGCCCTTTTTATTTTTCTTTGTAGATATATATAGAACCAAATTTTTCTTGAATTTTTATATTTGGCCTTTATTCTTCTTTGAAAGTCAACTGGGAGAGTTTTAAAGTAACTTATAAATTGTTTCAGAGAGAAAAGTCAAAAGGAAAAGAATTTACTAATGCAGCAGAAACCTTAATAAGCCAAATTAATAAGAGATACAAACCAAAAGATGACATGAAGTCTACAAGAAAATTAAAGGAGTCTTTGATGGATGGGTATGTTGATTAAAATTTTAGACATAAATATTTTTATAACAGCTAACAACTGAATTATTTTTTTAAATGTTAGTTTTAAGTATGCATTTAAATCATGTAACTATCCAGTAGAAAAAATATAGTTGTTATGAGCAATAGCTGTTTAGATTAAGCAGGAGGGGAATTAAATTTTAAATGTGCCATTCTAGTGATTGGTTACATTTTATAAACTATCAAATAATGCCATATCAATACAGTATACCATTTTAGAAGTAAATCTTTAGGATGCAAGTATCTTACAATTTTATTTATGGACTCTAGTACTGAGAGTACTGAGTAAAACTAAATTTAAATATGTTGCTTAATGAAATATGAAGTTTAAGTGAGCTTATTTAATTGTAAGCTTTCTGTCGAAGGAACCGCTGAGCTAGAGCCAGTCCGCAAGTGAGCTTATTTAAATGAATTATTTTAACATAGTAACTAATGTATTCCTTATTATCTTAAGGTTAATTCCTTTAATGCAAAATGTTCATTTATGAACTATCAGGTTGTTATTTTGGTACTGGGGATTGAACCCAGGGGTGCCTTACCACTGAGCTATATCCCCAATGCTATTTATTTATTTTTGTCTTGAGACAGTGACTGAGTTGCTTAGGGCCTTAATAATTACTGAGTCTGATCTTGAACTTGTAATCCTCCTGCTTCAGCCTGCCAGTTGCTGGGATCACAAGCATATGCCACTGCATGCAGCTGTCAGGTTGTTAATTCAAATTAAAATTAATCCTTGCCCTGTTAATTTAATTAAAATTAATTAATTCTGACATTTAAAAATGACCTTCAGGGCAAAACCATTTTTTAAAAATTGTTTGCTACTTCCTGCTTCACTAATGATTCAACTTATAATTAACTATTTTAGCTGCTATTTTCTCTTAGGAAAGCTGAAAAAATATAGCTGTGGCATTTTGGTTATTTATAACATATTGAATATAGAGTTAGTGACCAAAATATGTTTTGCCTTATATAAAATAACTTTTGAAAAATAATCGATATTTAATTGCTCTTTAAATATTTTCAATGTTTTTTTATAGTGGTTTTTTAAACAAATCTGACCTACAACTTAGTAAGGTAGGTGTCTTTTATTTAATTTCACCAAACCTGTAGTCAAACTTGATATTTGGCTGTAGACACTAAATTAGTATTAAGAAGGAATTGGATGCTTCTTTTATATAAGCTCAATATTTTACTTTTTTGTACATGATTCAGTATGTCCATATCACTGGTTGTTTTTTTTTTTAATTTTATTTTGTGCTAAAATCTGTCTTGACAATTATAGATCCTTCTTAAGTCCTGATTTGGTAAAAAAAAAAAAAATATTTTATCTTCATTGAGGCAAAAATAGTTTTCTTAAATTTATTATTTAAAATTACTTTCTGTAATTTTATCAATTCTGAAGTTTACCCTCTGTAAGTTCCTTTTGAATCTTTTCTCCTTTATGACAACTCCTATTGTCTTTCAGTTCTAATTTCTGATTCCTGAACTGTTACGATAGTCTTTATGTAATTCTCTTTGTTTATAGTGTAATATGTTTCTGTGCCAATCCATTCATTACATTACTTATTCTCATTAACCTTTTTTGAAAGAACTCAAATTCTCATTCCTTCTTTTGTGATTACCAAGATCTTAATATTCATTGGGAGTCTTGCTTTTGAGTCTCTTCTTTGTGAAAAGTTTCCAAGGTCCCCTGACCAAAGAAAAATATATTCAATTGGAAATAAATAATTTTTTGTGCTTTTAAAATTATTTTATTCATTACTATAGGGTTTTCCCTTCTCCTGTCTTACTAGGGTGTAACTGTTTTGAGTCATCTTTATATCTTCTTTTAACATCTTTGTTCACCTTTGTACCTCTATAATACATACATGTATTAACATTTGCATATCCTGTTTTATATGATGTTCTGTAATACCTAGCTGGTATTACTGGTACACAAAAGAGACATGAACATACATACCTGAACACTGGGTAAGTCAGATAAGTGATCAGAGGAATGATATATAGAGAGAGAAAGTTTTGAGAATAATGCAAATAATTCTATATGATATAGCCAAAATTTTAAATTGAAAATAAATCACAAATTAAAATGAATGTTTTAGATTTTAATATTTATAACTTACCAGATGTTAAATTAGTCTTCTGATTATTTTGATTATTTAGCAATATTACTTAACCATAGTTAAATGTAATAAAACAATACAAATATTAATTCATTAAATTTTGTTTAACTTCTTTACTGCCCTCAGTAATTTGTGATCTGGTTGAATATATTTTGAGCTATAATCTATGTGAATAATTGTACACATATTTTCCCCCAAATAATACTTTTTGATTCTTTCACACTAGATTTTACATAAGCCTTAACCTCTTTCAAATTTTTTTATTTAAGAATTTAAAGCAAATGAGAATCTAACAAAATTTAAGCATGCTTGCTTTGAGATTCTAGAATCATTCAAATTTAGCTTACAATACTAGTCAGAACATCATTTATGTATGTATTGTAATATCAGTAAATTTTAAGGAATAAGGTTTGATATTAGATGTATAATTTTATTATGTTTTTAATTAATACATGCATTTAAATCATTTTTCTAGTGTGGATGCTTGTTGTTTTCCTTTTATATATTTAAGGTGCATGAAATGATATTACATAGTGAAATGATTATTGTAGCCAAGAAAATGAACACATCCATTATTTCACATAATTCACCTGTATGTGTGTTTCATAAAAATATGATTTTTATGGGAAAAAACTGAATACAATATAATATTATTAACTGTAGTCCTCATTTTCTATATTAGACTCTAGAATTGATTAATCCCTACCTATTATCCTTTAATCAACTTCTCATTTCCTTCTCCTTGTCCCACTCATGACCACCATTTTACTATTTCTATATATTCAAACTTTACATTCCACATGTGAAATCATGCAGGTTTCTTTCTGTCTGCCTTAATTTCATTTAACATAATACCCTCTATGTATATGGATGTTGTGACAAATGGTAGTATCTCTTTGTTTTAAAGCTGAATAACATTCCTGTGTGTTTGTGTGTGTGTGTGTGTGTTTGTGTGTGTGTTTATTAATTTCCTTATCCATTCATCTGTCAGTACACACTTTAGGTTGTTTCTCTGACTTAGATATTAAAATAATGTCACAAGGAACATGGGAGTGCAGGTATCTTTACAGGTGGTGATTTCATTTTTTGAGGTATATGTTTATTAACTCACATTAAGGAAAATGTTATAAATGCCAGATTTATAGTAGTGTAAGTGCAGATGTAAATGTTAAATAGATGAATATTTAATTGCATATGTGATTTGTTTGCTATGTGGTCAGTAGTAGTCTAAGTTTAAATGGTTTATGTAAACCTTTCGTATTTAGGAAAAAGTTCAGAAAAAAAGTTACAGAAAACTGAAGACTACTTTTGTTAATGTTACTTCTGAATGCCCATTGTAAGTAATTTTTTATTAATCTTTTCATTTTTTTCATATTTAAAGAAACTAAACATTTCTTTTATAATGGAACTAACATTTGTATTTAATTTCACAGGAATGATGTTTATAATTTTAATTTGAATGGAGCTGATGATCCTATTATAAAACTCGGAGTAAGCTAGAAATTAATGTTTATTTTGTACTTATTCAGTAGTTATTTTGCATGTATTATACAGTTAAGAGTGTTTTTGATGTGCATCTTTTATAGATGTACTTTAAAATTTTTTTAAATATGTGAAAATATATTTGGATAACCAGCCTAGGGTATCTCTAGGGATTTTCTAAATGTTTTGCGATAAGGTGGAAAGAAATGAGTGGGAGAAGTAGAGGACTTATTCTATCAAGAAAATCTTTTTTTTTTTTCTGGGACAGGTTTAAAACAAATACTTTTATTTTATTTGTTTTGCTTTGAGTGTATTTTATTGTATTTATTGTATCATTTTAAATATTATTTTCAATTTTTATGATTCTAAGAAATGACAGAAACTAGATTTTGTGCTTATTCCTTAATTTTTGTTTACCTTGACACTAAGAATACTCTTTATTTTTAATGTTTATTCACCATATAGATCCAAGAATTGCAAGCTACAGCTACAGAAGCATGTGTGGATAATTCAATAAAATTGTAGGTGTTTTTATTTTAATAACATAGGTCAGATTAAAACAATTTTAACTTTTTCCCCTCTTAAGTAGCTTGTCCTCACTCTGTTTTTCTAAGAGTTTTTAACATAGGAGAGGAATGAAATTAAAATGCTACTGTCATGATTATTTCTTTTTTTTAGTTTTATTGATTTTATTTTTTTTAAATACATGACAGTGGAATATATTACAATTCTTAATTCACATATAGAGAACAGTTTTTCATATCTTTGTATATAGAGTATGTTAACACCAATTCATGCCTTTATACATGTACTTTATGGGGTTTTTTTTTGCATTACAATTCTTATTACACATATATACCATAATTTTCATCTCTGTTTGTATATAAAGTATGTTGACACCCAATTCGAGTCTTCATACATGTACTTTGGATAATGATATCCATCACATTCCACTGTCCTTGCTAATCCCCTCCCTTTCCCTCCCACCCCTCTTCCCTATCTAGAATTCATCTAATCCTCCCATGCTCCCCTTTCCTACCCCACTATGAGTCAGCCTCCTTATATCAGAGAAAACATTCAGCATTTGTTTATTTGGGATTGGCTAACTTCACTTAGCATTATCTTCTCCAACCCCATCCATTTACCTGCAAATGCCATGATTTTATTCTCTTTTAATGCTGAGTAATATTCCATTTTGTATATATGCCATTTTTTTTATCCATTCATCCACTGAAGGGCATCTAGGTTGGCTCCACAGTTTAGCTATTGTGAATTGTGCTGCTATAAACATTGATGTGGCTGTGTCCCTGTAGTATGCTGTTTTTAAGTCCTTTGGCTATAGTCTGAGGAGAGGGATATATAGCTGTGTCAATTGGTGGTTCCATTCCCAGGTTGTCATGATTATTTCTATCATGATTCTGCTACTTCAACATTTACTTTTTCAGTTAATATGCAAATTTTCTATACTTTGAATTGTTGTGTATTTCTTCAATCCATACACATTATTTTATAACTTACTAAGTTGAGAGGATACGTTACCTGGCCAGAATTATATAGCTAATTAGTGAAAGAGTTGAGACTGAAAACTGAGATCTAATTGTCCAGTGCATGTTGGCTTAAGAAAACAATCATAACAGATATTTTTACATTATTATTTTTGCTTAAGGGTAGGTTCACAGAATCATGATGAACTTCAACCTTCTCTCAAAACAAAAGATGAAAGGGTAAGTTATAATATCCTAATGTATTCTATAAAAATAGCATTTATTTTAATACATTTTAATGCCAAAGATTCTCATCAAAGAAATGGGGAAAAATATTTTTATTTTTTGCTGGGTGCAGTGGCACACACCTGTAATCCCAGTGGCTGAGACAGGAGGGTCTCAAGTTCAAACCCAGCCTCAGCAAAATAGAGTTGCTAAGCAACTTGGTGGGACCTTATCTCTAAATAAAATACAAAATAGGGCTGGGGATGTGGCTCAGTAGTCCAGTACCCCTGAGTTCAAGCCCTGGTACCTCATCCCCCCCAAAAAACATTGTTTTTTCATTCCCTTATGAAATTATCCATTTTAATATAACAACTTCTGTTGTTTTCTTTAACAGTGTTAGGTTATATAGCTGGAAGTATATTGTTTTGATTTTTTTATTTAACACTATCATCAAAATATAAATCTCACTATCTGATCTGTATTTCTGAGTTACTTTCTTGAATAGATCTTTAATGCCAATCCTTAAATTGGTATGTTAAAAAAAAGGAGAAGTTAGATTTCCTGGATTTTGGGGGGAGAAGGTGTTGACTTAAATTCCTTTAATAAGATATTTCTTCATCTCTTTCAAATCTTTTTTTTAAAAAACAGATTATCACAAATCATAAAAATAAAAATCTCTTCAGTGATACTGAAACAGAATATAGGTGTGATGACAGCAAGACAGATATTAGCTGGCTAAAAGAACCAAAATCAAAACCACAGCTTATAGACTATAGCAGAAATAAAAATGTGAAGAAATGTGAAAACGGGAAATCAAGTAAGAAATTATTAGAGAAATAATGCAAATTTATTATTTTGATTGTGTTAAATGTTTTGTTGTTTGATAAGCATACTTTTATATGTAGACCATTTACAACAATATATTCCCTACAAATCGGACAAAACACTATAGTAGTTATGTTTTTGTTTTGTACACTATGGTTATATTTAAATTAATTTTTAATAGGACTGTAAGGACACAAAATTTGATTTAATGTGGTCCTTGGTTCATGACATACTTTCATCACTTTTTTACTCATGGCTCACTTAACTGCTGCTGAGCTAATTGGTTATTGTAAATAGTACACAAAGTACTCGTAAACTCAGAATCCTTAAACAAAACCAGAATTTGAGCCTTGACACTTTCACCTATTTATGATTATTTGCATTTATCATATTTTCTTCTCAGCATCCTGGTTCTCTGCTGTAGCCAGCTTACATGTTTTTTAGGAATTCATTTGGATGCAATAAAAATATATCAGAAGGGAAACAATTTTCAAGTCTTACAAAAAATATTTTCCTACAGTATGGTTTCTATTTTGGTGAAAATGAATCTACTGAAGTAGTTGAATACAAGTTTGAGTTATAGGTTTTGGCTTAAGATAATTACCATTTTTGTAGCTGAATATCAATGTCAATGTTTGCTAAAAGAAAAAGACTTTATATACTTCATTTTTAAAAGAAGACAACTGTTTTTCAATTGAATTTATATTTATTTCAAGGGAATTAGCTTTTATTTAGTTTTAGAATAAAAATAACCAGTGACTGCTAATAGGGTGAAATGGCTTAAAGAGAATTAAAATTATACAAAAATGAATTGGGGAATATACTTAGAAATGAGGCTGAATCTCAAAATGTGAGAGTCCAACCAAATACATCAGAAAGGAAAGGAGCAAGGTTATCATAGGTAAAAGGGACAGGATTATAAAATAGCATAGTAATTCAGGGAATGCAGAATGGGGGTAGTTGTAACATACATAGATCTTATTTGTAACAATAAGAAAGGTGAGGCTAGATCTAGTCATGGAATCTGGAGTTTGAAACTGTGTGTTATAAGCCCAGGAGAAACATGGTAAGGCTCACATGACCTCAGGAGGCTCACAGTTTAATGGGAAGATATACAAATGAATACATGTCTTAAAAAGCAGAAGACTGGAAATTCTCAAGATTTTAGAGATTAAATACTATAATCATTAAATAATTATAAAATTGAACTTCTATGTGAATTACTTTGTTTAAATGATTAAGTGACAAGTTAATATGTATATAAGCTAATTGCCAGGATTAGAAGACCTTTCTTCCAAATAAACTTTACTCCTTTGACTTGGATGATCTCATTTCTTAGGCTTCAGTGGATATTTAAAAAGATATTATCCTTGGAAAGGAAAAAAGGGAAGTAGAACTAAAGCTACTATCAATAATATGGGTAAATCTTAGAAACATAACAATGTATGGAAAACAAAGCAAATCATGGAATAGGACATGACATTAATCTTACAAAGCTTATTATATTTAGAGTTACATGTCTGTGAAACAAGTCTTTTTTAAATCAAGTGAATGAGAAACAGATTTCAGGATAGTAATTACCTTTTAGCAGAGAGGATATGGAGGACTATTAAAGAACATATGTAAGTAGATCAATATCATTCATAATCTGTTTCTTAAATTGAGTAGTAAACTAATGGCTGTTCACTTTATAACTTATATTACAAATGCTTTTACATGTTTAAGAAGTTTGAGAATATAAAATAAGGAGAGGCAGGAAGATTGGCAATTCATACTATACCAAACACTATATATAGTAAGAGTATCAATTCTTGAAATTTAAAATTCTGAATGCGTTTAAAGATGGATTCTTTCCCATCTATGATGTGGTACCATGAATACTAACTAGAGTTCAGGGGAATGGCTATGTGTGGTGGTATGTGCCTGTAATCCCAGTGTCTTGGGAGGCTGAAAGAGAAGGATCATAAATTCAAGGCCAGCCTCAGCAGTTTGGTGAGACCCTGTCTCAAATAAATACAAACAGGGATGTACATAGCTCAGTGGCAGAGGAACCCACTGGGATCAATCCCCAGTACCAAGGGATGGGGCAGGAAGCTTGGAGGAAGGGAATGCTCCCCAAGCAGCCTGTCAACCTGATGGCCAAATTCTTCAACAGAACAGTGAAGATTTATGTGTGTGTGAGGGGTGGGGGGGGGGGGCTATGTCCTGGTGGCTTAAAGCCACATGAAGAAACAAAATTTTAAAAAAGGATATATGCTCTTGTTTTTAATGATTTTTAATTTATACATGCAGCGATGGCTCTAAGAAACTTAATGCTAGTTTTTATATATTTGAAAAATTTAACCTTATTTTCCTAAATTGCAGGACCATCCTTGGATAAGGGTCAACCAAGATCTAAAATGGTAAAGTAAGAAGTTTTGTGTTCAAACATTCCCTTAAAGTTATTTTTTTCTTATCATATAAAAATAATTCATTTGCCATCTTATAATTTTCTTCCTATCAATTGCTTATTTTCCACAATTGTTCTGTCTTTGCACACCTCTCTTGACTTGTGTTTTTTAGAATCATGTTGGCCTTATTTTTAGTCTGTTTCATTCTGTGTGATAACAGGTATATTTGACCTCCTTTTACTTTATATAGTTTATATCAGGTCTCTTACAGATTTAATGATAAGGAAGAAAATTGAAATGTTGATAAGGGAAAATAGTGGTAAAGAAGAAAATTGAAATGGGAAAATAAAACATAATCATTCAAAATCTATTAATCAAGAATCATTTTATTCTGACCAAATATTTTATGTATGTCTAGTGTCAATTTTATAGCAAGTAGCTTGTATTTTTTCTATCTTAAATATTGATCTAGTAATATTCAGGAATTTTTCTCTTAAAGGCATACAAAAAAAACACCAAGCAGAGGAAGGAGATAGCTCCCGATGGGAGAACCAGACTTCCAAGAAGAGCAGCAAGAACCAAAAAGAATTATAAAGATCTCTCAAATTCAGAATCAGAGAGTGAACAAGAATTGTCACATTCATTCAAAGAGAGCTTTCTAGTAAAGGTAAATAGGTACAGTTCAGTTTAATAATTTCTCAAAGCCTCTTAAAATATTAAATATATACTTTTGTAAAAATATCAAATTTAACTTGTTACTTCTTTTTAAGATTTGACCTTCTGTATGAGAAAACTGGTTGTTAAATATTTAGTTTTTAGTTTTAGATGGACAGGACATAGATTTATTTTATGTGGTGCTGAGGATCGAACCCAGTGCCTCGTGCATGCCAGGCGAGCGCTCTACCATTGAGCCACAACCCCCAGCGGAGAAAACTTTTTATAATAATTCTAAAAATTGGTCTCTAGGAAATATAGTGCTAAATTTTATAAGTTGGCATTAGTGTTAAAAATTAGATGTCTGTCTCCAGTGAAATTATAACTTTAAAATGATGTTTAGAAATAGAAAAGTACTTAATTCTTTCCAAAATTATGCTTCAGTATAGTACAACCTGTTGGGAAACTATAGCTCTTTCTTGAATGAAAGCAAAACTATTGGTGTCAGGTTCTTCCTTTATACTGCCCCACCCTTGTCTCATAATGTTACAACATATTGCCAGCACCTGTGTTTGCACGCTTTTATAATAAAAAGATGAAAGATAATATGTCAGCTGCAGTTTTAAGCACTTTAAGATTTATCACACAAGAAAGTGATAGAATTTAAACCCAGAGAGTCTGGTAGTTTTCTGACTACTATGTTATATTGATCTTGAGTAAATAAACCTCAACCTCCCTTATCTCCTACCTGGAAGACTTCATTACTTACCTCCATATTTTAGTTTACCTCACATCTAGGCAAATGAATCCAAGTCACCTCTCATCCTATTGCTCTTCAAAGAATTAACCCTGAAAATCTTCCTCTTAACGTTCAAAGCATCAAAATACCTTTCCATGCTTGCTTCTACTTTTCCCCATTATATACCCAGAACTGTTAACAACCAGATACCATAAGACTTGAGCTTTCTACTGCCTTCACTCTATCAGCCATCTTCATATCCCAGTAAGTCCTCCCCTCACTCCTTCTTTCACCACTCCTCAGTGCTTCAGATACTTCAAAATCTAGGAATTCTTTCTGGTTTCCTTAAATTGGATATAATCTTTGAACTCTTATAGCATTTTATTTGTATCTCTTATTTATTGTATCTAAACATTACATTTTCCTGCACATTTGTCTTATGCCAACCAGTATATTAGAAAGTTTTTCATTAATGCCTAGGCCCTTGTGATGCCCGTATGTAGTACAGCATAAAACATTTAATAAGTATTTCAATGTGATTTGTTTTATGTGTCAAAGTGTAAGTATTTGTATTGAAGTGTAACTTCAAGGTTATCAATAAATTTAGGAGGAAAACATCCATTCCAGAACCAAAACAATGAAACTGCCAAAGAAACGACAGAAAGTCTTCTCTGCTGATACACAAAAAGAACTATCAAAAGAATGGAAATACTCGTCTCTAATAAAAGATACTATAAAAGATAATAGCCTGGATTCATCTCCTTCATATTTATCTGAGACTCCATCATCTGTAGAAGTAATGAGATGTCAGTATTATTTCTGTGCATTGTAATTGAATAATTAACTCTAATTATGTGAAAGTATAATTTGTAGATTAATTTTGAGGGATTACGATTATAGGTATTTAAGATTATAGGCAGTTAAAACTTCATTGTTATACTAGTTAATGTTAGTAACTTTATTTTTGCTAACTTGGGAACAATGTCATTTAAATTTTTCATGTTAGGAAATTAAAGATCAAATGCTTTAATATGGAAAGCACTTAATATATGTTTGCAAGGTACAGTGAAAGCTCAACTAAGAGCCTATTTTTAATGTGCTTTTAGCTGGAAATATATTTAAAAACACAAGTATTATAGGAATTTCTATTTTTTCCTCGTTACAATTTATTGACAAGAGTCCAAAGGATATCATGATCATCCTGTAGACTAACAGTAGATTATCTTCATAATAGATGTTTTACTTTTTAAGAATAAATTGTAAAGAAAATTCACAATCTTTGGAGCTTTGGTATATGTATGTCTTTCAAGTAAAGAAACTCCTTAAAGTTCGCACTTTTTGCTTCACTTTCAGTTGCTTACAAGGATCTTTCTAAATGTTATTCATTTCACTTAAAATTTGGCAAATAGATCAGTTAATGTACTTATGCTCCACCTAAAGTAGCTAGTGATTGTGTTCTTTTACTTTACTAATGCTTAGAACAACTGTCACTTCAGATAAGCACATACTGAAAAGACAGATGTACATGCCCATATTTCATATGAAAACAGAATTCTTTTAAGACTTATTTCAACAGTGAATTTCCTCATTTTATGAGATATTCAGATGAGATGATTTTCCTAGCCTTCCCAGTCATAAAATTCTGTGACTTTAATATGTAAAAACACTATTTACTATGGTGATAAAATAATCAAGATAATATTTAGATAATTATATTTCAGTTCATACTGTAGATATTTTATTAGAAAATGTTTTGAAAGTTTTTAAATTCAGCTATTTTTCAGAGCCTTACAAAATATTTTAAACATAATGTAGCCTTAATTTATGGAATGCCGCAGTCTGGCTGGGCACAAAATCAGGAGCCACCACACACCTTGTAGATTCAAACAGCAACTCTTTATTCTCGAACTGTCACCTAATGCCGCAGTCTGGCTGGGCACAAAATCACGAGCCACCACACACCTTGTAGATTCAAACAGCAACTCTTTATTCTCGAACTGTCACCGGCACTTTACAGACACGTTCTGGGCCAAATTCACCCACTCCACCGGGCTCTGAATCCCAAATACTGTCTCAATCCCAGGAGAACTCAAGGGGAACTCAAGGAGCAGGCGTGCCTGAGGCAGCAGGATACGCCCTATTCCCAGCAGGGTACACCTTAAACCTGGAACCGCCCTAAACCCAAGGAGCAGGATACTCCCTAATCCCAGCAGGATACACCCTAAACCTGGATCCGCCCTGGTCCTTGAGCAAGGTCACCTTACATGCAATGTCACTGCAAATGACCTGGGTCATGCCATGCGTCATTCCTACTTGGCAATGGCTCTCAGCAATGGAAAGTTGTTCTTTTATGTTTTTTAGTGGTGCTGGGGAATCTTTCAGTTTTAGAGATGGAACCCACATGCTAGGCAAGCAAGCACTCTGCCACTGAGTCAGCCTGCGAAAGTTTATCTTTTTAAATATAGCTAAGATTTTAATGTTCAATAACTGGCCATATTCTTAGAATTTAATCATGCTATTTCTAAAGCAGACATCTTTGATAACACCTGCCATCTGTTTTGTTTGTGTTTTGTGAGGCACTACAGGTATAGAGAAAATAACAGAAAAGGATTTTATTCAGGATTATGACTGTAGAACAAAATCTCTATCACCTTACCTGAAAACCTCATCACCTGAATCCTTAGACAGTAACAAAGAAGTTGGAGGTCCAGTAAACTCATCCAAAAACAATGGAACAAACTTGCTATGTGCAAGTGAAAGTTGCTCACCAATTCCACAACCTCTGTTTTTGGTAAGCGGGGAGAGAGGAAAGGGGCAGAGAATCAGATATATCTGTCTGAAGGTAGTAAATCATTTGTCTATGATCTTAATCAAATACATGTAACTTGTCTATTTAAGGTTTTGAAGTTGGTCTGTGGCCTGAGGTAAGAGGACATAATGACAAATAAGATACAGTTCCCAGCCTCAGTGAACCTAACAGACTCATGTATAGCTGCTACACAGGAAAAAAAAAAAATGTGGTATTGTGACAGAACAGCATACAGATAAGGATTCTGTGATAGGAATGATCACTTCTGCTTTTTTATCTATACACCAGAACGGCATACATTTTCTAGTTTGGGATAGATTTATTCCTGCAACACAGGTACCTTCTTCACATTTCACCATAATTCAAAGTCCATAACCTTTTAAGAAACTTTAGTTAATTGAAATCACAAGTTGACAACTAAATTGCCAAGAATGTAGTTCCAAACAGTATAGTTTTTGCTTTAATTTTTTATAAGGAAGTTTAAAACTGATTGGTAAATAACATGAATATAAAAGTTAAAATATATATGATGGATTTTTTTCTTTCAAATATCAAGTTATATATAGTTTTGTAATAAAATGTATGCCTAAATGTCCAAAACTTGATAATAAAGATAGGATGTGATTAAGTTTTAAAATGAGGTAGATAACTGAAATGTTGTTTAATGTTCATGAGGAGAAAAAGAAGTTTTGGGATACTTTGGTACCAGTTTATAAAACTTACCAGCACCTCCTTTTTTGCTTGTATATTATATATGGCTTAATTTAGATAATTTTGAAGTAGTGAAAAAACAATTGAATGCAAAGATATTCGTGTTGTTTATTACTATGGTATATAGCTGAGAGTTATGAGTCAGACAGAATTGGGTTTAAATCCTAACTTCACTATTTGCTAGCCATGTAACATTTTACAAGTTAATGAATCTCTTTGCCCTATTTTACAGATGAAAAAGATGAAGTGCAATGAAAATTTTAGGCTGAACTATGTAAACATAGTACCTGATATGTAGTAAATACTCAAATATTTTCTTGATATGTGCTAACCTTTGCATACAAAGTAGAGTTAATTATTCAGTGGTAGAGTGCTTACCTAGCATGCATGAAGCCCTGGATTCAATCCCTAGCTCTGCAGGAAAAAAAGAAAAAAACTGTTAATGACTATTCAGCACACCTATAGCAGAGATCTAAAACTGCTGCTAAAACCAACCTTCTGTCTGAGTACTTTTAAATGAATGTGCTTTTTATTCCTAGAAGATTTTAAGGTCCTTTTATTCTTTTAAACCAGTAGTCTTCACAGAGAATATTTTTCAAATGACCTCTTGCAGAAAACTCCCAATATGTCAAACAGATGAGAGTGGAACTATGTTCTTCAAAGCAGAAGTAGGACATCTAAATCCTAGCCTGTATAGCTTTCCTCCCCATATAATCCTCAACACACTTTTCAAGACTGAGTTTCTACAGACAATTTAAAAACTAGTTTCCCACAAGATTATTATCCTGTGGTCATTTATCAGTGTTGCTCTGTCATCCTTAGTTTCCCTGAATCCTTTAGTTCCTCAGTATCCCAACTTGAAAATGCCTAAACCAAGGTAATTCTCAATCAGAGTGATACCACTCTGTACTAGAATTTGTTATGTATTTATCTGTTGGATACTGATACATGAGACATTTCCCCCTCCATTTACTGTTGACTCTTATTAAGGTATTGGAAATTTTCTTTACAAAGTAGCTGTACCAGGTCTGGGGATGTAGCTTAGTGGTAGAGGATTTGCCTAACATGTGCAAGGCCCTGAGTTTGATCCCCAGAAATATAAAAGTTTTATTTTTTAAAAAGTAGCTGTACAACCGCCCTGGCTCAGGGCTGCGGAGCCTGCGGAGGCTGCTTCTTGGACCCTGCTACTATCAGAGCAAACACCAAGCACTAAGCAGCCGAATTCCGGCTCCCGGAACTGAGCCCGCGGGGACTGCTTCTTGGAGCTTACACTTATAGGAGCTTACACCGAGCACGGAGCGGCCGAGTTCCAGCTCCCGGAACTTCCCTGGACCGGGGCTAGGAGCCCGCGGAAACTGCGTCTCGGTCCGGGTCCTGCTGAGGGCCGGTCAGGACTCACCCGTTGCTTGGGTTGCCCGGCAAGGGGAACGAAATGCTGCCATTCGCATAGGATACCAACATGGCAGAGATCTGATGTCAGCAGAAAGCGGTGGAGGAGAGATCTTCATCAATACCAGCGGTGACATAAGCAGTTGGTCTCCTGGTAAGGGGGGTGAGGCTCAGTCACCCGAGTCTCCTCAATTTGTCCTCGAGCCAGAGGGGAGGAGCCGGGCCGCCGCCAGCGCCCGGAGCAGGCCCAGCGGCTCGCCAGCGTGGTGACCGCGTGACCCCAATTGGAGAGGGGGCGGAGCGGAGCCGCCACCCACACCCACCAGGTGGGCAGACCCACGACCCAGTAGTACATGGGCGTGGTAGGAGGGGCAGGGCAGAGCCGCCCTTCGCGCTTGCAAGGTAAACAGACCTGTGACAGCCTGGCGGGTCAGGCCCAGTGGCCTGCCAGTGTGGTACACACGTCACCCCAACTGGAGTAGGGGCAGAGCAGATCCTTCTCCCACGCCCGGATCAGGCCCTGCCGGTGTGGTGGTCACGTGACCCCAATTGGAGTGGGGGCGGAGCGGAACCGCCACCCGTGCCCGCAGGGTGAGCAGACCAGTGATCAACCTGCAGATCAGGCCCAGGGGTCCGCAGGCGTGGTAGGAGGGGCAGGGCAGATCCGCCGCCCGCGCCTTCAAGGTAGGCAGACCTACAACAGACCGGCGGATCAGGCCCAGGAGCCTGCCGGCGTGGTACAAACACCACCCTAATTGGAGTAGTGACAGAGCAGAGTCGCCTCCCTTGCAAGGAACAGGCCCAGCGTCCTGCAGGCGGGGTAGTCACGACACCCCAATTGGAGTAGGGGCAGAGCAGAGCCTCCACCCGTGCCCGAAAGGTGGGCAGATCTGCGACCGACCAGCGGGACAGGCCCAGTGGCCTGCCGGTACGACAGACACGTCACCCCATTTGGAGTAGGGGCAGAGTACAGCTGCCGCCCGCGCCTGCAGGGTAGGCAAACCTGCAACCGACCGGCGGATCAGGCCCGGTGGCCTGCCGGCGTGGTACACTCGTCACCCCAATTGGAGTAGGGGCAGAACAGAGCCGCCGCCAGCTCCCAGAACAGGCCCAGTGACCTGCGGGCGTGGTAGCCACGACACACAAATTGGAATAAGGAGAGAGCAGAGCCGCCGCCCGCACCTGCAGGAAAGACACGCAAGCAGTATGAAAAGACAAGGAAAGAAAGGACCACAAGCAATGCAGGTCAACGCAACTTTAGAAGAGGTAACAGCTGCAGCAGATGGAATGTCAGATAAAGAATTCAGGATATACATGCTTCAGATGATCTGGAGTATCAAGGAAGACATTAAACAGCAAAATCAGACAATGAAAGATCACTTCGACAACGAATTACGCAAACAAATCCAGGAAGCAAAGGATCAACTATACAGGGAGATAGAGGTTATAAAAAACTAGCAATCAGAAATCCTAGAAATGCAGGAAGCAATAAACCAACTTAAAAACTCAATGGAGAATACTACCAGCAGAGTAGAACACTTAGAAGATAGAACATCAGACAATGAAGACAAAGTATTTCAACTGGAAAAGAACATAGACAGCTCAGCAAGACTGTTAAGAAACCATGAGCAGAACATCCAAGAAATATGGGATAACATTAAGAGACCAAACTTAAGAGTCATTGGGATACAGGAAGGTACAGAGCTCCAAACCAAAGGAATGAGCAGTCTATTCAATGAAATAATACAAGAAAACTTCCCAGACTTGAAGAATGAGACAGAATCCCAAATCCTAGAAGCCTACAGGACGCCGAATGTGCAAAATCATAAGAGATCCACACCTAGACACATTATAATGAAGATGCCCAACATACAGAATAAGGAGAGAATTTTAAAAGCTACAAGAGAAGGGAAGCAGATTACATTTAGGGGTAAGCCAATCAGGATAACAGCTGATCTTTCAACACAGACTCTGAAAGCTAGAAGATCCTGGAATAACATATTTCAAACACTGAAAGAAAATGGGTTCCAACCAAGAATTGTGTATCCAGCGAAATTAAGCTTCAGGATGGAGGATGAAATTAAAACCTTCCACGATAAACAAAAGTTTAAAGAATTCGCAGCTAGAAAACCATCTCTTCAAAACATCCTCGACAAAACATTACAGGAAGAGGAAATGGAAAATAACAATGAAAACCAACAGTGGGAGGTAGGACAGTAAAGGGGGGGGAAATAATCAAAGAGGAAAACAAACAATGTTTAGTAACAGAAATAAACAAATATGGCTGGAAGAACAACCCATATCTCAATAATAACCCTAAATGTTAATGGCTTAAATTCACCAATTAAGAGACACAGGCTAGTAGAATGGATCACAAAACAAGACCCAACAATATGCTGCCTACAGGAGACGCATTTGATAGGAAAAGACATACATAGGCTGAAGGTGAAAGGTTGGGAAAAATCATATCACTCATATGGACTTCGGAAACAAGCAGGCGTGTCCATACTCATATCAAATAAAATAGATTTCAAGCCAAAGTTAATCAAAAGATATAAAAAGGGACACTACATACTGCTTAAGGGAACCATACACCAACAAGACATAACAATCATAAATATTTATGCCCCAAACAATGGTGCAGCTATGTTCGTCAAACAAACTCTTCTCAAGTTCAAGAGTATAATAGACCACCACACCATAATCATGGGAGACTTCAACACACCTCTCTCGCCACTGGACAGATCTTCCAAACAAAAGTTGAATAAGGAAACTATAGAACTCAATAACACTATTAATAACCTAGACCTAATTGACATATATAGAGTATACCACCCAACATCAAGCAGTTACACTTTTTTCTCAGCAGCACATGGATCCTTCTCAAAAATAGATTATATATTATGTCACAGGGCAACTCTTAGACAATATAAAGGAGTAGAGATAATACCATGCATCTTATCTGATCATAATGGAATGAAACTGAAAATCAAAGATAAAAGAAGGAAGGAAAAAGCATACATCAATTGGAGAATGAACAATAGGTTACTGAATGATCAATGGGTTATAGAAGACATCAAGGAGGAAATTAAAAAATTCTTAGAGATAAATGAAAACACAGACACAACATATCGGAATCTATGGGACACATTGAAAGCAGTTCTAAGAGGAAAATTCATCGCTTGGAGTTCATTCCTTAAAAAAAGAAAAAACCAACAAATAAATGATCTCATACTTCATCTCAAAATCCTTGAAAAAGAAGAGCAAAACAACAGCAAAAGAAGTAGAAGGCAAGAAATAATTAAAATCAGAGCTGAAATTAATGAAATCGAAACAAAAGAAACAATTGAAAAAATTGACAAAACTAAAAGTTGGTTCTTTGAAAAAATAAACAAAATCGACAGACCCTTAGCGATGCTAGCGAAGAGAAGAAGAGAGAGAACTCAAATTACTAGCATACGGGATGAAAAAGGCAATATCACAACAGACACTTCAGAAATACAGAAGATAATCAAAAACTATTTTGAATCCTTATACTCCAATAAATTAGAAGATAGTGAAGGCATAGATAAATTTCTTAAGTCATATGATCTGCCCAGATTGAGTCAGGAGGATATTGAAAACCTAAACAGACCAATATCAATTGAGGAAATAGAAGAAACCATAAAAAGACTACCAACTAAGAAAAGCCCAGGTCCGGATGGGTATACAGCAGAATTTTACAAAACCTTTAAAGAAGAACTAATACCAATACTTTTCAAGCTACTTCAGGAAATAGAGAAGGAGGGAGAACTTCCAAATTCATTCTATGAGGCCAACATCACCCTGATACCTAAACCAGACAAAGACACTTCAAAGAAAGAAAACTACAGACCAATATCTCTAATGAACCTAGATGCAAAAATCCTCAATAAAATTCTGGTGAATCGGATACAAAAACATATCAAAAAAATTGTACACCATGATCAAGTAGGATTCATCCCTGGGATGCAAGGCTGGTTCAATATACGGAAATCAATAAATGTTATTCACCACATCAATAGACTTAAAAATAAGAACCATATGATCATCTCGATAGATGCGGAAAAAGCATTCGACAAAGTACAGCATCCCTTTATGTTCAAAACTCTAGAAAAACTAGGGATAACAGGAACATACCTCAATATTGTAAAAGCAATCTATGCTAAGCCTCAGGCTAGCATCATTCTGAATGGAGAAAAACTGAAGGCATTCCCTCTAAAATCTGGAACAAGACAGGGATGCCCTCTCTCTCCACTTCTGTTCAACATAGTTCTCGAAACACTGGCCAGAGCAATTAGACAGACGAAAGAAATTAAAGGCATAAAAATAGGAAAAGAAGAACTTAAATTATCACTATTTGCAGATGATATGATTCTATACCTAGCAGACCCAAAAGGCTCTACAAAGAAACTATTAGAGCTAATAAATGAATTCAGCAAAGTGGCAGGATTTAAAATCAACACGCATAAATCAAAGGCATTCCTGTATATCAGCGACAAATCCTCTGAAATGGAAATGAGGACAACCACTCCATTCACAATATCCTCAAAAAAAAAAAATACTTGGGAATCAACCTAACAAAAGAGGTGAAAGACTTATACAATGAAAACTACAGAACCCTAAAGAGAGAAATAGAAGAAGATCTTAGAAGATGGAAAAATATACCCTGTTCATGGATAGGCAGAACTAACATCATCAAAATGGCGATATTACCAAAAGTTCTCTATAGGTTTAATGCAATGCCAATCAAAATCCCAAAGGCATTTCTTGTAGAAATAGAGAAAGCAATCATGAAATTCATATGGAAAAATAAAAGACCCAGAATAGCAAAAACAATGCTAAGCAGGAAGTGTGAATCAGGCGGTATAGCGATACCAGACTTCAAACTATACTACAGAGCAATAGTAACAAAAACAGCATGGTACTGGTACCAAAACAGGCGGGTGGACCAATGGTACAGAATAGAGGACACAGAAACCAATCCACAAAACTACAACTATCTTATATTTGATAAAGGGGCTAAAAGCATGCAATGGAGGAAGGATAGCATCTTCAACAAATGGTGCTGGGAAAACTGGAAATCCATATGCAACAAAATGAAACTGAATCCCTTTCTCTCGCCATGCACAAAAGTGAATTCAAAATGGATCAAGGAGCTTGATATCAAATCAGAGACGCGCCGTCTGATAGAAGAAAAAGTTGGCTACGATCTACAGTCGGTGGGGTCGGGCTCCAAATTCCTCAATAGGACACCCATAGCACAAAAGTTAATAACTAGAATCAACAAATGGGACTTACTCAAACTAAAAAGTTTTTTCTCAGCAAAAGAAACAATAAGAGAGGTAAATAGGAAGCCTACACCCTGGGAACAAATCTTTACTCCTCACACTTCAGATAGAGCCCTAATATCCAGAGTATACAAAGAACTCAAAAAATTAGACAATAAGAGAACAAACAACCCAATCAACAAATGGGCCAAGGACCTGAACAGACACTTCTCAGAGGAGGACATACAGTCAATCAACAAGTACATGAAAAAATGCTCACCATCTCTAGCTGTCAGAGAAATGCAAATCAAAACCACCCTAAGATACCATCTCACTCCAGTAAGATTGGCAGCCATTATGAAGTCAAACAACAACAAGTGCTGGCGAGGATGTGGGGAAAAGGGTACACTTGTACATTGCTGGTGGGACTGCAGATTGGTGCAGCCAATTTGGAAAGCAGTATGGAGATTTCTTGGAAAGCTGGGAATGGAGCCACCATTTGACCCAGCTATTCCCCTTCTTGGTCTATTCCCTAAAGACCTAAAAAGAGCATGCTACAGGGACACTGCTACATCGATGTTCATAGCAGCACAGTTAACAATAGCAAGACTGTGGAACCAACCTAGATGCCCTTCAATAGATGAATGGATAAAAAAAATGTGGCATTTATACACAATGGAGTATTACTCTGCATTAAAAAATGACAAAATCATAGAATTTACAGGGAAATGGATGGCATTAGAGCAGATTATGCTAAGTGAAGCTAGCCAATCCCTAAAAAACAAATGCCAAATGTCTTCTTTGATATAAGGAAAGTAACTAAGAACAGAGTACGGACGAAGAGCAGGAGAAGAAGATTAACATTTAACAGGGATGAGAGGTGGGAGGGAAAGGGAGAGAGAAGGGAAATTGCACGGTAATGGAAGGAGACCCTCAGGGTTATACAGTGGAGCGGGTAGAGAGAGAGGAGGGGAGGGGAGGGGGGAGGGTGGAGGATGGGAAAGGCAGCAGAGCACAACAGACACTGGTATGGCAATTTGTAAATCAATGGATGTGTAACTGATGTGATTCTGCAATCTGTGTATGGGGTGAAGGTGGGAGTTCATAACCCACTTGAATCAAAGTGTGGAATATGATATGTCAAGAAATTTGTAATGTTTTGAACAACCCACAATAAAAAATTTAAAAAAAAAAAGTAGCTGTACAAGTTGACACTCTCAATAGTGCTGTGTGATAGTGCCCCTTCTCCACAGTTTTAACTAGATGTTATCAGATGACTATTTTTGCCAATCTGATAAGTGTGCAAGTTGTGTCAACAAGTATTCATATGTTTTAGCCATCTTGTGAATTACCTGTTTATTTTCTAATTTTGTAAATGCCTTGTTCAGTTTGTCTGATAAATTTATAGTTCTTAATCTATCCTGACATTTTGTATTGGTTATAAGTAATGTAGACTTTTTCCCCTAGTATGCATCTTGTCTTTTGACTTAGTTAAATCCAAAACTTCCATATGGCAAATGATGTAGTGTCATCAATCATTTGGGTTGTTAAGAAATCCTTCCCTGCCAGGCATGGTGGTGCATGCCTGGAATCCCAGGGATTTGAGAGACTAAGGGAAGAGGATTGCAAATTAAAGGCCAGCCTCTGCAACTTAGCAAGGACCTAAGCAACTTAGTGAGACTCTCTTAAAATAAAAAGGGATGGGGATGTAGCTCATTGGTAAAGTGCCTCTGGATTCAATACTAGTACCCCCCACACACACCCAAAAAGAATTCCTTCACTAAGCTATTGTCTCATACAAGCATTTTCCTTTCTTGCAGAAATGTTACTTTTGATTTTAACTTTTAAGTTTTTTTTGTCTTAGCTTTCTTCTTTCATATAGATAATAAATTTATGCAACATCATGAGCAGAATACCTTGGTGACCACAGATGATCTATTAGGCACTATTCTGTTTTAATGACCTACTTACTGTCTTTGTGCTAACACTACATCATTTTAACAACTGTAATTTTACAGTTACACAGTGTTTCTCATATACACCCCATTCTTTTACTTCAGCATTCTTTTGGCCCTTTACTTAATCTGTATAAACCTTAGAATTAGTTTGTCTAAGAAAAGAACTGCATTTCTCAGTATTGAACTGATCTTTCTCATCCATATCGTTTTTCTCTCCATTTTTGGGCCCTGTTTCCTACAAAGTGGTACCAAAGTTTTCACAAAGAAAATTAGGCTTCTTGTTAAAATTAATTCCTCTTACGAGTTTTCTTTTTGTTGTGTCTTAAAAACACACACACTGTTAAAAAATTTACATTTTCTGCTGTTTTAATTTTATATAGGAACATTGATTTTTGTATCTTGAATAACCTTGCTGAATGTTATAATTTTCTGCACAGATTCTCTTAGATGTGCTGTATAGACAATTATGTACACTATTACTCGTGATAATTTTTGTCATTTCTGTTCCAATCCTTATACTTAATGTTTTCTTGTTAAGGTTGACTTTGACCTCTGTGGTATACTTCTGTGTCCCAGGCTTCTATACTAGGAGGGCTCTTTCTCTATATTTTTTGGTAGATACTTGTCAGCAAGTTAATGTTCTATTTCTCTTAAGATTTTTTAGAATTATGAATTTTAAAAATTTTTTAAATTATTAATAACTTTAAATGTTTAAAAATTATGAATAGGTGTTGAATTTTAGCAGCAAATTAATACTTCAAAGTGTAAGTAGTATTGATTTAATGTTTCCTATTATGTTTAAATGTTGGGTTTTTTTTGGCTTTAAACAGTTGTCTAAATTCATTTGGGTTTCTGAATCTTATTCATTCATAGCCCAGGCATCTTCAAAATCAGAATAATGCAATAGTGAATAGAAAAAGGTATAAATGCTGTGGTACTTAATTGTACACATAATTGTAATAGCTTTTCAGAGGTAAGCAGTTATAATTCAGAAAAAAAGAGCTTATGGAAATTGAATTTCCAATTATTAATGAAAATCATATACAAAGCAAAAGAGAGGTAATATGCTATAATCTTCAGTTTTTCCTTTGAGATAATTCTTGTAAGAATCAAATTATTGGTCTTTAATGGTAATTATATTTAATACTTTTCAATAACTACTACCTGAAAATCTGATGTTTAAAGTGTATAGAAATACTTAATTATAGAAAGGTGTTTTTTGACATAAAAATTTAAAGTTTTAAAATGAGGATAGCAAGGTCTTAAATAGTGAAGACTAGGCTGCTGAACCCCCTAACTTACATATTTATAATTAGGAATGGTTTCACAATTATATAAGAATTTGGTTGCCTTGAGCTTCTTGCCATCATAAAAGTATATCAGTCCATTAATAAAAATATTGTAATCTATAAAATACAAACACACTCAAGACTGAATTTTATAGTTTAGAGAGAAGGGGGATTTGAGATCTACCTAAGGTATATACAGATGAAGTTGAGCAATAACAGTAACCAAAATAAAGATTACAAAGTTTAAAAAAAAGTGTATTCTAATAGTAAAACATAAGGTTAAATGTGAAAGATGCAGTTTGGAAGAAAGAGTTTAAACCTTAAATTTTTTTGTGGCTCCCCACAAAATTTAATGAAAAATTTAACAAGGAAAAATTGAATAGCAGTAATAGTCAAAAAAGCAAGCTCAAAACAATTAATATAGGATTGACAATTAGAATCTAGTTCCATTAATGGTATTGTTAAAGACGAAAAGAGAAACAATCTGAAAAAGAATTGATATCATTTCAAATTACTGAAATTAGGATTTGAGCAAAATGGTCAAAGGTGAATCCAAGAGTACTTAGTATTTTGTTATTCTAACTTCTAATATGTATTTTAGGGAAGCCATTCACCATCTCCATTATCCATGTCTAGTGAAAAAAGAGAGAAAATATTGTTTGATATGCCTTGTGACACTACTCATGTATCAGGTTTGTAGTCGGCCTTTTTTTTTTTTAAGTACTAGTTTTTGAAATAGTTCCTTTAGATGAAACTTCACATTACTATGTGTTTTAAGTCATGCCATTATTTAGTTAATGTCAAAAATATAAACTAGTGAAGGGAATCCAGGTGGTTCCACAATTTAGCTGTTGTGAATAGTGCTGCTATAAACATGTGGCTGCATCACTGAAATATGCTGTTTTTAAGTTCTTTGGATATAAACGTAGGAGTGGTATAGCTGGGTCAAAAGGCGGTTCCATTCCCAGTTTTCCAAGGAATCTCCATCTGCTTTCCATATTGGCTGTACCAGTTTGCAGTTCTACCAGCAATGTATGAGTGTGCCATTTCCCCCACATCCTTGCCAACCTTTATTGTTTTAATAATATATTAAATAATAATATATTAATAATATTCTTAATAGCTGCCATTCTGACTGGAGTGAGATGAAATCTTAGAGTGGTTTTGATTTTCATTTCTCTAATTTTCATATTCTGAGAAGTGTCCAGTTCCTTGGCCCATTTATTGATTGGGTGATATATATATATAATGGAATATTACTCAGCATTAAAAGATAATAAAATCATGGCATTTGCAGGTAAATGGATGGAGTTGGAGAATGTACAGCTAAGTGAAGTTAGCCAATCCCAAAAAACGAAATGCTAAATGTTTTCTCTGATATAAGGATGCTGATTCATAATGGGGATGGGGTGGTGCAGAATGGGAGGAATAGATGAACTTTAGATAGGGCAAAGGGGAGGGAAGGAAAGGAAGGGGTCATGGGGTAGGAAAGATGGTGGAATGAGACAGATAACATTACCCTAAGTATATATATGAAAACACAAATGGTGTGGCTGTACTTTGTGTACAACCAGAGACATAAAAATTGTGTTCTATTTGTGTAATATGAATTGAATCACACTCTGCTGTCATACATATCAAATTATAATACATTTTAAAAAATTGTAGATAATATTTGTACCTACCTTACAGGGTTTTCCAGTGGCACAACTAGCATATCTGACACCTAGATTGAATCATTGTGTAAAAATATTAAAATGATTTTATAAAAAAAATAACAAATAAAATGAATAATAATTATATATATAAATATATATATATATAAATTGGGTAGAATTTAGAGAGCAATTGCTTAAAACATAATTAACTGAAAGGCTTTTTAAACAAAAGCAAGAAATTATTAGGTATTTTAATCAAAATTATAGCACTATTCATTATTTTTAACTATTTCTAAGGCTCCACTCAGCATCTTAGTTGTAAACGAGTGTACATAGAAGATAATCTTGGTAATGTCAATGAAGTGGAAATGGAAGAAGAAGAACAGAGAGTCCACTTGCTTCCCAAAAGATGGTGTAGAACTGAAGATGCAGACCACCACATCTGCAGAGGTGGGTATATCAAAAGCCTGTGTCAGCATACAATGATTGCAAGGTGGCTTCTTAGATTCTAGATGACTTCATCTTCAAAACAAATTCCTTTGTAAAGACAACTTTGAATAATTCCAAGTTGGATTGTGTTTCATTACAAATAAAGTAGGAAGGGTCACAGATGATACTCAAACTCCCCTTCCTTCTCTGTCACTTATTACTGCATTTAAATTTTAGTAGAGTATGAATTAGTGTTAGTATGTCTCTAAAACTCATGTTAATGATTATCTGGAAGTAGTTGTAAGTTTAAAAAAATCCCAAAATGCTCAGTTTTAATGTTGTCATTTCTAGCTTAATAGCCATACCAAAAGGTTTCTTTTATAAATCAGAATTTTATTTTTAAATTAAAAAAGCATAATGAGGGGCTGGGGTTGTGGCTCAGCGGTAGAGCACTTGCCCCGCACGTGCAAGACCCTGGATTTGATCCTCAGCACCACATAAAAATAAATAAGTGAAATAAAGGTATTGTGTTTAAAAAAAAAAAGGCATAATGAAGTCTACCTCTGATTTCATAAACTTTAGGTTATACATAGACTATGAAAATAGTAATGTATATTTTAACTTTAGGTGATTGTTTTTGTTTTTTAGTATCTGAAAACATATCTCCATTATCAACAGATGATTTTTTAATTCCTGAGGAGAACTGGGAAAGTGAATTTTCAGGTGTAGGGTTGATTTGTGAGAAGATCAATTCAGAATTTAAGAGGAAGATTCATGTGAGTTATCATTCTTTATAGTTTATACTCAATAATATGATAACATATATCCCACATTTTATTAGACTGTTGGCTTATTTGATCCTTGGGCAACAAAACACCCATTCACAAATTGAACTTCCTGCACATGTGAAAAACTGAAATAATTATCAGTTTAAAAAAACAAAACCTGCTTTCATGAGCCGAGTTTCTCTCACTTTAAGATGTGTCCATTGTCTATATTGTTTATTTTTCTACTAGTCTTATTTTGCTTTTCAGCTTCTCATTTTGTTTCTTCTATAATTTTTATTTTCCTGAACAGTTTCCTTTCGTGCCTCGTCTTTAAACATTTTTATTTCAGAGGTGACCATTAATGAGAGTAGTGTGATATAGTATGTTACCCTGCCTCCTTTGTTCTACCTTGGTTTTTTTGTACTTGTCTGTCCTTTTTTTTTTTTTTTTTTTTTGATGCTCTAGAAGCCTCAGAATGAAATGATATATGCAAAAATTCTCTCCCAAGCAATATTTAATTATCAGAATGTTTTTCTACCCATATCTTTCTCTCATATGCCTATATTTGAAATAGTGCTAAATACCTTTTATTCAGCAAGGATATAAAAGAACTATCAGGGTTGTTATCAGCCCTGCCTCATGTTTGCCATTTTCTTCTGCTCAGGAATAAAATTGAAAATTATTTAAAATTCTATGCATCTCTTTTTAAAATTTATTTTTACCTTTTCATTGTTGTTGTTGTTGCCGGGGACTGAACCCAGAGGTGCTCTACCATCTTAGCCTTTTTATTTTCATTTTGAGACAGGGTCTCACTTTTTTACTGATAGAATGACTGAGCTTGTTTATAAAAATCTTCAGTTTAAACAATTTAATTTTTAGTTTTTTAACTTTCTAAACTTTTTCTTGGTCATTTAAATTTCATGGACAGGTTTTTCTCTTAGTATGGTCTTGTTTCAGTTGTTTTGTGAAGATATTATAAGTTAAAAATTAGTATTTTTCAGATCCGACATAAAATGATGGATTATTTTACTAAGCAGTCTTGGAAAACAGCTCGGCAACATCTGAAAACAATGAACCATCAAATTCGGGAGTATAGGTTTGTAATAACTTTCTGTTCTGAAAACTTCTGAATGTTGTGTATTCATATATTGAAAATGCATATTATCGATGCTATAGCTTTTGAACTTAATATTGTGTTTCTTTAATAGGATTAAAAAACTTGATAAATTCCAATTTATCATCATAGAAGAACTGGAGAATTTTGAAAAAGATTCACAATCTTTAAAAGATTTGGAGAAAGAATTTGCGGTTTGTGCTTTTAAGAGCTTAAACATAACTTTAAGCATTGGGAATGTAACACTAAAGAACATGTCAAAAAACAGACACAAGTTACTTTAAACTCTTGACTTTAAAAAAGCTATAGTTAGGTTGCTGTCTCAAAGCAGAAAATAAATGAGTTATTCTAATGCATTTTGTTTTTTTATAACATAATCTAGTTTTACATTTTTAATCAGCTTTATATGAATACTTAAATTGCAAACAAGTTTATATTATCTTTTTATTATTCTATCATCTTTGATAATCCAGGAGAAATCTTCAGAAATGTTACTTTCAATTTTTTAACTCTGAAAGTGTATAATATCTAGAATATTCTTAGCCAAATTGTTTATTTAAATTTGAAATATTAGAAATACACAAATTTCAACTTTTAAGTTTTAGTTTTCAGTCATATTGAAGTACAACTAATTTTTTATCCTAAAATTTAGGACTTTTGGGAAAAGATATTTCAGAAGTTCAGTGCATATCAGAGAAGTGAACAACAGAGGTTAGTATGTTATTCTTAATGACTTCTAGAATCTATAAAATGAGGTTTTAAAATTAAATACAAATTTGAAAAACATTGCATATATACACAAAGCAATTTAATTTGAATTCCTAATAAATACAAAGGTAACTCATTTTATTTGTTAGGCTTCATCTTTTGAAAACATCATTGGATAAAAATGTCTTCTGTAACACTGATTATGAAGAAACTATATTTACATCTGAGGTAAAAATATATATTTTTATATATAATCTTTCTTGATTTTGGTTAGTCTGGCTTTTTGCTCTAAAAACTTTATGATAATTCATAGGGGAAATATGTTTACTTATTTACAGATGTGCCTGATGAAAGAGAACATGAAAATGCTCCAAGGCAGGCTTCTGAAGGAAATGGTGAGTCAGCTGAGCTTGCATTTCCAATGCAGTTGTCAAGCTTAATGTCTTGTAATGGGATGTTTTTCCATAGGTTTTTCTTTTTTTCTCTTTGGCCTTGGAGAAGGCAATTTAAGCCCATTAACTTTTAGTTTTTAAAATAACAGTAATGTAGTTACAGCAAAGAATGAAGGTAATATAAATAATGAATTCCTCCAGACGGTGGGTAAAAAGAATATCAATTTGTAAGTTGAAAAATTAGCTGGAGGCAATACTTCTTTTCACGTCCTCCCACCACCTCTGAGCTACATCTCTAGGCTTTTTTATTTTTTCATTTTGATTCGGCATCATGCTAAGTTGCCCAGGCTGGTCTTGAACTTGAAATCATCCTGTTTCAGCCTCCAGAATTGCTGGGATTACAGGTGTGACTACCATGGTTGTCTTTGCACTGTTCTAAACACTGCACTGCAGCAGGACAAAGCTATCTAGAAAGGCTGTGTAATTTAGTGGAAGACTTGTTCAGCAGGACTTTATGACTTACATTTGAGGATAAAAATCCTCATCTTCCCAAAGATTATAGACAACAGCAAGTGCCCCTGACAGGTGAATATGTTTGGGTGTCTTTCATATTGGGAGATAGCACTTAAAGAGTGCTAAACTATGGTGGTCTATGAGATATATTAATATACTTATGAAATTTTAATAGGATTTCAGTATGCTGAAAATAGGAGAGGTCCAGGATGTTGAGCTAAGCCAGTGTAGCTTGAAGCAAACCAGAACTACCTGACTAGGTTGCTCCTTCTTGAAACTTTCTTCTAGATTATCTATATTTTATTCTCATTTTAAAAATTTAAATGTCATTGATATGGGGAGTTAAAAGATTTTTAGGTCTTCTCTCAATTTTATCATCTTGGATATTACTGATAATCACAGAATTCTATGGATATCTTGATACAGATTCTGGTGAATTAGATCACATGAACACTGATACACAATATCTTTATGAAAGGGGTTGTTTTATAATGAATACCTAAAAACAGGTTTGTTTGTTTTTTCCTATTTTATGTGATAATGTAAAATCCATGATTTTTTTTTTTTCTTGGTCATAGCAAGAAGAGGAACTTCTTAATGTACGGAGAGGACTGATGTCATTATTCATGGCCCATGAAAGAAATATTAATGTGTGAAATCTTAATTGCTATCACATGTTTTATCTAATTATTTTTTTGTATATAACTAAGGAAACAATAGATTAGTCCTACAAAGAAAAAAACTGCATGTCACCTAGTCAAGTGTTCCTTTGGAGGAACCCCCAAATTCAAAGAAATCCCTCCTTATGGATGAGAAACACTGTAACTGGACTCCCAAGCCCTAAAGACTTTTGTCTACACAATAATACTTTTTCTGTTTTAGAGAGGGGAGGTTTTGGGAAAACAAATAGTAAAAGGAATTGGCTTATTTTTGTGGTAGTATTTACACTAGTTAACTATACTTAAAAGTTAATTTAATAAATTTTATTATGTAAAATGCATTGTAAAATTAATACCATTTGAACTAAAGTACATTATTAAATTTGTTTAATAGTTCAGAATATTCAATTAATAAAAATTTAGGCACACTTAATAGAGAAGGAAGTCCACAATAAAATGCTCACCTTAGTAAACCAGTACTTTCAGCTCACTGTTTCATTCAGTTTTGGCTTCAATGTATTAGAAGGCACTAAATGCCTAAAATTATTACTGTATTATCTAAATATTTTAATTCAACATAAAAATCAACTCATAAGAAGGCTATTTGGCAGGTCATTTTTAAGCTCCTGATATAGTAATATTTTGCTAGATTATTTTTTCAAAATGAGTACACATTGATTTGCTTTCATATATTACAATGAAATAAATGCCTATTTCAGTTGCATAAATATTATGATTATCTTTATTTTCTCTTTTATGATCATTGGATCTAACAAAATATCCTCCTCTAATCAGATGACTGAAATATAATAATATAAGCAGCTTTTATTGTCCCTTGCATATTTAAGGTAGCAGAGTGTTTGAATACCAGTATGTAAATATGATGGTAAAAGTGGCTTCTTAGTCAACATAAGCTAAAAACAAAACCCTTTCATCTTCACTCATTCAAATACTGGCATTAACTAAGATTTATGGATAGGGTAGTGGGATTTCTATTTCAAGAGAGAGTGACATCTCTGCTATAATATTAAATACTACTCAACTTGTTACTCCATATTCCTGTGAGACTTCAGAACTAATCCCTTCATGCATGACTTAACCTGTTTAGCTCACAGTCAAATCAAGACTCCCTAAATCATGTTACACTTATTCCCACTGTATATATATGAGCCATTCCAAGCTCATACTTCTTCCCGACAGACCTCTCTGCATTACCAACAGAATATGACTCTCACTTTCTAACGTTCTTATCGCCCCAAACTTTGTGTCTTTCCAGCTTATTTTCTAGAATGATCCCAGGCCATCTACTCTACCACTTTTTCTCTCTTCTTGTTACCCTTCTTGTTTGTCCTTCCTTCCTTACCCATTTTAGATTCCAAAATAATACTCTCTTGACCTTTCTCCTGTCAATGTTACCTAATAATTCAAAACTCTTATTCTATGAGCTGAACAACCCGGGAAGAAATTGTGCCATCAAGCTTTAAATTTATGTTCACACATTTCAAATGGCACACAGCACTGCTCAACAGTCTTTACTGCCCTGTTTTATTGACTTTACTATTCCAGAGTATTTTATATAAAATAACCCACTAAGTCCCAGGTTTCCAATTGTGCAAATAGCTCAACAAAAATGACAAGTGCATTAAAAATGGTTATAAACACAATATAGAGCTTATTTATTAATATAACTATTATATCATTATGTTATTTTACCTAATATTATATAATTCTCTGTTATAAGTTTTTACAGGTGTTCCACATCTGGGACAATGGGACAAAATGGGTTCATTCTTTATTTCTCAAGTGAGGGTCTCACCTCATAATTTCCTCATTTTACCCTAAAGTCGAAATGTTACTTGCATCAATAACAAAATCAGAAAAATTGGTTTCTTCTTTGTTCTAATGGCATATTTGCCTCTTTAAGGACAGTCTGCTCACTGGAGCTCTGAATCACATTAGCATTGATTTTTCTCTCCTCGTTTATATAGCCCATGTTTATTAAATAAGTAAATAAGGCCCTCCCTTGAACATCAAATTCTCCTCTTGTGCCTTTCCCATGTAATTCTTGACTCACCTTCATTGAATGCATATCAGAATAACTGTAGTTAGTACTGTCTCAATCACTTCCTGTTTGTTCCTTACCTTCCCTCAGTCCAAGCTTCTGCACACTACTTCATTGAATCCACTTTTATCGAAACCACCATTTATATTACCAGACCCAATCTCTGTCTTAGCCTCTCTGTGGTATTTCACACTTAAAATCCTCTTTCCCGGCTTGTCTTTACTCTTCATGTGGGCCTCAGGTCTAGTCTAGTCATGTCATGTCTAGTCTGTTTCTTTGTTCCTCTATACTTTCTCTTTAGGTAATATCATCCAGTCCCATGTAATAGCCATGTCTTGTGTTGATGTTTCACATATATATAACAGTATAAAAGTCCTGACCTTCACATTAAACATCAGAATATTATCAATTGTAGCTAATGGACAGTTCAAATAAGATCTCACCTCTCAAACAATTTCCTTTTGTTCCTCTTTTATTTTTTACTCCTCTTTTGTTAAGTATGCTTTAGGCATCCTGGCTTGAACAATCTTATTCCTCTGAATCTTTTGTTCATGTGATTTCACTTTTCTAGGAAGACTTGCTGTCCTTCAGGTCTCCATTTAAATGGCAATTCTTCAGAAAGAACTTCTGTCACCATCCTAGTAAAGCTAATATTACTCTATCATATGGCAGTTTTGGGAATCCGAAGTCTTTATTTTTGCACCTCTTCCCCAAACCTACTCCAGAAACTTCTGTAGGAGCCAAGAACATTAACTGCTTCATTCATCACAATTTTCAGAACCTAAAAGAGTAGTGAAGGAACAAATGACATAGCCTTTCCAGTAGGGATTTACTAAGTTAGAGAGCCAGTGTGTCTCCTGAAGCATTCAAGTCCTGTGTGTCAGCATTTTCATTGCAATTAATGAGACATGACATGCATTGCACTGAATTTACTCTAGACGCAGAGCTAAGAATGAGCCCCTTCCTCATACTTTAAAATGAGGAGATAAGTGCTTTAAAGTCATGTAGATTCATATGAATTTCCATTTTGTTGAACCCTTGAAGGAATTGTGAAAACAAAAATCGCCTATATGGACTGTTTTGCTAACATGTTGATGTCTTTGTAATGGTTAGTTTTCATTTTTTTAGACCCATGGAATTCGTCTGAAATAACATCGGGAGGAAAATAAGTCAACATTTTTTCAGGAATACAGATATATTGAGTGAGATCAATATATACTACCTCGAACTTTAGATAATATACTTTTAGCTTGTACTGTGATAGCAATAATTTTAAGTAAAAAGGATTTGAGGAGTGGGATGTCAGATTATTGAAACATTTGCCTTTAATATTGATATGGCTTTCTTTATGTTTTACCTAATTTGACAATGCATTTTATATAAGTCAGATGACTATTTTCAGTATGAAATTATAATGAGTATTGAAATTTGGAATAGATTTGATGTTAAAATCTTTTAGGCTTATATAACTTTTAGGTATTTTAATTATCTTGGGTAATTCATTTCTAAAATTTTCGACTATACATTTTTTTTTTTTTTAAGTTTAGAGCAGGAGTTGGCAAACGTCTTAAAAGGCCACATAGTGTATGCTTTAGACTTTGTGGGCCAAAAGGCAAATGTATAACATTTCAAATGTAACCACTTAGAAATATAAGAACCATTCTTTGCTTGCAGGACATTAAAATTTTTTTTAAAAAAGCTGACCAGATTTGGTCTGTAGGCTGTAGTTTACATATCGCAAGTTTAGAGGGAAAATTTTAAAGATTACATCTCTCTGTTCTTCATTGCAATTTTCCCCAGTTTATCTTATTGTTTAACAGAAGTAGTGATTTAAATCAATTTTTCATGAGCAGAGTAAAGTTGGTATATTAATCAGTAAGACTAAAAATTGTTGACTTTTCTATTACATTAAAAATAAATGATCATTGTAGTTAATGACTTGCATATCTTACCTGAATTACAACCTAACACCATGTTAGTGTACGTTTACCACATTCTCAACCAAATAGAGCTGCAGCGTAGTAACTGTCCCGAAATACACATGGAAAGGACATGAAAGAGAAAAAAGATTAGATTAGTATAGCTAGGTAGGAATCTAAATTTCACAGCAATTACAACAGTGATCTAAATACCAAGAAATCCTGAAGCCATAAACACCCAACACCAATTTAAAAGGCCAGCGTATCCATCAAACTCATAGTAAAATGTATGCTTTCCATATAGCCTTTAATTCCACATCAGAATTTCATTGTAAAGTCACAAATTCTGCCGACTCTGAGTTCAGTGCTTAGTGTGGAGCTCCAGTTGCTGGAGGTAGTTCTTCAGCCATTTTATCTTCATTACCGGTTAACATTTACCTGGTCACACTTACTGTACATGAATGCATACTTATTTATATAAGTGTTTAACATAGTTAATCAAAAGTTGAAGTAAGCATAGAAAATGCTGTGAATAAACAACTAAAGTAGAATTTTGAGCAAAATAACACACCAATAAATTAATGTTAGCAAACAAATCTAATATGGATTGTAAAAATTAGAGCAAGATATCAAGCAAGTGGTTCCTGAAATCATGCTTCGTGCCATACCAGGCATCCCCACCAAGAGGCAGGCTAGGTGGGAACAGGGAACAAACTGGTGGTGTAGGCCAGTATAGTAATATGTTCAGTGTGCACATCTTTAAAGAGGGCTAATAAACTGCATTTAAAAAGTATAATGCACAAAGAATATATACTAGCATGTTGGCAACTTAAAAATCAAATTATTAGCATGTACACCATATCCAGATTTCTCTCCCATTGCTTACCAAGAAAATATAATTTTAGGGATTCTTGTTTATATTTTTAAGGCAGTTTACAGTTATGTTTAGAATCTTCAAAAATGTTTTGTATTACTCTGAACATGAAAATGTGCTCTGTTTCCATAGAGCTATGGACCTGATATCTGGTAGATTTTTCCATCTCACGTTTTGTCTACACATGAACTAATGATATATTCCTAATGTTACCATTACCAATAGATGTACAGAGAAATATGATCATGTATAATTTATAGGAATTAGCTTTTTGAAAACTTTCACATATACAGCTGGATTTTTTATGTTCAGTTATATTGAACATCTTCTAAGATGTTCTCAGATGAAAGAGATTAAACTTCAGATAAGGTCTCTGGAAAAGAACTTTGGTAATGGGTACTAGAAATGTGGGTCTAGTAATTTTAAAAGTTCTTTTGGGATTTCATACCTCTGGACTTGAATTTGCTATTGAAGAACTTTGCCTCTACTACCAATGTGACCTGTAGTCTTAAATTAGACTTGTAGTTACCATTTACTTCCACAAGATGGACCACTTAATGATAGGGTCTTTTTGTTTTTGTTGTTTCTGTATTTTTTTCCCACTTCAGTTATTCAAAAATTATTCAGATGCTAAAATTTCAAAGTCCATTTACATTTTTTAAACTTGCTTTTTACAAAGTCACATGATGTACTATTTATTCCCCCATCACATTAGCTTAAAACTTAGAAAATATTTCTGGAAGTTATTTAATGTCCTTAATAAAATAACTAATAGTTTGTAAAAAATCTTTTAAGCTTCTTAAAAACAGAATTACTTTCATTATTTAAATATTATTATTTTAAAAATCCTTTGCTATTTTCACAATATTTTAAAGTCAATACATTAAAAACCTCATTGTTGAATACTAGTAATCACTGACAATTTGTGTACTGCTTCTATTGTTGCAAAATAGTTTTATACTTAAGTATTTAGACTCAAATATAAACTCTTCATATTTATACTACCACATGCAAATTTATATTCATTATATCTCCATTACTTGATTTATGATGAATTGCTTTTAACGTTTTTTCTCCAACTAACTTGAGATGTGCTATCACATACTTATTTAGTACAGAATTATATATAATTATCAGGTTCAGAGTAAATATACTTGAATCACGTTTATCTTTTAACTCTTACAATACCTGATACAGCATGAAATATGGAGTATAATTTAGAGCAGCAGTTTATGACTAACAAAAACCCAAAGGCAGAAGTTAGATACTGTTGCCAAAAATTTGGATTAAAATTAAAATGTCTGCTGGTTTTAGGATATCTTAGAACCTTTGCATCTTAACCCAAATCCTCCTTTGAGTATCCTGAAATTTATATTAATTTGTTATCCATTAGATATGTAACTTGGGGGGAAAAAAACTAAATATGGGTCCAGTCTACCACATTATTTCTAAGCATATGCTCTATCTGGTTCTTTCCTAAGCAGTAATGATCTTTTAAGCTTTGAGGGTGGTCTCTAGAATAGTAGAACCTTTCTCCCTTTGTTTCATAGTAAGTACGAAGCTATTTCTGTGTGAGGGAGATGATAGTTTTAGTTTATTACAACATTTGGGCTCCAATTAATATTTTAAATTGAGCACAGTATAAAATAGCAGGAGCTGATAATACATAGCTTGAAAAGGAAAAAAAATTGGTGATTATCTAGCCACAAATAATGTTATGAATAAAACAAGTTATGTGCACATATTAAATGCTTATAAAATTAACTGACTTCAACTGGGCATGGTGGCAGAAGCCTGTAATCCCAGCAACTCAGGATAATGAGACAGGAGGATCACAGGTTCAAAGCCAACCTTAGCAACTTAGTGAGGTCTTTTCTCAAAAAAAAGGGGGGTGAGGCTGGCGAATCTAGCTCAGTGGTTAAGTGCCCCTAGGTTCAAGTTCCCTACCCAATATAATTGATTTCTAACTAGAAATAATTTAGACATTTCCTTTCATATACAAAGAAATCAAGGCTCAGGAAAAACAAGCGATTGTCATGTCATAGAAAAGTAAGAGGTAGAACTGGGATTTTTTTTTTTTTTTACCATAACAAGATTTTCTTATAAACTGTAACTTGACTAATAGTAAGTACATTTGCCAGTATCTAGGACTGACCACAAGTCTCTTCAAAGTGCTGCCATAGGGGTTGAACAGTTTCCTCAGTAGTCTTGAGTAGAAAAGGGAGGATCATAGGAAGCAATGAGGTAGCATACATGATAAACATTCATAGAGGACACTCAGTTGCTCTAGGCACTCTCTGGCCCCATACCAGTGACTCGCATTTATTGAAGGCCTAGAATGTGCTAGGCACTGTGCCAGCACTTCAGCTACTCTCTCATTCAGACATTACTGCAGTGTTGTGAGACAAGGGTGATCATCCAAGAGAAAATAAGCAATCTTCTGAATAGCAGTTTAGATTTGAGAATAGGTTTTGCAAGCACCTAGTCGTGTTCCAAGCCACTGTCTCCTGCTTCAGCAGCATACCAGTAGGGAGGGATGGGAGGCTCATCTCTGCCAGGACACTTATGCAAAAACCCAAAAAATATTTTTCAGGGAATGTGCCAAGTTTCATTTTTACCTTTGGCCCGGGGTAAATTTCCTCTTATAGTGTCTCGGCTTCATCTAAACCTGTATCTCTTATAACAGGGTTTTTAATATTTGCAAATGCGAACTTAAAAATATTCAAACATGAAAAATTTTACCAAAATGAAAATTATGCCCACAAATTATTGCTTATTTCTGGATATATTCAGTACTGATTTGTAAGTTAATTGGGTTTTCCACATATACTAAGATTTTATGAAACATAAAAAATGGTGTTCTTATTCATGTGTTCAGATTGTGATGGTTCCAAAGTATTAAAAGTTACTTGTTCCACCAATGCCTATTCTAAGGTACCATTCATCCCCACCCCAAGAAAATGTAAAGCCTGAGTTAATTTCCTGCAATAAGTAGTCATTTAATTAAAGAACAAAATTAACAGGAATCAAAATGTCAGAGCTGTATTTTTTTGTTAGACATATAAAAAAAGAAAAAGTATAATACAGTAAATCATTTATATAACATGAACTTAAAGAGTTTTCAAATTAATCATGATCAGAATAAAAATGTCTCCTCAACAAAATACTGAATGACACTGCGTCACATGTCCCTCACATCAGAGGCCTGGGAGTGGTGAGCCTGCACATGCACTTCACCTGTCCTCCATACACTGCAGAACTGTAAAACGAGATTGAAAGGCAAACAACAGTTTTCTTCTGGCAGAGTTACTTTGGGCCTTAACTGACCCCAACAGTTCACACTCCTCAGACACCAAAGAAGTATGTCCTCTGGTTACTCCTCTTGTAGGTAAGTGTGGCCAAGATTGCACCTGTGTGATTCTGCTCTCCTCACAAAAACAGCAGGTAGTCTTGAGCTGATTTTCAGGAAAAGTTCCCTGATGAATGTTCAAAATGTTGGTATCAAAAATTAAACACAAATTCTTCTCAGAAGAAAATCTCTTATGGCCTGTGGAATCTAGAAATTATAAAAACAGTTAAAATTGTCAAAAACCTCCACATAGAAATTTGCTGTTATTCAAAGCTTCTCTGAAGTTCACTATGAAAAAAAAAAAAAAAAAAACGGAGCTTCTCTGGGTGGTAGGATAGAGGGCTCCCAACTCTCATGCCCTTGTTGTACCTCAGAATGTATTATAGGTGTTCCCAAGAGTGCAGAATATAACTTGGTATTAAAGTTACTAGTTAAACCCTCAAAGTACACAGAAAGGTGAGGGCTTTGCTAAATCAGCAAAAGTAATGAGGTGATAAATTATTGGAAATTAGAGCCATGAGTATTTTTAATAGAGTTGATAATATGTTCATAGTAATATTTAAGAAAATCTCATGACCTAAAATATTATTTTTAAAAATTGATATGGAGTGCTAAAATGTGGCATGAAGAACCTTGAATTATTTCCTGATGTTCAGGTTTGGGTTCATTCTTTAAAGACTGAACCCAGCGGTGCTTTACCAGTGAGCTACATCTCTAGACCTTTTTAATTTTTGAGACAAGGTCTTGCTGTGTTGCTGAGGCTAACCTCAGAACATGCAGTTTCCTATCTCAGCCTCCCGGGCTGCTGGAATTACAGGCATGCACCATACCCAGCTGAGTCTTGAAAATTGTGTCATCTATCAAAAACTTAAGATAAATACCGAGAGTAAACATTTTAATAATGTATATTGGGAAAATGTAATTGAGATTTTATACTTAGGATTTAATTTACTACACAGCCTATTTTTTAAAACAAAGTGAACATTAAAAATAATTGCATGTTAATTCCCAAATGTTCATAAGGAACCCATTTGAAATAAGCAAAACTAAGATGATCTATTCCTCCCCAGAAATATGTCCATTGTTTGAGGAGATCTTAACAAATTTAAAAATTATTTATTTGCATAATTTTCTCCTAACTACCTGCTTTTCCTGCCTTGATACATTTTTACTCAATATAACAGAAACCAGAGGAATTCCATGGTCACACAGAGTGTATAGAGCAACTGCTCTTCAATACTTACAGTGGCTACTTTGTGACAAACAGAAAATAAATCATTTTAGTTTAAGGCAGTATGTATGCTCAGGATTTCCTTTGTCTTTGTACTTGGAGCACAAGCATCTTAGAGAAAGCAACTGCTGCAATGAGAGTATTTCATCACAGTCATCCCCATAAGATTAAAGGCAGGTGAGAATTTTAAGATAATTATTACTGGTCATGGCTATGGGAAAGAAGGGAAAGCAGAGTACCAAGAGTAATCTTTTTCCCAACTTCATCATCACCAAGAAACCCAGTGTCATCCTTTGCATGTAGTGGCGTGGACAGAGAATATGTGCACCTGGATGGGAATGGTTGTGGATCCCCAGCTGGAGGTGGGCTGAATGGGAGCCTCCTTGATCACACGTGCAGTCACATTCTCAGCATCTTAAAATAGTACCTGCCACACTGTAGGTGTGCAGATATTTGCTGGGGAAATGATCCTCTTTTAGCTTTGGGGAACATTAACTGTGTTAAATGTGATTATAAATTTAAGATACAGAAAGGCAAGTGGGAAGGTAGAGAGTAATTTCACAGTACTCTTATGTAGAATTTATCAATTTATACCTATTAGAAAAATGTATAAGGAAATTACTTCCATTGTTTTGAGACTAATTTCCTTAAAATTACACTACTTAATGTAATGACCTTTCTAATACTATTTTATATATCATTTTCCACCAGACCCTATTTAAAATCATTGGAGAAGATAGTATTTTTAAATGAGGTGCATTTGGTTTGTTCAATTCAGCTCTCTGTAAGAATGCTAAATTTGTTTACCTGGATATATGGCTTTTGTGTTTTTTTTTTAAAAAATGCCATGCTGTAAATATCATAAAAAACAAATATCACCTTGTCAAATGCTTGCTTGATGCATGTACCTCCATTTCGTTACTTTTGTATTCATTTAATTCTTTACGAATTGCTGCCTGAAATTAAAGATAGGATACTGCATTTCAGAACATTCAAAAGTTAACAGAGGAAATCAGTTATGTTTATGGATTAACATTAATACTTGCTGTTTGGTAATACATAGAAAAACTTTTTCATTCAACATTTAGACTGCCTTACTCCTTTTTATAGTCCTACTAAGGTAGTAAGGAGTCAGACCTGTGGAAGGCAGTAGTTTGCTGTGCTGGAGTAGCAGATAGCCCTTCCCACACTAACAAGTGAACCACCACATGCTTAAGGCACTAATGAAGTAGGGACAGCAAAACAATGTGCAGAGTTCAGCTTTTGGTGAACATGAACTTTTGCATGACAATCTAGATAATCCAGAAAGAAATTATTCTAACTTCAGCATGTGAGTTTTGTGACATTTGAATAATAACATTTTATTATTATCCTGATGGGTGGGGCATGCATCATGATGTTTTCAGTTATCCAGGGCCTGATCTTGCTGCCCCCTCCTTGAGCTTCCCAGGCCCACTTTCCTCTTAAGACGTGTGTCTCAGATAAACCCTCTAGGGCCAGGTAGGACAAGAGCATCAAACATAGCCTCTGCAACAAGGAAAGCCTTTTGAATTTAGAATTTTGGGGGCATATTTTTTTCCCCATACTTGTATCTTTGGAAGCTAATGTGTTCGTTTCTTATCACTATGATCCTCTAAGCAAATAAACCCTAACTAACCAAGAGTCAGTCCAAATTCAGCATGACAGCATTCCTCTAAATTGATACAACACCTATGAATGTGTGCATTTATAAATGTTCATAATAAAGAATGAAAAACAATTACAAATTCATTGGCTGAATATTTAATCCTCCTTGTCCTAAAACCTGTAATCATTCTGAAAGTTGCTACAGGCATGCAGGTGTGGTTGAAAGCTGATACAGACACACTCCTGGACCTAAATCCTGCCAGTCATTAGCACTTGACCATGGACAAAAACTTACCCACACTGCTCAGTAAATGTCCACTCCCCTCCTGCACCCCAGACCTACCGTGACAGACTGCCTCCTTGCTCTCTGAAAATTAAATTCAAACTCCTCAGAGGGTTCCCAGAGACATCTCAAGCTGCACAAGTCCAGGAACAAATCCAGAACCTCTGTATCTACTTCCTGAAATCCTCTCGGATGGATTCCATTCCTCTTTGTCCAGTTACAACTCATTTTGATAAAACTCATCTGATTTATGCCAGCCTTGCATATTTCTGATTCATCCTCCAGACCAAGGCTTCTCAATTGACACATTCTTGACATTTGGAACTAGATAATGCTCTGTGTATTATGGGACGTTTAGCAGGATCTCTGGCCTCTATTCATTAGATGCTAGTAGCACCCAAATTGTGACAACCAGAATTGTCTCGAGACACAACTGTCCCCAAGTTGAAAACCACTGCTCAACTCTGACCCTGAGCTATCTTTGTGAAGCCAACATGTAGTCAAAGAAAAGCTTTAAGAAAATGGCTGCCATTACATAAGAATAAGCATAGCAGGTTTATTGTTCTTAGGAGACACCACACCCCAACCAGCACAGGCAATTCTGTACCTTATCTGCAGCCGACAGTCTGGTCCAGGGCTTGTCTGCTCTCCTGTCATAGTCCTGTGCTTTAGCTACTTCCACATAATCGCTGAAACGTATCAGGATTTTTCTGTCTCTTAATTCATCAACAGTGGGTCTCTGATTAAGCTAAAGTAAAAGATTATGATAGGTATCATATGCCAAACTAATTTTGAAATATAATATAATCCAAATACAATCTAACGTACACAGCTTAAATTATATGTTCTTAAATCACATCCCCCTTCTTCCAACACATTTTTGAGGATTCCCACCCCTGATAGTACATAGCACAAAATCAAGGACTGGTTGATAAATTGACTCAGAATAAATTTTACAGCACCAGCACCATTAGATAATCTCTTTTTAAATTACTGACAATGTTATGCAGACTCCTAGTACTATACATCAAGCTCAGGAACTACATTTTATTAATTTTGAGCAGAAAAAAAGTTCATTGTGATCATGGAGCACAGTGGAGAGGCAGAACAGAACTGCTGAGTTTAGAAAAGGTCTGCCTTTCCAGAGGAGACTGCATGCACAAGCCCTGACACTAGTCCAGTCTGCAGGTAGGGAGCTTCCAGACATACTTCCGCATACATGTGGCAACCAGAAAGGGGAAAACAGTCTGGAAAGTACCACGCCGATACCCAGGTGTGTTCCTATTAGACATCATGTAAGTTAAGAAAGCACCCAGTCAGCTTCTGGTCTGCCTGGAGGAGGTGGTGATGTCTAGATTCTGCTGCCTTTCCAGCCTGCCCACTGTGCTAAGCAAGGATTCGTCCAGGGTCCCCATCCAGACACTGGTAGTGGCAAAAGACTCTGCCCTCTGTGTTGTCTTAGCGAGTTGATTGTTGCTGAGTGAACACCTGATTTAGCTTGTGCCATGCTTGGGTGGTGTCTTAGGTTACCCATACCCATTGCTGCAGGAGAGCTTCTCTCTAGTTCATCTATTTTTGTTGTTAATTCAGGAAATAAAATACTTCAATCATAATACCTTTCTTGTTAATCTTTGCTTGATTTCTCTTCTTTCTTCCTGCTCTGTCTGATCATTCCTTTCTGTGAAAGATTAAAACAAACAGATGGAGACTTTTTTTTTTTTGGTAAAGAGGTACACTGAAGATCCCCCTGGCCCTGGTCTTGAAGGAGAATGTCAAGGAAACTTTGGGGTTGACACTTCTCCATATCACATTTCCCCACTTTGTCTTTTTCCAGGGGGCCAATCATTGCTCAGGAATCCCAGTCTGATTGTTATACAGAACCAACCATCCCAGCCTGGTTCCCCTCTGCCCTACCTCTGTATCAGAAACAGCCACAGATATTGTGCTGTTTTCCTGTTTGCTGGAAGCAGATCTGTCTCTATCCTACCCAAATCTCTCTGTATATTTATGTCTAGGAACACAGATGGCACACAGAGCAGCTGCTGTAGAGTAAGTCGAGGTTTGCATGCCTTTGACTGTAAACAGCACTCTCACTCCTAGCTTTTTGGTTTTGCCATTTCACAGGTGCCATAACTCAGCAATTCAACATAAGATGGCATACTTTCCTTCAGCTCTGGGCAGCATATGCTCACCTGGAATGAGTCAAGGTGTATTTCAAACCTGAACACAGACACCTGATTCACTTTTGCTCAAGCATGCAAACAATTCTGTGAACAGTGCCTTTGAGAGGAGCCAGATTCCTCACTGAAACTAACTTTGCTTGTGAGTTGTGACTATTAACACCCACACTGTGCTCACGCCCACTCTGGAAGCTAAATATAGACTAGAGTGCTAAGATAGAGAGTACAATGTATGTTGTGCCCTGGGACACAAGATAATGGTGCCCTATTTCTGGTGCTCTGTGTTGCTAAATAAAGCCATAAGCCCCAGAAGGGCTTCACTCCTGAGGAGATTCCCAGCCACCAGCACTCTGAGAAACACTGCCAGTTTGGGGATGGGAATTCCTGCTACTTGCAGTTAACAAGATTTTACGTCATCTTCCTTTATTTAAAAGATCCATTTGAGGGATTGGTATATGGGTGTCTAAAATGTCAGAAATTGCACTTCTCAATAATTTTTTTAAAAGAGTCTTCTTACATTAGAGCATTTTAGAAAAGGAAATAAAACCCTATGATTGCTTGGTTCTTTAGCCAAGTGATAAGCCAGGAAAAAAAAATAGCTATGATTAGAAAGTGGATGATATAGTTAAAAAAGAAGTGTGCAGGATTCAGATATAAGACCAGCCACGTTGGATTTAAGTGATGTGAATGTAATTTATCAAATTTCAGGCCACAGACAAACCCCAAGAACAGCCTCCACATGGGGTCGGGGGAGCTAGCAAAATCAGAACTTTGTTGTTACCAAGGCCTGTGAGCGAGGCAGGGTCATTGGGAGGTGATCATTGGAAGACCTGTCAGACTGTTCTCTGCTTCAGGTATAAGTGAGTCACCTGCTCCAAGAAGTCCCTCCTGCCAGCCTAAGCCCCCACGCCTCCCCCGCAAGTGACCTTAGCAACATGTATGTGAGCTTTTTCTTTGCAGAACTAGAAGGCCTTATATAAAGTGGGTCCATAGGCAGGACCTCTACACCCATCCTTGTGGGAAGCCACTCCAGCCGCCTGGACAGTCGTAAGTTGTCTTCCAAGGATGTTTAGGAATGTGAAGCTTTTCCTCACACCGTGGTTAAGAATACGGCTGATAGGGCAAGGCACACCTGGGGTTGGACTCCAGTTCTGTCCTGCAACGGTAATTTGCTAAAGCATCACACTTCCTCTCAGACCTCAGGACAACCTCACATGTTGTAGTAAAGACTGAATGTACTAAAAGCAAGGCTGGTACACCTGGGCCTACTAGAGAATCACTGTGGTCATGTACAAAGGGGCCCGTGTCTCGGGCTCTGCTGTCTATGAACACACAGGCAGAGTTCTGAGTGTCCCATAGCTATGACTGCAATTAGTCATGAGTTCCCAACTTGAAGAGAAGCAAATGTAAAGTTATGATAACTTAGATTTGATTACCAGCAGAAATGCCTTCTGGTGTGAGTGTCTGGCGTACATGTGTCAAGGGCTCGTGAGTGTGTTGCTCTGTACTGGGCCTTGTGTGGCTACCCTGTTCTCATTCCCACAGAACAAGCACACAGACCACCCACTACAACCCTAGTGATGAGCTTCTCAGGTCCTTCCCTCAGGACACTTAAGAAGGCTTCTGAGCTAAGGACCGGCCGGGTTCACTGATAAAGGTGCGGTTTTACGGCAGCATTGCCCTGACCACTGCAGAGAGGTCCATTTCCCTTTGTGCACAGAAGGAAAGTGTGATCAGTTCCAGCTGTCCACTCACTAGCCCTCTATTCACAGCACAGTTCTATTTTTAAGGGTTTAACATTCACAAAACATAACACAACTAGAAGCGCTTGCCGGTGGGAGGACCTGGCTGCCCATGACAGGAGAGAGGCCAGTGTGGACAGGAAGAAGGACTCTGGTAGGCAGCATCTCTAGTGTCTCTTCCTGTTGTGGGCAGCAGGCTGCTGGGAGCATGGCACTTCCCGGCTACGACTTACTGGACTAGTACTAGCAATGGCATCTGTGGCTTCCACACATTTATAAACAAGTGGCTTTGGTTCTTTAAATCCTGAATATTTGATAACAAACAGCTTTTCTGTCTACCTACTTAATTATGCCTGGCATCAGTACAATCCTCAGACGTCGCCCACGGTAGTTGCCATTTCTTCAGTTTAAAAAATAAAACGAGTAATTTTTAATCGTTAATCTTTAGGGTTAAATATTTTTCAATGACAGAGAGAGTTGCTTTGGGCAGCTAATGAAGGCATTGAGGCCAAGAAAGGGGAGGGATCACCAGAGTGCAGGGCCCCAGCTGGTCTTAGAACTACTAGAACTTTGTAAAGAGATGTTTGCAAACAAAAACCAAACCGAAGGAACCTTTGCAGTATTCATCACATAAAAAGAAAAGAAAAACTTTATCATGCTATGCAATTGGCCCTTAGGAGACACTTCTTTATGAAAAATGTTTGAAAAATTGAAATCTGTTGACCAGGTGAAAAACATACCGAGAAACACTGAAGGAGTTTTAACACCCAAACACCAGAGACTTTAAGGACACAGAACTCTGTGTGGGTGGAGATTACCCATGGACACCTGTGTTCAGCACAAGATTTAATTACATGCTTTCCTGGGGAAGCTCCAGGCCCGAGCAACACAGAATCTCAAAGTGCTGACCCTCTAGAGAGTCCTGTGGCTCCCTACTCCTTTCAGTGGCCTGCTTTATTCTCTTGGGCGTGAGAACCAAGGAGCATGTCCTTCTCTAGTAAGACTTGGGACCTGGGCCAGTGATCCCGTTGGCCGTCGGGACCCCCATCCACCACACCCATCAGCTTTCCTACTCGTGACTCGTGGGACCCAGGGGAACCACAGAGCCAGCTGGGTTAGCAGGCTCAGCACGTGAAGGAACCCTCCAGAGGCACCCTCAGCTACTCACGTTTCAGGATATTTCTTCTCTCCAGCTCCTCCACGGCAGGTCTTTGGCTCAGCCGTCTGCGGAAAAGCACTAAAATTACATTTTGCACCATGGTGGCTGCCTGCAAATTTCACCCCAGGTCCAGGCAGGCAAGGGCGGCTGGCACACCCCTGGAGATGGCCTCTCAAAAAGTGGAAGGAGTGAGAGTGAACCTTTGTTGCCTCTTGGTGGCAAAATCAAGTCAGGCTCCCAGGCGGGAGAGAGGGCTGTCCTTGCTCCAACTCCAGGGGTCCAGGTCTTCCTTTCCCAGCCTCCTCACCCAAAGCTTGCCAGGAGTGTCCATTCAGAAAATCCCTCCTCTGGCCCACCAGCTGGGGGAGGGCAGGTGGCGCCACCTGTCTCCAGGCTTCCGGCTCTGGAGGTGCTGGGAGCTCCACACCTCCCAGCCCAGCCCCGCCATCAGCCCAGGCACCAAGCAGCCAGCACAGGGGAGTGTCTAAGGAGGTCTGAGGGCGTCCCCCCCTTGTCAGTGACGCGCACTGCCAGCGCTCAATAGGAACTGGGAATCTCCTCTGAGAGCCAGCCCATCGCCGCGTCGCTCCCCTCCCCTCCTCCTCCACGCGGAGCCACTGTGCCGCTTGCTTCTGAAGACAAATCCTCATTTCCTTTTCAAATGGCCTCTCACATGGGGACTTGGAGAATGCAGCCAAAGAAAGAAAAAATAAAACCCCAACACACATAAACAAAGGTTTTTGTCAGGAGTGGGAGGCATAATTAGCCAAAATTAATGTTAGTTACAAAAATAATTGGAGCCTCAGATAATGTTGTCCTTGGGTCAGAGCCAGAAAATGTCCCACTTCCGGATCCTTTAGCCACCACAGGGAGGCAACAGGGCCAAGGCTTTGAATACCCAGAATTTGAGGCCATAACATTTTGCCCCAGTGAGGATGTTGCCTCCAAAAATAAGCCTCTGATTTACCGCCTGTCCCGGCACAAAGCCCAGCCGCCCTCCACTCTGCAACCCAACAGTTGGCTCTCGCCCCCAGGGGCTTCATGTCTCTTTGGTCTCTGTGGGTGGTGGCTCCTGCAGCTCGTCTGATGTTCCCCGAGATGTGAACTGCCCCGACAACTGGCTGGAACCCAGGGAAGAGGGCCTTCTCCATCTGTCCCCAGCCACGCAGGCAGAGCCTAGCTCACTGAACCTTGCTCCCCGCTGTCAGGCCCTAACCCCCCACATGCCCTTTTCTGATCAGTCAGCAAGTAGCTGTGGACTATTGCTTCATGCTGGGCACTGTTCCAGCCCCCAGAACACAGCCTGAGCAGAGGAGCCTTCCTGCCCTTGGGAAGCCCCCAGTCCAAGGGCCATCAGACAAAGCACCACCGTTTCAGAGAGGCCATGCTAAGGGGGAGAGAAGACCTGGGCGCCAGGGGTGAGGGCTGAATGGGCCTGAGGAGACACATTTCCACTGAGACCTGCATGAGGAGCCAGTGCGGGGAAGGTCACTCCTCCCTGTAGACACTGGTCCCTGAGTTAAAGACCACGAGGGACCAAGGCAGGCTTCAGAAGAGAAAACCTGTGCCTTGTGCAGAGTCCACATTGGAGGGGGAGGTGCGCAGAATGGAAAGCTCTTGGAGGTGGAAGGAGATGAGAAAGAGAGGAAGTCAGTTGTCGGGGTGAGCTTGCACATAGTGGGGAGCCAGCGAAGGTTCCTGAGGAGGCAACGAAGTGGTCAGCTCTGCAGCCTCTGGGCTCAGGAAGACAAGGCTCCCTCCTGCAGTGTTCAAGAAACAGGTCGCCCCCAAGGACAGTTAGGTGGTGTGGCAGAGCAGTGGCACATAGGCTTTGGAAGCAGGAGGACAAAAGTTTGGGACTCAAGTTTGAGGCGTGTAACTTCTCAGCTATGTGTCCTTGGGCAGGTTACTTTACTTCTCTGAGCCTTATCTTCTCCCACAATGAGGACTAAACAACAGATCTTCACGGAGTGGTGAGAATCAGATGAGATAATGCACAATGGTGTTTTAAAACACTTGCTTGGAATTTGGGGATTTCTTTAGAAATTATTTCAAGGATGTCTATGAATAAAGAGCACAAGGTCTTTATAAATTCCTTCCCAGATGTTATGCCCTCAATTTACACCTTTTCTCTGACGTTTGTGGGTGAGCAATCCCCAGCACCACAAAAAAATAAAGAGCACTCCCAGCAGGCCTCTTTCCTCTGGCCGGCCCAACTGCTCCTCCTGTGTGCAGCAGTGGCTGCTCTGGCACCTGGAACTTCCGCTGCCCACACACAAGTCTTTTGTCCATCTCAGGGTTGAGAGGCTACAGAGGCCACAGGTGACAAAACTTACTGCACTGGTCAGACCCCCATCTAGTTACCTGCGCCCCATCCCCCGGCACCGGCTGCACTGGTGCAGCCCAAGTGGCCACTCAGCACCTTGGCCAAGGCTTGGAGTTGCCAAGTCTGCGTCCCAGCGCCAGCACTGACCACTGTGGCCCCGGGTAAGCCACAGACCCTTGAATGACGTGCACAGCGAGGGTGTGGGAGTCTTCCTTCCCAGAGGTCCCAAGCACATGAAATGAGGTGACTGATGAGGAAAATTTCTCCTGGGGCCAGAGTTGTGGTGACTACCAAGCGAAGGGCCCTGTAGCATTTGCTGTGATCACCATCACGCTGTGACCACTGTGGTTATTAGGTTATTAATAAGCATTTGGGATTGTATGGAGGCACTTAAAAAATAGTGGCCCATCTTCCCCAATTCCACACACAAAACCCTGGGAAGAAAAATGTAAAAAATGTCAGTTCAATGTCACTTAAAGACCTGGGGCTGGCTCAATGCACCACATGTCTGAGCCCCTGTAGAATGGGAACAGCAAGAGAGCCTGCTACTTACTGGGTCTGAGTGACAGGGACTAGGGGTACCCCATCCATCTGCATGGCCCCAAGCTGGCTGTGGATGGGTAGAGGCTCAGGGAGGCAGCTGCAGGGGCCCCTGGGGCTAGAATCAAACCCAAAGCTGGTTCCAGAAGCCACTGTGGACACTAGCTGGCAGGGACAGGGTGAGAGGCCGGGCTAGTCAAGACAGAGAGAGGGCTGTCGCCTGGGCGGCGAGGTCCAGGCAGGGGCACAGTGAACCCTGGCTGACAAGCAGTGTCAGAGTAGATGTGGGCATCCTGTGGGTAAAGTCACAGCCCAGGAGGAGGAGGTCAGGCTGAATCGGGACCTCCTCTGAGGTCCTGAAGCTCCATGAAATGAGACCCCGTGAACACCCACTCTGTGGATGGGGGAACAGGTGAGTTCCTGTCCCTGTACCACTCTGCATATTCAGGACAGCCACACAGCTGAGTGTCCATGGCTTGGGTCTGGGGAGCAAGGAGTGCCCAGAGGACCAGGTAGAAACAGCTGGGAGCAGAAGAGGCCAAGGGCCGGAGCGGAGGGGACAGTAGCACCCAGTGGCCCGCGGGATTCCCCGGTACTCCCCTCTCCTGCTTCGGAGATCCACCGCCCATGTGCAGCTGCCGCTGACGCTGGGGAAGCCGCGGGCTGTTTCTGACTCTCGGCACTCGGAAAGCCCAAGTGTGGCAGCTGATTGCAGTGCCCTGCAGGGGGCGCGTGAACCAAGGAAGAAATGCCAGGGACAGCAGCATCCACCCACGCGCACACAGGAGAGGGTGGCAGGGAGGCCGCAGGGAGGCCGCAGGGAGGCCGCAGGGAGGCCGCAGGGTGGGCTGGGCAGGGGAACCAGGACTCAAACAGGAGTCACAGGTGTCCAGTACCACGTGGGCGCCACAGGGCATCCAGGTGCTGCCATGTGGCTGTCACCATGGGGCCTCAGGGGCTGTGGGGACAGGATGCCAGCCCCACGGGGGCTTTCTGGGTCCATCTGCCTTCCCACTTGCCTCCTATGGTGGTCACCTACACATCTGACCTGCACTGTTAACCAAATAGGACAGGGAACAGTGGGGGGGGGAGGAGGAGGAGGGGAGAAGGAGAGGAGGAGGAGGGGGGGAGAAGGAGGAGGAGGAGGAGGGGAGAAGGAGAGGAGGAGGAGGGGGGGAGAAGGAGGAGGAGGAGGAGGGGAGAAGGAGGAGGGGGGGAGAAGGAGAGGAGGAGGAGGGGGGGAGGAGGAGGAGGAGGAGGAGGAGGAGGGGAGAAGGAGGAGGAGGGGAGAAGGAGAGGAGGAGGAGGGGAGAAGGAGAGGAGGAGGAGGGGAGAAGGAGAGGAGGAGGAGGGGAGAAGGAGAGGAGGAGGAGGGGAGGAGAGGTAGAGAGGAGGTGGAGGGAAGGAGGTGGAGGGGAGGAGGTGGAGGGAAGGAGGGAGGGGAGGAGGAGGAGAGGAGGGAGAGGGGAGGAGGGGAAGAGGGAGGAGGAAGGGAGGAAGGGGGAGAGGAGGAGAGGAGGAGGGGAGGAGGGAGGAGTGAAGGGGAGAGGGGAGGATGGGGAAGGGAGGAAGGGGGAGGGGAGGAGGGAGGAAGGGGGAGGGGAGGAGGGGGGGAGGAGGGGAGGAGGGAGGAAGGGGGAGGGGAGGAGGGAGGAAGGGGGAGGGGAGGAGGGAGGAAGGGGGAGGGGAGGAGGGAGGAAGGGGGAGGGGAGGAGGGAGGAGAGGAGAGGCAGACTGCACCCACACAACAAAGCCCCCAGTCAGGGGCTGGGTGCACACAGCGGTTCTGCAGGGAGGCGAGGTAGCTGTGCTTCCCCCTTCCTCAGTCCCTAGGAATCAAGGCGTCAGATTTGCATTCTCTCTGCATCAGCACTGAGGGCCACCACATTGGCACAACCTTTGAACGGAAGCCCCAGCTTTGCCTCTGATCAGTGGGCTGATCTGGGCCACTGCCCTCCCCACATGCCCCTACAAACCAATAGGGTACTACGGGGGACCAGGACATTAAGCACAGCTGGAGCTGGCACACAAACAGGTGGCACTATGATGTCACTGCTATTATCCTCCAGTGTGCAGTGCCGAGGCTCCTCTCTTCCGCCTCAGGAAATGCCAAAGCCTCCAACCTGCCAGCGGCACTGCAGTCCAGGGAAGAAGGGCTCCTCCATCGGACTCACACCCTCCTCCCCCAGATGCCCACTCCCCCATCAGATGCCGCCCCTGCCAGGCACATGCCAGGGAGAAGCAGCCCTCAGAGTCCACACAAATGTGCCTCCTGCACAGGCTTCCTGAGCTGGGCAGCAGCTCCCCTGCTCACACCACCTGCCCTAGAGCCCGGTAGAGGATCTGCTGAGTGCTGCCTTCTCCTCTGGGCTGCCCCGGGAGCAGTCCCCCAGAGTGGACCCTGGGGGCCGCTCCTGACATGGGAGAAGGCAGCAGCAGGTTGCAAAGGGCTCAGGGACCAAGGAAATAGAGACAGCACACATGGGTGACAGGGTGTCCTTCTCCCTTTCTTGTATAAAGTCCCTTGGGATGTCATTATTAATGCATATTTTAAACAAAAAGGTCACACCACGAATAGGCTGCTGCTGCCCGAGGCCTGTCTGCCTTGTCCACTGGCCATGGGCTCCTTGACCCCTCAAGCCTCAGGTTTTCAATTCTGTACGTATTTCAGTGAAATTGACATTGAAATAGGTTGGAAATCATAATCTAGAGCGTATATGTTATTATGTTATATAATTACATATTATATACTACATTTAAGTTTTGATAGGTGTTTTATTAATACATTATATTACTATTATATAACCATATTATATGCTAAATTTTTATAGGTATGTTAACATTACTACATTATACTATATCACTATTATGATTGTTATGTACTATATTTATTATAATTATACTGCTTTACATGCTATACTTTTATAGGTATTCTATTAATAATGCATTATAACTATGCTACCGTTAGGTATTAATATTATATGCTATATTGAAGATTTTTTTGGTAGCATATTAACATTAATACATCATAATAATGCTATTATATAATTATATGCTCTAATTTTTACATGTGTCCCACATTTGGGGGGATGGGAAGATCGGGTGCCCACAGGAAGGAGAGTCAGATCAAGATCAGGCTGCCCACCGCAGAGTCCAACATGTCCAGAATGTGCCCCAGGCCCTGGCCTGTGAGTGCAGGGCTGGGTCCAAGCCACCTCCAGCATGGCCTGGGAGTCGCAGCCCCTCAGGCTGTCAGCACGGGCCTCCACCAGCCGGGAACTGGAGGCTGCCTCCACTGCCTTTGCAGAGATGCCTCAGTAAGTCCTGGCCTTCCCTGAGCCCAATTTTGCAGCTTGGAGGTGTGAAGCCCTACTTGCCCCAAGAGATGGCCATGCACACCAAGCTGGTCCCTGGATTTAGTGTCTGGTGACTGCTCCCACTGGGCTGGCCACTGTAGTTTAGGACTCTAACCTTTCCTGAGTGAATAAGGGAAAACTGCCTCCCCAGACAACCCTGGGAGAGCGGCTGACACACGGGGCCTCTCCTCCCAACAGCTTGGTCAGCCCATCCGCCAGGGCTCAGTGAGACCCGGAGAGCAGGACCCAAGAGTTGTGCAAAAGAGGAGGGGCCATGATGTGGGCCAGACTGGCCAATAGCAGGTGGAGCAGCTCTGAGGGGGTGACATGGGGCTGTCACTCTTGGGGCATGCACATCCACCCCCAGGACGAGCTCTGGGGCTCTGCAAGCCAGGCCTCCCTGGCCTGCACTGCTGCAGAGCTCATGCGAGGAGGAAGCTGGCACAGCCACCGCCTGGCACCTCTCTCCCCAGGTCACACAGGTCACAAGGCTTCCACATGGCCTGCGAACCCCGATTCTGAGACTTGTCACTGACCACCGCTTACCTGCCAGGTGGGAAACTGAGTCAGGGACCTGCCAGACTTCAGCTCCCCCCCCCTTCCCGAGTGCACACCTCGCCACACTGCCTTCACCAACTCCTCAGTGACTCTGGAGGGGACTAGCGGTGGGCACATTATAGACCAGGGAAACCAAGGCGCAGAGAAACCGGGTACCCTGGGTCACGTGCACACAGGGAGGAGAGCGGAGCCGAGATCTTCCCATCTCAGGGCCGAGTGCCAGCCTACCAAGAAGCCCAGCTTCTCAGCACCTCTGATGCTGGTGCCCATCGACAAGCTGAGCCCCTTTGCTAGAACAACAAGAACCAAGACAACCAGAGTGCCAAGAACACGGCTATGGCAGGACACCTTCAATCAATGGTCCTGGGGAACTGGCCACAGGTAGGAGGAGGAGGAGACCCCCGGCTCACCACACGCTCAGGTCAAAATTGACTGAAGCACTAAATGTGAAACCCCAAACCGTAAAACAACTATGAGAAAACATGGAGCAGACACACTATAACACGGATCTGGACAAAGATTTTTTTGGGACAAGAATGTGAGAGCAGAGGCAGCCGAAGACTGGAGTCCCATCCAGCTACAAAGCTCCACACGGCAAAAGCCATCAGCGCAGAGACTACCTGCAGCAGGCAAATATTTGCACGCTTCCTGTCCACAAAAGGATTAATATCCAGCACATAAGGAACCCAAAAGCCTTCATGCTGTATGTGAGCGCAGCCAGTGTGGCAAATAGTACGGAGTTTCCTCCAAAAATTAAAAGCAGAACTACCACAGGACCCAGCAATGCCACTGCGGGTAAGCCAAAGGCAAGTGAAATCAGTGTATCAAATTGGCCCCTGCGCCCCACGTTTACTATGGCACAACTCTCAACCGGCAAGACAGGGAACCCGCCAGTACACCCAGCAGCGAGCAAACCGATAGAGAACGTGGTGCCCACACAGGAACATCCTTCAGCCAGAAAAACAAAGAAATCCTGTCACTCGTGGCAACAGAAAGGGACCTGGAGATCATCGTGCTAAGTGAAAAGCCAGACTCGGAAAGATAAACACCACGTGGTCCCACGCACCTGGAAGCCAACTGTCAGACACCTGAACTCATGGAGCCGCGTGGAAGGTGGTCACAGGGCGGGCAAGGCTGCTTAATGGGTTCAAAGTCATGGCCAGGCAGGAGGAACGTAGGTAGGGGTCTGATTCATATGGGGTCAATATATATATATATATATACATCACGGAGAAATGACAAGTGTTTGCAGTGATGGACAAGCCAGGTCTCCCAAGTTGATCGTACACAAAACACCTCACTGGACCCATAACAAAGTACAGTGACCGCTCATCAGTAAGGCAAGTGTCCCAGGGAACGCATTCGAATTTGCAAAAGGAAAACATCAGGGATGTTGGCGTTCTCTTTGTTCAATATTGTTGAATTATTGATAGCAAGCACACTTTGCTGGTGTAAGAATAAAAATAATGCTCCTGGACGTGGAAAGGAGCCAGGAGCACTAGTGCTCTGACACTAGGCGTGGCGTTCCGTGCACACCCAAGCCTCTTCCAGACGGCTGCTCTTCCTGCAGAGCACACTTGAGTCTGACAGTTGGCCTCAGATTGGGGCCCTGGCACTCCAAAGCTGACCCTGCAGGAACCATGGGCTTCTCTGGACTTCACCCTCCCTCTTCGCGGTAGGGTCAGCCCCTCAAGGTGTGTGGGAGACCTGGGGAGCCCAGGCGGAGCGCTGCTTTGTGCAAGCACTCGGGGTAGCTCTCTACAGCACAGCACCGTCCCTGCCCATCCCGCTCCTGCCCTGTTCTTCCTACCCATCTGGGCCCTGTACCCCCGACTCGCCATGACCTCCCCAGGTCACTGTGTTGGCAACTCTTTCCCACCATGCAGCCTGGCTTCCCAGAGCCCCGGCCACCTTCTGCATCTCCAAGATGGCCTGCCTGCACATCCAGGGAACAGCCCACAGCACCCGAGTCTGGGGTTCTTTGGGCATTCCCGTCTCCTTCTGGACCACAGCTTCCTGAGGGTATGCCCCAGGCCTGCCCCAGCCCCCTCATCTAGAAAAGGCTTTGGCAACTAGGTAGTTACAGAGGCCAAGAGTACATCTTGGCCTCGGCCACTCCTGAATGTCAGTCCTGGCCCCACCAGGTGGGCCACGGGGCGTGGACAACTTACTCCTTCTGATCTTCATTTCTCTCAAGGAGTGGGCTGCGTCATAGCCACGTCTCAGGATTGTTACAAGGATCTTAAGGAAACAACTATAAGCACCCACCGGGAAGCTGCAGGCCCTTGGTGACAGTTTATGGATTGTCCTGGATACGTGGCACTCAGGTGGCTGCTCCTCCCCACAGGAAGGCCAGGGCAGCAGTCAGCCACACACAGGCAACTTCAAGAACAGGAGGGACAAAGCTCTCCCAGGGCTGCAGTTCCAGCCCCATGGCCAGACCCTGGACACAGCCCAGCAGCCAGCTCAGCCCTGGGACTGCAGGTCCTCCCCACATCCAGTGCTCCCAGCAGAGGTCCCTCCAGGTCCACAGTCAGCTCCATGTCCAGCGGGGAATGAAAACAGGGCAGATGCCTTCCAGAGATAGGCACAGCTGGAAAACAGACGCCCCCCCCCCCACCCCTCGGGATGCCCCTGCTGTTATGGGAGGCTCCTTCCTGGGAGCACCACGCCTGCCCACAGCCAGCCTCAACCACAAGCAGCCGGGACTGCCCAGCACTGCAGCCTCCACCAACTCCACGTGGGCCCCGGGCAGGACCACAGGTGCGCGATGGCTCTCTACCCCCCGTCAGCCAATCCTGACCATCCCTGTGCTGACGTGAGAGGAGGCAGGCGCCGAGCAGTGGACCAGGCGTCCCAGAGCCTGGAGAAAAGGGTCAGGAGGAGAACCCCACAGAGGGGACCCATGAGATGAGGCCCAGATGACAAGAGGAATGGGCCCTGAGAAGACCAGGGCCCAGAACCAGGTAGGGGGCCAGCCAGCTTCGGGAACCAAAGGAACGGAGGTTGTCCACATGGGCATCAGCAGCGTCCCGCCCTCACAATCACCTTCAAGTCAGTCTCAGCCCACCAAGGGCTCAGCTGGGAGCCTGGCTGCCAGCCTCACCCCTGGCAGCCCCAGCTCCCCGAGCACCGGGGACACAGCCCCTCCCTCCAAGCCTGCCCCAGCCTCTTACGCTCGCTTAGCACCTGTCTCAGGCTGGTTCTGGCTACCATCAGCCTCCTGGGCAACCTCTCAGTTCTGCTTGGACTAACACCCCAGGAATCTGCAAGTCCCCTGGGTTCTACCTGTGTCCTTGGGGTCTAGGCCACCAGTATCTCACCTGGGGAGCTGTGGCGCCTGTGAGGATCCATGGCCTCCACACTGCCCTTTCTTGCCCAGCCTACACTGCAGGCAGACCTTCCTAGAACCCCGGGTGCACTGGAGCTCTGGTTCCCACTGTCCTCAGGACGCTGGCCAAGACCCCCAGGGAGGCCTGCGAGCCCACACCCTGCCCTCCAGCTTCACTTTCTGCTCCGTGCCCCACTGTGCGGACAGAGCCCAGTGCTGGCCCAGCACCAGGCCCTCAGCAGAGATGCCTTCCCCAGATCAGGGTCCCAGCCCCCACACCCTCCCCACAGCACAGGCTCTGCCACAGCCCCTTACCCCAGCCCACCCCACAGGAAATTCTAAAACACCAAGATATGCTCTGTGACACAGTGGAAGTCAAGAAGTTAGCCCCACAGCACGCAGACGTGACCACATAGGGCAACGGGGTGAACACTCCACAGCTCACCCTCAATCACCAGGCCACGCCAGCTGCACACAGGGCCCAGAAGTGTCAAGCCAGCCACACACACGTCCCAGAGATGCTGTCCCAGAGCAGCTCTTCCTGAACTGGGGACGGTTGTGGTAATGTCCTGGACAAACAGGGCATGCTCCTGTCTCTGCTCTGCCCTCCAAGAGTGTGCCCTCTGCGGGGACACTCTGTGGACACCTGGTGCACCCATACAGAAGTGCCCGCACATGGCCTTGGGACTGACAGACTTGGGCCTGTGTGAGTGTCTGAGGGACATCTGGAGGCACTGGAGTGGGCACTTCCCTGCTTAGGAAATGTCCCTCAGCTGCCTAGCCTCCTGGGACCACCGCAAGATACAAGAGAAGTCCCAGTCACTGTGATAATTTCTGAAGCCACCCATGTGTCTAAGAAACCCTGGGCGATGGCTGGCTGCATCAAGAGTCCCCAGACTCTTGTCCTTCACTTGCTGGTCATGGCTTGTCCCTTTCTGCACCTCCGGGCAGCAGTGACAACGGCCTCTCTGGAGCCTTATGCCAAGACTTGGAGGGGAGGCTCAGGCGCACCCCGAGTGCTACATGGTTTCCACACAGCTCCTGCTTCCCTTCTGCCAGCCAGGCACAGTGGCCCGCTCTGGGCAAAGAGGAGCGACTACAGGCTTCCTGCCCATGCTCAGTGAACTTCCTGGGCACCAGGAACACCTGCATCCAGGAGGGGTCTTGCCAGATGTCCCCAGGACTCAGGTGAGTGTAGGGACATTCTTGGCACTCAACCTATCAGTTCCAGCTGGCCGTCACCTGCTCCCAAGCCTCTCTCAATGGTTCCCAGGACCCCCCGGGAGACTCTGGCCATCTCACCCTCATTACTCCCCCTTCTACTCCGCTTCCAGGTGCCAACGACCATGGAATGGTTCAGTCTGCAGAGGAACAGGTCCTGAAGGGCACTGGAGTCACCCCCTGCTGGGGGGTCCGAGGGCACAGGCAGCACCTGGAGATGGAGTGTAAGGCAGGAGGCAGCTCTGGAGGAGGACCCGGACACTGACCCTCAGGATCCAGCACACACTGGCCTGCGGAGAGGCAGTCTCTCTCCTGCCCACAGCCAAGGCCGCTAGGAAGTGGGAAGCCCAGAGCTCAGTCTCCCTTCGCTGCTGTGGCCGCACTCTCTGCTAAGTGCTACGCCACGGCTTCTGCTCAGGACACCTCTTGGGAACGGTGAGCTCTGTCTCTTACCTTCTGCCCGAAAATCCCTCAGACACCCCCACGGGTGACCCCAGAGCCCAAGGAGACAAACATGTTTGCACACCTTGGGAAGCCATGTCCTCCCCTCCGAGACCTGTCCGTGTGCTGGGAGGGACTGCTCTTCCCTCTCTGAAGGCTCTGCAGCAACTGGAGCCTTCTGCAACTGGGGACGCTCCCAACGGGCTCGTGCCCAGAACCCACAGCCCAGGCCAGGCTTGGGCAGCTCTGCCGTGGAGGTGGGCGAGCTCTGTCCCCAGCCTGCTCCTGACACTGAGGGAGATGGTGGCCTCCCCATCACCTCCTGCTTTACCCACACAGAAGCCCTCGGCTCCAGATGGCAGCCCTGAAACCCCAGGTTATTGAGGAAGTCCTGCCGGCAGGAGCCCTGCAGGCTCCCAGAACAAGGAGAATTAGACTCGAGCCCTTGTCTCCCTTGGGTGGTGTTTAGAAGGAAGCCCAGAGCCACGGTTCCCGGGAGCAGGCCAGGCGTCTCACCTGCACACAGGGAAGCCTGTGGGTCGATGGAAACGGCCACGCGCCCTCTCCATTGTAAACGTGACGTGAAGCCAGAGGGGGGCGCCAAAGGGGCACATGCCAATGGTGAAAGAGACACAGGTACAAACAGAACTCCAGGATGGGGCCCTGACCTCTGACCTCCACCACCCAGGACTGCGGTGGACAGGCTCAACCCACGGGCAGCCCCTGCCTGTTCTCCAGGCTCCTTTGTGAGCTCCCTGAACGGAGGAAAGGACAGCCTCCGACCAGCAGAGGCCTAAAGGCCCAGGGACAGCACCAACTCCATAGGTCTGACCCTCTCCCCTGCACCTTGCCGTGCCCCTCCCCTGGCACAGGGCACCAGGCCCCACCCAACTCCTGCTCTGCCTCCTCTGCAGCCCACCCACCTGACGGCCCTGGCCCCTGGCCCTGCAGCACTGGCACTGCCAGCCTCCGCTGCCCACCCCCTGCTCCCCAAGCCCACCCCAGCACAGCAGAGAGGTCTCAGGGCCCTTGGGGGGGCCAGCAGCAGCTCCCTGGCACCTACTTAAGGCTGCAGGGATCTGTCAGTGGATGGGTCAGGCTGTACCCCAGTATGCCCACAGCTGAGGGGGTGGGGTGAGGCCTCATCACCAGGGGCTGGCCTGGGCCCACTGGGGTGGTCAGGAGCACCCAGTGGACAGTGTGGAGGCCCTCACTGCCAGCCCCATGGCCCCTCTGGCCTCCCTCCATTCCCCTCTGCCTCAGCCTGATGTTGAACCTTCACAGCAGCAACCGAAACCAGGTGGCGGTAGAGGCCCTTGCCTCTGGGCTCCCGGTGGCCCTCACCCTCTCGCCCGCCAGGGAAGCCCACACCTTCAGCCACCAGAACCATGCTCCCCTCTCTGACGCCCACCCACCTACCTCCTGTGGCACTAGTCCCCGGGCCGTCCTCCTCGGCAGCTGATTCCTGGTCTGTCTTTGCACCAGTTCTGTCGTTCGCTGCGATGTGCTTACTCATCTATGAGCCCATCTGGCCATCTCTGCACCGCAGCACCTACCACCTGCACATCCCATGAACCCCGAATTTCTGACCCTAAAGTGTGCTCCCCAGGAGAGGTCTGAGGGCACGTGAAGCCCTAGGACGAGTCCTCTGCTTCTGCCTCTCAAATGTCTGTCCTCTACCTTAAAACACCACCTCCAGTCACACACCCAGGCATTAACCATGGGCAGAGAGTACAATCAGAACCATCTCAGGACGGTGACACTGCTGCAGGACCGAGGGGGGACCCACATACACAGCGCCCAGGCCTCACCGTGCCCAGTGCAGAGCTTCAGGGCTGCCGGGGCTAGTGGGTGAGGACTTGGCTAGACAAGGGGGCACAACGTCAGCCTCCCCTTAACACACTGTCTACCTGGGCCTTAGCCAGTGTCACTGGCTTTCCAAATTTGGATGCAAGATCGTGGCTGAAGCCTCAGCGTGGGGCGGCATCCCTGAGGACAAGGCCCCTGGCGCAGGGTGTTACAGCCGAGCTCCTCGTCGTCGTCGTTTAGACACTAACATGATGAGTTAAATCACATTATGCAAACGTCCCGCTATTGATTTAATTGAGAGCCAAAGATGCTGCTCTCATGTGGTTTTGGTTTGTAGCAACCGGTGGGTCGTTTTCACACTCTGCCAGGATGGTACCCCTCCCACCGGACCCCGTGCTGCAGTCCTCACCACTGGACCCCCAGACCCTGCTGCACACCTGGTCTTCGCTTGTACTGAATCCACGGCATTTTTCTTCTTCTTCTTAACACTTCTGGAAACAAAGCTCACGTAAATAATCTGTAAAAATTTAAACCCTATTGTGTAAAAGCCATCGCTGCCACTTTACAGGGTCTGTGAAGATCTGGAGGCAGACAGTCTGTCAGTGTGGAGGGAACTCAGATGGGGGCTACCGCCTGCTCCAGGGGCCATTTGCACAGGTGTAGCAGCAGGGGACCCTCCTGACGTGGTGTGAGGTGACAAAATCTCATGCATGCCGAGATGGCCTCCATTTAAAAATATGTGATTTCCCTTAAAGGTTTAAAGTTAAAATCTAGTAATGAATTTGATGCAAGGTCCAGAAACACATACTCCCTCATAAAGATGAAAGAAGAGTTGAGGAAACTGAGACAAAAGGCACAACACAAGGTCAAACTGACACACGCCCCAGACGACTCAGTGCACTTGCCACAGGCACTGCACACATTATTCTGAGCTTCCAGGTGGCCCAAGCAAAATGGGAGACACGATGTATTATACAACATGCTTTCTACTTAAGATATCATCAGTCAGCTATTAAGAAGAACAGGGATTACTTTGATACAAAAGTTTCAAATTACTCTCTTCCAAGGGGCTTGAAAAAGAAGTCACAGTAGAGCATCAGGTTGTGGTGTCACTTGGGGGAAAGGAACCCTGTCCAGCAGATCTGGCGTGGGCCCTGGGAACCTGCCTTTCACAGAACTACCCCCATGACTGGGAGGCACAGCTGGGTGTGGGAACCCGTATGGATGGATAGCCAATCGTCCACCCAGCTGTTTCCCCCTGTTGTTCCCTGCTGTGTGATCATGGGCAGGTGACTGACCATGTTGAGTTTTTCTCATCCAAACTATGGGACCACTAGTAGCATCTACCCAGAGAGCTCTCGGGAGCCTTCAAGAGATAACGGGCACAAAGCCCAGAGCAGGACACAGGTGTATAGAGACCTGGGCCGGTTGTGAGCACCCTCGTTGACAACCCCTGGCCTTTTCTGTCTGCCTTGGGTGGTGCCCACAGGCCCGGATTCGAGGCCCCTAGGAGAGCTGGGCTCCAGCCCTCTCTGAGGGCAGTTGGGCATGGTGGGGGCAGGAAGGGCCCATGCCCATCAATGGCTCCCCGCTATCCCAGAGCCTCCTGCCCAGCAACAGAGCTGACACTTGGAAAGGGCTGACTTTATTTTGGGCAATTAAAAGAAACATTTTTTTTTCTATGCTAAGCCCAGAAAAGTGAGATTTTTACATTTCTGAAGCTCTGTGTCCACAGAACTGAGAAACTACACCATACCCAGGACTTCTCCGTGGTGTCAACAGAGAAAACGTTTCCATGCTAATGCTGAGGGACCAGCGATGGTCACTGTCCACCCTAAAGAGCATCAGGCAGCCTCACAGAACTTCAGATCTCAGTGGGAGTGTGGTGGGGGATGGCAGCCGTGGGGTAGGGGTGGAGGCCAGGGGCAGAGGATGGTGGCTGTGGGGTAGGCATGGCAGCCATGGGTGAGGATGGAGGCTGTGGTGGGGACGAGGTTGGGGCACTCCAGCCACACATTCTCCCCCAGAACATGGTGTTCCCCCTCAGACCTGAACAAAGCAGTCTTTTTTAGATGCAGAACAAAACGTCCCGAGGGAAGGTGGAAGATGAGTTAAGGACGGCATCCACATGCCCAGTGCCAACCCTGAAGGGTGCCAGGGAGCTGTAATCGGCCTCTCGCCCGCAGCCTCAGAACACAGGGCTCCCCGCGGGAGCAGTAAGGAAGGCCGCCCAGCCCCGGGTCTCCAGGCACAGTCCCAGCACCACAGAACAGGCCCCCAGCAGCAAGCACAGCGAGGCTTCTGGCCACCAGCTGCTGGCATCCGTGCCCTCCCACCCCTGCGTAGTCTCTCCTCCTCATGAGGCCTGCTGGTGGCCTTGTGCCCTGTGCAAATGACAATCAGCCCAGGAGTGTGCCCGGCCACAGCCATGACCACAGCACTCCAGCCCTGGCCCCTCCTCTGGGAACGTGCTCATGGGACCCGTCATATGGGCTCACCTAGAAACTCTGCAGGGCCACCACCTTCCCCACTTCTCACAGCAGGAGGGAGGTCCTGGGCTGGTGGCACTGCTACACAGGGGCACGACAGAGAGGGCAGGGTGGCATTCAAGCCCATCGGCCCTCCCTTCTCCAAGCCCTGCTGGGCTGCCCGCCTCCTGGGTGTGTTCACCAAGGAGCTGCCCTCCCTCCCCGTCGTAGTACCAGGCAGGCAGTCTTCCCCTCCCGACACAGTCTGAAGTCTCCCCGACCCGAGCCCTGTGTGTGGGCTGGTGGCTGGAAGACCCACAGTGAAGCCAGACCAACCGAAGACTCTTCAAAACCCTGGGATAGATGAGGCCACACGACACCTTCCTGCCCAGGGCCTGACCACGCTGTGCCCTGGGACCCTTGAGCCTGTGGCCCCTGGCTGAGGCTTGGTCTCAGCTGTAAGATGGAGATGATAGAAGTTCCAAATTGGGGTCCAGGGAGGGTGACTTAACAGGGAGGGAGAGACGGCTGACAGCTCATGGCCGCTCCCCCATAGTGGGCTCTCCTGGGAGGTGTGGCAGACAGGAAGCAGGTGGCACCAGGTGGTGGTTTCCAGGACAGGTCCCCAACACTCTGTCCCTTTACCAACACGGTCTTGAAGGAGAGCTAAGTGCCCACCAGAAAATAGGCTCATCCCCACAAAGGTGACCCCAACTGTGCTGTGGTCCCCAGACTAAGCATGCAGGGTGTTTGTGGGGTGGGGGTGGCAATAGTGACCACCTCATCCAGAAGAGGCCCGAGCAGTGGGGCTTAAGATACGAAGGGTCTGGAAATGAAAAATTAAAACAAATGAAAACACCAGGCACCTCCGGGGAGTGGAGGATGGCCAGTTGCCAGGGCAACCAGAGGCTGAGTTATTCAGCAGGAGATGGTGGGAGATCTCTGAAGGGAGGCAAAGACAAAGGGCCCAATTAGCCTACCCTGCAGACACACACAGAGCTCCTGGGAAGCCACATGGGACCTCGGGGGTCCTTTTTCAACTGCTGTTTCCTGTGTCTATTTGGTTGGCTTTCCAATTCTAAACATGGAGACAAATGTCCACCGGGCTGCTGCGTTCTAATCTAAGGTTTAAAACTGGTTAGGGGTCCAATGAGTAATGGGATAAGTCTAGTCCCAGGGTCTATGGTTTTGGCACTTCTCAAATAAGAGGCTGTTAAGGTTTGATCTGCAGTGTCCCCCAAGGGCTCATGTGTTGAAGGTTTGGTCCCCAATGTGGCCTGGACCAGAGGTGGCACTCTAGGGAAATGGTTGGATCATGAGGTCTCCGACTCCTCAGTGGATTCCACCACGTGAGGGGTTAATACGTCCATAACTGCATGGGCCACTGGGAGGTGGGACATATTTGGAGGAAGCAGTTCTCTGGGACCTTCTGTCAAGGGTTCATCTTCTCCCCAGTCCCTGCCTCTGCTCTGCAGTGCCCAGGAGCTGGGCAGCTTTGCTCCACCGTCCTCTGCTCCAAGACGTTTCTACCTTAAAGGCAGATGGCCAGGACTGAGCCTCGGAAAGCACGAGCCAAAATAAACCCTTCCACTCTGAAGAATTCTTGTGAGGCATTGGTCACAGTGATGCAAAGGACCTTGCAGGTGATCCCAGGCAGCCCCAACTCTCCCAGTGTCCCTGTGCATCCATGGCTGGGGCGGGCTCCCGCTTCCCTTGTCCCCAGTGCCATCATGACGACTATGGTAGTACTTTTGGACCACTTGTGCTATCATTATTTATGTGTATTTTTTGTTTAAGTCCAGTCCCTTAATATTTCAGTTTGAAAGAGAACTTTTTCAAATAGACAAGCCTTTTCCAGGTCACAGTTAGAAGGCAAGGGTGGGTAAAGACCTGCAGGCGGGGCACTTTTCACACAAGGCAGTTAAAGTGATAGGAGCGCCTGGTCCCACAACCACTACCTGACTGTAAACAGCTCTCCTGCCACCTGGCCACGCCTGCTCTTTCACACAGCAGCGACGCTGGCCACAGTGACTCCATGGCTGAGTCAAGGAGGTGCAACACAGTGTGGCCACAAAGCTGAAAGTGGTCACTACCTGGCCCTTCACGGTGAAAGTCCATCAGCTCCTGAAGTACAGATCTGACAACCTTAACTACCAAGCCATCTGCACACCCAGGAAAAGCATTCAGCAATGAAAACAGTTTCTGACTACAGCTCAACTCACCACGTCTCAGCTTCAAGGTTCTGCTGTCCCTGGGCCAGTGAGCCGTGCTCACACCAGGCAGCAAGGCAGCCCCTGTCAGCTGTGTCCACCAGGTGCACAGGGGAACCACCCACCTGTCCAGTGACGTCAGCCGCGCTGCCTGCTCTGCAGGCCTGGGGTACTGATGCATTTCCATCTCACCCTGTTGTGGCCCCAGTGACCCCAGTGTAGGTCAAGGGACCTCTGCAAGCCACACACAGGGAGGAGGACCCAGCACCTGAGGAACTGGGGCCCAATGAGCAGTGCAGCCCCGCTGACCATGAGCTGCTGGGATGACTTGAGAACTTTAGGCCAAGTTCAGGAGGAGGAGGAGGAGGAGGAGGAGGAGGCGGCAAAATGTCCCAGCTCAAGAGGGGCCAGAGAGATGGAAAGCCAAAGCCCGGGCCCCCAGTCCCACCACTGCGGGGCAGAAAGGAACCCCAAGGTGGCCGCAGCCCCTGGGCACTCTGGGGAGGGAAACGGTGCAGCAGCTTCCAACAGCCTGGTGACACAATGTCCCTCCCCACCCCATGGCTAGACAACCTCACTCCCAGCAGGCTAATGAGGCCAGGGGTTTCCCAGCCTCTCCAGAGTGGAGCATTCACCAAGGACACTCAAGTCCTGCACCATCGAACTTTCAAAGCTCCTTGACCGGGAGCCATGGCCACCTTGGATTCCTTGACCTGGATCTGGGCCCCAGGCCATCACAGCCCCAGAGCTTAGGGCAGGGGCAGCAGAGGGGCTGGAGGCTGGGCTCCAGGTCTCTAGGGCTGCAGCAGCAGCGGCCACCAGGGTTTACTAGGCACAGCAGCACTCAGGGGAGCGCAGTGGGTTCTCAGGATCTCCCACACACTCTCAGGGGCTTTGAGAGAGCCAGCACGCACCTCACAGCCGGGCGGGTACTCGCCAACATGTCCTGATCATCAGTGCAAACCAGGGTCTGTGGCTTCCAGAGCCCACCCTGCCTCAGCCCCCAGCACCTGCAGCAGGCCTGGGCCACACTGAGCAGCCTCGTCTGCAGGGAGCCAGGAGGCTGGCATCACCCCTGCTGCACAGCTGAAAAACCCAGGCCAGAGGCGCACGGGGCACCAGCGCTGACGGGAGGTCCAGGGAGCAGAGACGGAGTCACCACCTGAGCAGTTCTGACAGCCTGTCTCCCCCTGCAGGGAGCCAACTCTGGGTTGGAAGAGGGGAGGGTGGGCTGGGGGCGTCCAGTTGTGCATAGGAGGGGAAGAGGGAGGGGAGGGTGCTGCACACCGGGACTGCAGCGGGGGCTCCCTGGCTGCTTCCTTGGTCCAGAGACACAAGACAACTGGGGCTGCCATCGGCCCACCTTAAGCCCTCGCCTGCTAGAAGAGCCCAGTTTTCCTTGTTGGGTAATGCCCACTGGGCCACTCTGCGCTGACCTCAGGCAGTAGCCACAGCTGGGACTGGGAGGGGGAGCAAGCTCTGGGTGTCCTGGCCCCAGTGGCTCTGGCACAGGGAAAGCAACCTGGGAGGCAGCTGGCTCTTGAAAGCCACCACACTTCACAGTCCAACCCCTAATTTCTGGCCACTCTGCCTTCCAGAACATTCAGCCACCAGCATGCAGTAGCCCACTGCGCAGCCCCTTAGCACAGTCATCTCCACCGGAAGTTAGGGCTGGGTGGGGAGGTACAGAAGGTGCTTATTCATGGCTCTGGGCCACAGACTGACCCGGCGAACACACCCTCCTCCACAATGTGTGTGCGTGTGTGTATGTGTGTACACATGCGTGTATGTATGCGCAGGTGTGCATATGTGAGTACAGTTTTTCTTGGAAAACTCAGAGGCTCTAGCGGTATCAGGCCAGACAACCTCATTCTCATAGGAAACCAGTGGGAGGTGAATGGGAACTGCCCCCACCAGAGCCTGTGCAAGGCATGTCCCGCCGGCTGTCCACCACAGGAGTGCTTCCCCTGCAAGGGGCTGGGGGAAACTCTGGGATGGTCTAATTGCGATGGGAAGGAACAGAGGCCAGAACGCTCAGCAGAGCTAGCCAGCCAGTGCCGAGGCGTGAGGACATGGCACAGACCCCCAGCGCCCAGAGGCGGCAGGATTTCAGAGACCTTGAGGTCACCCCGTCCGCACGGTGCCACTTACTTGGAGAGTTTCATTTCAATCTGCTGCCGAATTTCCTGCCTTTCCTCGTCCGTCCTCCTGGGGAAAATGTTCCTGTCCTCCAGCTCCTGCCTGCTTGGCCGGTTCCTCAGCTTCACGGCCAGCAGCTCCTTCTTGCATTTCCTGGGCAGGGTTCCTAAGAGACCCATCAGGGGACAGGGCGATAAGGGGACAAAGAAAACAGGTCTTAGAGGAGTGCTGGAGTAACACAGCCTGCAGGAGGAGGGGGTCTGGGGCGGAGGGAGGGAGGGAGGGAGCTGGAAGGACCCAGTGTGCCAGCCCAGGGGCCTAATGCCACCAAGCCAGTTCACCAGCCCCCACTAGGCCACACGCTCCAGGTCGGGGAGCATGCATCTAGGTCACAGGGACAGCCCTGGTTGGTACCTGCAGCGCCCATTTTTTTTTTTTCCAAAGATGTCTAAGTTTGGGCTGTAAATCACACAGCAACTGCCTCCATGGCAGCCATCGCCCCGTCCCCAGGGTGGCACTGACCTCCTGCCTGCCTGCCCACCCCCTTCTGACCACGTGAGCCTTGTATTCCTAGCAGGTCCCATCTCCAGGGTCCATAGTCTCCTACCCTCTGCCTACCCCAGCTCCGCCCGGGCCGTCCAGGGTTGGCCTCCTTCAGAACAGTGCGATGTGGCTGGAGTCAGTCCCCATCACACCGCCTGCCTTGTCCCTTCCTCAACTGACATCTTCTTCTTGGCCAGTTCATCATCTGTCTCCTCCCCTGGGCTTTGAATTCAGCAACAGCCCGCTCTCCCTGCATCCTGGAAGGGACTGGGAGGTAGGCCACCATGCGGCGTCACAGCTGGACGAGCATCTGGCTGTCACAGGTGTTTTGATAGTTTATAAATGACCTACTTATAGAGCCATGAGGAGTCTGAAGGAGTCAGGGGTTTTTCAATTCGTCTCCAAGGTCTTGGGACAAGTCCTTCATGGATGCTGAGGGTCCAATACCCGGCAAGGGTATGAACCACAGTTGCTGAGCCAGGAAACCACTGAACGTGGTTTAATCATTTTAGCTTTTGATAAAGCGAGTCTGTAAGGCTACACAAACGTCTCGGGATTGTCACAAACTTTCCATGTATTTGTTCTTAATGGGCAGAAGAGCCTTTTGCTGGAGATACCCAGAGGTAAGTGGGGGCCCACCCCCAGGAGCCTCTGTGCAGTGGCCAGCATTACCATCTGCTATACCTCCAGCCTCTGGGGCTATGAGGAGGGCACACAGTAGGGCCACATCCAGACCTTCTGCACCATCTTCATGAGGAACCTGCAGGCTATCAGATGTTCACCAAGAAGTTACCAGATTTTGCTAAAAACTTAAAAGCCATAAAAAGGAGATTTCCAGAAAAATGGCTGCAAGACTTTTGATGACTTTGATCCTTCTACCCAACCTCCCTGAAGGAGCGCCGTGTCTAACCGGGAGCAGGAAGGAGCAGCTCAGAAATGAGGCCAGACCTTCTCTCCACGTGCACCCTTTCCTCTCCGTGTCCTGAGACCTGGAAACCCCACTCCCAGGAGCCGGCCCCCCAAAATAAATGGGGCAAGGGCATAAAAAGCACATAAAAGGACGCGGGAGTAGGTAGAGTAAGAGATTAAACACAACGTGAACGTCCACAAGAGGGCGCCTGCTAGGCCTTGGAACGTCTGCTCCATCTGGGAGTGGTGCTCCCGTGAGAAGGGAGGGCAAGGAAAGCCAGCGGGTCCTGGAGGAAGGCAAACTGTAATAAGCCACAGTACACACGAGGGCGCCATGTGTATGCGTTCAGTTCTGCAAACATGCGCTGTTTTATCACAGATTGGCCCAGGAAAGCCAGGGGTTGATCGTATAACTTACACATTTTGATTTCCTGTGATTTGTTTTGTGAATAAACAGTTTCCTTATGTAATTTCTAAAAAGAGTGTCAGTGGTGTCAGTGAAATGAGGGAAAGCAACAAGAGAACGATGACTTAATAAAAATTATCAGGATCGACATTTTCAAACCTTTGGAAATCAATCGAAGGGGTGCAGCAATGTGGGTTGCTCATTCAAGGACACCGGCTGCATCTTGGGAAAGCACAATGCTGGCGCCTTCGCCCCAGGTACCGCAGCAGCCCCAAAGCAACGAAGCCGTCATGGCCGGGGCCCCGCCTCGCCTTCCACACTCCACACCACCACGAGCAGGACACAGTGTCCAGCCCTGGGCACATCAGCTCCCATTACCCACCCCAGGGAGGCCAAGAACATCACGGAGAATCGCAGACCCCAGCTGCCCGAGATCACCCCATCATGGATGCTGTCTCTCGAAGGCTCTTCTCTTGTCTCCCAGGGCAGAGCCTGGAGCCCTCTCACTGCAGTGCCATGTCTCCATTCCCTTTGCCGATTCCCCTTGGACCAGCGTGACCAAGGCAGCAGGAGGGTGTGGTTAGCCCTGGCCGAGCTCTGCTTCTATGTAAGGATCTTAAAAGCCAGACCTGGATGAGTTAGACAGCTTCCCCGTAATTCAGCTGCTTCCCAGAATAAAACTCAAGAATATTTATAGGGATAATAAAGTGTCCAACAGCCACGGAACTCAAGCGAGTCACAGTGTGAGAGGGTCAAGAATCGGCACACTGCACAGCGGCAGGAAGGAGCTCTGTGACCCCCAGACATGACAAAGACAACGGTGCTGAGGCCATCGCCATCAGAGCCAGCTGTGGGGAGAAGGTCAGTCAGGCACAGTGCCAGGAGGAGACACGTGCTGGGAGAGGAAACCTGAGGGCTTCTTGCTCGGCAAAATATCTGTCAACATGAAGGCAAAATAAACATCCTTCTGCACATAGAAAGCTCCAAGACTAATCACCCAGAAGGGCACTGGGGGAAATGACAGAAGTCAGGGCAGAAGGAAACGACACAGATGGGAACGTAATCTGAGCGAAGGGCAGAGTCACAAACAAGGTGACCACCGTGTCAGCATGTGACGTCTTACTTCATTCTGTAAGAGAACTGCTCATCAGTACAGCCCGGGGCTCAGAGTGTCCGGGTCAAGTGGACGACAGCCCCAGGACAGAGGCTGTAGGGGAGAGGGGTGCAGCATGAGGCCACTGGGCAGAGGCCGCGTCCCTGGCTGAAGGCGCTCAGTGATAACAGAGGTGCACACAACAAACACAGCAAACAGCACCAGGACAGCAAAACCCGGGAATGGTTCAAAAGCCAACGGAGGCGGCAAAATGGAATGGCCAAGATCACCCATCCAGAAAGGGGCGGAGAGAGCAGAGAGGAGTGAGGATCCCATGCAGCAAACAGATTCAGACCAACGGCATGAAATGTAAGTATTCTGGACGCCCCGATTAAAGGCCAGCAACTTCAGGATGGTAAGCAGGACCGAGCTACCTGGTGCCCGCAGAACACACACTTCAGCCATAGACACAAAAGGGAAAGACTCTCCATCCGCACACTAGTCAGAGTAAGTGGAAATGTGTCGGCAAGTAAGGAAGAGCCCGAGGAAAGGCCACCTCATAGCATTAGGTGACATCCCCCGGAGGGCGTTAGACCCTCAGAACGGGTGAACCTCCTGAAAACTTCAAAATGCACATACGGAAACCCATAGAACCGAGAATATGTGAACCCACGTTAGAGCTGGAGACGCCAAAGCCCTGTCTCAATCAGCACAGGACAAGCGGACAGAACATTTGGGGATGGGGAAGAAGACACCATCCACTGCCAGGCTCATCCACGCTCCCGACGCTCCACCAACAGAAGGTCACAGGTTCGTCTCAGGCAGGGGTGCACACAAGACACAGGCAGACCCCTCTGTGGAGCATAAACAAGCCTCAGCAAATCTCCAGGGACTCGGGTTCTGTGACTAGAGTGAAACCCAGCTCTTTGGAAAAATACTCAAATATTTGGAAACTAAATTTCAAAATTTCCAAATAATGCATCGTTCCAAGAAGAAATCAAAGAGGAAATAAGAAATTATTCTGAAGCGAATGAACACACAGTGTACTCACATGTGCCCCGGGGGACATTTACAGCAATGAACGCCTGTATGACAAGTGTCTCAGATCATGACTGCAGCGTCCATCTTCAGAAACTCAAAAAAGAAGAGCAAAGTCAACTGCATGGGTAGAGGCGAGAAATGAGGATGATCAGAGCAGAAACCAACGAAATCAAGACCAGAAAAGCAACAAGGTCGTGGACACCAACGCCTGGTTCTCTGAGAAGATTGGTAGACTGATGACACCCTGGACAGGCTGATCAGGAGGGTGGCCAGCGCAGGAGCTGGAGAGACATCAGCGGATTCTGCGATACTAAAAAGCTACCAGGAAGTACTCCAAGCCACTTTATGCCAATACATTTGACCATTCAGATTAGATGGACAAACGGAAAAGACACAGGCTGCCAAAACTCAGTCGGGGAGATCCGTGACCAGCACAGACCTCTGTCTAGTAAACACAGTTTCAGTTCAACCTCCCCCACACACACACACACCCTGGAGCCCCAGAGCAATGAAGCAGTGATTTCTACAAAACATTGAAGAAATAAATAAAACTAATAAACTAATATTCTACAAATAATTCCAGGTGATCAAAAAGAAAGAAATACTCCACGGGTCATCCTGGGAAGCCAGAATAAATAGCCCCCACACAGGAAATACCCAGCGGGTTCCTGGGAAGCCAGAAGTTACTTTGGAAGCCAAACCAGAAAAAGATACCATCTCCTAAGGACACTGGCACAAAATTTTAAACCAAAACTTAGCAAATCAAATCCCATAATTTATAAAAACGGTAGTAATCGTGACCAAACGGGTTTTTCACCCAGGAAGGCAAGATGGGTGCACCATTCAGAAAACACTGACAGGCTCAAAAAAGGAAGCCACAGGTCACCTTCCTAGACAAGGGGAAAGCATGTGACGACATCCTGCCACCACTACCCTGCAGACAAATGAGAAGACCCACAACAAACAACAATAAAAAGACAAAACCAGAGGCGTCCTCAGCCAGCTGAGGCCCTCTGCAAACCACAGGCTGCTGATGGGGCTGGGGGAGAACCTCCCACTGAGACCACCTCAGGGCAGGGAGCAGGAACAGGACACAGCAGGTCCACACAGGAAAAGAGGAAACAAAGTTGTCTTTACTCATGGTCCTTTATGTTGAACAGCCACGGATCCACAAAAACACTGCCGGAAGAGGTGAGTGAGCTCAGAGTGGGCGCAGGTGCAGTCAGGTGAGAGTCAGCTGTATTCCACATGTCAGCAAGACAATCAACTGGAGTAAAAATGATAGACAAATAGCCCCCACACAGGAAATACCCAGCAGGTTCCTGACAACAGATGTGAGATTCTTGTGCATTAAAAACTAGGAAGCATTTGCTGAGGAAGTGTTAAATGACTCAAATAAATGAAAGGACATACCAGGTTCCTGCGGCAAAAGACCAAACGTCATTCAGGTGACAGTTCTCCCCCAAATTCATCTTAAATTCAACATGATCTCAATCAAATCCCAACAGGGTGTGCGCGTGTGTGTATAAACTGATTCTAAAATTCATATGGAAGTACAAAGGACATAAATTAGTCAAAACCACTTTTTAAAAAGGCAAAAATGGAGAATTAACGCTACTTGGTTTCAAAACATAGTATAAAGCTACAGTAAGCAAGGCAGGGATGTTGGAGTACAGATAAACAACTGCTCCACAGAACCAAATAGAAAGGTCCGGAATTGAGTCACACAAGTACCAACAATCAATTTTTGACAAAGGTGCAAAACATTTCAATGAAGAAAGTGTATTTCTATTTCTTTCCAACTAACAGTCTTAGGCAACTGCATATGCCTTTGTGAATGGTAAGCTTTGATTCCTAACTCAGACCCTGCACAACAACGAATGCAAATGAATCATAGATGCAAATGCAAAACAAGATACGAAGCTGTGGGTGAGGAGAAAGCCTTCGGGACCTTGGGCTTGGCAAAGATTTCCAAGATACACAACCCACAGCATGAGCCATGGAGGAACGAATGGATAGATTAGACTTCACCATGATAGTGACTCTGCTCCTCAAAGGCCGCAGTATTAAAGAGCAACCCACACATTGGGATAGAGGTTTGCCAAGCACGTATCTGATAATGGACTTGTATCTGGAATCTTTCAAAGAAACTCTCAAAACATAAGAAAACAAACAAGCTCATTCTGAAAAAGTGGACAAAATATTTGAATAGACATTTCACCAAAGAAGATCCAGTGGGAAATAAGCATATGAAGCGATGCTCCTCCTCGTGAATCACTGCGCACACGCGAATAAAACCACTCAAGGTGCCCTAGAGTGAGGGACCTGGAGGAAGGGGACTCCAGGGCACAGCTGCTGAGAAGGCGAGAGGCCAGGGCCACCTGGAAAAGGACATTTAGGGTCTCAAAAAGTTAAACACCTGCCTCATGATCCAGCCTTTCCACTCCCAGGCAGGGCAGGCCTCTGTCCTCCAAGATTCAGGGGCCAACTGTGGTCGCTGGGAACCGCCCGAGTAACAGGTCCAGAGCAGGGCTCAGCCACAGAGGGAAGGGTCAGCTCCACTGCGACACAGACTGATCTCAGAGCACTTAACAGGAAAGGAAGCCGACGGGTCACATATTTATACACATTCTGGAAAGCACGGGCAGGTCTGTGTCATAGAAAGCTCGTACCCTGCAGCCTGGGGACGGAGAAGATGGCATGTAGAAGCTGGAGGGACGACCACAAGGAAACTGGGGGGACGATAGATAAGCCTCTTAACTGTGGTGATGGCACCTACTAAGCGCTACAGACCTCATTGTGTTGACTTTTGGGTGTGTTCAGTCTTCTAGGTGCCACTGACACCTCAAGAAAGCTGCATAAAACAGGAACCCTCCAAGGAGCAGTAAGATCTTGTTTTTAAGTGACCTTCTCACATCCCCTCTGTTCAGCCTTCCTATCCCAGTGAGAGCAGGGGCTGGCCCTCTTGCTGTGGTCGAGGACAGGTTTTCCCCGCCCCCCTCCAGCCCCGCATCCCCCCCCACCTGCTCTCTGCAGGAGCTCCCTCTCTGTTCCTGGAGCGTGCCCCCGCCTGCCCCGTCTTGGTACCTGAGGTTTCCCTTCCTCAGAATTTTTTCTGCACAGCTAGCTGCCTTCCATGTCACCTCCTGGGGTCCCACATCTGATCAGCCTATGTGGCTGCCTGTCACTGCCCATCAACAAAGATGTGCATCACTACACACACCCCAGTCTGCATGCACTCTGTCTGCCTGGGACCTGCACTGTCCACGAAACTGGGCTCCAGGACAGGTAAGAACCTCGTTATCTTGATCTCACTCTGTTCCAGGCCCCCAGAAGGGCCAGGCACACAGCAGGTGTTCAGATTAATCAATGTGGACAGGGTGGATCCGCCCATGCTTCTGAGGACCCTCACCTTCTCCCGATTGTGCTGGACAGTGCTGCTCCAGAAAAACCACATCTGGTTCCTTAAGTAAATACCAGTTGATTGTATAGAGAGAACTTAACACCAGTTGACGGTGCAGAGATCTCCACAGCACCTGTCACCTGCTATAGGCCCTCCATGAGCACCTGTCACCTGCTATAGGCCCTCCATAAGCACCTACTAAGTGCTACAGGCCTTCCATGAGCACCTGTCAATCACCTGCTATAGGCCCTCCATAAGCACCTACTAAGTGCTACAGGCCTTCCATGAGCACCTGTCAATCACCTGCTACAGGCCTCCATAAGCTCCTGTCACCTGCAGAGGCCCTTCATGAGCACCTGCCTGCTGTCCAGCAGTGTCAAGCACCAGGCCGAGCGCACTGGCCACGCTGCTGTCATTCTTCAGGACAGCCCTGGCAGGTCCTGGGAGGTTTCTGCCCTGGGGGCAGCTTCCTGCCCAGCCAGCTGCTCATCCTGCAGACAGACAGCAGGTGGCCAGAAGCTGCCCTTGCTACCCTCCCCAGCAGGGCCTTGTGACATTGGCACAGTTGACTTGTCATGTTCTCAAAGTAATTCTCAAAGAGAAGATCCCTACATCCCTTCCTCGGGGCCCCAGGGCTCCAAGAGAAGAGTCCTTCTGGAGACCACACTGCGGGGACCCACGGGAGCTAACCCCGAGTGGCTGTTCAGGGCCCAGCCGAGGCTCCCAGATGCCAGGTGGACTCCATTCTATGGGCAGGAGCAGGGCAAAGGGGCGGAGGCTTTCAGATGGGGAGAGTGCAGGCGAAACACTAAACTAACTTAGAAGATGGAAAACAACGGTGGAAGGACATTCCTGTCTCTGAATCCAAATAGCACTGACAACCCAGACGCAGGATGTCTCACTACCCACAAGGAAATAGGAACTGCCCCTTCTGTCTGGCCATCCCCGTTCCACCAGAAGTAGGGGATGCAGAGGAGACAACGGAGACAAAGTAGCTTGTGGCTCTGACCTCGTGTATCACAGTAGCATAAAACACTAGGACATGCTCACCTGAGGGACACTTAGACCAGTCTTCTGCATATGTGCTATGGCTCATGCTCATGAGCATGCAGGAGGCACAGGTAAACACTTGTGAAAGACCCTAAGGTGGACAGGCTTGAGCTCACCGGGACCAGTACAGCCCTGCCCCAGCCCTGTGTCCCTCCTCTCAGCCAGGGGCCCGGCACCTGCTCTCCCAGGCATTCATCCAGGGCCATCACCGATTCCCTGTGTCTCCCCAGCTCTGTCCACTCCTCTTCTCTGCCTCCATCTCCTCCAGTAGGACTGAAGTACCCCCAAACAGCCTCTGTGGAGTTTAGGGCTTCAACCTGAGAACTCTGCAGACCCGACAGAGCTGGCCTGAGGGTTATACACAACGTTCTTAGGACTGCTGAGCAGTTGACAGGTGCTCATGGAGGACTCTATGTGGCCGAGTTAGACACAGGACAAATGTACCTCACCACACTGAAAGCCATAATAAGAGCCCACTGCGAACACACTCAGAGGGGAAGGCCAAGAGCTTTCCTCTAGGATCAGGAAAAAGACAAGCAGCCCCCTCCCACTGCTCTGTGAGAGGCACTGGATGTTGTCTCGAGGGCAACTACAGAAGAAGCATATCCAGGCAGGGAAGGACGGACGCCACCTGCTGATGATGTGACCTGGTACAGAGCCACCCGAAGGTCTGCACCAGCCAACTGAGCACCCACGAGCAGATCCTGCAAAGTCTGAGGACACAAAGTCAGCAAACAAGCATCGGCGCCTTTCTTTATGTTAGCAGCGAACTACCTGAAAGAGGGATTGAGAAACCAGTTCCACTCACAATGGCAAAAAGAACACTGAGGGTGAAATTGGACCAAGAAATGAAAAATCTACTGAAAACTACAAACCAGTCATGAAAGAAGTAGTTGATGATTCAATCAATGGAAAGGAATCTGGGTTCATGGGTTGGAAGAATCAATATCCCTTCAGAGTCCATGCACCCAAAATGTCCTCAGTCAGTGTCATCACTATCCAAATTTCAATATCGTTTTCACAGAAATAGAAAAAAAACAATCCTAAAGGCAACCACAAAGACCCCAAGTATTGGGGTCATCTGATAGTGGAATGCAGCAAGGCAGAGGCATCACAGTGCCGACTTCAAACCCTCGTGCAAAGCTGAGCGGTCGACAGAATGGCGCTGCGTAAAGACAGGTCAGCGCTGAACTGGACTGCCCAGACTGAGCTCAAGCCGTCAAGGTCAGTTGTCAGGAGCACACAAAGGGGAGAGGAGGGCCTCTTCAGTCACCATCCGGGAAACCTGGATATGCACCTCCTCACTCTGGGCAGGAGGAGAGGGGCTCATCCCACAGCACGCACAGAAGTCAATGGGAAAAGGACTGAACGCCCAGCCCATGCCCCGGAACTGTGAAGCCACCAGAAGAGACAGGGGAAATGCCGCACAGTGTCTGGGAAACATTTTTGTATGTGACCCCAAAAGTAAAGGCACAAAAGCAAAAGCAAGAACAAACGAGATCACACTGTCAAGAACTTGTGCACAGCAGGGGGACAGAGAGCCCAGACGCCACAGGTGGGGGGTGGCACGAGCAGTGTTTTCGGCCCCCAAAACACACCGAATCCAGACAACGCCAACAAATAAGGGCCCGACAGAAAAGGGGGACGGACAGACAGACACAAACCCCAACAAGATGCACCAGCCAGGGGACTTGTAAGGTGACACGGGGAGACGCAGGAGAAGCCACAGGAAGTGTCCCCTCACACCTGTTGGGATGGCTGCTTCCCAAAGACGAGCTCCGGCGTGTGGAGGGGGTCCTTGTGTGCCTCGGACGGCAGCGAGAGGCAGCACACCCATTGTGGGAAACGGAGCGGGGTTCTCAGAAAGCCAGCAGGAGCACCATCCTGCGATCCAGCAATCCCGTCCCCGGTAAATGACCAAAGGAACAGAGACCCCTGTGCCTAAGCTGCTGCTCCCCTGTGCTCCTCTCAGCGCCAACCTCCACACTACCACGTCCACCATGGGATGGACGGAGACGATGGTATGGTGAACACTCAATGGGATGCCACCCAGCCTTGGAAAGGAAGGAACTGTCATCTGTGACTGCAGGGATGGGCCCGAGGACGTCACGCCAAGTGAAATAAGCCAGGACAGACAGATGAGCTGTGTGGGATGCCTCTAGGTTCTAGGGAACCTAGAAAAGTCTAACCCCCAGGGGGAGGGGGAGGGGGGAGAAAGAGGGAGGGAAGGGGGAGGAAGGGGGAGGGAAGAGGGAGGGGGGGGGAGGGGAGGGGAGAGGGGGGGGGGGAGGGGAGAGGGGAGGGGGGAGGGGGAGGGAGGGGAGAGGGGAGGGGGAGGGGGAGGGAGGGGAGAGGGGAGAGGGGAGGGGGAGGGGGAGGGAGGGGAGAGGGGAGGGGGAGGGGGAGGGAGGGGAGAGGGGAGGGGGAGGGGGAGAGGGGAGAGGGGAGGGGGGAGGGGGGGAGAGGGGAGGGGGAGGGGGGGAGAGGGGAGGGGGAGGGGGGAGGGGGGAGGGGGGAGAGGGGAGGGGGAGGGGGGAGAGGGGAGGGGGAGGGGGGAGAGGGGAGGGGGGAGGGGGGAGAGGGGAGGGGGGAGGGGGGGAGAGGGGAGGGGGAAGACGCCCTTCAGAAGCCATCATTCAGCAGGAGGTCAGGGGGCAGGGGTTGTCTGAAGGTAAACCCTAAGAAACGGGACCCCAGAGATGTGGTGACCCAGGCATCTGATAACACGTGAGCCGCGTGGGGGGAGGTGGCGCTCGGGTGGTTCCTGGTGGTGCGTGAATTTAAGGAGGGCGGCCCCCTCTGCAGCTCCAGGTCCTCCCCAGTGGACGTGTGGAGAGCAGAAGACGTCAAGTGTCACTCAGGTCCCTTTTTAGGTGTGGAGAGGCATACGGAAAGCCCCTGCAGTGATTCCCTCTATAAGGTGAAAAGCCACCTGTCATTGTCACGGTAAATTCACAGGACTCTAGGCGGCCATTCTAAACCAGACCATGCCCCATGGACCCCAGAGGTGCTGACCTGCTCAGTGGGCTGCAGGATGCTCAGAGAACCTGGACTTGGGGACTCCCTGGGGCAGCTTGGGTCAAGGACCTGCAGGCTCTGGGTGTCTCCTCAGGGTGAAACCGAGTCTAGACTTTCCTTGGAATCTTTGAGGTCTGGAGCCGTGGCATTCAGTGCTTGTTGAATAAGCAGCAAAGTTTAAAAGCTTTAAAAGCTTTCTAGAAAGCACGCAGACCCCTACTCGACGTTGAGTCTCTCTACTCCTGCTCATGTGTGCTGAGGGCAGCCCACTGAGCCAAGGTCCAGGAGGTCGGGCCAGGCAGGAAGTACTGCCTCCCCGGGTGCTTCAGCCACCCTTCCTCCCACTGTGGGGGCACATCTGCAGCGTAGGCAGCCCCTTACCCTCTGCCTTCCCGCCTGCAGCTCAAAGTAAATCCTGTACAAATGCTGGGGCTCTTTTTCCTGTTAACTATTGGGATGCACAACATAAAGCTCACGAGCCTCTCCTAAAGGGAGGTCTCTGAAGGGCATCTGGCTGCACACCTGGCCGAGAGCCTCACCAGCAGAAGGCACGGAGGGCTCCATCTAGGACCAGGAGGGCCTCTGGACTTGTGGGCCATGGTGGATGGCCCCAGGACATGCATGGACAGGGCGCTGGCAGGACTGCCCTCTCCTGGCAACACAGCACAGGTGGAAGCTTCTAGCAGGTGGGGCAGACGCACGGTGGGCACTCCTACAGGGGCAGTTTCCTGGGCTCAGCTGGGAGGTCCCTTCAGGAAGCACCACACTCAGGATCCTGAATATTTGTCACTTCATTTTGTTTATCCCCAAATCAGACCCAATGTGCTAAGACGGACACTTCTTGCCACGAACGATGACGACCAGTGGCAGGAGTCGCGTTCTTCACCTCCCAGGCAGCCCTGGAGTGGGGGAGATGCTGGGGAATGCACTGCACCATGGGGGACAGTCAGCTGGGTCCCCTCCTGCACCTGCCCGTGGGCCCGGGCTCCTGCTGCATCTCCACAACTGCCGGCTCCTCCGCCTCCCCGGCCTCCTCCGCCTCCCCTCCGCCTCCCCGGCACTCACCCAGCCTGCCCTCACAGAGCGGGAAAAGCACCAGTTAAATGGGATCCTTACATGTCTCTGCAGCTTTCTCAGGTCCACAGTGACCGGGGAGGAGGAGGAGCACCCACCGCTTCCCAGTGTCCGTGTCCTCGCCCACCTTGCCAGATGTGGGCCAGATGTCACAGAGGACACACGGTGGGTGGTCACACCAGGCCTGTACTCGGCTCAGAAGGCCTGGGATGAGTCTGGCCCACGTCAAAAGAGGGGCCAAGAGGCATGTCCTGTCCTTCAGGCAGTTCACACTTTGGTTTTTAAGCTTTAAGTTGAAGTGAAATGATGGACCCATGTATGTAGCCCTGGGATACTTCAGCCTCGAATTTGATGAACAAAAGGACAATCGCTAGGCCCCGGTCGTGGCTGGTCTAAATGGCCCCCACTGACCACCATGCAGAATGTTCCCGTTTCCCCTCACAAACCATAAGGCCCTGAACACCTCCACGCAGCCGCTCCCCAGCAGAAGGCAGATGCCCCTCAGGACACAGGGCAGCCCCATGACCAGTGACTGTCAGGTCCCACTGTTCACCTCAGCCAGGTGTCACGGCCATTCCACAGGACAACCAGGACCCCGGGCGTGTTCTGGGAGCTGCTGCTGCAGAGACGCATGCTGTTACAGTGACAGCAGCTCAGGAGACGGTGCCAGCCAGGTGCCACGGGGCTGGTATGTCCCAACCCTCATCGCCAGCCTGCGTGGGTGTGGCACCCAACACACCAGTGCCACCTGAGTGCCCCGTGCGGACCTGGGCTCTGAGTGCTGGCTCCCCCAGGTCCTCCGGTCGACACTCCCCTCGGAGCACAGATCTGGGGCATCACACCTCAGAGGCCAGCTGAGGGGACTCGCCAACACCAGGAACAGCACTGCACAGAACCAGGCCACGGTGACCGCTGGGCTGCGGGTACCTCTGCTCGCCAGGCATCCGACTCACCTCTGCCCCACCACGCAGGACCACGGACCAGGGAGAGACCCCCACCCTGGGGCTCGTAGAGGGTGACACAGGCAGATCTGGGGGCAGCAGCGTCACCAGGTGGGAAAAGCTGGGCTTGTGGACATCTTAAGTGACAGTCTCTTGCAGTCCCACACTGCCTCTCCCTGGAGCCGGGTCCCCCACCCCCCTCCCGGTGTCCAGGACAGGGCCTGGGTTCTCAGCTACATGTGGGGACCCAGATGAAAGGGGCCCAGACACCTGCTGTTCCAAGGGTGCCTGGTGCGCAGGCTGTGGTGGCTCCGACGGGGATTCCTTGTTTTCCCATGAGGCCACAGCAGATGACCCTGAGGACAAGTTACTGTGAGCACCCTGTGCCTCACAAGTCAGGCCCTTGGCTAGTCTCGTCTCTCGGGTCCCTGTGACAACTGGATAAGGAGGACGCAGCTGTCACCTGCAAGGATGGACAGTCAGGACCTGGACTCGCCATGACCTGCCCAGGGTGTTGGGTACAGAGCCGTGAGGCAGGAGCCTGAGAGTCACCCCACCTGGCCTGGGGCAGGTGGCTCGGGGCAGGTGCCACCTAGCGGCCTTCTCCTGCTTTTCTTCCCTGAACAACACGAGGACTTCACCAGCCTGTCCTGCTACAGGGGGTACCAAGGGTGAATCTCCTCGTCCCTGATCCTTGCTCACCAGGCACAACCATGCCAATCTCCAGCGTGTCGATTGCACGTGGTGGAGCACAGATGGGCCTGTCTGGCTGCAGGACATGGACATTCTTATTAAGTTGATAAATTTGCTGAGAGAATGAGGCGTCATCCACATCAGCTAGGGACGTCCACAGAAGCAGCAGCCAGACAACACTCAGCGGCTGGGGCTGAGGTAAGGTACAGGTTCCCTGTGCTCACGCTCCTAATGAGGTGACCAGGACGGTTCTCACCCTAGAAACGAGAGCTCACCCACAAGCACGGCAGGCAGGACCATGTCCAGCTGGGTCACTGCCAACCCTCCTACCACCTCTGGTTTCACCCCATTCCTACAACTGAGGCACAGAAAGGGTGAGCAACTTGCCCAAGGTCACAGAGCTAGTAAGAGACATGTCAAGACAGGTGGAATCTAATCTTCTTCAAATTATTCTATGAAACAGAAAAGGAGGAAACCCTTCCAATATTACCCTGAAACCCAAACCAGACAAACACACATCAAAGAAAGAAAACTTCAGACCAATATTACTGATAAACATAGAAGCAAAAATTCTTAATAAAATACTGGCAAATTATATACAAATACATATTAAAAAGATAGTGCCCCATGATCAAGTTTGGGTTCATTCCAGGGATGCAAGGTTGGTTCACCATAGAGAATGATCAATAAATGTAATTTATCACATCAATAGACTTAAAAGACAAGAATCACATGATTATCTCAACAGATGCATAAAAAGCATTTGACAAAATAACAGCATCTATTCATGTTCAAAACACTAGAAAAATTAGGAATGGTAGGAACATACCTCAACATTGTAAAAGCTACATATGCTAAACCCAAGGTCAACATCATTCTGAACAGAGAAAAATTGACAGCATTCCCTCTAAAAACTGGAATAAGACAAGGATGTCCTCTTTCACCGCTTCTATTCAACACAGTCCCTGGAAACTCTAGCCAGAGCAATTAGTCAAAAGAAAGAAATTAAAGGGATACAAACAGGTAAAGAAAAAGTCAAACTATCCCTATTTGCCAGTGACATGATTCTATATTTAGAAGACCCCCAAAAATTCCACCAGAAAACTTCTAGAACTCACAAATGAATTCAGCAAAGTAGCAGGATATAAAATCAAAACCCATAAATCAATTGCATTCCTATACAGCAGAAATTCATACATAGCAAAATGAAATTAAACACCTATTTCTCACCCTGCACAAAATTCAACTCAGAGTGGATCAAGGACCTAGGATTAGACCAGAGGCCCTGCACCTACTTGAAGAAAGTGTCAACCCAACTCTCTATCATGTCTCTTAGGAACCAACTTCCTCAACAAGACTCCTAAAGCACAAGAAGTAAAATCAAGAATCAATAAATGGGATGGAATCAAACTTCAAAGCTTTTTCACAGCAAAGCAGATAATCAGTAACATAAACAGAGAGCCTACAGAATGGGAGAAAATCTTGCCACCTGTACCTCAGAGCATTGATCTCCAGAATATATAAAGAACCCAAGTAATTAACGTAAAAAAAAAAAACCTAATTAATAAGTGGTCCAAGGAACTGAACAGACACTTCTCAGAAAAAATATGATCATCAACAAATATATGAAAAAATGTTCAACATCTCTAGCAATTAGAGAAATACAAATTAAAACTACACCGAGATTCTCTGTCTCCCTAGTCAGAATGGCAATTATCAAAAATACGAGTGATAAATGCAATTCCTGTTAAAATTCTAATGACATGTGGGCGAGGATGTGGGGAAAAGGTGCACTTGGGCATTGCTGGTGGGACTGCAAATTGGTGCCACCACTATGGAAAGCAGTGTGGAGGTTCCTCAAAAAACTCGGAATGGAAACCACCATTTGACCCTGCTATCCTACCCCTCAGTTTACAGCCAAAGGACTTAAAATCAGTGTCACAACCCCATCAATGTATAGTAGCTGAGCTATAAAACCAGCCTAGGTGCCCTTCAGCAGGTGAGTGGCTGAAGAAAATGTAACACGTGTGTGTGTTTACATGTTCTCTATATACACACGTGTATACGTGTGGACCTTGGATTCCAGCCTCCAGGGCCATGAGAAGCACTTTCTGTCATTCCCAAGGCACCGTGTCTGTGGTACTATGTTAGAGCAGCCCAAGCTGAGTCGGCAACATGCACGAAGTGGGAAGGCCTGCTCCATCCCACAGGAGCATGGCTCAGGCACCCGCCTGTCCTGGCCCCGGGGGCGGGGCGTCCTGTCGTGAACAGGCTGGGAGCTGAGAAAGCCAGGGCTGAACCCTTCCCCTGCGGCCCTACCTCCTGCAGAAGCCCCTCTGCCCTGGAGCCCTCCCCCACGTGTGCTTCCCCTGGGCCAGGAGCAGGGACTGCTCTGCAAACAAGACTGGTGTGGTCCCCTTTTGCATTTTCTCCTGGCCTTAGCACAGGAGAAAATGCAAAAGCATGTTTTCTTAACGGTCGTTAAAACTTGAACCCTGGGGTAGCAACGACACAGAAACGGTCCCTTGTGAAATTCGCCTTCAGTGGCCTGATGCTCCCAAGGTTCTGCTGTCCCCAGGGCTGACCACACACACAGTGTGAGAGTGTGCAAGCATATGCTGGTGAGCACGCACAGCGTGTCCTGCCTCCAGCATGACATGAAGCCCAGCCTGTGAAGCCCTCCTGTGCTGACGAGACCCACAGACACCCAGCCTGGAACCGATCATCAGATCTGCACTAAAGCAGACCCTACCCGGTGACCCCAGGCAGCAGACTTGTCCTCTCCCAGCCTTTCTCAAGGCCAGCCTGCCTCTCACTGGGCCTCGGCATCTCCAAAAATTAAAGTCTAAAGCAGATGCCCAGCCATGCCCACTGACAGAGCAGCCAGGGTCACGAAAGGTCTAGAACCTAAGCTCCCTCGGGATGCTCACAGGGGACAAGACGATGCCCCAGCTCCATCATGTGTGTAGACGTGTGGCTGGCGGATGGGCGGGCAGCAGACACACTGCGGTTGTCCTGAGAATCGATTGGTCTACAGCCAGCACTTTCTGCTTCCTCGCCACATGTGGGCTGAGGTAGGGCCAGTGGGGTTGGGACTCGAGATGCTGCGGAGACACCAAAGCTGATCCTGGTCCTCAGGGGCACAGCAGGACCCCACACAGGCTTCCCCTCTGTGGGGAAATTCCCCCAAACAACAGTGTACCCTTCTTGTTAACCAATGCTGAAACTTCCTCCCGCACAGGTCGGGTCAGTGGTCTGTAACCCTGGGGAGCCAGGGACACTCCTGGGAATGGGACAGACTGCCTGCACCTGCTTCCAGGGGCTCAGGAACGGCAGATTACAGAGGCGACGGGAACTCGCTTCTCATCCTGTTTCAACCTCACTGTCCCTAGGGCAGCGCTGAGATTCCTGGCCCACGAGAGGCTCGGGTGCCTAACCTTTGATTACAGCATGCCTGGTGGCCAGGAGTCCAGACCTCACGTCCAGCTGCCTGGCAATGCCCATGACAGGAAGCCCGGGAGCCCTTTCCTGGAGAGGGTCTCCTCCCACCCTGGCCTGGCGAGTGAGGACAGTGCTTGCGGCTGGAGGCCTTTCTCCGTGCCAGGGCCTGAGCCAAGGGGACGGGCCTGCCCCCCAAGCCCCAGAGAAAGCCTGGCAGGGAGGTGAACTGCTGGGGCAGAGGCCTGGGCTCAGACCCCAGCCTGGCACCAACTGGCCACGAGGCCTTAGCCTAGTCACATGGCCTCTCTGCGCCTCAGTTTCCCCATCTGAAAAGTGCCACCTACTTTGTGGGGTTGCTGTGAGGACACAGCGTTTCCTGTAACAACCTGACCATGCCTAAAACGTGAGACACACCCAATAAGACAGGGTGGCCATTGTCATTGACAGTGTCCAAGAACCACGTTACAGAGTGTGTGAGAGACTCACACAAGGTCACACTCCAGGTGCAGGGCCCAGTCTAGGCTGATGGTCCCCAGCCCCTCAGGGTCGCTTCTGATGGGTAGAGGCCAGGGAGGCTGCTAAACATCCTGATGCCCAGTACAGCCTCCACAGCAGAGCCTCCCCACCCCCAAATGCCACTAGTGCCAAGGTTGAGGCTCCTGTTGTAGCCCATGACTCCTGGTTGCACCTGCTGGTCTCAGGTGTGAGCCACGTAACTGTCCTGCAGGAGGCCGATGGGCGTTTAAGGGAAAGGCTCCAGGGTCAGACGTTTCTGAAGGCACCACCTCTGGAGAGCTGTCCACTGCCCTTTGGCCAAGGGCTGGCTGAGTTTCTGCCACAAAGAGACCAACTCAACTCTGAGTTGCCCCCCCACGGGACCCCAGTGCCCCCTTGGTATCCTGCGCCCACCTCACATTGCTCAGACCAGGTGGAGAGGCTGGGACGGGGGCAAGGTGGCAGGAGGGACACTGTGCAGCCCTGGGCTCCCAGGTCCACCTGGCCTTGGCACTTGCCACCCACGTCCCTTCAGCTCCAGCCAGGACCAGCATCACCCTCAGCCACCACACATTCCCCCTGGACACCTGAGGAAGAGGGCCTGGCCTCCTCTCACGGACAGGGAGGACCCCACTTCTGCCCACCCACGCCACTTCTGCATGGCTGTCCCCTCTGGGGCAGAGCAGTTCAAGCACTGTCCCTCCCTCCACGTCTCACTCTGCTTTTGCCCTTCTCTAATTAGAGCTTCTGCTGCCACGTCTAAACCTTGGGCACGCCTTGGCAGGGTGGCATCTTCAAAGCCACCTGCCGCTCACTTTAATGCACTTTCATACACCAAAGAACACGTACCTGAGAACGGACACTCAACCCTCCAGGTACGACAGGCTCCCCGGGTGTCCCAGGTGTCCCCAGGTCCTCCCAGCCTGTCTGCAGGCCTCAAGACATGTCCCAGGAGAGGCGCCCCCAGGAGCCTGCCCTGCGTCTCTCTGCACTCAGGCCTGCACCTGGCCCCTCAGCACACTAGGGGAGAGTGCCAGCGCTGACGTGGCCGTGTGCCTCAGCCCTGGTGGCTGGCTGCCTGGGCCCACGCTTCCCATCGCCCTCCTCACCAGAGATGACGGAGTCGTTCAGCACCTCTTCATCCTGGTACAAAAGCAAGTCGTCCTGGAGCTCACAGTTCACCAGCAGGTTCTCCTTGTTCTCCTCCGACTCCTTGACTGCAGTCCGCCTGTTCTCCAAGACCCCGTCGGAGCTCCACGCCTCCTCCCGCTCCTTGCCCCGCTCCATGCTGGACGTTCTCGACAGACGGACATCCACCCGCTTCTTGGGAGACCCTTTGCCTTCCCGTCCTTGAAAACTAGATCAGAAAGACCCATGAGTTACGTGCCAGCCCTCACCTGGAAACCCGGCAAAATCCACTTGGGGCAATTATCACTAGGGTGGCCCCGAGAATGTGCAGCTTCTTTCCCAGGCACCTGGGCAGGGAGTGATGGAAGGACCATCGCCCTGGGCAGGAGGCTCTCCTGGAGAGCACAGAGCATGCGGGGACAAGGCCTGCCAACGCGGGGTGCAGCAGGCAGGGCTGCGATCAGGGACCTCACAGGGGCCAAGAAGGGCATCTGCTCCCCTGATACTCCACCAAAGCGCGTGTCCTGTGGCCCACCCGCCTCCAGCAACCCCTTCTCCTTCCACCCCCAGGCCACGTGGATGGAGAGCGAGAGGTGGCTGTGGGCACAGGGCTTCCGACCTCCCGATAGGATGCTCCAGGCCTCAAGTTCTGCACAAAGAGCAACCAGCTGTCAGCTGCTCCTCCCATGACCCCCTACATCCTGAAGGCTCACGGAGGAGCCTCACGGCCAGGTCCCCTCACACACAGCCCCAGCCCCCACGGCCTCCCATGGGAACCAGGCCAACTCTGTGGTCTGCAGAGTCCAGGGCCTGACTCTTGTTCAGAGATTGTCCAGGATGCCAAGAAGTGCATGAAACTCAGCCCTGGGCCCTGGTGACCCCTGGGCGGCAGGTCCACAAGGCCAGCCTGGTGGGAGTTCTGGTAGCACGGGCGTCCTGGGCAGACTCTGGGCCTCACCTGTCCTGACGGTGCTTCGTGGCCAGCGCCCTGTGCAGCTCTTCCATGACGCGGCTGGGGGGCAGCGGCCGGTGGACCGTGGTGAGATGAGGGGACCCCGTGGGCGTGGAAAGCTGTCCTCGGAGGGGCGGGTCTGCACTCTTCATACTGGGGCCTTGAAAGAGCACAGCTTGGCCTGGACGTGGAGGAACCAACCAGATCATCATACTCCATGCTGGGACCAGGGCAGAGGACCCACGCCTCCCCCAGCCCAGCCAGACCCAGGCACATCCCTGTTGGTTTCCCTCCATCCACGGGGCCCACCCTGCTGGGGCCGAGCTGTGGGGGCTTCTGGGGCCGAGCTGGGGGTGAGGGGTGCTGGGGCCGACCTCCTTCCTGCCTGGTCTCCGCTCAGATGAGCCTCCTCACTTCCCTGCCAGGACCCAGCATCCTGCAGCCACTCTCGCTTCATGTGGACCCGGAAGCCCTCCCCAGTTCTGCAGCCATCCTCCAGCCCGGTGCCACCAGAGCCACCCTCTGCCTCACCCTCCCCTGCCTCAGCTGAGGGACTCTCTGGAAGGTGACTCCATATGCCCCTGCCATCTTCCTCAGGATGCGATGCGCGCTCACGCCCAGGTCCAAGGCCCCTTGCGCTGCCTGCTGAGCCCCCCGGCTTCACCTCTTCCTTGTCCCCCCCTCACCCATCACCGCAGCCCCTCTCCCGGCTGCTCCCTCTGCCCGGGATGCGTCCCCTTCCTCCGCTCCTGTGCCCCCTTCTCGGTGAGGCCCTGTGTGACTCTCACCATCTGGAGCCCTGACACCCACCCTCAGGACCGGAGGCTGCCCCAACCCCCTCCTCCCACTCAGGGAGGGTGACCCTGTGGGATCCTTGGGGTAGACCGAATCCACCTCCTTCACTTCATGTCCCCAGGCCTAGCTCTTAGAATTTGTGCAAAAACCAGTTATTCACATGCAGTGAATTTGAAGCTCCTCAGTAGGCAAACTCGGTCACATTTAACAAAGCGCAGCCTCCCTACGGCACACACTGCCCACAGTGGGCTGCGAGGCCAGCCCCGAGGGAGGTGCTGGAGCTGCAAAGCCCTGGGTTTCTTCCTAGGAGTCGGCCTGTGGTCTCTTCACTCACCAGCACATGAGAGTGGGGTGGGAGCAGCCGTGGCTCAGCCTGTCTGTCTGTATCATGGGCCACCAGCTCCTTAGCACAGACGACACCAGCAGCCCTGTCCCTGTTCCCCCTTGGGGCCCTACACACTGGGCCCTCCAACATCCCAGCAGCTGGTGCAATCAGCCAATTCTTTTTAACCCCAAGAGGAAGAAACAGGGACGTAAGTCACACCCATTCCCGAACATGCAGCAAGTAGTGGCCCCGGGCACTGCTGGAACATGAACAGCGTGACCAGGGCACATCCAAAGGCAGACGGTGCTCTGAAGTGTCTTGGAGGATCTCGGCTCTTTCGCTTTCTTGGTGAGGCAGAGCCAGGCTCCAGCACACCGTCCAGCCAGAGAGGTGGCCAGCAGAAAGAGTCCAGGGAAAGAAGGAGCCACGTGGCAGAGGGGAACTTTGGACTGAGACCTGAGGAACAGGGAGGTGACAGCCATGCAGGATGTGACCACACTGGACAGGGCCTCCAGCAGCCATTCCCCATGCACCTCAGCACTCTGCAGACCACCCCTGCCCATCACAGTGGCCCCGCCCTGAGCACCTGCAGGCGGTCCCCAGTGCCACCCGGGCCCTGTCTAGCCAGCCTTGCCTCTGGCCTCACCGAGTCCTATGAGACGGGTTTTACTAGACATGCTGTACAGACAGGGAAACAGGCAGCACGGCCTAGCTGAGACTGCCCAGGGTCTGTGGACCACAGTGGGCCACAAGGGTGACAGGCAAGCTCCGTGGGTCACTCGCCCACCCTGGAGGCATGGTGCCCAGTGGGCCTCTCTGGCTCCCATTTCTCAGAGGAGGAAACTGAGGTTCAGAGCAACTCAAGGGCATGCCGCCTGGAGACACACAGCTCCAGTAACAACCGTCAGAGGTGGAGGGACCTTGCCATGGAGGGAACTGTCTCACCCGCCCACCTCCATGGGGCCCGCGAGTCACGGGGCCAAGACTTTCGAGAAAAGACCGAGATCTGGCCCACAAACCAGAAAACAGGACCCCGGCAGACACCAGATCCACTGCCGGGCCTCGATCTTGGACTCCCAACTGTAACCGCCCAGTTACTCTGTCAGCAGCTGGAGTGGACGAGGACACCTGCAGCCCTGTGCCAGGGGAGAGCGGGCGGCAGGTGGAGACGCAGGTGCCAGGGAGCTGCGTGTGTCGGGGGCCTCTGCCCTCGGAGGCCCCGCAGCCTTCACACGCTGAGGCAAGGATTCCCAAAGGAAAGGAGAGCACCCGAGATTGAGGCGAAGCCACCGGGGCGTGGGTCCACCCAAAGGAATCTAGGCAGATGTCCAGAGCTCCTAACCACGCTCCCAGTTCAGTCCCCCAGGAACTGGGGACAGTCAGAATACGTCCTCCTGATGTCCTCGAGTTCCTCTACCTGGGGGGAGGTGGAAGTGAGAGGTGCTGGCTGGCAGGCAGGCAGGCAGGAGATGGGCCCCAAGGACCTGGAAGTGACCGCGGGTGTCTCCTGAGGTCCAAGCTCCCAAGCGCAACAGAGCAGACAACCCCCGGCTGCCACATCTGAGGGTCCGGAAGAGCGGAGCCCTCGCAGGAACAATCCAAGGCCAGCACGCTCCAAGCCATCCCAACCTGCGCCAGGCTCCCGCGGTGGGAAGGGGCTCCACCAACGTGGCAGCAGAGCGCCCTACTCTAATTCAGTGTCCATGTCACCCAGAGACCGGAGTTCCCGACCTTTCCAGAGATGCAGACAGCAGCTCACTCGCCCTACACGTGCCCATTCCACCAGTCAGCTGCACTTGCTGGGTGCCTGCTGTGTGCCAGCACAGTGGCTGTGTTCAGCTTTGACAGTGAACAAAGGGCCGGGGTGCTTGGGCTGAGGAGGCAGCTGAGCCTGTCGAGAGGCTTTCTTGGGTCCCAGAAATGCAGTAACAAAGGACCACAAAGGAAGGCCTTCCACAGCCCTTCAGGCCAGAGGTCCCAAATCCAGGTATGGGCAGGGTGGGCTCCTGAGGACACGTGGGAGAGATCCCAGGCCCCTCTCCTAGCTCCTGGGGCTGCCATTGCTCCTGCCTCTACTTCCATCTTCAGGTGTCCTCTCCGCATGTCCTTCCCTGTCTCTACAGGGACTTCCACCCAGTGACACTGTTGATAAGGCCATGAGGTTACCGGTGGGCCCGAATCCGAGGGGACACCACCCAGCTCACTACTCAAGCCAAAACAACATGGCACATGCTGTGGGAGGAGGCGTGGCACTACAGGGTTGGGGTAGGTCCCCAAGACGGGCAGCTTGAGCTGAGCACCAGGGTGCAAGGGTGCTGGTGGGGAGCTGGGAGGGACCATCCAGCAGAAGGGTGACCTGTCCCCACTCAGCCCTTCCCCACCCAGTGACACATCCTCGCACAGACTGACCCTTGGGGGTGAATAACAGTGTGCTGGGTCACACAGCCACCCAGTCACCGCCATCCTGGTCCCAGCTCCAGAGTCCCCCATGCCACATACCCACTCTGGTTCTGGGGTGCTGGAATGAAGACTTAAATGCTTACTTGATCAGAGTAAGAGGGCAAGGGTCCAGGTAGAGGCACCCCCCAAAGGGCACCCAGGGAGTGTGCGCTGTGGCCACCTGCTGAGCTCAAGCCCCAGTTCCTGGCCCAGCAGCTGATGCCCAGGTCAACACATCATGGAGGAGGGGACTCGGTCACCCGTGCAGGCAGTTCTGTGCCATGGCCACCAGCATTGGGCTGAGAACTGAGTTTGAGTCCCCAATGGCTGTGGCTTGGGACAAGTTCCTGGAGCTTCCTGAACATGGTTTTCTAAACTGCAAATTAGGAACCTACGCCTCCCCACAGAGGTTGGCCTGTGGGTTCAGCAAGGCCCTGGTAAGGGTTCCCCTGGTAGGTGGTCTCATGGGGCTGGGCCTGGCCTGCTGTTGGGGATGAGCTCTTGAGAGCAACCACCTCTCGGAAACGACCTGATCCTCCCTGAGACCAGCAGCTCCAGGTTCCTGGCAGCAATGGGACAAGGGTACCCAAGACGGAGAGGAGACGGGTCACAAGGGGCCTCTGCCCAGCTCCACACCCCTCTGACCACCACCCTTATGCCTGGCTCGGCTCTGCCCTGCTGCACAGAGCTCCTGGCAAAGAGAGTCAGCAAAATGGAGACCAGGAGGGGGAGAGGGAGAGGCACCGAGAGAGGCAGAAATAGGCTGCTGCCTCTCCGTGTCTGCAAGGAGCCCTTCCGACTCCACAGAGAGGCTGCTCCCACTGGCCTGCAGGAGAAGTATGCCCTGCGCTTGAGCCCTAGCCCCAGAGGCAAAGGGCCAGAACCTGCCCAGAGTGGGGCCCAGCAGGACTGGTGGAAGTTGTGGATGGATGGCAGGAGGGGTGCAGGGAAGGATGGATGGATGGACGGACAGATGGACAGACGGATGGAAGGGGGGAAGATGGCTGAGGACAGGATGCACACAGACCCACCTGCGACGTTTTTCGTGGTTTTGGAGTTTGCCTTGGGTGGTGGAGTGGGCAGCAGTGGGGGGCTGGGGAGCTGGCCCATGGACCTCTCCAGGGGTCTGGGCGGACTTTCCAGGGAGTCAGACCCAGATGAGGCTTGAGAGAGCTCGTCGGTGGTGGGCAGGAGGCTACCGGGGTCTGCGTCCTCCCTGCTGCAGGCAGATGGCACCTTGGTTGCTTCAAAGGCAAAACAGAGCACTCACAACTTGTTCCCGGGACCACAGTGGTGAGCGAGCCACGCAAGGGGGACTGGTGGGAGGGGTCCCTTCACGTGCGTACTGACTCCCCCCCCAGGTCAGCCATCAAGTGGAGGGAGGGAGGCCATCCTGAGTGTGGGGGACCCTGCCCCTTTCCCACACAACAGACAAGGCCCCCTCACCTGCACGGTGGCCACTGTGACAGGCCGGGGGTCAGACAAGCCCAGGCCCCAGGTGCCTCTGCACTTAGTGTGCGTATCCCAAGTCACTAAACCTCTGTGCCTCCACTCACTCGTTGTCCCTGTACTCGTGACAACAGCCCCTCAGAGATTACTATGAGGTTTCAGCAGGAAGTGGCAGGTGTGTGCCTGGTACATCCAGACGCTCATGCTACCAGTTCTGGCTTTATGTCCAGTTTCCAGCAACCCTGGCCCTGGCAGGCCAGTCCAGACGGGGGAGGCTGGCAGTGAGATTGGATTTTGAGAAAGGGCAGCTGGCCCACAGCCTTGTCCTCTCTCCAGTTGCATGTTGAGGCCCACTGCCTCCTAGAGCACCCCAGGCTGCTACCCTCTACCTTCTCGTTTCTCTCCTTGCCCAGCCCACATTCCACTGTCCACCATTTTTGTTTGTTTGTTTTGGTAGAGATTGAATCCAGGGGCACTCAGCAATCGAGTCTCATTTCCAGTCCTTTCTGTTTTTTGAAAGGACTTTGTCTCACCAAGTTGTTTGGGGGCCTCACTTAGTTGCAGAGGCTGGCCTCAAACTTTCAATCCTCTTGCCTCAGCCTCCTGAGCCACCCGGCTTACAGATGCACACCAAAAAGCCCAGCACTGTCCGCTATTTCAACAGCAAGCCACCAACACCCCAAGCCCCTTGCCCAGCTTCCTTCTCACAAATCCTGCCTCTGGATCAAGCCAGGGCCCACCTGCTCCCACCCCTGCAGGAGGAAGACCGTGATGTGAGGGACTCTCAACCTTTAGGGTCCAACTTGGCTTGCCCCGCCCCCCGGACAAGCGTCCTCTGTCCTTTCCTGCCCCCAGCTCTCTCGCGCCTTCTCCTCAGCTGTGCCCGAGCTTCACCTGCGCTCTGCAGGGTAAACAGGCCTTCAGGTGGGCGCTCCTCAGATCCCCACTCCACACACGACCAGCTGTCCAGGAAGACAGGCGGCCCCTTGGGGACAGGCACTCCCTCACTCCCTGCCTCAGTGAGCCCCGAGGTGCCAAGCCCCATGGAAGTCACGTGATGAACATCTTCAGGTCCTAAGATACGTCCCGAGGGAGATGCCACCACCCTCACCCCCGTGTCCCAGGGAGCAGCCTGGTGGGGCCATCCTCAGGTGAAGGGCCTACTGGGGGACGGAGCACGTGGGCTCCTAGGCCAGCTAATGAGGTCCTCCTGTCTATGTCAGGGTGTCTGCGGTGTCTGTCACTGGCGGGATTCACCGTCTCTGAACCTTGCTAGGACTTGCGCCCAGCCTGCGCTGTCCGCGGTGCTGAAGTCACAGTCAGGCTGGACAGGGCAGGCCTGTCCCTGCCCTTTAAGCACCCAGTGAGGCTGTAGATATGAAGCCACAAGCCATACCCTCAGCCGCCCCCTCTTCTGGGCCTTCGCCGCCTCTGACGACTGCCCCCCGACTCCCAGGGAACATCTCAGAACAGATGCAAGGGCACCCAGCTGCCATGAAGGTGACCTCGGCCACCGTGGCAGGCTTGCACTCTGGCCCTACAGGGTGTCTAAGCGAAAATACTGAGTTTGTTTTATTGTAATTACCAAACTGTCCTCAAAGCCTCTTTTTAAAAACCCCTGGACCTCAAGACTGTCATTGTGTCCAGCGAACTGTAACCTGCAACTTTTAAAGTTCACGATTCTGATGAGTTGTTTCATTTAATTTTTTCTCTGATAATACAGACATCTTACAAGTCCTAGGTCAAAACAGTCTTGGGTTTTCCTTGTTAAGCCGCAGGCCACTGGTTACTTGAAGAAATTAGAATCAAGTTCCAGCTCCCCAGGAATACCAGCCTGTCCATGGCTCTGTGGCCACTTGCCATGAGTGGCTATCCTGTGGACAGGAACAAAGACACTAACTCTAAGGACACACGCTCAGAGCTGATGCCCTCAATACCTAGCACAGGACCAGGACTGCCAGGCACAGGAGGGCAGGAATTCCCGTCCTGCAGGGGACTGGTCCCCTCCCCTGGAGTTCCTGCAGCCATACATCCTGGAGCCCTCTCCCTCTGTGGGGTGCTGTGAGGGTGGAGGCCTGTGGAGCAGCCCCGCACCTGCGGCCTGCCCTGACAGCTGGACTCGGCATGCCTCCTTGCTCGATGGATCGAGTCTGGGTGAACGGGTCACACTGGCACCCAGCAGGATCACAGTCAGGAGGGACGGAGACCCAGGAATGGCTCCCCAGGACTCACCCAGGCCAGTCTCCTGCTCTCCTCCTCCTCCTCCCTGTGTGCTTGGGCCCTTTCCAGATGAGTGTGCTGTCCTCTGTGCCTCCGTTTTCTCATCTGCATGAATCTCTGCAAAAGTAACCATCCCTGTCCACAAGGCAGAGGCCGGCATGAGGTCACCCAGTGTGAGCAGCCATGGGCCATGCTGCCAGATGAGAGCATCATTAGGCAGGCAGACAGGCCTCCCTGTCTTAGGAAGGCGAGTTCAGCCTTGGAGGCCACTCCTTGTCATGAGGGCTGTCCTGCACCTTGAAGGCTCACCAGCAACCATGGCCTCACACCTCCAGGTGCCCACAGCCGTCCCCAGGTGAGACAACCCTGATGACTACAGACACTGCCACACAGCATGCCTGGGGACAGTGTGCCCAAGGCTGGCACTACTACCCTAGGTAAGCGCTGCTCAGATTTTTAAAGGACATGCATTGCGGTGGAGGGAGGCCCAGGTGAGAGCCACAGCTGTGACGTTCTCATGGCCCCAGCTGGGTCCTGCAGAATGGAGTGCTGGGCAGGCCCGTTTGGCCCTCTGGGCCCCAGTATCCTCTCAGGGGCCCTGGAATCAGCATTTCAACAAGTCTGTGTGGGGCATGGCCAGGTGAAGGGCCTACTGGGGGAGGGAGCACGTGGGCTTGGGGCCTCGCTCCTGGGTCAGCTAATGAGGTCCTCCTGCATCTTGTCAGTGCTCTGAGTAGTTTTTCACCAGAAAGCATGGATCTGGCCTACGCACCACTGAGAGACTGTCCCCCTGGCCTCTGGTATCAATTTCGCCATTTCTTTAGATCACGACGATCTACCAGTTGAAGACCAGCCCAAACACTCCTGATCTCCTGTGCCCTCACCTTCAGCTACACTTTCTGCTCCTTTGAAAATTAAACATGTCAAACAGGTCCCCAGACCGCATCTCTATCCTCACCACCTGCTCCCTCTTCCTCCCGCTGGTGAGGCCTGGACCCTCCGGGAGCCCTAGCTGCCCTGCCCAGTCATTGCCTGGTCTCCATGTGGGCTCTGCCCCCTGTACCAGCTGCCTAGGAGTCCAGCCTGGGTCTTCCTCCCCATCCGCCCTCTCAGGAGTCAACCCCATAACTGGACCTCTGGCTTCAGAGCCCCTCCCATCCCTGGTGACGCCTGACTGCTCCTCTGAGCTCTGGACTCATAGCCACCCGACATCCCCAGCTGGAGGTCAAACAGGCATGAGAAGACACACCCACACCCAGCTCTCGATTCCCAACCGGCTCTCCCTTGTTGGCCACCTTCTCTCACCTGTCCAGTGCCAATCCAGCTTGGAGTGTTACTGAACATCTGCAGGGTCCAGGTGTTGTAGGAGTTGCAGCCATGGCATGAGCCAGACAGGCCCCACCCTCACCAGGCTTAGTGCCACCCAGGCCGCCAGGCACCAGGACTGGGCGCCCACCAGGCCTCTCTCTCCTCCTTGCTCCACGTCTTACTCCCCCCATTCATGGTCAAGCCCTACCAGCTCCACATCCGAAAGATGTCAGAACATCCACTCGTCCCACTGAGAGCTGCCAGGGCCTCTGCCTGAAGCCCCGCTGGCCCCCTATGGCCCTAAGCTCCACCCTTGCCGCCCACCCATCCCAAGCCCGTCTTCTCCCCCAGGGATCAGAAAACCTTCTCTAGAGGGCCAGAGGGTGAATGTTTTCTGTGTGAATTTTATGGTCTTTGCTGCAATTACAGTCTGCTGATACGGACAACTCTGAAGGCCTGGCCAGTCCAGATGGCAAAGTCTCTCCTGGTTTCTCACCAATGCGGCCGTGGGGCCACCTCTCACTCTCAGCACTGCCCAATAGGACTGTCTCATCCCTGTCCACAGGGCAGCCACTCATGGCAAGTGGCCACAGAGCCATGGATGGGCTGGTATTCCTGGGGAGCTGGAACTTGATTCTAATTTCTTCAAGTAACCAGTGGCTACAGGGCACCTGGATCCTCTGGGAGTGAGTCCAGGGTCCCATGCCACCCTTCCAGGCAGAGAGTAGGTGGGAAGCAGGTGCTGAACAGAGGGAGGTGGGCACCTCACAAGGCCTCCCTCATCTGTGCCAGAGCCTTAGCAGCACCTAAAGGCCACACGTTCAGGGACAGGGTGCAGAATCTGGCCAGCAGCTTGCAGCTGGAGAGGCCCTGTTCAAGATGTAGAAAAGGCTCACATCCCAGAACTTTCCAGAAGCAGAACAAAGGTTCTTGGCTCTAGTTTTGGTGTAGACTTCTGTGGTTAACATCAAACCCCAGAGCCAGGCATGGTGGTGCACGCCTGTAATCCCAGTGCCTGGGGAGGCTGAGGCAGGAGGATCGCAAGTTCAGGGCCAGTTTCAGCAATTTAGCAAGGCTCTAAGCAACTTAGCAAGAACTTCTCTTGAAATTAAAAGAAGTCTAGGGATGTGGCTCAGTAGTAAAGTGCCCCGAGTTCAACCCCTAGTACCAAAGAAAACAAAACAAAAAAAATAGACAAAACTATCAAACCCCAGTGTTGTCTGTGCTCTGTGGCCTTAGGAAAGTGACCTCACCTCCCTGGGCCTGTTTTGTCAATGCATCAGGTGGTCACAAGATAACTCAGTACAGCTCACCCAGGGCCATTTCTTTTTATTAGTGCACTCGTGGGAACCAAGGTGGGCACCAGGTGGGCCCTGCCCGGTCACACAGCACTGAACAGGATCCTGTCCCACGAATGTTTAAACACAGGCTCCTCCCAAGAGCCACAGGGAATGCTCTGCTGCTACTGTGGCAGCGTCCGAACCAGACCAGGAGAAACAGTCACCCCCACACAGAAGCCCAGTCCCCCCAGATCACAGTGACCGCCAGGCCCTTTGACAGGTTCTCTTCCTGGGAAATCTGCAGTACCTGGACACAGCGCCCACACCACCCACCCACCGTGACTGGAGCACATGCAAACAGCAGCCCCCGATCAGGTGTCACCACCTGGCTAAAGGGGAGCCACCTGCTAGATAGGGTGACCCCTCTCCCCAACCCCGGGAAGTTCATGGAAGGTCTGATTATTAAGAGAATCTGACTTTCTTGGACCCTTCAAAACGCAGCCGAGATCTAGAACAGTAGTGAGCGCACTGGAGAGCGCCCAGGGGCTCCTGTACAGACTGCGGCCTACAGGGCAGCATGTGAACCTGCCCAAGGTCAGGGAGAGAAGCTGGGCCCAGGGGCAGGCACTCACATGACTTGTCTGCTTGGTATTCTGTTTTCTCTGACATTGGGTGACATCTGTCAGGAAATTAGCTACAACATGGAGGGACTGGGCCCAGATGTTGGCTGCTCCTTGGGTGCTGAGGTTCAGGATGTGAGAACAGGAGAGGGCAGTACTGGACCAACAGCTGGTCCTCCCAGCTCTGAAACAGGAGGCTTCACGGCGACCTCAGGTCCCTTACTCAACAAGCAGTGACTACCTCGTTACCTCCACAGGCCTGAGGCCGGAGGTGACAAGTGAGGCCAGGCAAACCCCACAGAGAAGACCCCACAGTGGCTGATAAACCGGCCCAGTGGGGCCTCGGCTCTGGTGGTCGCAAAGAAACTGCACATCTAGATTTTTTAAATATTGAAAAAAATTGTAAGCCAATGTTTAAAGCAGCATTCACGATCTGTGCACTGTCACAATCTGTTCCCTCATTGAGGTGCCCCTGCAGGGCGGGCTTCGAAACAGACCCAGAGGCACCTGCTGTGGGGACAACACTCCTGGTGCAGGACCAGGGCCTGCAGGGCAGGGCAAGATCGCAGGCTTAGGAGCAAGATGCAGGTGGTCCCACATCCAAGGACACACAGCCAGGAGGGGCACCACCTCTCAGGGTGTGTCTGCAGGCCACCCGAGACAGTGTGTCCAAGGGCTGGTGACCATGAGGACAGGGATGGTGATGATGGCTCATCATAAGTGGGGCAAAGCTTTCCGAGTGCCTGGGAGCACCAGGGCTGAGCTGTGTGTTCCAGGGATGGCCCGATTTGAGCAGCCCTTGGGTTTGTGTGACATCCTCATAGTTGATTAAACAAGCTCAGAGAGGTTACATGACTTGTCCATGGTCACACAACGTCCCACATTAGCATCAGCCTGGTGTCAGAGACGGTGTCCCATCCATCTTCAGGGGACTCGCTCAGCCTGCCGGTCTCCTTTCCATCATGGACCCTGCTGGTCTCCTGGGCCGTTTCCACTTAGGGCACAGCACACGCCCTGAACACAGCTGTCCACGCACCCGTCATCACCAGGGGCCTGAGGACCCGCCTGGGTCCCCGCGGTTGACGCGGACCCCCTTTGTACTTCCTGCTCCTGTTGGTGTGTGTCACTGAGTGACCTCACTTTTGTTTCAGTTTATTTGTAAGGAAACCCCTCTCCTGAGCCTAAAGCCACTTGTGCTGAGCAATGAAAATAAGTACAGCACTATTGAAATGTTTTCCCATTGTCTGTCCCCGTGCCACCCACAGGACATCACCCATGTCCCCAGGGGCTCAGGGCCCACAAGGAGAAGCTGGGTGCACAGTAAGGAGCCTGCACTCCCCATGCCCCGCACAGCAGGCATGTCGCTGCCGGGTCCCCACCGCGGCACTCTACAGGTGAATCCCCTTCACTCCCACCGGACTCCGAGTGCCCTCGGGAAGCTGCCCAGCCCTCGCCTCTGCCCCAGCTCTGGCCGCACCCGATCACCTCCATCCAGTCAAAGGCCCCTGCTCTCTCTGCTCCTTGGCCAACTAAGGCCCCGAGATACCACGGCCATTTCAGGAGTGGGTTCACTGCGCCCGCCTCCCCTTCCATCATCACCTCTGGCTGCTTCTGAGCCTCCAGCCCAGGGCTGAGTGGCTGCATCGGAGCCACCTGGCCCCTCCCAAGACAAATCATCAGCCTCTGGGCTCTGCCATCCCCGCCTCCTGTTCTCTTCCTGGTGCCCTGCTCCTTGCTCTCCGCGGGGTCTTCTGCGCCTGGCCCTCAGGCAGGGGCAGCCCGGAAGGTCCTCCATGCAAATGCACGGCTGCAGCAAACCTCTGCTCCAAGAGCCCAACCCAAGCCACACAGCTGGCCACTGTGCTGGGGTCAGCTGAATACCCCCACCCCAGACGCTCCTCCTCCAGAGACTTCTGTCCCTGAAAGTCCCAGTGAACACACAAAGGCATACCAGAAAGGTCACCCGTGAGCGTCTTTAGCAACTCACTCAGCCGCGCCAGACTTGGGAAGACAGAAGGGTGGTTCTTCACGTGTTTGTGCCGGCTCTGTGCCAGGGCGTGGCAGGGCTGGAAGCAGCGTTCTTGAGAACAGTGCCCCATGTGAGCTGTGCCTGAGCCCTCAGCGGAACCCCAGTTGCCCCCCAGGCTAAAGATCATTTGGGGACTAGCTCAGCCCGCAGGGTCTCCAGCAGGTACCTGCATCATCCAAGTGGGTGTCCGAGGACAGTGGCTCCTCCAGGGAAGCCTGGCCCTCCCCGGTGGCCATGGGGCTTCCTGGCTGCACGTCATTTGCTGTCAGCGTCTCCTGCTTGGGAGTAGAGGGTTCGCTCTGTGTGGACCGGGGGCCTCCGTCGGGGCTGCACATTTTGCTTTCAGCGTCTGCAAGGAAATTGAGCCATCAGCAGGGGCACAACTCTCTCCCATGTCCTTTTATTCTTATAGGACTCCTTGGGAAGATGCCACCCAGGCCCTAGTGCCCACCCTCCCCAGGAGTCTCTCCTCCTCTGTGCTCCCAGCCCAGGCGACCTGTGAACCTGAGCCCCTGGTTTCAGTGTGCCCACTATGACTCCAACACCTGCAGGACGCTGGACAAGCCCCCACCTACATCCACTCTCTTGCCATTGGCCTCTGTCTCCCTTACTCTGGTCCTGCCCTCTGCCTGATGGCTTGCTGGGCTGTGGGTACCAGAAGGCCTCTGTCCCAACAGCAGGCTCAGGGACAAACCAGTGTTCTCCCTGGACATGTCCTCCCCGGGTGCTGCGCTCTTGCCAGGCACCTCTGTCCTGCTTCCCTTGGACACATCAAGCATGTGGCCAATGGTAGGTGCCTTCCCTGGGGGAGAGCTAGAAGGGCAGCCTGCAGATCTACAGCCAGGATGAACTCAAATGTGAGCCTGAGGTCTCAGCAAGGCCAGCGGATTCTTCCCAGGAGGGAGGGACCTGGGTACAGCCAGGGGACTCACTGGGTGGACAGGACTGGGTGTCACACCACTAGTGTCTTGGCTTGCCATGACGGTTTGCTCATACTTGACCACCTCCGTGAGTCTCTGCCACTGGATCCCCTGGAAGGCAGAGGAGCACATACCCAGGGGCACAGCGTGGGGCCCCACCTTACCTACGCCCCCCCATGCCCTGTGTGGCAGGGGCAGCTGCCTGCGTTCACAGGCACCCACACCAGGTCCTAGAACAGCCTCGTTATTGCTGTCAATCATAACCCCTCTCCACCACCATCACCACAGTAAAAATAAGATGGCTGGGTCACAGAACTGGAGGGGCCCAGGTCTCCAGCATCATGAAGACCCCACGCCCCCTGCAGGTCTACAATCTGCCCACTGGCCTTGCAGCTCAGCCACTTTGCAGGGTCCCTCTGGGCCGTGCTCCGAGTGCCAGCCCAGAATCATGCTCAATGAGAAGTTCGTTCCCAAAATAGCCCTGGTGCCAGGGCCGTTGCTAGGAAACACGGTTGGGTGGGGGCGGGGTGGCTCAGGCCCTGCTCCTCTCACTCAGGGTCAGTGGGTTCCCTGCAGCCAGGCTGCTCCACACTCACTCCTCTGCCCCTCGGAGGGCTGCGGAGGGAGTGCAGGAAAGCGTGCCGTCACGCTGAGCAGGCACACGGGGCAGGGAAGCCCAGGCCTGTGCACACAGCATGCACACAGCATGCACACACAGCCCCAGGATCCGACCACAAAGGAACCAGACTCCAGTTACTACTGTCCAGTTCCCCAGGAGCCCGCGACTCCCGGGTCACTGAACACAGCGCCGAGGTGCATATCTAGTGACTGCGCATGAAACTCCTTGAATTATTTAAGAAACTGCTGAGTCAGTGCACACAGGAAGACGGGGGAAAGTTGTTCAGGGACACCACGGCGTCCACGCAGGTGGACGTCCGGCCCTGTTGGGCTGGGGACCTTCACGCCAGAGAGGCTGGTCTGTTCTTGGTCACAGACATTTCAGAGGAGGGACAGAGCAGAAGAGACAGGGTGGGAAAGGGTCACTTCCCACAGTGACCGGCCCCCTCTCATTCATCCGTCTCAACACCACAAACGGGCAGTCCTAGGTCCCAGCAGCTGAGCAGAACTGCAGGAAATAGAGTGGCCCAGATGGTTCCTGGACACACACACTGACAGAGTCCTAAGAACATCTGCTGAGGGGAGGGACACAGACCCGTCCTCTGGGCCCAGCGCGCTCTGTCCTGTCAGCCTGCCCAGGGCCCAGCTCACAATGCTGCTTGGGCAATTCCAGGGTGATGGGCACGTAGGCCTGTGTTCATCTGCCCTGTGTGCGAGCCACGGGACACTAGGAGGTTTGTCCTGACCAAGGAAGCTCACGTTCGAGTTTGTGGGGTCACCAAAGATGCTGGGCAGTTCACATCCAGGGTGGGCCCTGCCTGCAGTCCTGGCCACAAGGCACGCAGACTCAGTACAAGCGGCCGGCCACAGGGGGGCGCCCATGGCCACAGGTTGGTCCTCCTTGCTGGGAGGTGGTGGTGGCTGATGACCGATTCCTTAACCCAGACCCAGGAAAAACCAAGACCTAGGACTGCCCACACCCTGGGGGAGGCAGTGGGCCTCAGCCCTCACACCCCTCCCCTTCTAGGAGGTGGCTGAAGGCTCCCCTGAACTGGGAGACTCCAGTTCCCATCAGTATGGGAGAGCCTCCTGGTGCCCCCAGCACTGGACAAACTAGACAGGTCAACATCAAGGGGACTTGCCAGGGATTTTCTCAGAGGCCTATGACCAACATCTGTGTGTATCCTGTAGCTATCTTATGGCTGCAGATTTACCAAAAGAATATACCACAGAGGACTTACGACCCACAGGAGTTCAGGGAAAGCAAGGCCCCCAGCCCAGCCACCCAGGGGCAGCCCTTGTGCTCTCCCCTTCTGATGGGCCCCAGAGACTCCCTGGCCTTGCTCATATAAGGGCAAGCTCACTGTAGGCCCCCACTGCTGGACTCCCCTGGGCGTGTCTCTCACCCACACCATTGGGGGGCAGCAAAGAGGAAGGCTCCTCATGCCCAAGCCCCTCTCCCACCCCCATGTCCCACCCATCCCCTACAGGCACCTTCTCTGAGCCCTGGGCCTGCTCCCTCAGCCTAGAGGTCACCCCTCCTTCCTGATCTCTGCTCAACCTTCCCGAAGTTGGAGTCGGCTGGGGAGGCTCATCAAGCACTGGCGCCCACAGGGTCTGAGAAGCATCTCATTGAGCTGATCCCAGCAACAGGGGATCGTGATGGCTGCCAGGTGATTCTAACATGCAGCAGACACAGCCAGCCTCCTGCCCACGGCTGGCCTGGACAAAGACACCCCCTAAGCCCCACCAGGTGGGCCCTGTCTCCTCCTCTTAGGGTGCTCTGGGTCTTCCTGTGCCTTCCTCTTCTCAGTTGTGACTTTGTACAGTTGTGGAATTCCCTCCTGCATGTGCCCCATAGGACCATGTCCTGGGAAAACAGCACCCATATCCTTGGCTAACACAGTAGACGCTCAGTAACGCTCTGCACCATCAATTTATGGTGCATGCTCACTCTCAAGGACAGAGATGGCACTTGTGGTCACTCTAGTTCCCGCTCAACAATTGCTCAGCAAAAGGAAAGGGTGGGGGGTTGGGAGTACACCCTGGGGCCCCAAAGCAGCCCTCCACCTATTCCATGCAGCCCCAGGCAAAGAATGGATTTTACATCTTCAAATGGTTGGAAAATAAGAAAAATAGTTTGTGACTCATAAAAATTATTTTAAATTCAAATTTCTGCATCTATAAATAAAGGTTTATTGGCACACAGCCATGCCCACACACGTATGTACCATCCCTGGCTATTTCTGCCCTGTAACAGCAGAGACGGGTGGTTGAAACTGACTGTAGGGCCCCTGCTATGGTATGTCACCTAACACAGGCAGGAGTTCAATCCCAAAGCACAGATTAAAGGTATTAAAAGGCTCAAAACAATCTGACTGTGGTATTGTCAATGGGAAATTTGGGATTAGGTAAGAGTATCAGGGTGAAGCCCTTGATTGTATTCTGGGGACCTCATAAGAGGAAGAGGGACCACACAGACAAGCTGTCTCCTTACCATGAATGCTGTGCCACCTCAGGGCTCTGCCGGCAAGAAGGCTGTCACCAGAACCGAGCCACACCCGCACCTTGCCCTCTGGCCTCCAACACTGGGAGCCGAGGAAACCCCTTTACAAAGTCAGCTGCCTCGAGCACTTCAGTATGGCAATGCAGCACAGACGGACACAGCCCCCAAAGCCTGGAACACTCACCATCCAACCCTTTCCACAAAAAGGTGGGCCACCCCTTGACCTTCAGACACTGGCCACTGGGCCTCTGTTCCGACTTCATCCAACAAAACCATCTTACAAAAATTCAGAGTTTAAAAAGGCCAACTGTACTCCTCCTGAAAACTCTCCTCTTTGATTATTCAAAAATTAATTTTTGACAAGAATCAAATCTATCTTTACTTCCTCCTTATTCATCAAAACTAATATTTTTTTGGACTAGATGATGAAAAAACTCAACATCATTTTTCTTTCCCCTTTCTCTTCCCAAGATCCAAATAAAGCCCTTTGGCAACATAATCAAAATGCCAGAGTTTGGCACTTGGGTCCCATCCAAACTCAGAGTCCAGACTTCTGTTTCAGAAGAAAAAAAAACTCCACCAAATCCAAGTCTGAATAGAGAGTGAAATGTGCAAGCACCATGGGGCTCCCTCCTGGGTTTCCTTGCAGGTGGACAGTCCTGGTAGTATTCAGCCATCCCCCTGTGGGCTTCCCCTGACTCACACAATTGACCGCTCACTCTGGACCTCGGGGAGGGGAAGGCTGCCGAAGCCCCGGACCCCAGCTGGGGTGTGTGCTACAGGCCTGGCTGTGCACAATCTGGATTTATCGACTCCGTGAGAGTCCCTCCTAATGTCTGATACTTGGACCAAATTGCAAAGACACTAGTCATATCTTAAAGCAGGAAGTGGGAGGTAGGAACTAATATATGCACACAAGCCCCGTGGAACTGGCTCTGTGGGGCTTCAGTGAGGGGGAAAGAGCTAGGTCCAGCGCTATAGAGATTTCTAAGTGGTCGCAGTGGGTTTTGTGAAACCCCCAACCAAGATTTCTCAGACCAGAAGGCACAAGGGTGTGGGTGTCGGGATCTGAGCCCAGTGCCCTACACCCATTGGAATCCCTCGGGAAGAGGAGACTAGGCAGCTAAAGGCTTCTGTTTGGTTAATTGTGCTGGCAACAGTGATCAGCCTTGTGCAAACAGAGGGCCATGTGCACGCCACCAAAACGGAACTGCTAGACAGACTCAGAGACCAGGCTCTAGACTGCATCTATGCTCTCATGCGCATGCCCAGCGGGAGTCGCGGCCTGACCCTCACCTCCCTCACCTGCACCCCAAAGACGAGGCTGATGCACACCTGGCACAGCCTGTGTGCCAAATGCCTGCCACACGGAAGTGGTGGGAATAGACTGTGGAGTGGGAAGAATTTGCCCCAAATGGGGATTAAAACGCTAATATGGGGAAAACTTAGGACCAACAAATCCCACCGCTGCCACTTCAGAGGAACCTAGAGGAGCCTGGAGCCCCTCCTCCCCCTGCTGCCAGACATCCCCAGGAAAGGATGCGCTTCCCGGTGCCCGGGAGGTGCCCTTCTGCTCCCCAGGGGTCCTCCGCTGTTGGCAGGCCCCTGACTCTGGGGCATTTCTCCAAACTTGGAGGCTGAAAACCCCACATCTGGACACTGGACGCCCCTGACGTCCATTCTGTCCTGAGGGGCTTCCCGCGTGGCTGCCTGGCTGGGCGAGCTCAGCACGGTGACCTTCGTGCCCAGGGCCCACACCCCTCTTACCCTGCTCCATCATCTCCAGCAGCCCCTGCTTGATGGCCATCTTCTTCTCCAGGGCTGCACAAGACACAAGGTCCACATGAGTCACGGTCAGAGGCTCGTCCAGGTCACAGCAGTGCCCACCTCAGGTTTAACAGACAGTGGGGTGGCAGGCGCCAGGCGTGCAGGCCTGGCCCAGGGGCAGGTGGGGACATCGAGCAATCTGCCAAGCAGCGTCAGGTGAGAGGCTGTCACTCTCGAGACCTGCCTGTAGCACCTGCACACACGGCACCGTCCCCCAGGGCACCCCCACCACATACCCCCAACTCACCAGCTGGGGAATGAGGCCCCCTGCCCCCAGCACCCGGGGAGCTATCTGCAGTGGGGCTGGCTCACGTTAGTGGGCCGCTCTGAGTGTCTGTCCACATACTCTTCCCAGCATCTCTCTCCCTGGGGTGGGCTCTAGCAGACCACAGGTCAGCAGCCTTCAAAGGACTCACCAGAGGGGCGGGCAGGGAAGGAGGGGGCCAGCCCAGGTCCCTCCACTGACCCCAACTCACAAGTGGCACCCATCCGTCCTTCAGGTCAGCCTCTGCCCCTCCCAGGGCAGGACCAGCTCTCCCAGCACACCACGTGTCCCGCCCTCCCGGCCGCTCCACCGTCCCCGCTCTCCCTTCCCATTTGCGTACAGGTGAAGCCCAGTTTCCAAACACACAGTACGTAACCACTGGCTGCTTTCTTTGAAAGATCAAAGTGCCTGCTCTTAAGCAGATCGCAAAGCCCACGCATCCCACGTGCAGGCCGGCCGGGGCTCAGGACACGTGGGGTGGGCTGGTCCACTCAGCTCGTGGTGGGCGGAGGCAGCAGATGGCCACCAGGTGAGGACAATGCAGTGGTTAACTTCTTCCCCGGGCACAGGGGGTGCTGGCCGCCCCCAGGGAGCAGATCCAACTCAGCCGCCTTCATGGACCCTGAGGTTGGGGTGCTGGCGGGGACAACAGGGGTTCTATCGTAATGCCAATCCAGCATGAGCACCTGCTGTGTCCCGGCTGCGGCAGTCACTGTGAGCGAGACACCCAGCCTCTGCCCCAGGCCAGCACGTTTGGGCAGGATGGACCACACCTGTTTACAGGCAGGAGCGTGGTGCGCCAGGGCTGGGGTCCTGGGTGGGGTCGTCTGGGACTGCCAGGGCGAGGGCCAAGAAGGGAAACCAAACAGGTGGGAGAGACATTTTGGGGATAAGGGAACATAGATTCCTTTCTGCAGCCTGTGCTTAAAGCAGGTCCCAGGTGCTGGTTGTGTGGCCAATGTCGAGGCCCTGAACTCTGCGCTGGGGGGGAGGGTGGAGATGGCGTGATTCACGCCCCCAACAGCGGGGCTCTGAGCCCAGCGGCCACTTGGCTGCTCCCATGGCCAGGTTTGGATGCAGGACTTTGCCTCCACTGACCCACAGGTCCTTCCCATGGCCCAAAGAGGCAGCTGGACACGAGGTGGGGGTGGTGGGGGCAGATACGGTCCACAGAGGGGTAGGAACATCAGTCCTTCAGAGTGGGGGAGCAGGCTGGAGGCACCCCCAGGGCGGACGGCTCAGATGCCGCCTCCTGTGTGGCAGGCGAGTGGCCCTGAGCCCCTGCCAGAGTCACACTGCATCTCATCCCAACCACTGCTGCCTGCGACGTTGGGGATTCGATGCTGAAACAAACAGCCCATCACTGTGAGGGGATGCTGCAGGTGTCGAATGTCCTCCCAGGGTCACCGGAGCATCCCGGTACCTCAGCACAGCGCTGGGAGAGGCACGGGGCACGGGGTCCTGGGGGCAGGAGGCTCGCCTTCCAATCCCATAGCTGAAGGTGCTGAGCCCAAGGGGGCCAGGCCAGCTGTGCACTCCCCCTCCGCGGGAAGTCCACATGGCAGGGCCTGGGTCCCCAGCACACAGGAGGACCTGGGGGGTTCTTGAAGAATGATGCTGGTTTTGTCTTCATTCTTGGCAAAGAGAATTTGTCGACTGACCTCTTTATTAAAAAGTGATTAGCGAGTCATCCCATGGGCTGAAAACCAGGGAGAGTAGAGCATGGCCGCTGCCCTGGCCCACCATAGGGCACTGGTTACACTGCTTTGTCCCCACCTCCCTCCAAGCCCTGGAGTGTGAGCCTCTCCAAAGCAGGGGAGGAGAGCAGAAGCCGGGGCCACAGAGACAACGTCCTGCTGTGGCACCCACAGGCCCGTCCCCGAGGCCCAGGCCCAGCTCCCGGGGCAGCAGCCCGGCTCATGGCGAGCAGCGCAGACAGGCCTCTGGGGACTGTGGTGCTGGGCTCCAGCCAGGGCCTCCCCTGCCCATAGCATGTCCTGCCACGCTTTGGCCCCGAGTAAGGGACTCTCCCAGGCCCAGCCTGTTCCGCACCCTGGGGCAGACAGGGCCAGGAGAGGACTGTCCCAGCAGGGAGGGGCACAAGCGCTCTGCTGACACCTGCTGTCCCATGCCCAGTCTTGTCATCACCTTGGGGCCACCTGCCCGGGGTGCAGGCTTGTGGTGACAGTCCCCACGGTGGTTCCATGGAGGAAGGGGCAACGGGACAACCCGGCGCAACCCGACTTCCCACAGAGCTGGGCCTGGCAGGGTGTGAAGGTGCAGCCTGAGTGAGTGTGGGAACCTTCTGGATCCTTGGGTGGGAGGCACTGGGACGGGTGTACCTAGCCAGAGCAGAGGTGCTAGAGGGTAGGTGGGCTTTCTGTCTTCACACAAGAAGAGCATCCTGAAGGTGTCAGGCCCAACTGACGGCCTCAGCCCTCAGAGTCACCCGGGGTCTCCTAGAAACAGCGAGAGTCAGGTAGGACCCAGGTTGCTGCCCACTTCATCCAGCTGAGATCATGGGTGTGGGAGGGCAAGGACCATGGTGGAGTCTAGTGAGGGCTCTGTGCTGGCTGCTGGGCTCCGGCATGATGCCCTAGTCCAGCCTAGCCCTGCACGGAGTCAGAGCCTGTTAGCGAGGCCCCAGGGATCGTGTGCACCCTGGGTCTGGGCAGTGTCCCACTGTGGTGACCGGTGCTGACCCACCCCAAACAGGTGCTGGTTAAGGGAGGTGACCAGAGGGAGGCTGAGCAGCTTCTGGTCCTCAGAGCCACGGAGCACAGCCCGCCCTCCTGGGTGGGGGCCGGGAGATAGGGGTGACCCCGGCCTCGGCCAGCCCCGCCCAGGGCCTTACCCGAAGTCGTCTGCTTCAGTTTTTCATTTTTCTTTTTCCTCCATTTCCAAGGTTTGAAGATCCTGCCCAGGGTGGCCAGCTTGCTGTTCCTCCTCACGGGGGGAGTTCGAATCCCTGAGACCAGATACTCGGAACGCACCGGGGGAGTTTGGTCCATCTCATCTGGAAGACGAAACCAAGAGAGGGTCTCAAGTGGCCCCCAAGCTACCTGGCTACTGGGGACCCAGCAACTCCCTCACCCTGAGGGAAGACCAGTGAGTCCTCAAGGCCTAGAGCCCAGGAGGGTCATCAGAGCAGTGGACACTCTTGGGCTCCTTCTGACCAGTGCATATCAGAGCACACTTCATATGTGGGCAGCCATGGGCAGCCCTCCCCCAACTCTGCTTCCACCATGGTAATTAAAGACTGCCTGGGTCCACTGAGACATCCCCTGCCCCAGGGCCTTTGCTCATACTGTGCTTGCTATCTGTGCTGCTCTCTCCCAGCTTTACTCTGCTCCATAAACCACCTACCCAGTCACACATTGCTTCCTCCAGGAAGTCTTTTACCAAAGAGAGCCAGGCCCTTCTCTTCTGCTCCCGAGGCCACCTGGGCAGGCAAAAGAACAGCAAATCCCACTGGGCACTGCCCTCCCTCAGCCTGTCAGCTCTCCAAGGGCAGAGAGCAGGCCTAGCACAGCTGCAGACCCCGGCCCAGGGACTGCCCATCGGGCGCCTCAACAAACAGCTGCAGGCTGAGCAGGTCCATGAAGGACAGAGGGCAGTGGCTGGCCTTTGGAGCCCTCCTTGCTGGGGAAACTAGACCATGTTTGTAAAGTCTGTGGGGCGCATACAGATGGGTGTCCCGGGGAGCTGCTGGCAGGGGACTAGCTGCAACCCCAGGCCATCACTGGCGACTGGCTAAGAGTGGGGGGCTTTCCTCTTGTGGGCTGTGTGCAGAGGTGAGGAGAATACAGCGGAGCTCCGAGCACAGGAAGGAGGTGGACCTGGGGTCAACCGCCAGGTCAGCGCAGCAGGGTGCAACACCACCAGCACTCCAGTGTGAGGGGCTGCGTGCAGGCGCGTGCAGAACGGGCGCTGGCTGCAGGGAGGCTGGGGAGGGAGACAGCGCTTCGGCACAGGCTGCCGGGCAGCTGGCCACGCTGGCCGTGAGAGAAGCTCAGTTAGATGGAAAATGGAACTCAACTAGTGGAACACTGGAGTCGGAGAAAAACTGCCTGGGATGTCCAGCGCGGCCTCCATCAGCTCCGTGTGGACCCATCCCATCTTGACACAGATCAGAATAGTGTGGACATACTGTGGCAGAATCCCTCCAGGGTCAGGGGAGGGATGTTCCCTCCAACAGTGACAAGGACCTGAGTCACCCAGGCTCCAGATTAACCCTCCCGTGTCCTTTGGGCGGAAGTCCCCGGCCTGCCTGTGAGCCCAACCTTGTCCAGGGCCTCCACCGCACACACACTCCCACCCTGAGCCCGGCCGCCTTCCACACCCAGGGGAAGTCGCCTTAGTGCCACCTGTGGGAAAGGGCTGGGACCTCGGATCTCTTCAGATCCCAGAGTCCCCAAGCAGAGAGGCTGGGGGGCAGGGATGGAGGGGTGGCCGTCAGGGTTGGCAGCAGAAGGGCAAACCAGCGTCCCAGGGGCCAGCAGCCCGGGGGCCAGGACCTTCAGACCCTTCCTTCTCCTGCCTTCCCACCGAGGCACCCCTGCTCCGTCTACGATCCACCCTGGGTCCAGCCCCGCAGGCAGCGTGGGAAGAGCAGCATGTGGCAGCATCAGAAGGACCACGGGGCAGTGCCCTCTGTGCCTGGGGACAGACAGACCCGGCTGGCAGCCTCTGGAGTTCCCACAGCTTGTGATTTCCAGAGAACTGTCCTGTGTTGGCCACCCCAAGTCTCAGTTTCCACATGTACAAGGTAAGAAGCACCCTGCAGGCAGGACGTGGGAGCTGGAGCGTGGCCAGGCATGGCCCCGGAGTCGGGAGGCACAGCGACCCAGGAACACGGGCCTATTGACGTATGTGCTGGTGCGTGTAAGATGGCATCATGCTGGGCTTCATGGTCACTTGGACATGTGCATACCAGACTGGTCCCGCTGACCCTCCACCTGGACGTCCACTGTGACAGCTTAGAGCCAGCTCACCAGTGTCATGGGGCTCACTCTAGACCTGAGCCACAGACCGTGACTGTCGGCACCTGCTTCACGGTTGGGCAAACCAGGGCTCAGAGCTGTGCACCGACACTGGTGGTGGCCGGGATCTCCAGAACCCCTCACATCCCTAAGCTGTTCTGGCCACCTAGACCAGGACGTGAAGTGGGGGACACCAAGACAGGAGGCTCTCAGCAGAGCCAGGCTTCCTCTGGCCCCGTTCACCGTGCACTCTCCCAGGCAAGGTGGCCACCTGTGGCCCAGGGAGCAGCCGCAGGCACTCATTCCATCGGGCAGCAGTCCAGGGCTGCCTGACTGGGGACTCCTCCTCTTGGGCTTGGCGAACCGTGAAGAAGTGGGGACAACGACGTCCTCTACTGTTTTTCTCAAGAGGGATCCCAGTTCCCAGCACCTGGCCCCTGGCAGGGCCCCAGGAAGTATGGGGGAACCAGGGTGGCCAAAGGGCATCCCAGGCCCGCCCACCATGGCTCCCCAGGGACACGCAGCGCAGGGGGATGCAGCCGGGCCTTCTCTCTCCAGAGGCAACTCATCCGTGTTTTCCCCTCTCCTTCCTCCGCCCACGATGCCAGATGGGAACGGAACTGCCAGTCCACAAGGACCCAGGAGAGACGGCTGTCCTGGGAACGTTCCCGGCACAAGGACAGAAGAGCCAGGTCACCCTCAGCCTCTAGGCGCTGGGAAGAGGAGGACGGGGACAGGCGCGGGAGACCAGGAAGCAGGGTGTTGCTTTATCTATGCCTCGCCTCGCCGCACAAAGGCCGGTGGGGGGTCAGCTGCCAGCAAGACACCAGGTGTTGTAGCAAGACAAGCCCACCCCAGAGGGAACCTGCAGGGAGGGTGGTCTGCTCCAGGCCGCGGCATCCAGGGGCTAGTAGTGCCCCACAGGAAACACCCTGGGGCTCCAGAGAAGGGCGATGTGTGGCCTGGGCTTCCTAGCAGCAGGGGCAAAAAGAGCAGCATATAGAATAAACTGCCAGTCAGCCAGGGTGTGCGACTCCACTGTCCACCACCCGCTGCCCGGGCCTCCTCTGGCCTCCTGGCTGGCCTTCTGCCATCCTGGAAGCACAACTCAAGTGGTCTCACCTTCCTGCTCAGCCCCTTGCCCAGGGCGCCCGTCTCAGGACAAAATGCCATGAGATCACCTGGTCTGTCCTGCTCCCTGCTCTACCATCATCTCGACTGTGCACTGAGGGCGCAGCTCCCCTGCTCTGCTACTTCCCAACAGGGGCCCGAGCCCCGGCCCTCTCCCCCTCCCACCCCTGCGCCTCCCCGTCCCCCTAGCCCCGCTGAGCCAGGATGGGCATCCTCCACTCCTTGCCGTGGGCAAGTGATCTGCTCAGGATGGAAGGTGGGCAGGGGGTCAGTGCTGCCTCCTCACCAGGGTCAGCACAGTTCACCGTTGGCTGTCTCCTGTGAACTCCTTCCCCTGGTGGCGAGAGCAGGTGGTGGGTCCCCCCACACTGAGACTCTCCTGGCACAGAGAAGTGTGAGGAGCAGACCTTGTGCCCCCTCCCCTGCGGGGCTCCCTCGTTGATGCACCCACTCGGCCATTCACCCACATGCCAGGTGTCATGCCGGGCACCGGGTCTACCACGGGAAGAGGAGACGCAGACGCTGCCCTGGGGCTCAGCTGCCCTCAGGGGCCTGACAGGTAACGCGGTCACTGGAGCAGCCCTTGCTCATTCCATAGCGCCGGCTCCCGGGCTCTGCACTCCCCTCTTCCTCGTCCTCCGTCTCCTGCCACCTCCACGGGTGTCCCTGCAAACACTCGTGTTCATTTGCCTGTGCATCATTGTCTCTGCCTGCCTGCCTGCTGCCATACTGCCTTCTGACGGGAGGCCACAGCAAGGGCCCCAGGGCCCAGAACAGCCCTGGCGCATGGCAGGTGGGGATCCCTGAGATCCCGAAGAGGCCCTGGGAGACGTGAGGGGCACAGAGCTGGTGGTGCAGCCGGGAGGCGAGCAGGGCCTGCATGTGACCGGCAGGTGGCAGCTCTCAGAAAGGGGCTGCGCCAGGGCAGGGGGTGGGCCAAGGGGAGGAGGACCAGCGGGCAAGGACCGTGGATGCCCCAGGGAGGCTGCGGGGCCTGCAGGGGCTTGACCTGGACTCAGTTCAGCACAAAGTCCCTGCAGGGTCTTCAGCTCACAAGAACCCACCACAGATGCCCTGGCCTGAGAAGCTCCCGGGAGGGCCTGGGACATCAGGGCGCAAAGACCCCCACCTGGGGAGACAGGTAGCAGTGGTCTGCAGGTGGGTTCCCCTCCCCCAGGACAAAGCACCCTCTCCCCTCCTCCCGCCCTAGGCAGCTCAAGCCCAGGGCCAGGCCAGCCGAGGGCCAGCAGCAGAAGGGCCTTCCCACGGATGCTGTGCCCTTCAGTGGAGGAGGCAGAGGAGGGTGGTGTGTGCTGGTGAGCAAGCAGGAGGGTGGCATGGTGGTCACAAATGCCCATGGGTGAGTGGGCGCACCTGAGGGTAGGTGCCCGTGGACCCGTGCGTGTGCCCACGGAGGGAAGGGACGGTGGGGAGGCCGTCTTCCCATGAGTCCTCTCCGCTCTCTCCCTGGCATGGTGAGGAGGCGCCTTCCCACCATGGGAGACTCTGGGAGGTGCCAGCGCATTAGCAGGTCCCCATTAGCAGGTCCTCGAGCCTCGAGGAACAGCGGTGCTAAGTGCCAGGGGCACCTGGCACCTCCGAGGCCTTAGCTGTTAATTACCCAGACGCCTCTCCTACATCTGCTGCTGCTGAGGAAGCACAGCCTCACACAGCCTCGGGCAGGAGCCCTCCTGAGGCTTCCAGACGACAGCTGGGAGGTGGCCCACCCTGCTGGCATGACCCCTGGGACAGCCCCAGCCCCTCCCAGGCCCTCGCAGGCCATGGTGGTCCACCCACAGACCCCGACCTGGAAGTCGGGCGCTGTTCTGGGACCTGCACGCTGACTCTCTGCGCTCTGGGCTGCGCTCCGTGCCCGGGGCAGGGCCATCCCTGGACTCACACTCCTTCCACCAGCTCTTGTCACTCCAGCCATCGTGCTAGGCCCAGGTTTTACTGGGCAGGTCTGCCTTTCCCGGGGAACAGCACGCCCCATGAGCACAGGAGCTGTAACCCTCTCGTTCCTGTGATGTGGCATCTCTGTGGCCCCTGGCCCTCAAGGTTGCTCAAATAAACCCCTGGAGCCGGGCGGGTGCCTCCACCTGACCTCGAGGGCCCCCCTTAGTGGCCTGGCATTTCTCCTTTCCCGTCTTGCACCACCTCATTAGTTCAACTTCCCCCAGGGAGCAAGCGGGAGGCTGCCCCTCAGGAGGCAGGGCCAGCTGTGCCGGAGGACGCGGGAGCAGGAGTCTCCCTGTCCGTTTCATTCCTTCATTCACAAACTCACTCACCCCGTCTCAGTGGAGGGCTCCTCTGACCTGAGACAGAGCAGGCCACCCTCAGCCGGGCCCTCCCTCTGCGGGAAGCAGCAGCTGAGCTGTGGGATGGGACAAGCTGTGAAAGAGGCGACCAGGAAGTCGGGGCGTGGACCCAAGGACGGGGTCCTCTGTCTCTTCAGTGAGTGCTTCCCTGTGCCCCAAACCCATCCGCCAATACTCGGTGACACCATCTTTGAGCAAAGCTCAGTGCTGGGCACCCTCCCTGCCCTGGGGTCTCACTGGCCCCAGCGCACACCAAGGTGCTTGGAACCAGGAAGAACCAAGGCAGGAACCAACCGCGGAGGACACAGCTTCTCCTCCTGGGGTGGGGAGGAGGCTGGCGGCATTTGGGTTGGCAAGAGTTAAATAAAAGGTGCACATTCACAGAAGCATAGGTGGTGTTGAGGGGCTCAGTCCCCGAGATCCAAAAGCCCAAAAGCACTTCATAGATAGAACGGGGATCCAGCGATGCCCGCTCCCTGGGGCCAGTTAATGACCACATGCAAACACAAACGCACTACAGAACCCCATCATCTATACCAGCACCACTGACTAAAACTGATCCAAGAACACAGCCTGAAAATCAAAAAGAATCCTTCACAGGTTAAATATCGATAACTGGAAACCCAACTGTGTTGTCCTTTCTGTCCCTACTCTGCTGGCCTGGGTCTGTGCACTAACCGAGAGCCCCAAGGCTGGGATCCATGGTTTATGGAGGACAGAGGAGTTCGGAAGGCAGGTGCGGGCCAGCCAGGAAAAGTTGCAGGCTGTGACAAGGGTCTTCAGGACACTGGGGAATCACCAGGACATGGCCAATCAGCCTGGAGACAAGGCAGAGAGAAGCTCAGCGTGGGGGGGCAGGTGGGAAGCCAGGGCTGAAGGCAGGGGCCCCGAGGGTCACCGGCACATTCAGGAGTCAGGGCCCAAGGCCTGCAAGGCCATGCCGGTCAGCACACAGCAGCACCTGGAGTGCCCCGAGCATGGCAGGCTCTGTTGTGGGCACCTGATATGAACCCACAGTGTCTGCTCCGTCCTGATCCCTGTAGCCACATGGGAAAAGGCAGGCACAGGGCTGTGAAGGGATCTCCCAGGTCACCAGCCCGAGTGCCAGAGCGGGGCAGAAAGCGGTAGAGGTCACACCAGCTGCTCCAAGAGCCCTCAGAGAGGCTGAGGAGGAGAGGGCTGGGGAGTCGAGCACGTAAGCCAGATGTAGCAAAATCAAGGGCCATTGCATCGAGGGCCCCAGGATCAATGGCCTGCCGCCAGTCAGCAGGGATTGTGGCTGGACAGCATCCACAAACGTTCTGGGCATTTTGATAGACTCGACCCTGAACCTCCAAGCCAAATTTAAATACAGATTTCAAGGCTCCCAGATGTAAAAGCATTCTTGGTTTGATCTCCTCTCTGGAAAGTTCTTGAGTAACAGTTGAAGAGCCTGGATTTCCGGTGTGGTGATCAATAAGAACAGATCAAAGGCCACTCTGGGACCCCTTCCAAGGACGGATTGAGGCCACTCACCAGCCATTCACAATCACGCTGCTCAGGGTGGAGGAAGGACTGGCCACTGCGGTGGGTGGGAGGCAGGGAGGGCTGCAGGAAAGGGGCCAGAGAGCTCCCCAGCCCCCCCGGCTCTGCTCTCTGCAGCTCTGCCAGCCGGTCCGTGAGAATCCCTGACCACCACCCACCCTCGTGGCCTGTGTTGGGGAGACACTGCTGCGTTTCCAGGGGGGCAGTGTCCCTTCCTGCCCCTAGCACGTAGTGCACGAGCTGGTGTGTGGCCTGAAGGAGAGAATGAGTGGGGGAAAGAGACTGATCCCGGGATGCAAAAGTGGAGGCAGGGTCAAGAGCAAGCCAGCGACTGTCATCCACCAGCCGCCTTTTCTGTGCCCCTTGATACGGGGAAACTGCAAGTCCTCCCCTCTGCCCACCCTGAGCTCAGATGTCACCTCCTCCTGCCGCTGGCCACTGGAGGTGCCAAGCACAGAGAACCGACAAGAGCCTGGCTGAGCTTCAGAGTGAACCCAGCCCCTGGGAGTCAGGGCTTGAGGACACTCACGCTCAGTAGGACACACACGTTCGGACGTCCGCGGGGAGGCTGCCGGACTCTCGCGTGTCCATTCCAGCTAAGCACCTCCAGGGAGACAGGGACTGTGTTTTCAGGGCGTCTGACATTTGGGAAGCAGAGGCTCAGAGCAGGTGAGAAGAGTACCAGTGGGTCACGTGGCTGGTAAAGGGCAGGGCGGACATCAGAGAGCCAGTGGTGGGCGTTGTTAGGAAATCACGGTCTATACCACAAGCCCCCTTGAAAGCTCCATTCAGTGCCAGCATGACCAAGGCTCTGAGAAGTCCTGCAGGGCACAGTCCCGGCCAGCTGTTCAGCCAGCTTCTCCTGGAGGGTCCTGACCCCCCACCCAGCACCAACCCAGAGGCCGTCAAGGGGCGTTGGAGCAATACACCCCGGGTTAAGCAGTCCAGTGCCTTCCCGCCAAGGGCTGTGCGTGGTTATCTATCTTTGGAAAATGAAATCCTTCTCCCCCAATATCTGTGTCTCGAAGTTAATAGGATTCTCTAAGATCTTGGCAAAAACTGGGCCTCAAAATCTCCCAAGTCGTGGAGCTCCTAGTGGCCCCAGGCTCCTACAGCGTGATGCTGAAATGAAGCTGTGACCAGCGGCTTCGCTGCTGTGCTGACCCCAGCAGAAGAGCCCGGCCCTCTCTGGAGCAGCTGCTCTGCTCACATGTGTGGCGGGGAAGACACCCAGCCCACCAGGAAGCTGTCTGCTTAGCATCAACCCATAATCCTGCCCGTGGTCGCCGGCGCCTGCCTGGCAGATGGCCACTTCTCCAGAGAAAACCAGCTCACCTCTAGGCAGGCGGGCGGGGAAGCAAGACTTAAAACAGGAGGGCGGTGCCTGGGGCAGGGCGGAGCGGCCCCAGGGCCTCAGCTCCTGCAAACTCCGGAGCCTGGGTGCAAGTCTTTCCAGGGCCACGAGCAGCTGTCAGAGACATCCTCCTGAAATCCGTGCTTCACAGAGAGCAGAAAAGGGGCACTTCAGAGGGAGGACAGGAAGTAGAGCTCTCAGGAGGCCTCGCATGGTGCGAGCCCCCCGGTGAGGGCTGCAGTCCGCCCTCCAGCCCGACTTCCCAAAACCAAGGTGAGGGAGTTCCTCCTCACGAAAGCCAGGAGGGGTGAGCGCTCGCCCATGGGCTTTGACTTAGTTTTGAATACCTGATTCCAACTCTTTTAGACATGTTGCAGGAGGGGACCGTGGGGACACATGGCGCCCTCTACCAAACCTCTTGAGGGACCACGGGACCCTTTCACCTGTTGGCACTGTTTCCCATTCCCACCAGGAGCGAAGCACCCACACCAACAACTCAGGCAGACTCAACGCCAAACAAAGAAGCCAGTCACCAAGAGGACGTGGGGTCTGTTCACATGGCATGTCCACATGGACAGAAAGCACTTGGGTGGTTGCCAGGGGTCAGGGGAGGAGGAGAGGACCTGGCCTCCCTTGGGTGTGGAAAGCTCTGGAATAAACACAGGCAGCAGCTTCAGAGCTACACAAGTGCACTAAGTGCCACCAGACCGCAAGGCAAATGCTGCGGATTTCAAATTCAACAACAACAAAATAATAGGAATTCCTAGGAATTAATGACATCAAATGACCCGACAGAAAATACACACAGTGCTTGACCACTTTATAAAAGAGGGCACCCAATGGTCAGTGGACATATAAAAAAGATGCTCCACCTAATTAGTATTCAGAGAAATGTAAATGAGATCCTCCCTGATGGGTGCAAGGGAACCGCACCCTCTAAATGGTTAATAAGGCCAACTGGGTGGTCGATCACCTCATCTAAAATCACAGACGTGTCTCTTGCCTGTCAAGAAGTCAGGGCAGGGCTGGCCTCGCTGACCAGAAGGAACTGCGAGTCCCACGGGGGACGGGGTGAAGGGCTCCCCAGCTCCCACCTGCCTGTGACCCATGGCTTGGAGCCCAGCAGGCCAGCAGAACAGGGGATGACGCAGTCTCTCCAGTGGCAGGAGCTCTACCTGTGCAGGGCAGCTTCCTGTGCTGAATGCCAGGACCCTCTGGCCCAGCCCTTTCTGTTCACAGGCATTGCCTAGCCTGGGGCAGAGTTAGGCGCCAGGGGCCAGAAGGCCTATGGGTAACCTGCACAAAGATCATAACTGTGCTGTACACAGACTTGCAAGAACAAAACACACAGGTCTGCGCAATGTGCAAACCTTGCCTCGCCCTGAACTGGACATCTGTCAAGGGCCACATGCTGCAAGCACCTGACTGTGGGCCTTGGGTGCCAGGCTCCTGCCACCACCGCTTGGAAGAACCATTTGAATTGTCGATCTATTTTGTGCCAGAGCATGTGCTAAGTCATGCAGAGTCTAACTTGAGTGGACACCCTGTCCCTGTAGGCCTTCCAGGAGGATCCAGGCAGGACACTGGACACAGCTGACCCAGAGTGGACATACCTGTGGCTCTGCCTGGCCACATCCAGTCCTCTTGCCAAGTCTGCAGTCCCCTGCTGGACTTCAGAGGCAGATGCTTCTGACTCCCACCTGGACTCACACCTGGACACATACCCACCTTGAGCAGTGCCCTCCTGGGCTCACAGATACCTGGGCTATCCACCAATAACCAGCATGCACTGCAATCTCAGGAGCCAGGTGAGCAGTGAGGGAGGGGGAGGCTGCCAAGAGCATGACCTGGGGCTGGCCATGCCCCTAGGAGAGGAGACTCCGGGAGCAAGAAGGGTGAGAGGGGGAAGTGGGGCCCAGGCCAGCCTTGTGCCACTCCACCTGGAGAAAGCAGCCTGGGACCCGCCTCCCGCCCCTCTCCCCAGCCCATCTGGCTGGTCTGCACTTCTAACAGACACTAGAGACAAAGATGTTACATCAGCAAGGCCAAGGGCCTGGCCCAGGACAGCCCAGCATGGGCACGGGGGATTCCTGGACACACAGCCCCAGGTCACTCTCCAACTGCCTCTGTAAACACAGGAGGGCTTGGATCACAGTTCCCAGCTGGGCCAGCACATCCCCATGAGGGGGTTAAAGGCATCATCCAAACTGAGTCCCTGGGGACCCCTTGGGTCCCAACATGAAGAATCGCTCCCTCCTCATCCATCAGGCAGATGGAGTTAAGGCCCATCCTCTCCTCTTGGCGGGTTGGAATGCACAGGACAAAAACAGGCTGGGGGACCCGGCTCCTGTTACCTCCCAGGCAGCACTGCCCCTCTCAGCAGGGACCTGCCAGCATGGTGTCTGGCCAGCTGCTCAGGGTGCGCGTTACTGTGTCAAGAAGGGGCTGATGGATCACGAGTGAGGGCCGGGAGGGAGACCTGGAGGGCCCCGCGCATTGCTGGTGGGACGTGACTGGGGCGGCCACTGTGGGAAGGGGCTGGCGCTCCTCAAACAGACCCTGAAAACAGCTGTCCACACAAAAACTTGTGCATGAGCACATAGCAGCACTCTTCCTAACAGCCAAACGAGAACACAGCCCAAATGTCCATCAACTGGAGAACAGATGAGTAGACAGTGCACCCATTCCTTGGCTTGTCAGTGGCCATGAAAGAGCCACGTGAGCCACATGGAGACACAGACGCATGAGCGAGCACAGCTTGTATGGTCTGTCTATATGGGATTTCCAGGATAGCTAAAGCACGGAGACAGAAAGTCGGTTAGTAGTTACAGGAGGACCGTGGACAGTGGGTCCTCCACAGACCTGTGTGTACAGTGAAATCCCCGGATCTGGACTCTCCGTGAAGCTGAAATCAAGCTACATGAGTTACAGCTCGGTAACACAGAGACAGGGAAGCAAGAGACCAGCAAGGCAGGGCCTGCCCACAGATCTCCCAGGTCCACTGAGCTGACAGCTGCAGGTGTCCTTCCCCCCTCTCCGAGGGCACGTGGAACGCAGGACTCAGGACTGCTCCACAAGCCATGTCCTGGCCGCCCAGACCAGCGGCTCCTCACCAAGCCAGCATGAGCGATCACCACCGTCTCCCGAAGCTCTCTGCGTCCTCCCACCGTGGCCACCACTCACGTCGGCTCACCATCTGCAGCATGGACAACAGCAAGGCCAACCCCAGCCATGCCGTGTCCATTTCTGCTGCTACACAGTCCACGGGCCACACAGACATGGAGTGAATGATAGTCAAAAATACAAATCAGGCCCGGGTGGCCCGGCATAACCTTGGGTGGCCCCGCCCACACAGGGTCGAACCCGAGCTCCTCGGGATGTCAACTGCTCTCGTTACCTCTCCAGCCACACTGGTTGTCCTCTGCACCCCTCCTATGGGCTCAGTTTGTGGTCACCTCAGGGCCTTTGCACCAGCCCTCTGCTCTGCCTCAAACCCTTGCCCCAACACTGGCACATCACTAGGAGAGATACTGCTGCCTCAACAAGCCCCCTTCCACGCATGATTTGGTCAAGAGGCCACTTCCCCATTTTAGAAGCCGCATCAGCCGAGACCCCCATCCTCTGCACTCTGCAGCCTCCTGCGAGACAGAGGGCAGGGGCAGGCAAACCAAGAAGCAGAGCATGGACCCTGCTGCCTGAGTGCCCACAGCCTCATTCTGAAGGAAACTGAATATACCAGGCATCAGGGCAACTTGTGGGAGCCAGGCTTCAAAGCCAGAGGCCTGGACCCTCGGGTGGGTCCCCTTCTTTCTGCGAGGGACCTCAGGCAAGTTCAGGCCTCTCCCAGCATCTCTTGGGTCCTCACCTGTGAAATGAGACAGCACTGACCTTAGCACGGGTCACACCTTGGCAAAACTAGACAGGAACCTGACAGACAGGTGGGGGCTCTCATTCCTCCCCATCCTGAGAGGCCCACAGACGAGGCCTGGCTGGAGGTGACAGGTTTGGATCAGCCCTTTCTCTGGGCAAAGTGGGCCAAAGGGCTGTTGCTGTATCCTGCAGGCTAAAAGCACCTGATCCGTCCAGAATTTGGCAAGCTTGACCCATCTAAGAGGAAACTGCAAGGTAGGAAAGCCCCTCGAAATTAGATGGCGCACGCGGCAGAGGGCCTCAGTATGAACTGAAATGGGCAACAGGGGTCCAGCAGTCTCACCAAGGCCAGGACCTGCCTGGGCTATTGGGCAGCACTGGGCAAGGCACGGACCGCCTCCAAGGAACTTCTCACGACTGCTGGCACAACTGCAATCATCTTGACCCCAATTTCAATTAAAGAAGTTAACCAGTGCTCTTTGTGCACTATCACAAATCCTTCCAGGAAGGACCCACCGAGGAAGCACTCAAGGGCCCTTTTGAGTTTTCATGAAACAACATGATCACGTGTATAGACTGGGACAGAAACAAAATGAGAGCAGGAAGAAAATCACCAACTGAAGTCATCTGACTGTGGTGTCTCCATCAGTCTCCACCTTCCTTTATGGGCACAATGAACTTAGGTTTCTCTTCACACCTCCACCATCTGCCCACACCACCCGTCCACCGGCACTCCTTCGAGCACCCAGCATGGCAGGCCCAGGGACTCGTCAGGAGCAAGTCAGATTCAGCCTTACCCTGCACGAGGGTTTTTATCTGTTAATGTCCTTCTAGAACCCTTTAGAAGGAAGGGAGGGGGCTCGCACCCACTGAGCACCTGCGCCGGCCTGTGTTGGGCACAAGGGCCTCTTTGAAGAGCAGAGCAGGGGCAGGTCTTGGGTCATGAGCTCAAGATGCAGTGAAGATGAGCGACACTGAAACAGAGGCGATGACAAGGGTGAAGTGTGGATGACCAGCAGGTGAGTGCCCAGAGGGCAGGGGACAGGGCCTCTGTCCTAGGGCCTGCAGAGCCGTATTGGGTGCAGGTGGCTAGAGAGGACCTCTATGAAAATGTGACATTTAAGCCTGAGCAGGAGCCCCAGATGAAGAGTAGACAGAATAGCAGAGAGGTGGAGGGGACTTTTTCCAGAAGGCCCTGAAGCCAAGGGGGGGACAGCACATGGCATGGGGTAGAGGAGGGAGCCTGGACGCTAGAGAAGGGGGCAGGTCGGCACCCCTGAGTGTGTGGGAGGGAGGTGTGACGAGGACCCCACACGTGCTGTGCACCTTGAGTGGAAAACAGTCAACATGGGGAACCTGGCTCCCAGAGACAAGCCTGTGCTTGGGTCCCTCGGAGCCCAGGGGCACACATGTAGGATGCTTTGCTGAATAAAGACCTGAATGGAGCTTTCCTGCCGAGGGAGAACAAGACAGCATCTCCGCCTGCACCTCTTAAAACGTGTCCTCAGTGTGTGACCCCCTGAGAAGAAGCCTGCCTCTCCAAACCTTCAGACATATCATGAGGAATTAGTTCACTCCACATGAATTTCTCCAAGCTCTGATGGGAGAAACTACCTGTCCTGCCACAGTGTTGGAGAGAATCACAAACACAATCCGTCTCATGAGCACTGATGCAGCAGCATACTGGGTGGTCAGCCGATCAGAGATAAGGCTTTGGAGGGGACCAAACAGCACAAAGAGGCCGGACTTACTCCAGAAAAGCAAGACGAGGTCAACATGAAAAATCATAAGAAATCACCACATTAACAGAATAAAGGAAAAAAGTCATATGGTCATTTCATCGAATACAGAAAATGTATCTGACAAAACTTCATCCATTCATTATTAAGAATGTAACAAATTAGGAATAGAGCTCTATTATACATTTTATATATCTGTATCTATCTATCTGTAGTTAAATGTAACTTATGATATACACTTGTGTTAGATCATAGAATAAGTCATAAATAGAATAAAAATAAGCCCCAAGAATAAGTAAGACTGGGGGCTATAAAAGAGAGATTTTTAGACAGGAGTACTTGATACCTAGCAAGAGCAGCTGCAGTGTCAGACGTTTTCAGTCAGTTTAAGGCCTACAGATCTGCCTGACCTCCTACACAGGTAGGATCAATGTTTGCTAATATAATTACTTAGCCTTAAGTACCAAAATAAAGGGATTTCTACTAAATACAGGTCATAGCAACAAAAACATACGTTACAAAATCAAAGGACATTAAATAGCTCAACTACCTCTTCAGAGGATGGACGTCTGTGGCATTAAAAGTCAAATGTCGTGTTTACATTCCTGATAACTCGAAAGCCCTTGTTATGGGCACGACTTCTCAGCCCTCCCACCTGCTGGTGAGAGATCATTGCTTCTTCCATCTTCATGGTATTCACTGAATGTTCCAGATGCTGCAACATTTGTTTCATACTCTTGTCTTTTTGCTTCTCTCTCATCGAGGCACCATTCCCAGATGACTTTACAACCTGTTCTTCCCCGACCAGATGCTGTCTGACAGCATCTACCAGCACTGAGCCTATGTAAGCTCTGTGACCCAGCAAGTCCTCACCAAAACATGCAAGTCAAAAACCAAACACAGACAAGTAGAAGGCTCCTCCTGGCATCATTCATAAGAGCCAAGAACTGGAAACCACCCAGACGTCATTAACAGTAGAACAGGTGGATGTGCAGCCTATGGACCCAGAGAACCTGAAACCGGGAAAGAAGGAACGAACTCTTTCCACCCTCAACAAGAGCCATCAGTCCCAGAACCATAAAGCTCAACAAAAGAAGCCAGAGACAAAATACACTCTGTCCAGTTCCAACTGGGAAAGATTCAAGACCCAGTGACACTGAGCCCATTCTCTCTGGGAGGGCAGTGCCTGGGGCGGGGTGGACAGAGGCCTGGTCGTGCTCCCGTCTGGAAGTGACGAGAGACCGCCTGGCATGCTCACCGAGTTAATTTGTGCATTCAGAAGTTCTGCATCGTCTGCGTTATCTCTCAGTAAAAGGCTTATACTCTTTTTGTTTTTTTTTAGGTTAAAAGAATCTGTTTATCGAATACCTGTTCTGTATGAGATAAGGCCTTGAAGAAAAGGCAAGAGTACCCCAGACGGCTCCACAATCTATCAGATGTCAGAATATAAATAGAGAAATCAAATTCATCAGTCTGACTTCCTCTCGGCCTCTGCACCCCTCAAGGAATCTCACAGAGCCGGAAGCGGTGCACACACCTCCGAGAGGCCTCCTTGGCCTGACCCGAGCAGAGGGCACCTTCCTCCCCAGGTCTCCTCCCCAGCTGCTCCATGGCATTTGACATCTCGGTGGCATGTTTGGGGTTGAAAATAGAAATCGGGAATAGTGCTCTGATTTGAGATAGAAGGGGAGGGTGGCTGCAGAGCTGGGCAGGCGGTGTTGTCACGGCGGGGTGGAGGGGGTCCGAGGGCTGGGCGCCACTGCCCAGGAGGGCGGCGGGAGGTAACTACAGAGCCCCGTAGGCCTCAGAGGCCAGAAGGAAGAACTGAAAGCTTCCCCCATGAATAGTGATAAATGTTTGAGGAAGTACGTGTGCTTAACCTGATTTAGACATTACACAATGTATACATGTAACAAAATGCCACATGATACCTCACAAGTAAGTACGATTCTTATGCTTTTGTGTATCAATTCAGATTTTTGATTGATTAAATGAATTATTATTTTTTTCTTTTTTGGTACTAGGGATTGAACTCAGGGGCACTCAGCCACTGAGCCACACCTCCAGCCCTATTTTGTACTTTATTTAGAGACAGGATCTCACTGAGTTGCTTAGGGCCTTGCCCTTGCTGAGTGAGGCTGGCTTTGAACTCTCAATCCTCCTGCCTCAGCCTCCTGCACCACTGGGATTACAGGCGTGCACCACTCTGCCCAGCAAATTAATGTATTTAAAAATTTTTTTAGTTTGTTTTAATTATATTTATACATGATAGTAGAATGCACTTTGATACATCTTATATAATGGAGTAGAATTTCTCATTCTTCTGATTATACACGGAGGAGAATCCCACTGGTCATATACTTCTGTATGTACATAGGGTAATAAAGACGGACTCATTCTACTGTCCTTCCTTCCCCTTACCCCCCCTTCACTCCCCTCTACCTAAATAGAGTAAGTAACTAAAGTAATGACTTTAGAGTGACTCTCTTCTTCCCTAGCCCCTCCTCCATTGAGAATTAGCATATGCATATCAGAGAAAACATTTGGCTTTGATTTGGGGGATTGGTTTATTTCACTGAGCCTGATGAATTAATGTACTTTTAAAAGTGAACATAAATGGGCCGTGGGACCGTCTCCATTCAGGTACTGGACGTCTGTAACTACACATTGCACTGAAAGGTAAATCAGCTCGGGTTGGAGCTGAAACCCTAAATCCTACTAATTAGGGCCACGAATTTAATCAGATACACCTGACCGCAGTTGGCCATGAACACGGTCGGTCAGAAGCTGCGTGCACCACAGGACAGGGCTGCTCAGTGGGTTCTCTTTGGCCAACATTGGAGGCTCTGCCGCGGGGTGCAAAGCTGACGTGACGATGTGAGTCCTTGTCCTCAAGGTGCTCAGCCAGCAGAGGGGAAAAGGCCCTGCACTTTATAGATCATATATCCCCCAAGAACACAGGGAGTCCTCGCTGAGGGGGCCACCATCTCAGAGAGTGGCGTAGGAGGCACCAGACACAGGCCCTGCCTCTCAAAGCCACAGTCGGCAAAACTCCAGGACCACGTGGCAGTGTCTGGTTTTGATTGCAGATGAGCCCACAGAATGTGGGCCAGGTCACTCGTGCCAGGATGGAAGGAGCTTCCTAACCCAGTGGCAAGCACACGCTTCCCACACAGTCAGAGTCGGCCTCTGGGGACAGAGGCCTTTCACACCTGCACTGAGGTAAACTCAGTAATACTCAGTATTGTTGAATGCTTTCTGTGCACATAGGCATTGGAAACTCAGGTAGAAGACCTTTCACACCTGCACTGAGGTAAACTCAGGCTTAATTTGAAAAGCGTAACTATAGAAAACTACCACGAAACTGATTCAGACTTAAGATGAAGTTTTAAGTCCAAAGGCCACAATCAAGAACAAAAGAACGGATGGATGGTTCAAATTACATAGGAATTTTAAAACTCTTGATTTAAAATTCACGTAAAACAATGTCGTATGATGAACTCTGGAATACATTCACAATAAAGAACAGAATAAAGTCCTTAATATATAAAGTCCTGTTTAAAACCAACAAGAAAATCAAAATCCTTTCTCTATCCCCTAGATAAGTGGACAAAAGTTTTCAGCAGAAAAATATAATAAACAGTAAATTGAAAAAAAAATTCAATTCTGTAAGTTATCCAAAAGAAGAAAATTAAATAATAAGTTTCTGATGTTTTGCCAAACTGGTAGCTGATTTTAAAAATCATCTCATCAAGTTTGGAGAGATTTGGAAAGATGAGCATACAGCACAGATGGAGGGTCAGCTGACACCACCTTCCTGAGAAAGTTTGGCGATAAGAGTCCAGAGCTTTAAAAGAGCATGCACCCTTAAAAATTCTCATCCTTCTAAATAAATAACCAGGGATGCAGATTAAGTTTTATAAGAAAACAATGTAAATCGTCCAACAGGAAGCAGAATATTCACACGACTGTAGAAGAAAGGAGGGGCAGGATTTCAAGCATCTGATATAAACCACGTACTTGAAAAATCTTTAATGATCCCAACACATTCTCAAGACCCACTGTTACACGTGAAATCAGGATGCGTGATTAAGTGCGTAATGAGCGTCAGTATTGTTGAATGCTTTCTGTGCACACAGGCATTGGAAAGTATGAATGGGACACGTGCAAACATTTGCAGTGAAGACCCCGGGTGTCATGGCTGGGGTGACGTTCACGTATTTATAAATATTCTAATAGGCATGTCCTACGCTCAGACTCAGAGAAACAAAGACTTCCACTTACCCCAAATCTCCCTGATGCTACCGCGTTTGAACGGGGCCTGAGGGGTGGGCAGGCTCCTGAGAAGTGGGAAAGAGGTTCGAGCAAAAGAAGGCTGTGATGCAGGAGCAGGGAGGCTGGGTAGGGGCCGAGAGGGCCAGGGAGACAGGGCCAGGAGGAAACCAGGGAGCGGACCCGGAGGGACTCCATGCCTTCTGAGCAGGGTAAAAAGACACAGGTGGAAATTAGGAAGGCGTTGGCGGGGCCAGTTACTGGATGGCAGAGGGGAAGGCTTCCCAGGCAGAGGCCAAGAGCCTCCAGGAGCCACACAGGAACAGGGATGAATAGGAGGCCAGCTGGAGACCATGGGGACTAGCAGATGTGAGCTTGCCTATTGGGACAGCAACCTCCGTGGCTGGGTGTCCACCTGCTGCTGCAGAGATCGTGTGAGTCCTCTCTGTACCCCTATCACTGTCTCCCAGAGAACAAATCAAGGTGCAAAAATCAGCCCAGTCATGACCCAAGGAGGATCCCCAACACCCATGTCTCACCTAACCCCACACATATGCTAGGAGGTCTGCTTGCACCTGAGGAGGTCCATGAACACCTCAGAAGGCCCACCCATACCCAGGGGGCTCATATGCACCCCAGGAGGTCTGCTTAAACCCCAGGAGGTCCACAAACACCCCAGGATGTCCATGTAGCCCCAGGAAGTACACTTACACTCCAGGAGGTCCACTTACACCCCAAGAGGTCCAGTTGCACCCTAGGAGGTCCACAAACACCCCAGAAGGCCCACATTCACCCCAGGAGATCCACTTGGACCCCAAGAGGTCCACATACATCCCCAGAGATCTGTTTACACGTAGGAGGTCCACTTATACCACAGGCCTACTTATGGGTGAATGGGGCCTTTACTGTCATTTCCATTCTTTTCCCAATACCCCAATACATCCATGCTTGTTGTGAGAAATTTATTGATTCAAGAATTATAGGGTGAACTAGAAAGGATTTAAAGAAACCGTTCCAAAGTCAATCTGTAAAAGTAGAGAAAACGAAAAAAGACTACAAGCCAAGAAGATCAGAACATCAATCCAAACACTGCCACTTACCACACCCTCACAGAGAATGACTTTTTCTCCTGTAAATACAGAAGACCATATCTCAACAGGCTTTGCAAAGGGACCAGATGATACAACACATGTGATACCCCACAGAAGCCCAGGTCCCATGTGCTCATGAGGATGCCCTTCAGGGATGCCAAGGGAGGACTCCATACAACCCAGGAAGGCACCGAGACCTGACTCAGCAGGTCGGGATGAGCAAGTCAACCTGAAGACACTCGTGTCCCACCGCACCGATTCTCCCCACCAACCTTCCACCAGTTCCTACGTGTGTCCCAGACAAAGGGGAGGCTCAAAGCATCAAAAATCCAATGCCTCCTTCAAACATGCTAAGGATCATTCCAGGTCCCAATTAACCATTAATTCTCAGACACCAAGAGGTGTGACTTACAGGCGTGACTTGCTCTGACCGTCAGAATAGGAGTGGAAGTGACACTTGCCATTTCTGAGCAGGCGATTTGAGAGTCAGGTACAGTTCTCCACACCTCCATTTCCCACCTCAGAGACCACGGAGGCTCGCACTGAGGCTTGGTCACACTGCGTGAGGCTTGGTCACACTGCGTCCCCGAGGGCTACAGAGAGCAGAGTCCCTTCACCCTCCGGCCATCAACGCGCAGAGTCAGAGGAGAGTGGGCAGCAGCGCGGCTGTGAGCGCCTCCCAAGTCTGGGCTGTTACAGCAGCTCACCCCAGTGAACGCCCTGCCCTCGCCTGTCCACTGGTCGGATGGAGCCCACTCTCCTGCCCACCCACGCCCCACGACCCAGCACCAGCTTCACAGACACACAAGCCAGGCCTGACCAACCACAGCAGAGCGTTTCCTCTCACTGGCCACCGAGACTGGTTCAGAGGATGGACATGTGACTGGGCTGAGACCAATGAGAATCAGCTCCAGGACCTTTGATGGGACTATTGGGAAGCACACTCGCTTCCCCAAGTAAGGACTGCTGGACTGTAAGAGCACGAGCCTAGGGCTCTAAATACCATCTACCATCTTGTGGGGACCACCTGCTGGGAGAAGAAGCCAAACCAGAGGGACAGAACCCGGCAGGAGAGAGAGGACTCCTGCACTGTGGTCCACCACTGACAGTCGCCTGCTGACACCCGGACGCTCGGTTCTGTGAACCAGATGGTGCCCTTTTTCATTTACACCAGTTTGAGTCAGACTTTTCTTATTCTTGTACTTGTTCCAAAAGATTCCTAACATAAATATACTTCATTTTCTCAAGAAAAGGCTAAGATGTTTCAAGAAAGACATTGAGGAGGGACCCTCAGGTGATCTGAGGACTCGAGTGGTTGGGGGTGATTAGGTCCCAGGAGACAAAGCATGTCACCCTGGCCCAGCTCCAAACAGGAAGGCCCTGGGAGGCCAGGCTGGGGCGACTGCCCTCAGACACAGGTCTTTTGGTGGTTTTGCTGAGTGTGTGCGTGTGACTGAGTGTGTCTGCATTCTTAGCACAAGCACAACTGGAGCAAGCAAAGCAGACCCAACCCTTCTTCCCCAGCTAACAGCTCTGGGGAACAGCTCAGTTATCTCTCCAGGCACAAGTGGAGCGTCCGTTAATGCTGGTGGGCTCCAGGCAGGAGCTGAGCATCAGGGGCTCCTGGGAGCTGGGAGTGCTGGGGTCCGCTCTGGGTGGGCACTGGAGAGCTCTCACAGCCTGGCCAGCTGGATGGGGCCAGGGTGTTATGGGTTCAGATTGTTACCTTCACAAAAGCCCCCAAAGCCTGACTGCCTCCAGAGAGACCCAGAGGAGCACATATCCCAAGTGGGCCATGTTAGGTGCAGGACAGGCTGAGTAAGCTGTCCGCAGGGCATGCCAAACAAAGTTAGCTGCAGGGTGACCTGGTCACTCAAACCCTCTGTCTGGCTCTTTATCACCTGTTTGCTTCAAGACCAAACGCCCAAGCCCCCGCTCAAGACTGAGCGCTTCGTCCCCCTGCTCAAGGCTGAACACTCAACCCCCTGCTCAAGGCCGAACACGTAACCCCCCTGTGTCAACAAGGCAGCTTGCAGACCCAGAGACCTCATTAGATTTGGGCTATAAAAACTCCCTCCTGCCGGGCCCCTCTCTCTCTTGCTTTCTCTATCTCTTTTGCTCTCTCTTGCTTTCTCTCTCTCTTGTGCACGCTTCCTCTCTCTCTCCCTCTTTCTCTTTTTCTCTCTTCTCCTCTGTTGCACTGCTGCAATAAAGATCTCTTGGTTGCTCTGAGTGTTGTGGTCACTTTCCTTTCAGGCCACAGTTCTGGTACCTATTGGTGTCATTTCCCAATTTTTTCCCCCAAACTGGGGATTAAACCAGGGGTGCTCTGCCACAGAGCTGCATTCCCAGACATTTTCAAAGTTACGAGACAGGGTCTTTCTAAGTTGCTGAGGATGGCCTTGAAGTTGTGATCCTCCGTCTCAGGCTCCTGAGTAGCTGGGATCACAGGCATGGCCACCACACCTGGTGTCACTCCCAATTTGCTAATGCAGCACCCCAACCTCCTTGGGCCTCTCAGCGGCCCTGCCAGGGACAGACCCACAGTCTGCAACTCCCCAATCACCTCTCTCACCCTCTGCAATGTCCTTCTACTCCCTGAGGGTTAGGCAAATCCCTAAACTCACTCCAGGAGACCTGGCTGGTGCCCAGCAGAACCTGGCCCCCACCAGGTGCCCTACGGTTCTCTGCAGTACTGTCATTCTCCTTACACTGGCTAGGTAGAGGCTTCTTTTGGCAGAATGCATTGCCTACCAGGTCCTGAGAGTGGACAAGATAGAGGGTGCACAGTGGCAGCCAGTTGAGGATGGGGGAAGGAGGCTCGCCCCAGTAGAGAGGGCAGGGAGGATGCTGACCAGATCAGCTCAGGGGTAGCAGAGACAGATGCCACCATGTCCCAGAGGGCAGAATCAGGCAGAAGGACAAGCTCTGGAAACCCACATGGCCACCCATCAACAACTAGTGACCAGAGCTGGGCTGCTCCGCTTCCCTGAGCGCCAGGTCCAGGGGAGAACTCCAGGAAGGCCCTTCCTTGCTGAGTCTATTCGAAGTCCAAGTGTGGAGCTGAGGGGCAGGGAGGGGGCAGGGCGTAGGTCATCCATCCACAGAAGCTGGCATTGTTACAGCTGTCACCGTTGCTAGTAACACTGGGTGTTTTAATTGTGCTAATAAGTGCTGCCACACCATTTCCTGTGGACACTGATATCCTAGAAGAGGAAAAACTGGGATTTCTGGTATTAAAGGAGATTCACTTAAAGTTTCCTTTATGTGGTTTGTCCCCCTAAGGGACACCCCGAGGACATTGCCAGTAAGCCTGTGCCCACCCGCCTCCTCCTCTGCCCCACCCCTCTTGTCATCTTGACTATTGGATAGAAAGGGAAGCTAAGATGTATTTTTTGGAAAAACTCCCCAATAATTCTGGCCCTCAGGAGAAACTTAGAAGCTAAAGCAAAGCTTGACATAAAAAGTAACTGGACAGAGGTAGAGCATTCGCCTAGCATGCGTGAGGCACTGGATTCAATCCTCATCACAACATAAATATAAAATAAAGACATGTGTCCACCTATAACTAAAAAATGAATATTAAAAAAAGACTTAAAATAAAAATGAACTGTACATTTCCTATTATGTTTCTCTTTCAAAGTGAACACAACTGGTTCCCCACACATTTGTCATAAAGGTTCACTGAGAACATTTGACCAGAAGCTTTGAGAGGGCTGTGGCACATTGAGGACCTACTCGGCTCCAGCAGTGGCTGGATAATCAGAGTGGGGAGAGAGAAGGCCAGGAGAAGGCCAGGTGGGTAACAAGCGACGGATCTGTTCCTTGCAGCCTGTCCAGGGCCCATGCGGGCCTTCCTTCCACGATGCCTGGCTCCTCTGAGGACTTTACAGTTGTAGGCATCAGGTTCATGTGAACATGTCCCATGGGAACTCTGTGTCCCGGTCCCCGTTCAAGGAGGGAAGAACACAGGCCTGAGGACAGAGGTCCAGTTCCAGCCCTGGCTTCACGGTGCCCAGTGCTGCCGGCAGGTGCTGGGCCACGCTGCTCTGCTGAGCTCCAGTTCCCACCGATGGGAGGAGCCTAATCTGAGTCACTGAAATGGGTTTTCTGCAAAGCACAAGCTTCACCTACAAAGCGGTGGAATATTAACTCATTCATTAATCACCTGTCCCACAAATATTAAGTGTTTGTCACTTGTCAAACTCCAGGAGCACAGCAGTCCTGCCTGCCAGGGGCTTGTGGTCTGGGAGCAGAGACAGACACAGGCAGGACGGGAGAGGAGCCTGGAGGGAAATCCTGGTCCGTGCAGTAACCAGGGGGCCCGAGGGCATCGGAGAGCCAGGAGGCCCCCAGGAGGCTGCCCCTTTCATTATTCCTACTCAGGTTGCCAATCAATCAACCTGCACTCGAAGGACTAGAGAGGACCAACGGGAGCCCCAACTTAAGTACAGAGAGCACTTAGGTTGCAGGCTAAATAATAAATAACAATTTAAGACAAATATGATAGTATTTAGGGTGAACCCAAAACCTTAAATAATAAGAGAAATACAAAGAACATTTAAGGTGACTTGTTACAAATGAATGGACCCAAATTAGTACTTCTCCCTATTAAGTTGGCAAAGACCCACATAGTTTAATAGGAAATAGAAATCTCACTTAGAAAAACATACCAAAATGTTACACTTAGAAATAGGACTTAGAGGAAGTCGATGACTGTTCAGGAAAAATACTGTCAGATTTAAACCTAGAATTACACTGATTTTTAAAAAGTAGTGTCACAACCAGACAGACATGCCAGGTTCGTGAAGGGGATGGTTGGATTCGGTAAAGACAATGTTGCTCTAGGATGGCTTCATAAAGTTTATCTAATTTATCTGTATATGATAATCTAAGCCAATAATAAATCATGATCTTCTCATAAAGCACCCAAGACAGAATGGCCCCAAAATGGAGAAAAATATAATGAAGGAGGCCCTTGGCTAGAAGTCAAACTACGCCCTATGAACTGTGGTCAGGAAAACAACCAATACAAAGGCAAAGGAGACCTAGATGAAAAAGAAAAAGAAAAACTCCCAGAGGAGAGCGTGGTACAGTAAGAAGCAGGTACCCTTTAACACTTGTACCTCCAGACATGGCAAGAAATGGCGCTTCTTAGGACAGTGCTGAGTCCCCAGGGTCACCCAGCATGGGCAGGAGGTCACACTTCACAGTAGCATGAGTCTCCCTTGAGCTAAATGTTAAATACAAAGACAATTAACCTGTTCAAATAAAAAAAAATTAAAAAGGAAAGACAGGGGCTGGGGATGTGGCTCAAGCGGTAGCGCGCTCGCCTGGCATGCGCGGGGCGCTGGGTTCGATCCTCAGCACCACGTACAGATAAATAAAGATGTTGTGTCCACCGAAAACTGAAAAATAAATATTAAAAATTCTCTCTCTCTCTCTCTCTCTCTCTCTGTCTCTCTCTCTCTCTCTCTCTCTAAAAGAAATTGTTAAAAACAAAAAAAAGGAACGAACAGGTAGCTAGTTAACTCGTCTTAGCAATGGGGACAATCTTGAGTCTAAAAGTATTAATGTAGCCCCAAAGGGAAAAAAAATGCTACTAGATTCTGCCTAGAATTTCCAAAACTTCTGAATGTGGAAACATAAGAAATCATGATAAAACAATTAGAAGGGAAGAAGTTTCTCTGGGGGCTCATGGTTTCAGAGGTCTTAGTCCATAGATGGCTGACTGTATTTGGGGGGCCCAAGGTGGTTCCGAATATCATGGCGGAAGAATGTGGCAGAGGAAAGCAGCTCAGGACATGGCACCAGGAAGCAAAGAGAGACAGACTTCCCCTCACCTCAGACAGAATATAAACCCCAAAGGCACACCCTCAGGGACCCGCCTCCTCCAGCCACAGCCTACCTGTCTGCAGTCACCACCCAGTTAATGCCTATCAATGGATTAATGCATTGATTGGGTTAAGGCTCCCATAACCCACCCATTTCCCCTCTAAGCCGCCTTGCATTGCCTCCTCTTGCATTTAGCTTTTGGAGGACACTTCACTTCTAAGGTGCTGGGAAGACACTTACAATATACAGGGCAGGAACCTGTCAGTACAGATGAGCAAAGCAAAGCCACTTTCCATGGGGAGTGAAGAAGAAGAGCCATTGAAGGACTTATCGAGAGTAGAGCTTGTCACTTTCCCTCTGGAGAGATATTTGGCAAATACACATAAAACCCTCAAAATGTTCAGGCCCTTAACCCAGGAATTCCACTGCTAAAAGTACATCATAAGGGAATGAACAAAGTTAGTTTTGAAGATTTCCAGTAGGAAGCGGCTTTCCAACCTAACTTTTGTACAATGAACTGACGTTCCACTATGAAAGGAATCATGTTTTCAAAGAAGATTTTTTTTTTTTTTTTTAAATATTTATTTATTTATTTTTAGTTTTCGGCGGACACAACATCTTTGTCTGTATGTGGTGCTGAGGATCGAACCCGCGCCACACGCACGCCAGGCGAGCGTGCTACCGCTTGAGCCACATCCCCAGCCCCCAAAGAAGATTTTTTAAAGTGGGAAATTGCTGGCGTGAAATGAAGAGGAAGATTCAAAGTTAAATACAGAGGACTATCCAAATTTTGCTGTGAAATATGTGCCATGTACATACCTAACTCTCCTTCATCAGGCAGACCAGCGTGGGGCATTGTCTCGGGTCACACACTCTCTGTGGACCATGACCAGGCAGGCAAGGCCCCTGTGAGTTCCCAGCTTCCAGTCTGAGGTTACCCGCGTGCACACACCTCGGGAGCCAGGGAGCACCCCAAATGCTAATACTCGTAGAGCAAGAGGGGCAGGATGACTTCCTTTCTCACCCTAAGCTGGAAACGTCCCCGCTTCCTGCCCCAGGAGCGTCTGTGAACCCTCTCCCTCGGGGCTGGTGGAGCACCATCTTTCCTGGAAACAGCGCCCTTTGTTGAGAGCCAGGATGGGACAGGAGACTGCGAGACAATGACACACCTACTCCAGCTGAGAACCGTAAGTGACCTTTCCAGAGACAGACCCAAAATAAATGCGTGACTCAGGAGCAAGTGATCCCAGTGACTCAATGTCCTCGTGAAACACCGCCACACTGTCCCCGACTGCAGATGCCGCACCACACCAAAGGAAGGCCACCTGTGCCCAGAAGGACTGACAAGAGCGTGAAGATTGTGTCAGTCAATGTCAGGACCTGCTCTGAACTGACACGTTCAAGGGGGTTATTTGCACCAGGTGTGGACGGCGGCAGCTCCATGCAGACACCTGTCCATGACTGGGAGGTGGGTGACAGGGACCACGGAAACAAAAACCTTTGGAACCAATTCCAGGACGTGTGTGTTGAAAAGGCTGTGACACTGGCGGCTCTATCCTTGCACAGGACGGGGCCCACGGGAACTCACCCCAAAGGAAGGTGCATGAGGACACGTTGAGAGCCACCTGAAACCAGAGCCAAGGTGCAGACCCCAGCCAGGCAGGCGAGGCCTTGCCGAGAGTGAAAAGTTAACAAAGAAAATTGACACAAGAGTGTGTGAGGGCCAGCTGCTGGGCAGTAAGGAGGTCAGAGTGGGCCACCTCATTCCAGCTGAGACCTGGACAGCGAGACACGGTTGGAGCTCCCTGGTCAGAGGGAAGTGCTACACAGGGTGCTGATGTGGGGTCCAAGTGGTCGTGGGAGAGCAGGAAAGGCTGGCGCAGAGGAGAGGGAGTGGGTCTGGGGTAGGGATGAGGTCAGGGGAGGGGACGGAGGGCAGCTCCAGGTCATTCAGGTCATGGGCCCACCCTCATGCCTTCCTAAGGACAAGGAAAGTTACGGATGGAGCATAACCATTTTGAAAATATAAAATGACTGCCTGCCACAAGTTGGAAGAGACCACAATGTCCTCCCATGGGAAAAATGAATAACCAACTGGTTCACCCAGACAATGGAATATTAATCAGCCATGACAAGAAATGAGCTCCAGGCCACCAAAAGACATGGAGGGACCTGAAAGGCACATCACTAAATAGAAGAACAACCTGAAGGTCTACATACCGTAGGACTCAAACTATACGGGTCTTGAAAAAAGCAGACCTATAATGACGTGGAATGATCAGAGGTTGCCAGGGCCCTGGAGGAAGGAACGGGCAGGTGGGCATGGGAGAGCCTGGGGCCGTGAACCTGCTCTGCAGGGTGCCATTTGATGGTGGAGACCTGACACTGTGCGCTGTCGGGGCTTGGGATGGAGAACACTAACAGTGACCCCTAACGTGCACCATGGGCTTCAGTCATCAAGCCTTGGTGTTGACTCCACACCCCACAAAAGGTGGGAAGGCACATGGGAACACTCTCATATTCTGCAGAATTTTTGTTTAAACCTACAACTGTCCTAAAATATAAAATCTATTTTTAAAAAGAGTTGCTGGTGTAATGTTTGGGTAATGCATTTATTTATGTCCTGGTCTTTGCCATCTACTGAGGCCTGTCTTGTCACTAAGCCCTCAGGGAAAACAGTGTTCCCAGGGCCTGAAAGACAGGTGGCCCCAGGTGGGTGGTGCCAGGCAATGGGACGGTCGGGCAGAAGCACTGAGTTGCTTTGCTAGGACTCTGGGTTCCCTGCTTCTGCCACTTGGTTCGTCTCTCTCAACCTCTGTTTTCTCATCTGTGAAACAGAAATAAAACATTGACTGACTCCCAGCCTCGCTGGGAGGCTGGGAGGAGCGAGGCGATCACTGCTAGCACTCAGCTGGCTGCCAGCTCAGCATGAGCCTGTACCAACTGTGAGCAGAAAGAGAGATTCATGGTAAGTCATGGTACAAATCTTTATTATGAGGGTCAGACCCTGAAGCTGTTTCACATCTGGCTTGAAAATGTCTGTTAAGAAAAAAAATAAGGAGATGCAAACGCACCTCGCACACAGAGGCTGGGCAGGAGTGGCCTCCCGCCCACCCAGCCTCAGCCACTCCCCATGTGCAGCCCGGCTCCATCTCTCCCACCACCGAGTTATTCTGAATCAAATGCAAACCTCATACCACCCCAACTGTAAGCATGGCTTCAACCTAAACCCTAAATGACTCTCTTTTCAAGTAGTACTCTTGTAAATGCATCTTTCAGAATCTTCAATGACCTGGGTAGGTGGCGGGGTTGGAAACAGCACCCTATTAATATTTGTGATTACAAGTTGATAAAATAAAGACGAGGTCGATTTTTATACTGACCTCAAACTAAAAATTCACACCTCATTTGGCCCAATGGATGCCATCATCAGAGCATATGTCACAAATAAGCTGGCACCTGAAATCAAAGGACACCTGCAGGTGAGAGGACTCACAGCAGTCCTGACTCCACAGACAGATGTCTGGAAACAACCTAAGTACCCACCAATAGGAGGAGAGCAGCTGGCTGCGCGCCTCCTCAGGATATCAGGCAGCACCAAAGACTAGCATGTGTTGACATGGAATGATCTAGAAGAAATGTTGAAAAGCAACGGGACAGTACATTAGGTGACTATCACTAGTGTAAAACACACAGACACACACTCACACAACCATGAATGACATAAACACCTCTCCAAGGAGGAAACAGCAGTGCTTGCTTTGGGGCAGAAGTGGCCCAGCAGAGCATAGGCTTAAAATGCAAACTTCTCGCTGCCAATAAAGGGGGTGATAATAGTCACATCCATAAGACCAACAGGAACCTTTGCCTGATGCTTGATTTTTTTTAGCCACATGCAGGTATTTCCCATTGGAGTATTTTAAGAATAAATGTAAAGAGGGGAGGGAAAGAGAGATTCACCAAGTCAAATACAACGCCCAACCTCAAGAAGGAAAGATTCAGAGGAGTCACATGTGAGAATCTGGAGTCCACAGAGCCAGGAGAGTTCTTTAAATAGTATCAAAAGGTATACCTGGTCGTTTTGAGCCACAAGGGCAAATGACAGATGGGTGTATTCATCAGGCATCAGTGACTTCTGCCTTCAGTCAATTCTGGGGCCAGACTGTTGCCTGGAACTCTTGGCCCTGAATCTAGGGGGTGCCATATCGGTCCCAAGCCAAGATGTAAAACAGGATAAAAAAGCATTCATGTCCTCTACAAAACACATTCCCCACCTCTGGGCATCAGGAAGAGCTAAAGATAGAAGCCAAGGGTCTGGGCCATCTGTCCCTTCCTGGCATGGTTGAAGAAATGTCCCCTGTTGTCAGAATACTTTGGCCCCTTGACTTAAAACTCCAGTAATTCTGTGATATCTTTGTAGCTTAGTCAGGACCCTTGGTCTGATTTTGGCCTTAGGATTTGGAGGTTGATGAAACATCAGAGCAGATGCTGTGAACGTAATTGGCACTTGGATCTGCCTCAGCTTCGCAGCTGAGATGGGCCAGCAGATGGCAATTTGAATTATCTAACTGAGCAGATGACATCATCAAAGACAAACGCAGATGACATCATCAAAGACAAAGGCAATGAACTAAAGATCTGAGGACCCAGTAAAGAACTAGCACCATGGACAGTTCTGTGGGCCACACACAGGACACAGCTAGTGTTGGCGGAAAACACAGCCCCAGGGAAAAGAGAGTTGTCAAACCCGTCCTTGATATTTAAAATCAGAATCCTTATCAGGTCAGTTTCCCCTTCCTTCTAAACAAATCTCTCTTTAAAATGGTTCCTAATGTCTCTGAATAATAAGTGAATTAAAAGCCAAGAACAATATATCAAATGCTCAAGTGGAAGTTATCAGATCTTTCACTTGGGGCACCACCCTAGGCTTGGAGCTAACCCTTCTTATCTGCTATTCCGAGCTCCATACTCTTGCTTGCTGTGCCCTTCATTTCTTCGGTCTCCCCCTCTCTTCCTCCCCCTTGGCCCCTTTCTCGAACACATGGACATGCTATCATCTTGCTGGTGGATTATGTTTGCAAACGTGATTCCACACTGTAAGTCTTACCCTGTTAGTTAGTTTTTGTTTGTTTCTCATAGAAATATGGTTCGTTGTTTTTAACTACTGCCAAGTCCCATGGTAAGAACACTCCTCACTGGTTTGGGGACATAAATCCCCTACCGATGGCCACTCAGTGTTTTTTTTAAGTTTTTCATGATTATGTACAATGCTAAAACTGTATAGGGCACCTGTGTCCTTCCCACTCTGCCTGGAAATGGACCCGCGCTCCCAACCTGGCTTGATTTTGAAAGCCTGTGCAGGAAGGCTGTTCAACGCTCACCTGAAATGACAGACGCTGTTTCCCCACATTTCTTGACAACACTTGATACTATCAAATTTGAGAATTCTTTTCGTTTATGTTGTGGGTGAAATGTCCTGCCCCTTTTTGCCGGAACCCAGCTCCCACTCCCCTCTGCTCCTTGGCAGCCAAGGCACGCTCAGAACCACGCATGATGGTCCCAGTGAGTGTCGAGCAAGAACAGCATCCGCTGAGGCCGAGCCAGGTTGGTGACTTGCCACGGCCCTGTGGCTAAGAAGAGGCAGAGAAGGTCTCAAGCACAGTCCCCTGCTTCCAAAGTCCCCTTGGCCACTCTTATGTTTGTCAGGGCCTCTGCCAACAATGGCAAAAATAAGGTAGGTATGAGCCATCATGGAAGGTAGGTATCTTTCCCCATTTCCAGAGAGTTGTGCTGTGGGTCAGGGAATTGGCAGGAAGCACACAGAAGACCCCAGAGGGCACGCGCCTGCCCATGCTTCTGTGGGCAGCCTCTGGGGAGGCTGCGGGGCTTCTGACTGAACCTGGAGGAAATGTCTTCCACTCGCGGAGCCTTAGTTTTTTTGTTTTTGTTTTTGTTTTTTTTTTTTAGAGACAGAGAGAGAGAATTTTTAATACTTATTTTTTTTTAGTTTTCAGTGAACACAACATCTTTTTTATTTTATTTTTATGTGGTGCTGAGGATCAAACCCAGTGCCCCGCGCATGCCAGGCGAGCGCGCTACCGCTTGAGCCACATCCCCAGCCCCGAGCTTTAGTTTTGTCACCTGTTGGAAGGGCAGTACTGGCCACATGGGGCCCTAGTGAGAATTAAAGGGGACACTCCCCTCAGGATTCACTCTGACTCAGCCCTCTCGCTTTCCTCTGCCCAAGCACCTGGGAAGTACCCAGTGGACTCTGGTCAACTCTGGGGCTCTTATTTAGATCATCACCAATAGACTCACTTTCCATTCACCCAGAGCCAGAGGCTCCCCACTGGAGACCTTAACCTCCCAAAGTCCCGAGAACATTTCAGGTAGCAAGAATGAGGCTAGGGAGGAAGTTTTTTGGCCTTCAGAGTCTCCCAAAGCAGACCTCAACCTCCAGGGCCCTAACACTGGCTGAGCACTTCTTGGCTTGGACCCTCCAGGAGCAGCTGCCCTGGGGGCCAGGCAGGGAGAGGGCGAGGTGGGGGCCGCTCCTCGGCCCTCTCAGCTGTTGGTCACATACAATTGCCTGGGGCCTGGACGCACAAATCCTGCTAAGGTGTGAGAAGTCCCAACCAGGCCAGGGAGCACAGAGGAGGAGCCCCAGGAGGACCCCCACCCACTCAGCCACTCAGCCACTCAGGAGGGACTTGGGTCCATCCTCAGGATGGGCTGCTGTACAGAGAGGTGCTGCCCACCGGTCTCACTCTTTCCTCACTCCTTGCAGGCTTGGCAGTGCCTAGAAGGACACTGGCCGCCTTGTCTGTGTTGACCGGGCTGTGTTTAGCCTCAGAGGCAGCATCCCTGGTCCATTTCTGTCATGTATAATCAGCTGCTGTGGTTCTAAATGCTTGGGGACCCACAAGTGCCCCTGCTTTGACCCCCCCTTGCTTTAACTTGTGCCAGCCCCAGAGCACAGGGAGCATTTCCCCACCTACAGCTCTCTCTTCTCCCAAATTAGCCTGTGGAGATGATGCTCACAGAATGGGATTCATTTAACCCTTCCTGAATCACAGCAGGATCAACAACCCCTTGACGAAGACACTCTGGCTGCCCCCAGTTTCTAGGTAGGTACTGAATATCAAAAGTGAAAACTGTCTGACCCACCAACGCTCAGTCAATCTGAAAATGTTCACCAAATAGTGATGCTGCTCTTGGAAATCAGGATTTGGTCCTCGATCCCCCGGAGTCGAAGATTAAACACCCAGAGAAACGCTGAGGCAAGTAGAGAGCAAGTTTTAATTAAGAGAAGGTCAGAGATAACAGACCTCTGCTGAGAGAGCGGGGCCCATGGCAGGGGTGTATTTTGCTCTTTTATAGACCCCAGAGCCCTCCCTTTTCTTTCTTCTCCTGCCTAAGGGCAGGAAGAAGCTGCTCAGGGGTGATCGCTAGCAACTCCTGAGCTGGGAAGTGCAATCCCTCCTGATCCATCCCGGAGGTTAGCTGTTACCAACCCCATCTCTTTTCTTTGATAACCAGCCCTCATCTTCTCAACCCCGTCATTCATTACCCACATTGACTGCCTGAACTTCACCCCGGCTCAGTTTGTTGAGAAACGTGACATTTCCTGTCCCCTCAGCCAGTCAGGGCTGTGGGCAGATTTCTTTTTGACAAAGAAAGCATGTAGGGAGTCAGTACAGGGGGCTCATTTTATAGGATTATTCTCTTAACCTCGCGTTCCCAGCATCCTCATCTATTTGTCCCCTTACAAAGGCATGAGGTTGAGGCTCGGGACACAGCAGCACGGGCTCCACTGTGGCTGTGTCCACAGAACCCATTGTTGCCTGTTGGAACAGGAACGCACACCGTAGTGAACCTGACGGGTGCAGATGGTGTTCGCTCCAGGTGGTGGGGTGATATGTGGTGACGTTTTTTATTGTCACGTGTCTGCACCCTCGAGGGGAGTGTGAGCAAGAGGAGTTGCATGCACACAAAGCCTCCGAGCCCCAGAGAGCCCAGACTCCATTGCCCTGAGGTCTGTGGAGCTTGGCCAGCTGCCCCGCGCAGCCACCCCTGGCAGAGACACCGCAGCACGTCCCACTGGAAGCCCCAGGCTGTGTCCCCTCGACTCTCTTAGCCTGGCTCCACTGCCTTGCACCCATGCATCATACAGTCCAGGTGTGGTCATCCAGTCCAGACTGCCCTGTATTCCAGGACGGTGGGCCCAGCGACTCCATCTCCAGCAACCAGAAGAACAGCCAGAGGAGCCACCAGCAACGAGTTTGGCTCTGACCTTCCGAGTACCAGTTCACGGCAAGCCAGGTGGGTCCTGCATGGCTGAGGTCTCTGGGGCTGGGGACGGCCAATATCCTGCCCCAGGGTCACGACTTGAATGCTGAAGAGCAGCTGAAGTTCCCTCTCTCTGCCTTCTTCTCTTCTCAACTTTGCCCTCGGCCTCTTTCTTGCTTCCTTCCCCCTCTGGGCTTTTTCCTTCTCACCTGGCCATCTGTCCCACTTCCTAAAGTCCTTCCTTCATCCCTCCCTCCCCCTCCCTCTAATCCCTCTCTTTCCCTCCACTCCTTCCCTTCTTCCTTCCTCCATCCAACACCTGTGGTAGCTACTAGGTCTAGGATACAACACTGAGTCTGAGATTCCTGTCTCCATGGAGCTTACAGTTCAGGAAGGAAAACAAGCTAACTTGTATGTGTGTGTGACAACTGTGTGACAAGTGTGTGACAGGGCAGACACAAAGAGAAGACAGAAGCATCTCCCTTCAGTGGTCTATGGTGCCTAATGAGCTCCACCCCAAAGTACTGCAAGGAAAGTCCTCTCAGCACTGATCTGACCTCAATATGGCAGGGGGAGGGCAGAAGGGAGTCTCTGTCTCTGCAAAGGCCAGCTAGGAGACACTTCCCACAGAGCACCAGCATCTCATAGGATGTGAGACACTATTGCAGTCTGCCACACTGACCATCAGCCTCTGTGAAGTAGGTGTGAAGGGCCATCCACAATCGGAAGAACCAGCCGGCTGAGCCCAGCCTAACCGTGCACAAAAAACTGTAAGCTAATGAATGGATGTTGACTTCTGAGCTCTGGGACGGTCAGCTATCAGAGAGGGCTGCCTGACACATCAAGTGCCTCCCCAAACCTCAAGCTGGTAGCCCCCCCACAAGTGTACACATCACCCCTGGTGCCTGTGGCAATGGGAACCTCTCATTCACAGAGCTCAGTGAGCAGACAGCACAGACATCAAACCAGTCCTGTCCCAAAGTCTAGGAAACCTAAGACTTTATCCCAATGAAAGAGGTGGCCCTGGAACTCGCTCATAATTCCCCGGACCAATGCCAAGTTCCACAGGTTGTAAAAGATCACCACCACAAAGAGGAGTAAGGGAAACGGGAACAGGTCATGGCTAGAGCCAGGTGTGCAGTATACAAGTCACTTGGAGAGGGAGGGCAGCTCCACACCTGGCATAGAGCTGAGCACATCTCTCATTTGACCCTCACAAAACCCAGAGTCAGTTCCCAGACTCTGCTCCTGGGAAGTGGTAACTGTGGCAGAAAGAGGCCAAGTCATCCATCCCAGGACATGCAGGTGGCACTGACAGGGACATGCCCTCCAAGTCTTGAACCAAGCCAACCCAAGGAGCGTGCAGCCATTCACACTGCACAATGATGCCTTCATCGTGTCAAGGGAAGACCCAGGCTCAGAAACAGGCGGCAAGCTCGTAAGAACTGTAACTGCTTTCTATTGAGCATTTACCCTGCCAGGCAATGTTGGAAACGTTTTATCATTCCTCACTTAGTCCCTGTTCCACTTAATAGGTGAATAAATGGATCAATGAGTTGCCAAAAGTCACAAAACATGGGGCTGAGATCTTAACCAAGGCTTTGTGTGTGACTCCAACTGTCACTGTGGAAGGACCACACGGAGGGGAGGTGCAGCCCGGCAGGCAGACTCGGGGTGCTCAGCTGGCCCTGTCTTCACCCTCTGGGCATGGTTTCCTTATCTATAATGCCTCAAAGGCTTATCATCCCCCCAACCTCACAGCACCTGCCCCCAAGGGCTGTTTGGGGACTGAAGATTTCATCCCTGGAGAAGGCAGAGAATGGCATGGGGTGAGTCATCCAAAACTGTCAGCTGCTGACATCATCCCTCGTCCTCTACCTTCATTCCCCTCTGAGGTCACGGAGACCCACAGGGACTCACACCCCAACCACAAAGCCTCTGGCAAGAAACAGTCCAAATCATCATTGGGCGACTGGCCAGTTGCTATTAATAAGTTGATGCTAAGTCAGAGAGAGAACAACGAGCCGCCTCCGGAGCCGAGCCTCGCGACCTCTGCACTGTCACCGATTCATCTATTGCCCTTTCAGCCAGGGAGCTCCTCAGGCTGGGCTTGCTGGCTTGTCCTCGGCTGGCTTTGCTCTTCTGACGTCCTTGCTGAGGGCTGTGCCCTGGGTATGTGCGAGATTCTCCCACATGACCAGTGGAGCCCACCCCTGAAGGGAATGAACCTCTGACTCTTGTCATTCAAGTAAAGAAATGGCATTGGCTCCACCGTCGCCTGTCTCAGAATCACAACAGAAGAGTGGGAATGCAGGGGGCATCCCTCAGCTCCTGGTCGACCCCTAGCAGCGTGGCCAACGTGCGTGTTTCGACTCAGTGTCACAATGAAACCAAAGGACAACTTGAGCGCTTGCCTTAAAGGTGCAAAGGTTGAGAGGGAGTCCTCAGTGGGAGAGGGGCACTGGGGTGCAGAAGAGGGACAGGGGGCTTCCTGGCTTATCATCCCCCCAACCTCTTAGCACCATTAGACAAAATCATTGTACTCTCAGGAGAGTGAGGATTAGACAGAAGGTTCTAAAGCATCCTTCCAGCATGAAAATGCAGTAATTCCCACAAGACTAAAACCCCACCGAGCCATCAGGTGCAAAAACCCACAGTAAATAAGCTAAAATAAATATGGAAAACAGGAGGAGGCAGGAAAAGACCGAAGGGGAAAGAGGGACGAGGAGCAGACTTTTCTGTTATTAACGTGTAATTCAACGGCGATCATTAGAACAACGTGGCTCGGTTCCAAGAATAGATTTCAGTGAGACAAAATGAAGTCCTAAAATAAACCGAAAGTCACATGGGAATTTAATAGATTTACACAGGAGACAGTGAAAATCGGAGGAAGTCACATTATTCAATAGATGTAGCTTGGACAATTGGCAGCAACCTAGAATACATGTAGGTTGGTCCTGACCTTCACATCTCACATGAAAACAACCTCCACACTGAACAGAACTTTAAACATAACAATGAAAACGTAAGAAGAGTGAAGGATGGCATTTTTAAAGTGCTCTGGATGTGGACAAGTTCTTTCTAGCTACAACAGGAACTCCAGATGCCATAAAGAAAAGGCTTGAGAAGTCCACCTGCATCGGGAAGAAGACACCTGTGGGGAGAGATCCCTGGGAGCAAGGTCGACACCAGCATCCACCTGGAAATCGCGACACCCTGACTCAGAGCAGGGGCTGGACCCCAGGGCGTGAGCCTGCAGAAACGGAAGGCAGTCCTCCCTCGGAAAAGGAGGAGGTCCCTGGGTGGGGGCAAGGTCTCTCCAGGACACGCTGGGGCCATGTGGGAGCCGCACAGGTGACTCACCGCACGCTCAGCAGGACTGTCCCAGTCTCAGCCAGCCCACTGCCTTCTGACCAAAGACCCCTGATGCTCCCAGGGCACCCTTACATCACAGTCTGATCCCCAGCTCACCTTCATTCCTACCAGAACCCAGAGCTGGCTCAGAGCTGCAGCAAGCTCCATGACCTCACCCCATGACCTCACCCCATGACCTCACCGCATGACCTCACCGCATGACCTCACTGCATGACCTCACCGCATGACCTCACCGCATGACCTCACTGCAGGGTGCCTCTGATGCAGGCACAGAGCAAGGGATTAACTAGATGTCCATCGTTGGCATTAGCACTGGACCTCCTGCCAGGAAACAGGAGGCAGAGGCTCTCAGGATGGTGGGCTGGAGGAGGCTCCCTGTCCTGGGACCCCGAAACTGAAACCATGTCGCCATTCGATATCCGGCAATCCAGTGTGGAGGGAGAGGCTTACCAGGGGGAGACAGGGAGGACAACACAGCTGGCTGGGACCAGGGACTCTGAGCCCTTCTCTACAGGGCACATGGTCACCCCTGAGGGCACATGGTCACCCCTGGGGACCTGGGGCCTCCACCCTGGAGAGGCAGCCTGCCAAAGGCAGGGAAAGGGCTGCAGAGACAGGCGGGTGTGGCTCCCAGAGCTGGCACTCGGGGGAGAGAGGCTGTTCAGAACCCAGCCGAGGGTAAAGAGTAAGCCCAGAGAGACAACGAGCTCTGACCTGGAGCCCAGGACCTGGCCAGGCGGGAAGGGCAGTTTCCTAAAGGAGTGACCGACACCTGGGCTACAAGGGGCAAGGTGGGCAGGATGCAGCCTGTCAAAGACCTGCCGGTACAGGGTGTGGGGTGGAGTCGAAGGTCAGAGTTCCCCTGGTGGGAGCCTGTGCCAAGGTCCTGAGGTTGAAGAGGCCATGTAATCACAGGGCCCCAGGGGGGGTTGGGGGTCAGAGCAGGCAGGCCTACTGGCTTGTGAGGAGTTGGGTGGGTTTTATGTTTTGGGGGGGGGGGGGCTAGTTTTTTTTTTTTTTTTTTTTTTTTTTAACACAAGCCCTGGGCAAGCACTGAGGAATTTTAAGCCAGCTGGGAGCATGGGGGGTGGGGAGCTACGGTTCTAATGAGATTTGAGGTTTAAAAAGATCACTCCAATTACTCAGCAGAAACCCAATTAGAAGGACCTTACAGAGGAATCAGGGGTGGTCAGGATGCAGCTGCCTGCTTCCAGGGGACAGGAGGCCTGGTCCTGGGGGTGGCTGGAGGTGATGGGAAGCAGATGGATTGGAGACGTACTGGGGGCAGGGGCTCCAGGACGAAGGATTTGCAGGGTTCAGGGGAGAAGTGGCACAGATGGCTGACTCCCAGGCTTCTGGAGTCAACCACCAGGTGGAAGGTGGCGGTGTCCCCGGGGTCTGCAAGAGCACAAGGGATCACAGTTCTGGAGGCCCTGTCTGGCCCTCAGTTTCCCTTTCTGTCAAACAAGGAGCTGCAGCATTGCAGGGTCCAGCCATTTCCTCAGCTGAGTGTGGACTCCACCCTGAACCACCCTGCACCCTGACCATGCGCCAATCAGACGGGAGGCGACAGGAGGCAGCCCTCAGCTCAGGTGGCTCCGCTTGCCCTTCAACTCCAACAGGTCCCTGAGCACCCCCACCAACTCCTACAGACCTGGGACAAGAGCCAAGAGTGCCCACTCGGCAACTGCCTTGCCCCGCCGCCTCCCAGGTCACTGTCTGGAGAATTTGTCCCCTAAGTGGTTCATCTCCTTACGCAGCTCAGATCAGCTCTCAGTCCTGCCCTTCTGGCCATTCCAGAAACCATACCTACGGACTCCAAGAACTGAGCTTGGCCCTGCTGGGGAGGGATACCCACTGAGGTGGCCCCACAGGGGCTGCAGAGCGCAGCCCTCAGGGCCAAGATTGTGCTGGCCACCGGCTGCCTTGGCCTCCAGCCTTGCAGAACCCCCTGGTAACGACTCCATGAGGAGCCTGCACACCACAGAGAAGCTGGCTCCTAAGTTGTGCATTTAAAAATACCCCTGAGCTGGTGTGGGTAGAGAGAACGCAGCCACCGCAGCCCACGCGGGATGCAAATGTGTGCCTCAAGAAACGCACGTTCTGTCTAAATAGAGGCCTGAGGTATGGCACCTCCACAAAACAGCGCCTGGAGCTCAGAGCAACCACGGCGTCACCCCGCCCGGCCTCGGGAGCAAAGCTGGCTTCGTACCATGGGCACCTGCCTCCTTGTCCTAATCAGGCCTAATCAGGCTTCCAATATGGAGCTGCCCTTGCCTCACCGCTGTAGGAGGGGCGCCATCTTACTAATTGATTCAAAATTTGTCACTGCCCACCAGATTCCAAAAGAGGATGTAAGGGACCTTACCTATGCTGCCATTTCTACGACGCATACAGCAGGTAAAACAAAAGATAGGATCAAGGAAAGACCCGAGAATAGCTGGAAAACCACATGAACCCATGGCTTCAGTACCCAAAACACAAACTACAGGATTCTGTCCAGGGATTGGGGTTTGAATTGAAATTGGATACTGGGCTTTCTAGCAACCCAGGTGAGGAGAAACGTGGTCAGTTACAACATTCTCCAATCCAATAAAGAGAACCAGGCCCTTCAGGGACGAGGAGCATCTTCCTGTGGTTTCTTACGAGGCAGAGGTTTGGGGTAAAAATGACTCCAGACCTCCTCCTACCCATTCCCACCCCAGGCCCTGCCCTCCAGAGTCCTCTGCACGTCTGTTAGGAGCGCTTTCTATACCACCTTCATGACTTTTGTCACATATATACATTCGGCAGTGGAAGACTTTAGTTTAAAGCAACTTGCTTTTGACACCCAAATAAATTTATCTATTCAAGAAACTTTACATCTGGACTCTAATAGGAAAATCAGAAGCAATGTCCAGAAATGTGAAGAAGTCACAAAGTAAATACAACAGACACAAGTCAACATAATTGTGACTTTCTAACAAGACAGTGTGCCCTCCCGGGGTGCTCTGCCCGAGGCTGCTCCCGGCTTGTTAGAGAAGGGAAATCAGCCAGTGTCAGACGTCAAAGGCGCACCAGTCACCAAGTACAACTTCCTCCTCGGTATGCACAACCAAAACACTGAAAGAGAATGCAGAGGGAAACAGACATCTGACCTCGCAGTTCTGTGAAGTTCGAAGCCCCGTCAGTTACATCTAAAACAGTGCTGTGCAACACATCCACCTACCAACAGCCATCTGGGAGGTGTTTGTTGCTAGAGGCAACAAGGTGAGTATCTGTGCCAGGTACCAGCTGACACCTGTTCTTCCCTTAGGGGTGAAGAGTGACAATGTTTCTCTCCACATTAATGAAACTATCAATTTGCAACAGATCAGAAATCTTAAAACGGGTCCTATGCCATAGAGGTTGTGAGAAGCACTGCTCCAAAATTAAGTCATCTCTGATACTTGCTGAAAGTCAAAGTCAGTTTCATTCACGAGATACTGCAACTGGGGCTCATCCATTTCCTGGAGGACATCTCCTGTGTCCTAGCTTTTCTCTTATCAATTCAGTAGTATTTTCTTTAATTCTACTTTACTCCATATTTTGAAGTCTATTATAAGATAACCACATCATCCTCACCAGCATCACCATCACCAACACTACCACTAGACTACAATAACTACCATCTTGATGATCCTCACCACATCTTTATTTTCATTACCACCATCACCACCATCACCATCTTTATCATCTCCTTATCACTATCATCAACATCACCACCACTACCACCACCACCACCATTATCACCATCAACAACACCATCACCATCTTTATCATCTCCTTATCACTATCATCAACATCACCACCACTACCACCACCACCACCATTATCACCATCAACAACACCATCACCATCACCATCACCACCACTACCACCACCACCACCATTATCACCATCAACAACACCATCACCATCACCATCACCACCTTCACCATCACCACCACTACCACCATCATCACCACCATCACCACCATCACCATCACCATCACCACCACTACCACCATCATCACCACCATCACCACCATCACCATCACCACCATCACCATTACCATCACCATCACCACCACCATCACCAGCACCACCATCGTCATCATCCCCTTATCACTATCATCAGCATCACCATCACCACCACGACCACCCTCACCAACACCAACACCATCACCACCATCACCAACACCAACACCATCAGCACCACCACAGCAGCTCATATCTACATAGTAATTACTAGGTGCTGGGTACTGGCACCATTGCAGGACTTCAAGTATAACTAATTCATTTAATCCTCCCTACCGCCCCCGAGAGAGGTCTCTCATTTATTCAGACTTTAGATGAGGAGACTGAGGTGCTGAGACTTAAAGTTGGCCAGTCACCTGGCTAATAAACAGCAGGCCAAGCCCACCCCAGGCATCAGATCTGTGCTCCTCACCATCTCCCGTTCCCGTTCAGTCTCATTCGAGATGAAGCACAGCGCTGTGCCCCATGAACCAGGGGCCTTGCAGGGGATGACACCTGCCCTTGGAGCTGGCAACTAGGATTGAGAAGAGAAACACTGATGTGAGAAAGCGAGGCCTGGGTGCAGCCCACACGCCATGCCACCTGACCCACACAGCCCCCCGCATCCTGGCTGAGTCTGTGCTTTGTGCTCGTCCCTCCCTGCTCTGGCCAGCCCCTGCTTCCTGAGGGCCTCTGGCAGCCTGGCGACATGGTACATGGCAATGGGCAAGGTGGCTGCCCTGGTTCCAGGGCCAGGCAGTGCTGGCTGGGGAAACGACACTCAGGACATGAGTGTGGGGAGCTCTTCGACAGGGTGCCGGGGCCTCCTCTCAGCGGCGACATGTGGCCTGAGCCCTGAAGTGCAGTGGCTGAGGAGAAGCGGGGACAGGTGTCTGGGAGAGGCAGCAGCAGGAGCACTTCAAGGTCTGGCTCCATCTCACCCTGTGAGGCAGGGACTTTTGTCGCCAACATTTAACAGGGGACAGTGAGGGACAAAGCCGTGAGCTAGTGCAGTAGAGCTGGCTCAGTCCCAGGCAACAGGGCTCCAGTCCACAATGACCACTGGGCTACCCGGCCACTGCTTCCCAGGGTTGGAGGGTCCGACCAGGGAGGAAGGAAGATGTCAGAGCCATGGCTGGGAGCTCAGGGTGTATACCCAGGTAACGGGAACCGGGACAGAACAAGGTCTCAGGCAGGCAGAGCCTCTCCTGGCCACTGGCAGAAAGCAGCAGGTGAGGTCAGGAGCGAGGAGTCATCCAGGAGGCTGGCACAGGTGCCCAGAGTCCATGTGACACTGGCTGGGAGCAGGATGCTGGCAGAGGAGCCCAAGGTCACCATGTACCAGGAGGCCGGGAGGGAGATGCAGCTTCCTAAGGCAGGGGCTCAGTGGCCCGGGCAGGTTTTGGAGGGCCAGGGGAGGGCAGAGATGGCATTCCTGGCCAAGGGACCAGCAGTGGGTGCAGGACCTGGGGGCCAGGATGCAGTGGGTGGCCTGGAGCTGAGCAGTGGCCTGCTCAGGTTTGTCCACCCTCCTGTCTCCTCATATGGCTCCTTCAGAGCATCCCTCATATGCCTGCCCAGGGCAGTATGTGATGGTCCAACAGGTCAGCAGATCCTACTCTCAAGGGGCTGCCAGCCCAGGGAGGTGCCAGGGGCCCCAGGATCCTGCAAGAGAGCTTTAAGAGGTTAACTCTGAAGTTATGGCAGGAAGGACCTCAGAGATCCGAAACCCCTTCTGAGGTTGAGAGAAGCCCAACTGCCCACACATTTCCAGTGAAGTGAACTCCCTCCCTCAGGAGCCATGGAGTGGCCAGCAGGTAGCACAGTAAGTCCTTCTCCAGGTATGAGATGCCGGCCACCTGGCCTGTCCCAGACCACCCACAGACACAAGATTCGATAATTGCTCCTCAGGACCAAGGCCAGCTCCTGGCTGGCTACACTGCCAAACGTGCTAATGAAACACCCGTGTGTGCACACAGCCCTTCCTGCTTCACCCGCGACAGCGCGGGCCAGGGCTGGCTCATTAGGCGTTAGAGGGATGCACCCCAACAACCATCATTCAGGAAACAGTTTGCTCCACTTAAAAAGCACAAACTCCTGTGACAGTTCCCAGAGGGTGTGCCCACTCCTGGGGAATCAACGCCTGTCTGCCTGTATCTATCCCAGCTGGTCCCTGCGCAAACTCAAACCACATGGGATAAATCCCACCTTCACGTCTATTCCAAGAATAAACAGCCACTGCCTCTCTATATGTTCTTGTGAATTCCAGTTGCAAATGTCCTCCAGGAGACCCAGAGTCCTAAAGTGAACCCTGCATCTAGCAGAGGGTCAAGCTGTACCTCAAGCTCCCTTATTCTACACACTCCCCACAAATCAACAGCTCCACACACAGCATCTCCCCAAGGGCCAAGTACAGAGAAGAGGATCAGAAGATGAGTTAGGGAATTGTGGACCCAGATAAATATTTCAATTTTTCCTCAATTCCCCATAATCTTCCAAGAACACCAAGGATCTCTGTCTAGTGTCATTATCACTGTGACCCCTGACCAGGTGTCAGGGGTAGCCTAAGTACAGAGGTCCTCTGGCTCAGGACCCTTGAAAAGAGACCGTGTCTATTTTGAACTAAATGTTGTTTTACATTCACTGTTTTACTTTATGGTCACCTTTAATCAAAAGCCAATGATATTAGATTTCCACTTAAAGTTGCAACATGAGATTTCCTTTTAAAAAGAATTTATTTAGGTTTTAAAAAGTCACTTAGATTATAAGAAAATGTTCAGTAAATTGGACTCCAGGTGGCAGACAGCTGAGTAAATCTGGGGAAAAGCACACTAGCTCGTGTCCGGCCTGTGAACAGCGGTGGCCTTCCGAGGGGACAACCTCAGGATGTTCTCTCTCCAGCTGCAGATCCGGGCAGCCAATGGCCAGCGTTTTCTCTGTGTGTGTGCCAACCAGACGTTCCAGCTTAACATCACCAAAACCGAACTGGTGTCTCCTCCAAACTGCCCCCCGCCCCCCGCCCGGCTTTCCCAGCCTCCCAGGCCAGAGGGGTAGCTCTGTCTGTCTGCTGCTCAGGATGAACCTGGGCGCCATCCCAGCCTGGCTTCCTCTCTCTAGCCCCATGGGGCTGCCTCCCCTTCCAGATGTGCCCTTGTCCACTGCCCTCACACGGTCATCTGCATCATCTCTCACCTGGATGCAGCAATGAACCTCTGCCAGCTAGTCCTCTGCTTCTCTAGCTGCTGTCACAATGAAGCCAGGGTTCCCTTAAATCATGGGTGGACCATGGCTCTCGGATTCCAAACCGAGTGGCTCACTATTGCACATGGAGCAAAAGTCAAAATCCTGGCGTTGGCCCTCACCTGGTGACCTCCCTGGCTCTCTCCTACCCCCTCCCAGTGACTTCATACAAGTCCAGCCACCCTGGGCTCCTTGCTGCCCCTGGAACCTACCAGGCAGGCTCTTGCTCCAGCCATTGCACCAAAAGTCCCCTTCACCCCGAGGGCTCTTCACCCAGATCCACTAGACTCAGTTTCTCCTCGCCCCCAAGTCTTCTCTCAAATGTCACCTCCTCATTGTCGCCCACCCTGACACTCTTTTTAGCACTCATTGTCTCCCGCCCACCACACTGAGAGCTCTCCTGGCCTTGCCCTACTTTCCTGTTCATTTCCCAGAGTGCTCATCAGCAACCCGCAGGACAGTGGGCACGGGACTCGAGCCCAGGGGCCACAATCACAGCAGCATTGCTCACTCCCCAGCAGCCAGGCTGGGACGCCCCCTCCAGGGCCCACGCACACCCCGGGCCGCGCCTGGGCCGGGAGCTGGGTCCCTGCAGCTTGTCAGCATTCAGCCTCCCGTGGCCTCAGCCTCCCGAGCACTCTGCTGTGCCGGTGCCTGCTTGGCTCCTGGGCACCTGGGCCGCACCACCGACATTTCCATCAGTGTGTATCATGTGCCCTGTGGACCAACCACCAGGTTGTTAGGTAGGTGCTTCCGGCTCAGAGCCTGGGATGGAGCCCACTGCACTCGTATGGAGACCCTGGGGTGGTCACCACCACCGTCCTCAACATGCTTTACACAATTTTGAACAGGAAAATTTAAAATAGTGTTATGAACCATCATACACACATCAGCTTGACCCACTACTGACATGGCCTTGCCGCGGCTCCTCGGATGTGGGCCAAGGTAGAAGTGCCTCAGTGAATGGGGTGGCTGTGCCCCACGGAAACCCACTAGCAAGCTGGCTTGATTTAAACTTTAAGTTCTGTTCCAGTCCAGTTCCTCTTCTACCAAGAGCACAGCACAGCGGCAGCCCACCCTCCTGCCCCACCACCTGCCTCAAGCACCATCGGCCCGAACCTCTGGAACTCCAGCTGATGCCCGTCTGCAGCACAGGCAGGGGCCTGGGTGAGCCTCGGGATCTGGGGACCTCTGTAGGTGGGAACCCCGCCCCCCGCAGGCCCAGAAAACCCACAGTGAACTGCGTTAGGTGCAGGTTCTGGGAACAGAGGACACTGCTCCCTGCCCTCTGGTCAGGATGAACAGCCCCCACCTTGGAGGGCTCATGGCCAGGGAGACGAACAGTAGAAATGAAATAAAAGGCTGAGCTTTGTTTTGTATCTTTTAAAGATAGTTGATAACTTTCTCCCCGAATAATAACAAATGTCATATGCTCAGGACAGGACTGTTTCCGTCCCGCAGAACAGATTTCAGAGCACAGTGACCTCTGCACATAGATGAGATTCAGCTGGGACACGTCAGATCATGTCAAGATGCGTGAAGGGATGAGCTAAAAATAGCACTGCCCTCCTGATCACCAACCTCAGGACCCAAGGAAAACTGCCTGTGGCCACTCCCAGGGTTCTGGGGCCCAGACGGGAGGAACAGGCTTCCGTCCGCGTGCCAGGTGCCTCCACGCCACAGCTCCACGGCGCCCAGCGTGTGATTCCACGGGCGGCAGGAGCGAGCAGGTTGCGCCTGAGAATGATATTTCAGACTTTAAAAATAGAATGTTCTGAGCACACACGACATGAACAGCCACCCCACAAGCAACAACACTGCATTATGTAATAACAACGTCTTTAAACCCCAAAAGTAACCGGCGGACCGGTGGTGTACAAACAAGACTCAAGGCTCGACAATCAAAGAGTTAATACCAAAAGGACACACGGAAACAGAAACCTCTTCTGTGCATACAGAGAACTGCAAACCACCTGCCACCGTGGGTGTGCTCAGGCAGGCAAGAATGTGTGGTCAAGAAAGGGCCTTTCCCCAAGCACTTCTCACCACAGCTCCCTGCACAAGTCGTGAAGGTAAACAGCCCAGATGTGCATCACACCTTCCAGGGAACAGTCATCTCCACTGAGAGATGTGCCCCGTGACAAATGAACAGCGGCTCCCAGACAACTTTCCCCGATCTCTCCTCAGCCAGACAATGCAGCTTTGATTATTTCTCAATGAACCTCAAGCATGTGTTATTCTTCTGATTTGTTATTCTTGGGCTTTGTATTTGCAAAATCATTATGTATTTGCATAACTCTGTAATTCATCCTCAAAGAATAACACACAAAGCACACTCCACCAAGGACAGTGAAATCACCTGCTTTCCTGTCCCTTGCAAGGAAACAGGCGTTTCAGGGGAGGTGGTGCAGCGTGCAACCCCCACCTGTCTCCCTGAGGCCTCAGGTTCCAGAATCACCATTTCCCACTGGGTCCAAAACCCCTGGCCTTCGGAAACCAAGAACTAACAGGAGGACCAGGGTCACACTCAGACACGGCTTCCCCAGCTCCTTTGCCATCCCAACTCCAGCAACCTAACTCACTTCCAAACCACTCTGCAGAAACGAAACCCACAAATGATGCGGAATGCAAAGTCAAACAAAAGCAAAATATGCACATGCACACACACGCATACCCGCCACAGGAACCCGTGTGGAAATTACCACAGAATAACAGCTTCTGAAGTCAGATATTTACTCCCGACACTGAAGGCATGTCTCACCTCCACTGTGGAAAGTGAAAAGCTCCCCGTGCAATTTCCACAAAACCTGGCTGAAGAGCAGGGCACCTGCGGTTCAGATGCACATGGGTGATGATCTATTATTTCCTGGAAATCGTCTCACTCTGGAGATGAAAAGGCTCCAGGTGGAACTTTACTTTTAGCCCAGAAGAAGCAGGTGAAGATCACACTCACATGGAAACAGACCACCAGGCTCTTTGTGGGTCTGACCCAGCAGACACACGAAAAGGACCCTGCATGGGGAGAAGGGTCGCACCGCTCTCTACGCGGACTCCCAACACAGCTGGTCATTCCCTGGTGCCTGGCGCTGCTGGGCTCTGCAAAGCCTTCATCTTCCAGAGGCCTCTCCTAAACAGACGCCCACCTTGGGTCCCACTAGGGGTGCTGGGGGAATTCGACTTGCCTGAAGGCCATGGGATGAGTCTGGATGAACGTCTCCGTCTTCCCAAGAAAACCTGCTTCCCTGCAGGGTCGTGGCCACTTCCCTAGCTGCCCCGGGAGGCCGAGGCTGGCAAAGCCCAGAGGCCCCCTCGCTCCTTCAGAAGAGCGGAGAGCCGGAGCAAACCTGCAGCCAGGCACTGCAGCGCCGTTGTCAGGAAGCTCCTGTCTGACTCCTGGGGCTGAAGGCCATTATTATCTGTAAACATTCTTAAATATAGACCGTGCCGGGGCGGGCGGGCCGGGCGCAGGAGGGCACACGGGGCCTGGGAGCCAGCTTGGCGGACCAAGCGCTAGGCCTCCCCAAACCTCTGCTCGACCTGGCTCAGGGCCAGGATCTATGCCCCGGATTTGTCACCCAGCACTGTCGGGACATTGCTCAGGCTGGCAGCTGACTGGACTGTGGCAAAAATCTCCAGAAACAATGCCCTAAATCCTGTCTACAAACTGGCCACTCCAACAATATCCCCTGGCCTCAGGCAAGTTCTGTGAGCTAAAGGGAGGGACCTTTCTCCGTGGTCCTGACCCTTCTTGCCCTGCTGCACCAGGACCTCCAGCAGAGGGGACTTTGCCCTCCAGAGTCCTGAGGCAGCTACTGTCTCTGACTGGGGAGGCTGCCCAGAGCCCAGCCCTGTGGACCCCCATGGGCATCCCAGCCCAGTCAGAGGTGCAGAAGCCTCCTTCCAGGCCCAGGGAAGCCCCCGTCCCTACTCCAGGCACCTCTCTGGCTGGCTCAGGTATAAGAGGGGACCCGAGTGGGGCTTCTCAGCCTCAGCCTCTGACCTCTGTGGGCAGTGTACTTCTCTGAGGAGAGGCTGTGCTGTGCATCTGGGGTGTTTAGCAATGTCCCTGACCTCTACCCACAGACTCCCAAAGCCCCACCCCAGTTATGATGACAAAGTGCTTCCATACTGCCCAGGTGCCCTGGGGACAGAAGAGCCTCCCATTGAGAGGTCCTCCTGGGAGAAAGGCCTCTGTGGGTCTGAATCCTGTACCCACCACCTGAAAACCAGGTGTGGGGCTTCACACCTCAGCTGCAGTGCAACAGGCCCCAGAGAGCCTAGCCCAGGACCAGGAGCTGAGAGGATGCAGCTTTGCTGTTGGGCTGGGTGCCTGGTGTCACCAGAGGAGCCCAGACCCTTCCCAAGTAGAGATGAACTTGGGTGATGGGGGCTCTGAATTCTGCTTCCCCCTGCACTACAGCTGCCTGCCACATACCCTTTCCCAGGACTGCTACGGGATGAGCTAAGAGGTGTGCCAAGTGCTTATCACAGGTCAAGGCTGACAACCATGGCCTTGCACGTGGGTTGTGGGGGAGGGGAGGGGAGGAGGGGAGGGGGAGGGGGGGTGATCCCAAGAGCAGTGCTCTAAGCAGAGCCAGGCCCTGTCAGAGAAATCCCTGGTAAGCACATCGATGCCAAGCATTTTCTGGGGTTATTACCCATTTAAGTTCTCTCCGGAAACCTCTAATTCCAGCAGCCGCTGACTCTCCGACAGGCTGCCTCTGCCTTTCAGAGGAGAGGCCTTGCCCTTGCTAATGACACCTTTGAACCACCTGCCTTGGGGAAGGAGCAGCCCAGGACACTGGCAATTGGGCCTACAGAGAAGGGAGGGCTGAGACCTGCTGAATCCCCCGAGATGCTCTGCCCACCGCCGAGGCAGCTCTGGGGCAGGGTGGGAAGGGCTTCTGGGCATCTCCAGCCCAGGGCTGCTCCCCCAGGCCTGCACCAAGGCCTTGCTGCTCTGCCCGGCCTTGCTCTTGGGATGCTCTCAGGCAGGTATTTCCACGAGCCCCGGTTCAAAAGAGGAAACCGAGGCTCAGAGAGGTGGAGTGAGCTGCCCAAGGCCCTCTAGTTGGGCTGTGGTGGGAGGGGCAGAGACGCTGCCTGGTCTTGTCCATTTGCTGACCATGAGCACTGCTGGTGCCTTGATGGGCAGCTCTGACATCATTCCCCAAAGGTGGGTTTCCACACTGATCCACACGTGCCACCAGAAGCCACCCAGGGAAGGAGGGTGTGGACGTGAGTGCTGGCGACAAGTCCCCATCTTGATCCCACACAGGGAAGGGTCAAAGCCCACTCAGACTGATTGGGGTGGGGGCTACAGCCTCCCTCCATACCTTTCCTCTCCAGCACCCCACTCTGCCCTGCTTCTGACCCCAGGAGGGTCAGCTGTCCCTCCCTGCTCGCCTCTGTCTCTTTCTCTGCATCTCTTCGTCTCTCTCTCTCTCTCTCTGCCTCTCTCTGTCTTTCTCTGTCTCTGTTTCTATCTCTCTCACTGTCTCCATTGCTCTGTCTCTGTCTCTCTTATTCTGCAACCTAGCCCAACAGAGCTATCACAAAATGGTATTTGGGGGCCCTGAACAGAACTGACACCGGGCTCTAACTCTGTATTCCTGTGAGGTAGGCCAGGACTTGGCCACTCAGGGCAAGGGGAGGGGCTGGGACGCATGTCCAAGCACCCGCCTGGCTCTGCTCATGGCTCCCCACTGTCCAAGCACCTTCACATGCCATCACATCTGCCTTTGCCTCTGGGAATTTCTGTGGATTCAGTGTGATCAATGGAGAAATCTCCCAGGCTCCTCAGCCACAGGAAGCCAGAGGGTCAGCATGGCTGCAGGTCCCCTCAGGGGTGTCCAGTGGGTGTTGGAAGCTGACCCAACCCGCCCAGCCCCTGGTGCAAGGCCCTAAGCCCAGGTCCCCTCCAGACTCTTTGCCCTCACCCAGCACCTCTGCCCCAAGCCCTCAAGCTATCCTTAGGTGTCCAGGTCCTCTGAACCTGCTTCTCACCTGGACTGTAACCTGAGCTTCCATCCATCGCCCCTGGAACCCAGCAGCTGCCCATGATCTCCTCTTCACCACGCCCAGGTGGTGCAGTGCCATGTGAGGACCAACCAGACACTGGCATCGTGGATCCCCCACGTCCTCAATACCAGCCCCACCTCCCGGCGCCTCCACCACAACGATGGTGAGCCAGAGCTTGCTATCACCAGGCCTGCCTCCCCCATGAGAACCGCAGCCCCAGCCTCGCCCTGTGCCCAGACCCCCAAGCACCTCTGTAGAGAGACTTCCAGTCACAGTTGCATTCCCTCCCACTCCCAGCTCTCTGCCAGCACCCCTCCCCCTCCCAGGCGGCATTTCTACCCAGGTCAATCTGGACCCCACAGGCAGCATTTCAACGTAGCATGAGATGCAATCACCCCGACATTCACTGCCACCACCTGTGCACCATCTGCTTTTGCTCAATTCCATTCCCAAGCAGGTAGCTGCAAGTCTGCTGGAGGGGGCTCGACACTGTGCTCCGCACACACCCTTGGCAGGCGTTGGAGAGGCACCCAGAGCCTTCCGGATCTTCCCTCCCCCACTGATTCCTTTAGCCATTCTCCCAGTCCTTTGGGGGTGCAGGGAGACGGAACACCCCCACGCATGGGCATTGGCATCCAGTCCCCCGGCCCTTCACTTGGCAGGTCTGGACGGCTTTGAAGAGGCCCAGAGAGCATCTGACTTCTGTAATTCTGTCTCTGAATCCGTCCTGGAGGAAGCTGATCTGTCCTAACTGTAGAGAACGCCACTCATATTAGCAATCGCGCTGGACACCTTAGACACCTTAGAGCCAGGGAAGGTCCACCCAGGAAGAATAGAACAGGGAACTTTACCAAAGTGGGTTTTCTATTGAAAGATGGCGCTTATCACGCCAGCCATTTTGGAAATGAAACTTCAATTTAGACAGCACGCAAAGTACGCATACTGTCCTGGCCGGGGAGGGGGCAGCTTGTCCTATGTCCAGACGGTGATGGAGGATGGAAGGACACTTGCTTTTCTGCTGCATCACACAGAAGGCTTCTCAGAGAAGGTGGTGTTTGACCTGTGAAAGGGGCACCTGCTAGGTGGACAGAAGATGATCCTGGTGAGCCGTGAGGTGAGACTTGGACCTCGCTCTTGGGCCTTTGCCTTCCTGGATTGGAAAGGAGCCCTTGGTCTTGGTCAAGGTGGGGAAGCATATTGAAGTGTAGTTTGTCATTTCTTCCAGCAGCAGGAGCCAGCTCCCCAGGACCAGGAGAGGGGTGTTGGGAGCTGGGAATGACGGCTACTGTAGTAGGGCAGGGCTGAGATCCAGGGGGAGAGGGCCATGCGTGGTCCCGGGATTCGGGCTGTATTAGCAAGGGCAAGAGCCCGCAGGAGGGCTGGGGGACGAGGTCACCAGGGGGTTGAATGCCAGGCAGGACAGTGACCAGGCAGCAGGCTGCTGCTCAGGGTTGATTCTGGAGGGAAAATCTCTCTGCTGCAAAGATCCAGGGCAGGCTGTGGAGGTGGGCTGCAGAGGGAAGTTAAGAGAACAGAAGTATTTCTGATGTCTCTCAGATTAAAAGCTCGACCTCCCCATGGCTCCCTGTGGATTGTTGGCTTCCTTGCCTCCGATCTTTGGAGAAGCTTATTTCTTTTCTGATCCACTTGCAAATTTTTACCACCATTCCCCAGCTACCACCATTCCCCAGTCCACTAAGTACAAATACCCTTCCTAAGTCAGAACTCAAAATTAACTGAGATTCTCTACTGACTGTTGAGGAAGGCAGAAATCAGAAGAAAATAAGCACTTGTCAATAATTCACGCTACAGGATAAAGTGGAAACTTAGCCACCGCGCATCCTGGACACCCTCCTGTGGGTGTGTTTGGTAGAATCTAAAATATAACCTGATACATGGTGCATTTGTTTAAAGTGAAAATACAGGAGACTGATCCCTGGGCAAGCACCTTCAAGCTGCGCACGATTCCTTCCCAACCCTCTTCCCCAGCGTTTTCACCCCCATTGCACTCGGAAGGACCTCAAGCTCAGAGAAGCCCAGAGCCCTCCCAGGGACACACAGCCAGGAAGCATGGCAGCGCTGGGGAGAGTTCCCAGGCCCGCCTGGCGCCAGCCCCTGGTGCCTCCTGTACACACAATACCAAGGAGCCTGGTGTGGTGCGGGGTCTCCCTGTCCCGTGCACTGGATGCATGCCAGCTTTGCACACCAGCTTTCCCTGAGGAAAGGGGCACTGAGAAGTCAACCCCAGGGCCTCACCGGGTACAGTCACGTCACACACTCACACAGCGTGTTTCTGATCCTGTGCTGGAGCCCCCCCCCCCCCACTGGTGTGGGTCTATCTTCCAGATCCGGTGGCTCGAGCTGGCATCTGGAGCCGTCCCTATCTAGTCCTTCCTTGCTCTCTGTAGCGGGTGGAACAGTGGCCCCGCCCAGGGGTCCTGTCTACCAAAACCCCAGAGTGGGCCCTTATGTAAAAATAGGGTCTTTGCAGATGTCATTAGTTAAGTTCCAGTGAGGTCACCCTGCATGTGGTGGGCCCTAAATCCAAGGCTGGATCCTCATAGGAGGCAGAGGGGACACACAGAGACACACAGAGGGGAGGCTGTCTGAATGGAGGCGGAGTTTGGAGAGATGTAGCCACAGCCAAGGAGAGCCAGCAGCACAGGGGTGGAAAGGCCGGAAGCTCCCTCCGGAGAACCTCGGGGCCAAGAGAATGAACATATCCACTGGTGGCCATTGTGATACACCATCAGCCCCATCCCAGTTCTCTCCCCGAGTTTCACCTCTCACATAACTGGGCAGTTCCAGTGCCCCCAGCCCACTCCGCGATCCCAGTCAGCAAGTCTCCCTGCTCCTCCTGCCAGAGTGACTTGGCTGGCAACCCCACCCGCCCTCCAGCCCATCTCTCAAAGGCAAAGCCCACTGCTGGCTCCTCCTGCTCTGTTGGAAGCGCTCCCCTGTTCCTGCTTCATCTCCCCTCACTTGTCACCTGGGGTTAGTCTCTCCCCTGGGGGTCTCAGGGAAAAGGCTGTGTGGAAATCACCTCCACACCCCACCCCGAGCAAGTCCAGGTCTCCCACTAAGTGCCCACTACATCCCAAGTGTCTTGCTCAGGGTCTGTCCCTCCCTGCACAGTGCAGCCCTGAGGGAGGGGATGCCTCTGTTCCCACAGCCCCTGGCCGTGCCCAGTGCCTGACTCGAGGTAGGTGCTCCATGGATCTGGGGAGGGAAGGAAGAATGAAAGGATGCTCCAAGAGCAGGTGAGGTCCATGCCTCTAGGTGTCCCCTGGCACCACTGAACACAGTAGGCCTCATGAGTCCCTTTCATGGGGTCAAGAGAAACTGCACTGCCACTGGTGGTCACCAGCCACAGGGTGGAGGGGTCAATGGGAGATGCTGGGAGGAATTTCAGTTTTCACACCCTCGACCTGCACTACCTGCCGGAGCTAGTCGTGCATACAGATCAGATTTCCGTCTGATTAGACTTCCTGGAAGCTCCCACTGGGAGGCACGTCTGTTGCTTCCTGGCCAAGTTGACGTCTGAGGAGCCAAGACCACAGGCACGCAGGGGACAACATGTCACCATCTCTCAGGCAGCCGATGGAAGCCTGCGGTGGTCAGTTTTCAAGCACATTTCAGGAGATTTGGCCACAAACCTTTGCTGGTGCGCCTTGCAGTTATATCAGGGCCAAAGAACCAAGTCTGCAAATAGGGTCCTGGCCACCATCCAGGGAGCTTTATTAGAGAAATGGCCACTTGGCCTTTTTGTCACCATAAGTCATGGCCTTGGGATTGCACCCCTGACAGCAAGAGAGCAGCGGCCAGCAGAGCACACCTCTGACTCGGGCATCCTAATTCAGATCAAAGTCCTGGTACGCGGGCATCCCTTCAGCTGGTCATGCCCAGACCCAAGCCCAGTGTCCTTCACTCCAGAGTCCTAGGAGGGTCTCAGCCTTGGACCATCTACTGTCCACTTGAACATTCTGAAACTGGTATTAAGAAAATACGACTTCTGGTTGACGAGATACCATCTCACAGACGTTCAACCCGCCACATCCTCCCCCTGCGCCTCAGAGCTGGAAGAAGCACAATCAGAAGCAAGAGGGAGCAGGGTGTTTTCAGGGGTGAGAACCATGACCTCTGGTTTCTCCTCCTGTAGTTTCCCCAGGCAAAGGCAATGACCATCATAGAGTTTCCTGTTGTTGTTGTTGTTTAATGGGCAAAATTGGGAATGGTCCATAAACCAAATCACTTTAGGTTCTCCAAGATGATGATGTCCCTCCTGTTGACCCTGAGTGATCCTATATGACTGCCATCTGCAGGAAGTCCAGAGCATGGAGGTGGAGCAATAGAGAACGTTATTTGAGGAGTTTGTCAGCTGACTGTCCTCACCTCTTTAATATGGTGAGACAAGGGATGTTCACCCTGGACAGGAGAGCAATGCCAGGGACAGATGAGCATGTGAAGAAGTCCCAGACACAGAGTGAATCCTCACCACTGGAGGGGGCAAGAAAACTGGAAGACCCCTGAGCCATGTGGGGCTTCCCCCAGTGACAGGCAGCTCCCTCTGAAAATGGGGAGGGACAAAAAAGGAGCAAACTCAATGGAAGCCCTTCTAGGACTCCAGGCTCCTGGTTCTTGACTGTTAAAGGCAGGGAGGAGCACTGGGAGGAATCCCTGCAGAGCTCACACCTTGGAAGAGAACAAGACAGCTGTCCTCCAAAGCCTGAGGACTCGGGAGTTAGCAGAGGGCGACCTGGGCTGCAACAGGGTCAGAGGTCACCAGGTTCAGAAAAAGGATGTCTCAGATGTAAAGCTCAAGGAGCCCCCTGAGAGTCCAGGGCCTGCCCAGGGAAAACGCTGACCCTTCCCATGGGGCACTTGGAGTTGGTAGTGAAATGAATGAAACCAAAGCTACTGAAAATCAGAGTCAGCTCCAGGATGGATTCAGCATTTCAATACTGATGACTTGAAAGAAGGGGAGGGCACTGTTATGTGATAGAAAAAATCTCTGGCATGCAGCACAAAATAGGATGCAATACAACATAGAAGCAAGAGAATTTTATTTGTGATCACAAAAGGTAACCAGCAATCGAAAAAGAAGACCCTCAAACAAGCCAGCTATTGAAATTATCAGACAGGTATTTAAAAATAACTATAACCACTTAAAAGAATATTGTATAAAAAGATAGATAATGTCTGATGAGATAGAAAAAATGAAACACACAGAGACTATGAAATACCCAAATGGAAATATTACAATGAAAAATACAATATTACAAGTGGAACCTCATCAGATAATCTCAATGGCAGAGGAAGGAACATGATCAGTGAACACGAAGACAGGTGGAGAAGGCTGAGAGCAACAAGTTAAGCGGCAGCCAGGGAGTTTATCAGAAAGGGTCTGAGACAGAGACAGCTAGCAAGAGCCAACCTCTGTGCCAAACCTCAGGACCGGCCTTGAAAATGTCCTTGCAAACATGTTCAAATGTAATTTGATCAGAACACAGAGGAAGGAATGACTCCTGAGCACTGTCAAAAAAAAAAAAAATAGAGGAATCACATAGTAATTAACGCAGGCTACCAGCAACAGAGGCAGGCGGCTTGCCAAGGAAATTGGGGAAGGAGGGAGAAGAGGGACGTCAAAGACAGATCCACTGACCACAGTCATCTTGAGTGACTATGCACACCCCCAAGGCTACCTTGTTGGAGAAGCACGGTGGGGGTGGGGGATAAACTGTAAAACAGCCTTTGCATATCAGGAAACACAAACAAGCAAACAATCACAAGCTCAAGGGAAGGAAAACTGGATCCAGACTTGCTAAAATACATTATCTAAAAGGTCCAGTTGAGGGGGGTGGCAGTTACAAGATGCGTAAAACCACAGGAAAGGGTCACAAATACACAAGAAGGGGAAAGCAGACAACAGAAACTGGCTGTGAAAGGGCTCCGTTGTCAGCCTCAGCACACGCCTTCAAAGCAGCTATCACAAATGAGATCCAAATATTCCAATAGGTCCATTCTTAGAGAGAAAGGGGAAGGTATGATGACAGTATATGATCAGCTAGGATCAAAAAAAGAAAACTCAGACCAATATCTCTAATGAACATAAATGCAAAAATTCTCAGTAGAATTTTGGCAAATCAATTACAAAAACATCAAAAAGATCATGTACCACAATCAAGTAGAATTCAATCCAGGGATGCAAGTTTGGTTCAACATACGGAAATCAATAAAAGTAATTCATCACATCAATAGACTTACAGATAAGAATCATATGATCTTTTCAATAGATGCAGAACAAGCATTTGAAGAAATACAGCACCGCTTTATGTTTAGTTATATTCCTAACTAGAAAAATTAGGAATAGCAGGAACGTATCTCAACATCATAAGGGCTATCTATGCTAAGCCCCAGGCCAACATCATTCTAAATGGAGAAAAATTGAAGGCATTCCCTCCAAAAACTGGAATAAGACAGAGATGCCATCTTTCATGACTTCTGTTTAACATAATTCTTGAAACACTGGCCAGAGCAATTAGACAGATGAACGAAATTAAACGGATACACATAGGAAAAGGACTCAAATTGTCACTATTTGCTGATGATATGATTCTATACTAGAAGACCCTAAAAGTTCCTCCAGAAAACTTCCAGAACTAGTAAATGAATTCAGCAAAGTATCAGGATATAAAATCAACACCCGGGCTGGGGATGTGGCTCAAGCGGTAGCGCGCTAGCCTGGCATGTGTGCGGCCTGGGTTCGATCCTCAGCACCACATACAAACAAAGATGTTGTGTCCGCCGAAAACTAAAAAATAAATATAAAAAAATAAATAAATAAATAAAATCAACACCCATAAATCAAATGCATTTCTGTATATCAGTGACAAATCCTCAGAAAGGGAAATGAGGGAAAGTACCCCATTTATAATTGCCTCAAAAAAAAAAAAAACTTGGGAAGCAACTTAACATTTGCAGGTAAATGGATGGAGTTAGAGAAGATAATGCTAAATGAAGTTAGCCAATCCCAAAAAACCAAATGCCTAATATTTTCTCTGATATAAGGAGGCTGATTCATAATCAGGTAGGGAGGGAGAGTGTGGGAGGAATAGATGAATTCTAGATAGGGCAGCGGATTGGGAGGAGAAGGGAGGGGGCATGGGGTTAGAAATGATGGTGGAATGTGATGAACATTATTATCCAAAGTACATGTATGAAGACAAGAATTGGTGTGAATATACTTTATACACAACCAGAGATATGAAAAATTGTGCTCTATATGTGCAATAAGCACTGTAATGCATTCCACTGTCATATATAAATAAAAAATAATAATTAAAAAAGATCAACTAGGGAATTAAAAAAAAGGGAGATGAGACTATTTAAAAGGAACAGAAAATCTGGGGAGGAAAACTATAATAATTAAAGTAGAAAATTCACTAAAAGAATTGATTAGGAACTTTGAACAGGCAGAAGAATCAGCAACTTGAAAATCATTAGAAATTATTCAATCAGAAGAACAGAGAGAAATAGGAAGAAAAATAGAGTTAGAGGATCATCAGGCACTGTTAAAGGGATGAAGGAATGTAAAGCATAAAAGACGAGAATGAGAGTAGAAAAGGAGCAGGAAGGTACTCCAATAGTGGAAACTTCTCAACCCCCAGAGTTGATTTTTTTTACAATTCTAGTTCATACAACCAAGAAGTTCAACAAATTCCAAATAAAATAAGTGTGAAGACATCACACACAGACACACTAAGCTCAAAGTGTTGAAAGACAACATCAAAGAGAAAATCTTGAGTGTAGCAAGAGGACAATGACTAGTTGTATAAAAGGAAAGACCAGTAAGATTAACAGAAGACTTCTCATAAAAACAATGGAAGTCCAGAGGCAGTGGGATGACACATCCAAAGTGGAAAGACTGTCCACTAAGAATCTTAACATCCAGCAAAATGACCTTCCAACAGTGAGTATACAAAAGACACCCCAGATAAACAAAACAGGAGTCATTACTAAAAGTCTTGTCTTGTGAGAAGAGCTGGGGAATTTTTTAAGTTGTAAAGTAAGAATCACTGGACAGCAATTCAGCTACAAACACACAAAACCAAGAAGCCCCAGGAAAGAGAATCACATAACTGTAAAACACAGCATTAGCCCATATTTCTTTCTTCTACTTTCTTCTGTTAATTGAATTTTTTAAAAGTCTATAAATGACGCATGCACACACACACACACACACACACACTATTGTATCTATCACATATACAAAAGTAAAATGTTTCACAAAAACAGCACAAAGAAACCGTGTGGAGCAAAGCTATACTGATGTAAGGAAATGACACCTGAGGTTGAGAATCTATAAGAACAAATGAAGAGAACAGGAAAAATATAACATGGTTAATGTATCAAACTACAGTATATACTTGTTCTCCTTTATTCTCTCGGCTTCCTTGAAAGACATAAATTCATATAAAGTAATAACTACAACAGAATACTGTAACAGTTATAGATGTATCATGTATAATAATGATAGCATCAAAAGGGAGATGGAACCATGCTCCACTGAGGTGCTAGATCTTACTGGAATGTATTAGTGGAACTGAAGAATTCTGGTAAGGCAAGGGGTATATGGTCACCTCTAGAGCAACCACAAAGACAATGACTAAAAAATATCCTTAAAGGAAAAAATTTACACTAAAAAACACACACTTAATGCAAAAGAAAGCAGACCAAGAAGAGTAGAGGAAGAAGAAACTGGGTTGTAGAAAAGGAGAGGTAAATGCCAATACAATTATAACCATGATATTAAATATGAATGAATCAGACAACCCAACAGAAGGCAGAGACGTCAGAATGAGCAGAGCAGATCCACCTATATGCTGTCTACAAGAAAAGCACTTCAGATTTAAAGATAACAGTGCAAAAGTAAAAGGGCAGAAAAAGTATATCTATGCAAACAGCAACCGTACAAAAGTTAGAGTGGTATTTTAATATCAGATAAAATTACTTTGCAACAGATGGTACAATGTTACTAGAGATAAAGAAAAACATTTTATAATGATAAAATGGTCAACCTATCAGAAAGCATAGCAATGATAAATGTATGCACATAGCAACAGAACCCCAAAGTACATGAAGCCAAAATTGACAGAGCGGCATGGGAAATAGGTAACTCAACCAGAATAGTCAGAGACATCAGTAGCCCACGTGGTCATGAATAGAACCAGAGTGCAGAATATCAAGAAGAAAGCAGCAAAATTAAGCAACACCCATAAGCAAACTGCATCATACACTAAAGGACAGATATTCAGACAACATGCCACCCAGCAGCAGCAGCAGGGCACCCATTCCTCTCAAATGCACATGGGACATTCTCCGGGAAAGAGCCTAGGCTGATCCATGACCCTACTTTGAAAGACTAAGATCACAAGAAGTACAACTTCTGACCAAAGTGGGTGAAATTAGAATTCAATAGCAGAAAGAAATTTAGGAAATTCATTAACAACATGCTCCACAGTAGCCAATGAGTCAAAGATCAGAGACTAAGGGAAACTTAAGAATATTTTAAGATTGATGAAACAACAACAAAAAAAAACTTAAGAGATATAGCTAAAGAAATGTAAAAGGAAGTTTATAGCTGTAAATGACAATAGGGAAAAAGAAGAGAATTATCAAAATAATAACTCAATACCACCCCTGAGACAGTAAAAAAAAAGAAAATTAAGCTAGACTTACTGCAATCAGCAGAAAGGAATTAAAAATTAGACCACGAAATAATGGAAAAAAGAATACAAAACCATAGTGAGATTTTTTTTAAAATCCAAGATTTATTTCTTTGAAGGATTCAAATTTACAAACCTTTAGCTAAACTGATAAAAAAAATAGAAATAAAGAGAGAGAAGACTTAAATTGCAAAAACCAGAAGGTAAGAGAGGCTGAGACCATACATATAACAGCAGAAAGAATTATAATAATTATGATTATTAAAATATAATTATATGTGAGCAACTCCATGTCAGTAGATTTCTAATCTAGAAATGGACAAGAATACACGAGAATCCTCAGAGAAACTTTGTTTACATTAGCCACAAGCTGGAAACAACACAAATATCTGCCCACAAGAGAATAGACAAACGGTGAAATATTCAAACAAGGGAATCCTACTTGACAATAAAAATTACACACGCAGACTCACATGAGCATGGGTAGATTTCCACTGCGCACAGTGGTGTGTGCCTTTAATCCCAGCTACTCAGGAGGCTGAGGCAGGAGGAATCCAAGTCTGAGTCCAGTCTGGGCAACTTACAAGACCCTGTCTCAAAATAAAATTTTACAAAGGGCTGGGGATACAGCTCAGTGGCAGAGACCCCCTGGCTTCAGCCCCCATAGTACATCCAAAAGATGGCTAAATTTTTTAAATGTCCTGTTCATTGAAGGGCCCAGACCCACAAACACATGCTGTTTGTGTGACAATCTCTGGTGACAGAGCTGAGGCCGAGCTGGCATGAGGAAGCCAGGACCATGTCTGACAAGAGGCTCCAAATCTTCCTTAAGAAGATGGGTGGCCTGTTCATATGTTCCTCTAGCCCCCGTATTTCCTGCAAAATGGTAGTGAAACATCAAAGTTAATCCCTTTCAGATTTAATTTTTTAAGGCAAAAACCCAGGGGATGGTGTGTATTTCCAAGTGCATTTTAGGAGGCGTGTGATGTCTGGTTGTCCTACTTTTAGAGAGGGCAAAGGAGATCAGTCGATTCAGGCTACATTGGCCCCATTGATCCATTACAAAATTCCTCATTTATCAATTAAAAGTTTTCTGTAATCAGTTTTTTTTTGTAATCAGTAATTTTCAGTAATCAACCATATATATATATAAATATACACACATATATGAATACATGTGCATATACCCATAAGTCTCTCCCTCAAAAAGATGATAGATAGATAGATAGATAGAAAGATAGATAGATAGAAAGATAGATAGAAAGAAAGATAGATAGATAGACAGACAGACAGACAGACAGATAGATAGATCGACAGGCAAGCATATAGGTAGGTAAGTATGTAGGCAGGTAGATAAGTAGGTAGGTAGGCAGGGATGGAGGGAGGCAGGTAGGCACGTACATGTTCTATTTCTCTGGGAAACACTGCCTAGCATATGGCATCTCCTGGGGACTGCCCCATGGTCTAGAGAGAACTCTCTCTCTACAATATCTGACGCATCACTGTCTCACATGCCCTTCTTCACCATGAATCCACTGTTCATGAATAGACTGTTTAAACATTTTGCTATAATGAAAAATGGCAAAGTGAACAGTCTTTACATTTGTGTTTTGTTTTGCAAGCTATTTTGAGATGGAATCCTAGAAGTAGGAGTCCTAGTTCAAGGGCTAACTGCATATGTAATTTTGCTAAAGACAAACTTCCTTCCATGAGGTTTATACAGTTATTTCGTAATGACAATGTGATAGAATCTTTTAATTTCAGGAATCCCTATTTTATGTTTCATATTAATTAACAGACAATGATAGGACATGCTGACAACCACCCATGAAGCTTCAACATTGTGAGATTCATTGTCATTTCTGTTATGAACATTTCCACCACTTCAGAGAATGAGGTGCACAGGGGTTGATTTCTTCTGAACTTCAACACACACACACACACACACACACACACACACGCATGCAAAATAAAAACTCATGAATCCAATGACCAGAATGACCAAAGATCAACGTCTTGACGTGGTTGCTTCAGATGGGTTTCGTTTTTATTAGAAGAAACAAAACAATAGAATAAGCAAGCTCCTGCCTCTATGACACGCTGTTCCTTTTTGTTTCTTCTTGCTGTCCCACAATGCTATGGTGAACATCCCTGGAAGACTCTGCTACGCGTGTGTGATTTTTCTCTAGGGCAGAGGCCTGAGCTCGTGGCACTGCCAAGTCATAGCCACTCAAGGGACATGCCATGCTGCCCCCCAGGTGGTCATGCCCACTTACACCAGCGCCCGCAGCATGTGCTCCATCCCGCCCCATGGTGACACCATCCATTATCACGTGTGGATGTCTTCCCGTGTGATGAGTGGACATGGCGTCTCATTATTTTGATCTTATTGAATGGGACAAGGATTTAAAGCTTGTTTCCTAGTTTAATGAGAAGGTCTACTTTCACTTGCCTTTTTAAAATTTATTCCTCCCACCACAGGAACAGTTAGCATAACCCAAAAGACAAAGGCTGTTTTTTACATTTTTTCTCCTTCCTAAGAACCCAGAACATTGACACCTGCCTTCTCACATAGCCACAGGTATGTGCTGGAGGAGAGTGCAGGTGTGGTCTGCAGCCCTACTGGAAAGTTCTTGGCTTTTTTTAGAAGATAGTTCTTCTGTGGTCTAAATGTGTCTTTGTTGTTCATGTTTCATGGCCTTAATACAGATTGCTAAGAATGCTCTTTTGAAAATATGACCATAAACCATTTATACACTGTTATGGTGACCATTGTTCTGTACACAGAGTCTAGCATTTCATTTGTAATTGGAGTCTTTACTCATTTTCAAAAAAACAAATCCTTCCCAGTTTCCTTTATATCTACTTCCATACCCATAAAAATAAAATTTGTACACATCTATAAATTATTCATCAATATTTTTATTGATGTGTCACATTTACCTTCTAACCTTCAGGAAAAAAAAATAAAACAGGAAAACATATGAGCACATTATGCAATTTGTGTTTCTTAATTTAACATGAGAAGGTCAACACCAATTGGGTGCCTGGGAACTATAATCTCATATGGAATTTGTTGTCCCGATTTATCAATGATACTATTAGACTACAGAGAACACATCAATGCATATTATTGAATCATGAGCTGGAAAAATCCTCCAAAATAATCCATTGGTCCCAGCATCTTTGTTTTGAGTTGGAATCAGCTCCTCTAACTGTGATCCTAAGGAGATGTTGCTTTAATAGGCTAAGGGCAGAGTTCTTCAAAGACAGGTAAAAATAAACACAGACTCAATGAAATATCCATTATATTACCACAAAATTCACAATGTATAATTTAAGCCCCTATTTAAAACAGGAAGTATATATTTCATACATATATTATTTATAGAAAGAAAACAGAGTGCTTCCCCAGGTAAGTGACCCTCTATTGAACACACTCCCTTAGGAAACGTGGTGGAGACCCCCATAATGCCTGCTGCAAAGCCTCTTAGGAAGCATGTGTCCTGCGTCCTGCGTCCTGGCTGGACTCTCTTTCACCAGCCGGCCTGAACAGAGTCACTTTGCCCCAGCCGTTACCATGGTGACCACTGTTACAACAATTTCATAGATGGGTTATTTGCCATTTACTTTTCAATATGCTTACCATAAAAATCTCACTCTAGTCTTTTTAAAATATAGATGTGATGTGAAGTCAGAGAGGGAAATTCAGAAATTAAGTAAACAATTACACGGCACATAAACTCTGGGGGATCACTTTCTTTTTGATCGTGCGCATAAGCAGCAACGCTGAGCTGGATGGAGCCAAGGTCACTGGAGTCTCCCGTCCACACCCAGGTCTACTCAGTGCACACAGGGGCTTCCCAGCACAGGGCATGAGGTCCTAGCAAGGAGGGGGACAGCTACCGAGCCCTCCCCCCAACATACACGCCAAGCAGGTGTCAGCCACGCACTGAGGCAGCTTCGCCGAGGGTGGGCTTGTCTCCGGCTCCCTCACCCTGACGTTGAACCACACCAACCCCACCCACCATTTCACTAGTTCAACGTGTCATCTCTAATTAGTGCCAAAAGGAAGGAAGGACAGGCCCCATGCCCAGCCAAGGTTGGCACGCCTGTGACTAGGAGGTATGGCAGATGGTCTCTGGGCCCCACAAAGTCAAGTCCTCCAACTCCTTCCCCGCGTCTCCACCATGGGCTCTGGGTTGACCGGGTTCAGCCCTCTCTTGCTGGTAAGGAAAGCCCTAGTGATTTTAAAGACTTTGAAGACTCAGACAGATTCTGTGGCCTGCTCAACTGTATCCAGCCCTTTTGTGGTCACAGCACAGGACTTCCCTTGGGGAACCTGCCTCTTGCCCATGCAGGTCATTGATGGAAAAGGGCTGCCCACCTTTAGGCCAGTAAGACTCATCTCCTGGAGTTTGGAGTTTCTCTTAACTAGAGGGAAGAGAAACATCCCCTTTCCCTGAGTTGTCTGGCTGGAGCCTGGAGCCCTGAGGCAGCAGGAGAACAGGCAACGCAGAGCCAGGCCAGGAGATGGAGAGGGACACGCGCTCGCTAGATCCTCTGTGTCCAGTGGGCCTGTGTCACATGCTCCTGGAAGGGTCAGATACACAAAGGCCCTGGAAGAAGAAGCCAGGCTAACGTCCCTCCAGCCAAAGCTACGTGCTCCAGAGAGAATGCTGGTGAGGTGGCGCACTTGTGCCAGGCAGGCCCCTGGGCGGCATCACCTGCACATGGACAGCTGGGTGCGCCCCAGGGTACAGTCTTCATGCAGCAGAACCTCGGGTAAAGGGTCAGAGCTGAAAGGAAGTGGAGAGAAGAAACCACCCAAGTCCCCCAACACGCAGGTGAGGACCTGGAGGGTCACAGGCCCAGCAGTGATGGGACTGCGGCCCTTGTCCTTGTCCCACTCAGGAACCAAGCTAGGAAGTTGGATGTCATGGGAGACGGCTCTACAGATGGTACACAGTCCCTTCTCTCAGGAAACACGGAGCTTGGTGTCAAAGGACGTAGGACATCCCTGGGGCAGGGGAGGGGACAGTGCAAGAATGGAGAGGCCACCCCACAGGGCCGTCACCTCGACCCTCTTGCAGCTCTCGGTCCCCAGGCCCAACCTCAGTGCTGCTGGCCAGGGGCTCCCGAGGACTGCAGTTGGCAGCCTCCTGCCAGTCCCTGGCGTCCACTGTAAGGACTACAGGAGGATCTCACACAGCCAGGCCCTGTGTTTAAAACCCCCGACTTCCTCCAGCCCTCAGCTTAAAGACAGACTCCCCAGGAGCCTGCCAGGCCCGAGACCCCCCACCAGGCCCTCTGTTTGCCCCTTCTGAGGGTTGCTCCCGCCTCTTCCAAACTCACACACTCTTCTGCTGCAGAGCACATCGGCACCCATGAGCACGCATGCACGCTCCTCCAGAACATTCCTCCCGTACTCTCCTCGCCCCATGAGCAGCTAACATCTGCTCATCCATCAGCCTCCCGCTCCGAGGGCCTCTGGGGGATTCTTCTCCACCGCCAAGCCTGGGCCAGGGAGAGTGCTATTGGCATCAGGGATGCACTTCCCCTGAAGGACCGCCCCACGGCCCTGGCTGCTAGGGCTCAGCGTCCACAGGCGGAATGAGGGGCCAGCAGGGCTGGTGGTCAGCCACACCTGACACTGCAGGAGCTCACGGACCGAGCAGACCTGTGGCAAAGAGGTCTCCTTGGAGGGGGAAAACGGACTCAAAATAAGGCAATAGTTGCCATTCAGAGGGAAAGAGATTGTACTTGTGGCAAAGGAGCCGCATCCCGAGGCTACTCCAGCATCACAGGTCAGGGAATGCAGCTTTCCTGTGGCCTTCACATTTTTTTAATATTTTTTAGTTGTAGTTGGACATAATATCTTCATTTTATTAATTTATTTTATGTGGTGCTGAGGATCGAACCTAGGGGCCTCGTATGTGCTAGGCAAGCACTCTACTGCTGAGCCACGGCCCCAGCCCCATGGCCTTCATTTTTTTTTTAGATGTGTCATAAGGGACAGACTAATCTGGCTTTGCAACCATGCCTTCTTCAAGATCTAAACCAGGACCCAGGACACAAGGGGCAGAGAGGACATCTGCTCAGGCCCCAGGGCTCCCTAACAACCAGTGGCCGTGGGAGGACATGAGCTGCCAGCCTCAAGATGGATGTGAGTCACGCCGCCACTCTGCAGGACATCCTGGGTTTCGGCCGAGCACCAGATGACATGATGGGTCTCTGCAGACTCTCAGGGTGTGGTGTTAGAGCCAGGAACCATCGGGGATGGGAAAGAGCTCCAGCCGGTCCACTCCACACACTCCACAGGCACCTGGTCCCCGGACCATGGGCCTCCTGGGTGGCCCCAAGGGACAATGGGATCACAATGGACAGGGGCCCTGGGCTGTACACCTCCTTCAAAACATGGGAGTAAAGGAAAGAAGAAATGCTTTCATTCATCTATTTGAGGAATCCTTACAAGCTTCCACCTGTGCAAGGCACTGTCAGGGCCCTGGGAGAGGCTTCCCCTGGGACACTACCAGTGAAGCAGGACACTGCCAAGTCCCTCAAGCCACAGTGACAGGCTCACAGGAACATGCAAGTGGTGTGGGCTGCCATGTGTGCACACACTGACCTACAAGGATCTCATACAAGTTCACGGTAACTGTGCACAGGCAGCGCACGTCCAGGTGGTGATGGGCGGATCAGAAGAGAAGCAGGCTGCAGGCAGGCAGTGCTGGGGAGGGGCAGGGCTCCGGCCTCGGTGAGCCGGGAGGGTCCCCTGGAGCTGCTGGCAGGAGGGGTAGGGGCGGAGGCCCCCTCCTGGCCCCTCCCTGAGTCACAGAGAGCTCTCGTTCATTCTCACCACACTGCCCCTGTCCTCTAGGCACGGGCACCAGTGGTAAAAACCACCCCTGGGCATCCCTGCCAGGAAAGCAGCAGAGACCTGGGTAGCGACAGAGCCAGGGAGAGGGCGCAGGGCGGCACAAGGGAGGAGCAGCTGGTGCAAGGAGCGCCACGGAGAAGGGGCAGGAGGACCAGGAGGATGGGCACAGGCACTGGTGGTGCACAGGCTCTGCAGCTGGATGGCCTCAGCCCTGCAGAGCCAACTGTGTGCCTGCGTCCACGTCCATGTACTTGCTTCACGCCACTAAATGCCAGGCACTGGACCAGACCCCGGAGCCCAGCAGGGAGCCACACAGACTCAGTCCCTTCCCCATCTGGAGATCAGGCTTCAGGGTGGGTAGAAATTCTATTTATGGGGAAGGCAGGGACTGGGAAAAGAGGAGAGAGGGTTGAAAGTGAGCAACTGATGTCACGGTCACGGCTCATTTCCTTTCTATCACAACAGACAGTTAATAAAACTGTCTTGCACCTTAGGATGCAACACACCACACACACACACACACACACACACACACGTGCTCTTCTTCTCCAGATACCCAGCCACACTTGTCGCTCTCACTACCATCTTGCTAGTGATGGTGATGAGTTGCCTGGTGCCACCTCCCCATGGCAGCCCACCTAGGGAAGAGGTATGTCCTTGGCTCACCACACTCACGACCCAGCTCTGCCCGCACAGAGCAGGCCTCTGAGGGACTCTGACTTCATAAAGGAGTCTCCTCCACTCCATTGCTCTATGAGCTCCCATAGCTTCCAGGACCTTTAGCAGCTGTTCAATAAATACTTGCAGGATGGGGCTGAGGGGGTAGCTCGGGGGGTCATGCACTTGCCCAGCCTGTATGAGGCCCTGGGTTCAATCTCCAGGTCCATAAAATAATAACAAAATAAAATTACAGGAAGGCCGATGCTGCTAGAGCTTGGTGGCCGACCCCCTCCTCCCTGGGGACAGCCTCAGGTTCTCACAAACTCACAAAACAGACTCAGTGGACCTGACACCTGCCTGGGCGCCGCCTTCACAGAGTCCAGACTGTGACCGTGGAAGGGGTGAGAGGAGGCTTCTGGGCCCATCCCCTTTCACTGGGAATCGAGTATTTTTAGAGGAACGAAGCGGGTTGCGTCAGCCGCATCTGTGGCCGCCCTGAACGCCCCAGGATGAGCCCTCTGCACTCGCTCTCAGCTTCTCCTGCCTCCATCAGGCGCACGCCAGACTTCCCCGCACTGCCAAGAAGGATTAATGCTCCCACTGTGATTTTATTTAGATGCATTTTAACATGCAGTGTGTGCCTTCTAATTTTAGAGTCTAATTATCCTGTGAAGATGGAAGCAAATGTCTGTTCTCCTCTTGGAGCAAGGGCACGGTTTCATGCAAAATTACTCAAAAAACAGGCAAAACTTAGCAAAAGGCCAAACTGGGGTGATCACATTATATCAAGATGCTAAAATAATAATAAAAACAGAGCGTGCTGCCGTCTCCCGATGCTACCCGCGGAGGCAAACGTAAAGCAACACAGAAATCAGGTATAAAGGGAAAGGCCACATGTAGGAAGAGAAGCGGCATTCATCTGCTGTGTACTCTGCATGCGCCGCCCGCCGGGCCACGCTCCTACTAGCTCGCCTTCCTCTGATGCCCAGCCTCCAGGGAAGGACCAACCCCCCTCCGCCTACTGGGCTCAAGCTCCTTTCTTAAGGGAACAGTCCAGTGTGGACAGAACAGCAGCTGCTCCCAGAGACACACAGCACTGACGTGCCCAGAGGTTCATTCTTGGTCCCTTCCGACCTGGTAAAGCTGCTTCTAAGGATTTAGCCTAAAGCAGTGATCAGAAGGCACACAAATGGGCCTGTAACATGAAGTCACACAGCTATTCATTACGGAAACCCAAACACACAAAAGCCTCAGGCCAGATGAAATTTCCTATGACAGAGTGAGGGCCAAATAAATTTTGGCAGATTCATGTTCTGGAGAAATTGGCCTTAAGTATCCTAAGAAGTGTGCAGAATTCTTGATATATATGTTTAATCAATAAATGATCCCAATACAGTAAAAAAGTTTTACATAGAAAAGTCTGGCGGGAGACATAAAAGAGTAGCCAGAATTCTCTGAGTGGGGGAAGGGGTTTGTAAATGGTTTTTATTTCCTCCTCGGTATTTTTCTGTTTTTTCTGAGTTTTCAATAACAATTGTTATTTTCTTTCTACTCAAAATAAACTATCTGAAAGAAATGAAAATGAAGAGATATCAGACTGACAAGCAAGTAACTCTCTATCTGGACACCCAACACTCTGAAAGTCCAAGTGAGGGAGGAGGATCTAGGCCGGTGCTCACCTGTCCCCTCTGCTCCTCCGCCCTGACCACTTCTGTCCAAGCTCTGGTGCTCTACAGAGAGGCCACCTGCCCCCTCCAGACATTAGCAGTCCCACTGCTGCCAATCATGGGATAGCAAAGTCTCCAGAGACCAGGGGTTTTGCAACAGGGAAGACGTCCACTCCCTCCCGGGAGCTAGGATAGCCTCTGGTCATGGCTCAGGATTCTGTAACAAGGAATAGATCTCCATGAGAAGAACAGGGGCTCCAGGAGGCTTAATTGATTTTCGATGGACTAACAGAAGGCAGATAATAAAGTGGGACCGGAACATCAATGCTACCTAATGTGTTTGTATATAAAGACATACTGGAAGCCACCAGGTCACAAGTAATCTCCACCTCGAGGCTGTGAGATGCCCTCAACAAGGTAATTTTACACTATATATATATATATATATATATATATATATATATATATATATTACACACATAGGTGTGCACGGGATGGGTAATTTTATGTGTCAACTAGAGTAGGCTCAGGGCACCCAGACGTTTGGCCAAAGACCATTTTGGTTGTCTATGACGTATTTCTGAGTGACATAAACATTTGAATCTATAGATGAGTAGAGCAGAGGGCCCTCCCTGGTGCAGGTGGCCCTTCCCAACCCATTGGGGACTAAGGAGAACAAGAAGGTAGAATAAGAAAATTGCCTCTGCTTGACCGTCCTCTCTCCCATTGGATTGATACATACAGCTCATACCTGCATTGACTGTTTCCTGCTGTCACGTCACTTGTCATTTCTGTCCTCATCTCTGCCTTCGATGATGCTGGCTCCAAAAGCACATCAGACTTCTTAGAAATGTGAATAGAAAGCGGGCGTTTTCAAAGAGTCATGGGGGTTTACACAAAAATCTAGACTTTCTTTTGAAAGTTAGACAGCTGAGAACCTTGAGCTCCCATTCCCATTTGAGAATAGGACCCTTGGCCCGCAGGGTCACCCTCTCCAGGCAGGGCAGGGGCACCTGAGGCTGCTGCCATGCCCACCCCTCGCGGCACCCCAGCTGGAGGTGGGATGAGTGCTGGTTGATACCCGCACAGTCCAGGGCACCTGCCTCTCCACCCTGGCTCTGAACTCCAGCCCGCAAACCCGCAGGCTCTGCAAGCCGTCCTTCCTCACCATCGCGCCTCCAGCCCTTCCACGCACACAGCCTGGACCAGATGGCAAGTTCCGTAGTGGCAGGATAGTGGTGGCATCAGTACCTGGCACATACTGAGCCCGGGAATGTGCTAAGCCTTTCCCATGCTTCCTGCTCTGCATCTGACCGACCTTCAAGCCCAAGAAACTTCCCAAGACCCTCAAGGGTACAGGGCTAAGCCAGGGGGTTCTGGATGGGAATCTGCCTGCACTAATACCCCCACACACTCTGCAGTCCTACTGCATGCCCCACGGCTCCGCCCCAGGACAGGGCCGAGGATCACTGTGCATAGGGATCTCTCACAAAGCCAGGGCTGGAACCGGAAGGCAGCATCGCAGCTGGGTTCACAAGTCTTTCTTTTTTTTTTACTTTGCACTTTCGTGGAGAGTATGGAGAGGGAAGAAAACAGATTTATAGAAATTAAATTCTAGCACAGTACATCTCTTCCAAGAGTCTAAGAAAAAGGAAACAAAGAGAGTGTGACGGAAACTGAGATAATGGGAATTAACACCTGCTAGACACCAGCTGAGTGTTGCTGGCTACTTTCCACACAAACACATCCCCTTCCTCCTCAACAGTATCTCAAGACTGGCATTATGACGGAGAGCTGTGACACAGAGAGGGGAAGTAATTTGCCCAAAGCCACACAGCCATCCCATGGTGGAGCTGATACACCCACTAATGACTGTACCCCTTCTACCTGCTCCCGAGACCCCACAAGTCATCCTGTGAATATTCTCATTCCATCTGCCAGCCCCCAAGAGCCCTAGAATAGGAAGGTGGGGAGAACCGAAGGTTGAGGTTGAGAATCAAGGTGGCCAGGGTCCATGGTGTGCTGGTTCTCCTGGAAACTCACAAGGCCAGGAGAATCTTCTCCTGACTGTCACCACAGCACTGCTGGGAGGACACCTGGGGCAGAATGGACAGTCAGATAGGCAAAGCTCTGCCTCCACGGGCTCCCTTCCCCAGAGGCACATGCCAACTACGTTGGGGACCTGCGGGTAGCACTTCACTCCAAACTGTTTTCTGTGTAAGTATCTGTCCGTCCAACCACCTCTATTCGCTGCCTGTCCCTCCACACCCCATCCCACCAGCTGCTTATACTTCTACCCAGGCATCGTCCGTCCATCACCCACCCGTCACTGAGGCAGCCATCATGTCTCAATCACCCACCCCCATCCCCCGCCATCCACCTCTCCACTCCTACACCTGCCTATCCATTCATCATCCATGCACCCATCCAACCACCATCGTCCTCCATCCACCTATTCACCCATAAATCTACTTATCCATCGTCCATCCATCTATTCGCCCATCCATCCATCTCTGATTAAGGCCCCACTGTGTGAAGCACTGAGATGGAGAACAAGTGGGTCACCATCCTTGTCTTCACAAAGCTACGGCTTGGCCATCTACATTTCTAGATAGCAATTAAAGGACAGTTTTGATGAATATTTAAAAATCACCTTTAACGTGTTAAAGAGCTCTTACCAAAGGACTCTGGGGGGGGGGGGGGCGGGATGGAGCGTGAGGGTCAAGGACCAGACAGTATTTACTGTAGCACTGAGGCTAAGCCCTTCAGGCCCTAGACAAGACACTCTGGGTTCACATCCTGGCTCTGCAATTTTCTGGCTGGGCAACCACAGGTGTGCAGCCCAACCTCCTAGAGACTCAGTGTCCTTATGTCCAACATGGGGACAAGAACTGGAATCACTTAGAGAGGTCCAAAACGTCTGTGAAGAGCTCGCTGCCTGGCAGATGAGGGCAGTCCACCAGGAAGACGGCAGCACATCTAGAACCATCCAGCTACTCTTCACACCACAGGAAAATGTACACTGTGTCACCAGCTTTCCACTGTTGTGACAAACACCCGGACAAACAGTCTAAAGAGAAAAGATTTATTTTGGCTCCTGGTTTCAGTCCACAATCATCGCTCCATCGCTCCAGGCCTGAGCTGAGGCAGAACATCATGGCGGAAGGGCACGGCAGAGGAAAGCTGGTCAGCTCAGGGCGCCAGGAAGGTGGCGGAAGGAACAAGATATTCCCTTCCAGGGACCCCGCCCCACAGTGGCCTACTTCCTCCATCGCTCCCAACACGGCCATCACATTGTTAATCCACCAGTGGATTCCTCCCCTGAGGAGGTCAGAGCCCTTGCAATTCAATCACTTCCCCAAAGTCCACCTCTGGCCACTGCTACATGGAGGACCAAGCCTTCAACACATGAGTCTTTGGGGACCGACACAAACCAACCACAATAACAGTAAGGGGGGCGGTTTGCCAAAAGAATAGCTCCCCTCCGCCATTTGTCACTGATTCCCGTTTGGTTTCCTGGGTGCCGCAGGTTTGTGGGTCTTTAAGGATCATTTCACTCCTACTCAAGTTGGGCCCACAGGTCTGGATGAGGACGGGAACAGCCAGGAATCAATGACGTAGCCCTCATCTTGAAAGAGTGAACTCAGTTCCTAGGAGAGATGCGTCCACCATGGACTAGTTTCCCTGGAGGGGTTAGTCCATGGCATATTCACTGGCCATGAACTTGGAACACAGGGGAGCCAAGATGTCACAGAGCCCGGCTGACTGTGTGACCCCAGGGAAGCAGAGGGCACAGCCAGGCTGAAAATGAAGGTCCCTAAAGGATGTGCTCACAGGACCCACTTGTCCACTCTGTGATGTCTTCAGCATGCAACAGAAAGGCCAGATGGGGCCCCCGGGAGAAGCTATCCACCAGAAATGTCACCCTGGCAGAGCCAGTCAGGCCCTGCAGGACAGTAATGCAAACAGGAGGCTCCTGCCCCAGGGGCACTGAGTCTTCTCTGACAGGGGACAGGATGCCCACCTTTGCACCCCACACCCAAAACACACCCACCCACCTGCAGAGGTGTGACAAGCTGTGGGAGGATGGCAGCCCTCGAGGAGCCTGGGGAGCAGCCTCCTTTGAAATGTGGCGATAGCCCTGCCTCGGCCATTCCCCAGCGCTGCTGACCACCTGGGGCGCAGGTCTGTGGGTGAGACGATGGACAGCACCCACCCAGGGCTTCCACCGCTGCCCTTTCGGCTGTGCCCTCAGGTGGCCAGGTTTTGTTGTTGATGACATTACCTGGTGGTGACTGGTCTGGGCACCTGTGCTACGCCCTCGTGCTGTTTCTCATCTTCAGGTTGATAGCTGCTGAGAGCACAGGTAACCATCGGCCGGGGCCAGGTGCTATGCAGGGCTATGCAACACCCTTCCTTTATCTTTTAAGCCCCTCTGCCAGGCAAATACTCTGCTCACGGACCCAAGTCCAGAGCCACACAGCCAGTACGAGGAGCCCGATTCCAGGTGGGTCTGCCTAGCCCCTGGCCCACACTTCTCACCATGCCTTGCCTCCCACCATGAGCTGAACAGGAACCTGAGCTCAGGGGCCAAGCACACGTGGGTCAGTCGCCACCAGGTAATGTCACCAACAACAAAAAGTAAGGAGTCCTCTGTATCCTACTCTGTGAGGAACAGTTCCTGGCCCATCGGCGGGTTGATGAGCTAAAGCCTACCAGGCACAAAGTAGGCCCTCATTAAACACAATCTGCTATATGTTCTGCTGTCAGCAGTCCTGAGCCAGGCCCCTACTAAACTGGCTGAAGATTTATACCACTGGCCCAACACCAGTGAAAAAGGAGCAAGAGAAATAACCAGTGATATTTCCAAGCAATGACTTCTGGGGACACATTTTATCCAAAAGCGATGCAAATACAGACAATTTCTCACCATCAGATTGGCAAAAGTAAAAGGCTGGGCAAGAGCCAGCAGTGCCTCCCATGTGGGGGAGCAGCAGCTTCTAACACCTTTTGCAGGAACATAGATGATCAAAGTCCCACTGTGGACAAACAAATAACGCGATGAGGTTTTGCAGCGAGAGGGCTCGTCCCCAGGCTGCAGGAAACAGTCCCGAGAGAACCCACAGCCATTCCTCAGGACTCAGACATTCTCCCATCCCCTGGGAGAGTGAAGCCACGCCCACTGAGCCCCCTCCCCTGCAGTAAGCTGCCATGTGAGAGCGATCCAAACACCTGCCAGGCTTTGTCTGTACATTCTGGGATTGGGCAGCCGAACTTCTTACTTCACGCTCTTCTGTGTTTACCAAATATTTCACACACAAAAGCACAAGATGCCCTCTCCCGCTTCTCTGGTCTCTGGTCTCATTGTAGATACCTCCTCATCAAGGAGTGCTTCCAACAGAAGGTTCTGGAGTGGAGCAGAAAGATAGTTGGCCTTCCTTCCTCCCTCCTCATTCCTCCACCTGGCATTATCCAGCAAGATTCCAGGATGGTACCTGCACTGCCCCAGGCATGCTTTGAGCTGGGGCGGTCACACTGCACTGCTCAGCCTGGTGTCTCTTTAGATGTAAACTAGTAAAATTAAGACTCGCTGCTGCTGTTGCATGTGCCACACTTTAAGAGTCTGACACCTTTCGTGGGCCATGGCTGCAGCACCAAGCAGCAGGGCACAAGTGTACAACGTGTCCACCACCACAGGCTGTTCTGGTGGCCAGCGCTCCTCTCAACAAGATGCCTGCCAGGAGGCCAGAGACCAGGAGAGCCAGGGCACCTCGAGTGCAGGGAGGGGCTCTTTGCTAAATGGGACCTGAGAGGAAACAGATTAGACCCTGGGCCAGACACCTCAGCTCTGCACTGCATGTGGAAGCAACCAGAGTGGGTGAGGTGGAAGGTGGACCCTGGTCAGAACCTGCGAGCCTTTCTCTGGTGGTTTTCGTATTTCCCTCACTGCTACCAGCCAACAGTCTGCCCCCGGCTCTGTGCTAGGCACCACATCAGTGCTTGACCCTCTGTTTATCATTTAATCTTCGGTGGGATCCGACCAGGCTAATAGCGTTATCATCCCATTTTACAAAGGAGGACACTGAGTCAGGGAATTGGGATTCACACCAGGGTCCACCTGACTTCAGAGGCTGCACTTGTGACCACAGCCCATGGGGCCTCGGAGAATGAACTGAAGTGTCACCGTCTGAGCTACTGAGCGCTAAAACAGCCTTGGACTGCAAACCCTCCCATGGGCTTCAGAAGCCGAATCCTTCACGTGGATTTCACAGGCCATAAAACGAAGCCCGACTGAATATCTATGGAATAAGAAGAATCTTAGTATTTAAACCCAGCAAGGAAATAATGTAAAAATTAGGCATCTCCTAATAACTTTATCCAGCTGAGCGGTTTGAGGGGGAGAAAATACTCTGCGGAAAATTCAAAATGATAATGAAGTTAGGAAGCTATTAGTTAAACTGTTACAAGACTTTGGTTTTTTAAGAACCTCCCATTTCGATGTTCTAAATAATTAATGGTGCTATCCATTAACCTCTGCACTATTACGCCACTCGAGAAACCCGAGTCTAAAGCCACGGGAAGCAATAAACTGTGGGCATGGGTGCCTCATTATTAAAATTAAATATGTCATTAGCAGCTCCTGACAATACCTCTTTCAGTGACTTAAGGAGCAAACCCAGGCAATATGAACTATCCAAGCGCATGAGCCTCTGTTTTACAAACCCTCCTTGCCTGAAAAGGGCTGTGGCACTCAGTGCCCACTGTCACCAGGGATCAGATGGTACTTCCACCAGCAGCAGCCACCACCAACAGGCACCTCCTCTCCTCTCCCATGGACTCCCACCCTCCTCCACCAGCACCTTGGAAAGCCTTGGAGAGCTTCCAGCTATGCAGACCCCCCAAAGACAAGTGGGGAGATGGGACATCTGGAGTTGCCCTGGGACTGAGTATGTGCTTGTAGAGGCAAAGAGAGAGCAATTTGTGGGAAAGAAGGTGGCAGCTGAATTCCAGCCTGGAGACCTGAGCAAAGCCCCTTCCTTCCTCTGAGCACCTGCAGCCATCAGAAAGCAACATAACCCAATTCAAAGCACCTTACACAGAGAAGGGCATCTATCCAACAGAGAAGCCCAAGGGCACACCAGCTCCAAACAGATCCAGGGCCCCAAACAATGTCGTGGGAAATCCACACTCAGTATTTCCCCTGGGCTAGATCCACTCTCAGGCGGGCCCCACCTGCCTGTCCAGGCTCAGGGACTTCGCTGCAGGGAGAGCGATTCTTCTAAAAGCTCCCACTGAAGCCCTGGAATAGAGTTGTTGTGAAACCTAAGCTGTGTGCTCATCCAAGCACCAGTCACCTGGACCCAGGAGACAGTGGAGGACCACGGGCATTCCACATGGATGGAGACACACATCCTTTCCCTCAAGCAGACAGTAGTGGCCTTTGAGAAGAAGTGGACACCCAGGACCTCCTCCAGCTCTGGTGCTCAACCCCACACATCCCAGAGTGTGACTGTCTCAGGAAACTGGCTGGACCAGTGGTAAACCGAGTCAGGCCGCCATGGCCCATCATGGTCTGGGAGGGACACACTCAGGAGCATCAGAGGAGAGGCCTGGACGATGCAGCACCGGCTCCCCTCAGAACACCCCAGGATGAAGTAGCAGAGAGGGAGGTGCAGGAGGAGGGCACCCCAGGCTCCTACCCTCCTGGGAAAGAGCAGCTACTGCCAGAGACAGGTGCTCCATGCTACAGGCAAGGGCTCCTGGGAGAGCAGCTCCGGGGACCACGGACACTCTGCTTTGACAGCTACAAGCCCTACTCCTCTGCCTGCTGATCATGACAGCCTGCGGTGATATGTCCCAAGTACCCTGAAGGACAAGGCCAATCCAGTAAGGCCACCCTAAGGGGGAGCCATGAACTTCATCGAACTTGAGATTCCATTTCTTTTAAGGACACTGACATCAGTCGGAGCCTTTTCTTCCTGCCCTTTCTCGTTTTTTCAACATCCCCCAATATTTGAGCAGAACTTAAAAGATGCCAGCCTGTGCCCACCCTTCCCTTCTCTCTTGAGCCACCCAGATGCACTGTCTCTTCTTCCACAGCTATTCAAGGACTCTGCCGTCCCTCCCAGTGGGTGGCAGCAGAAGCTGGGGTTAGAGCCCGAGGGGCAGCTGTCCCAGAGCTTGTTACAGTGCAGTCTCAGACCCCCCAACGAGATGGGGTCCACATTTCAACAAGCCCCGGGCCGATGTTAACCCAGTAAAGTCTGAGCAGCACTGGGCCCAACTCTGTCCGAGAACCGCCTCTGTATAGGCCCTCACCAAAGGGTCCCTGAGCCTGGGCGCCTACCCATCTCCTAGCCCTGAAAGTTGCTCCTCTCCCAGCATGGGGGTCTACGTTGCACTCAGCCCTTCTCAACCCACACCTTGACCTCCATTCGACAATGACGGCCAGTAGTAGCGACACCCACAACGCATGCCCACTGCCCTGATGGTGGTGACCTCATCTCCACAATCCCCACAGACTCCGTCCCTCTCCTGCATGGACCTATTGCCAAATCCCTCCACCCCTGTCTACTCTGCTTGTGGCCCTCCCCCTTGACTCCCCTACCCTGGTGGGCTGGATGAACCTGTCCCTGTCACACTTCCTGGGCTGTCCTCCCCTTCCTGGGCTATAACTCCCTGGGGGCTGCCTGGGCCCTCTGGGCACAACCTCCCCTGGGCCCCACGGGGCTCCCTCCAGACGGCTGCTCTGAGCCACACCGGAGCCTTGTACCCTCCTAGAACTGCTCGGTCCACGATGAGCTTAATGCTTTCCTAAGTTAGCCTACAAGGAAAATCTGAGATCTATTTTCATATAAATGTAATGATTTTCTAATAGAATTTAACAAACATATGCCTAACTTAAGCACACTTTATATACTAGGTCATTTATCTCCTAAGATCCTGGGTAATCGCCAGGAAATCAGCATCCATTCCCTTAAGGGGTCCACTAGCACATGGGCACCCCGGGAGGACAGGTCTTGGGTGGGCTTTAACCCACTGCCCAGACTTCTGCCACTCCTTTGGCCACAGGAACCCCATGGTCTACAGCACAGCGGGGGACGCGTCCAGCACTGTCCCAAGCACAGTGCTCTCCCAGGATCTCCACAGTTCCAAGGAAGACAAGTCCACAGCCAATGTCCTGACAGGTCCATGTCACCCACTGGGAGGTTTCGAGGACAACCATGGGGTTGAGACTTTTTTCCTTTTTCTGTTTTGGAGAGTTCAACCGAATCGCAAGGACACATCTCTGACGAGAGGCCGCGGTGCTCTTTCTGCTCCATCTTCTGACTCAGAAAGAAGACCACAGACCTGTTTGGGACAGGCACGTGGCCCACGCCCACAGGTCCTCTCCCAGCAAGGACTACAGAGGTGGACAAGCACTGGAGGGGGCAAGGAAGCCCAGTGGGCAGAGCTGACCATGGCCCTCTGGATTCAGGACATGGTGTGTTGACGTGGAGGGAGAATCCAGGTCCCAGGTCCCACTCATTTCTTGAAGGATCCTATAAACTCACTTCTAGTTGGCTTCAGAGAGGTGACCCCTGCTTTGTGGTATGACGGTGACAAACACCAGTGACAACAACCAGATCTGACAGTTCCCCAGGCTCACCAGAGCCAGGCGTGGCCAAAGTGCTTCACTCATCTGTAACTCTGATAGGTGGGTGCGAACGCTGCCCTCACCACCTCACTTTGCAGATGAGGAAACCAGGCCCAGGCAGCTTCGCCAACATGCTCAAGGTGGCTCAGCCAGAAGGTGGAAAGATTGGGGTTGGCCCAGGCGGCTGCTCCTGCCCACCACATCCCACCCTCGGAGACAGCAAGAGCCACGAGGGCCACGGCACTGAGAACAGCCAGCCAGTTTGTTTAGCAAGGTGCCAAGGCCCAGGTCCTCCCACACAGGCCACAGCAAGCCGCGGGGTGAGAGGCTCCCTCAGTGTGAGCAACTGGGGGCATCTGGGCACCTCGGGGAATGCGGCGGGAGCAAGCCTGTGGGCTCTCCTTCTTCCCAGAGCTTCTAACCAGGGTTGTGCTGGGAGAGAGGGGAATAGGAGCAATCCCCGAAAGAGTGGCTGGATTACCAACGCAGAAGTCAGTGGGAAGAAAGAGCAGAGGGGAGGCAGAATGTCCAGGGCCTTGCGAGGGAGGGAGAGCGAGGAGAGGGGTTCCTGGAGATCGGAGTCCCACCCGGAGTCCCAGACAGAGGGGCTTTGTGAAGAGGGAGCAGCTGATGGCACAGACACTGCCAACAGTCACTTGGGACCAAAGGCTGGCGCTGTCCTCTATAGCTCAGTTGATGGACGGCAGGTCATTGCCTGCTCTGCCCCACGGGCTCCACATCTGGTGGCATCCAGCTCTTGTGGGGACTCTTTCTGCAGGTACTGTGAAGTATGGGAAGCCATAAATTGGTTCCAAGAGCCATCATAGGGAGACGGTCGGCCAGAGAGGGAATCCAATACAGAGTGTGAGAGCGATTCCCAGTGACGGGGTCTGAGTGCTTGGAGTCCAGTGTGACTGAAACCCAGGGAGCATCAGGCCAAGGCTCATTTGCCACCTGCACCAATAAATCCCTCTAGGGTGAACCAACTTGAACCGGGCTGACCGTCTCTTGCAAGAGGAAACTGACCCATCTAGCTCTAGAGGGACGTGCTGGGAGCCAGATCCCAGGGGCCATATACATAGGAGCAGAGACAGAGGTCACTTTGGCCAGGGTGAGTGCCCCTGATCTTGCTGGCACTGGGGCCCAAGGAGAAGAGGGAGAAAGGAAGCCTGAGATGCAAATGGTAGTGGGGGCTGTTAAGGATGGGGGTCTGTCCTGGAAGGAGACTGGCTGCCCTTGGAGGGACAAGAGGAAAGGTCACTGTTGGGGGTTAAATCATGTCCCCCGAAAATTCACATGCTGAGAAGCTAATCCCCAGGGTGCCAGAATGTGACCCTATTTGGAGACAGATATTTACCAAGATGACCCTGTTCAAATGAGATCATTAAATGGCCCTAATCCAACATACAACACAGGGATGGCCCAGGGAGGTGGCCATCCCCTAGGCACGCCCAGGACAGAGGCCTAGAGCAACCTGCCACCTTCTACCTCAGACTTCTGGCCTCCAGCACTGAGAGGAATGTTTTCCATTGTGTAAACTTCTGCCGCCTCTTAAGTGGCACTTTGCTGCTTCTGCAGCCCAGCAGGGATGGAGAAGTGGTGAAGACGAACTCCCTCGGGTGGCCCAGGCCCTTCTCATGGAGCAGGACAGGGGTTGGCAGCCTCATGGGCACCAGAAGCAGAGGCCTGGGGCCAGGGGAGGCAGCCGCCTCTGGAGCAGGAAGACAAGCCAGGCTGCCACCACGCACCAACAGAAGTTGCATGTCCCCGGCGTGGGCTTAAGAAGCAAGAGAACTGGACCTTTTTTTATTAAATGCAGAGTTGTACCCAAGCGTGGTAAGTCACACACATCGCAGTTTGATACAATAATACACCCAAACAGAAGCAGGGCTGGAGGACCTGCCGGGACTCGCTAAGCCTCGGGTTCAGGGAGCCGTGGGGTGTGACCCCCCAACTTCCCGAGTGCCAGGGAAGGAAGACGCCCTTGACGGAAGCTGGAGGACGCTCCACGATTATTGCCACTGGAAATTATTTCAAAATAAAAGTTTAGAAAATGTGGAGAAAAAAAAAATGTGAAAAGCTAAGCCTTGTCTCCGCTGTGCGTCTTCCTCTCTGCTCGGTGATCCTGCTCCTCTTCGTGTCGTCACCAGCCTCCCGCGACTCCAGCCCCCTCTGGGTCCACCTGAATAGGAGTTGCGGGAAACCTTCCAGAACCCGTTCCCCCACGGGCAGGTCCTGGAGCCTCCTCGGGGCCGGGAGAAAATGAGCCGGTCCTCTCACCCACTCTGTGTCTTTGTATTTGTGCTACTTTTGTCAAGCGGAACCCGGCAGAGAACAGGGCTCGTCTTTCTCCTGGGAGCTCTGAGACAGCCCCTGCACGTGGCCCGCGAGAGCCGCGGCCGAGGCAAAGGCTCCATTCACACCCGGGCACAGAAGCTCACCCACGGGGTGGGCGCAGGGCATGGTTTCTGTGAAATGCCTAATTTTAGTTTCTAGTCATTGTTAGCTATTCCACAGTGTCCCCTGGCCTGCCTCAATGGCTAGTTGTCCACAGGGAGCACAAAGCTGCCTTTGCCCAGAGAGCCGAGCAGGGAAGGGGGACAGCCACAGCTGAGCCGGGTCTGCCTCTGTGACTGGCCCCATTCTTCCCAGCTCCCTGTGGCCGGCTGCCAGGAGCAGAGCTCGGAGCTCTCGAGCGCCTCTCCCCCGCCAAGAGGAGAGTGTAAATACATCTTGGGAAGAGGAAATGGGAGAGAAACACAGTCCCCAGAGGACAGTGTTTTCAAGTGGTCACATGAGTTTGAAACTTCTAGGCTGGAGCCTCAAGAGGTAAGGACTTCCCTGTCATTTGGGGCATTCAAGCAGGGACTAGATGCTGACTAGGTGGGGACGCTGAGGAAGGGACAGAGAGAAGCCAGCATTGCAAGGATGGGATAGAAGGATGGATGGATGATAGCCAGATGGATTGATTGACAGGAGGTAGGTAAGTAGGTAGATAGACAGACAGACAGACAGACTGGCACAGCAAGTGAGTGACAGATGCATTTGAATGGATCCTGCAAAATTCCATGTGTTGGAAACCTGGTCCCCAACATGGCAGTGCAGAGGGGTGAGACACTCCTAAGTGAGCAGGTCATGAGGGTTTGGGATGGACCTATTGATTGACCATACAGGGAGTGGCTTTGTAATGAGAAGTGAGCTCTCTCCAGCGCACATGCTGCCTCACCATGTGATGCCCTCTATAAAGTTGTGAGGCAATGAGGAGGCCCTGGCCAGATGCTCAGCAGATGTGGCACCATGTTCTTGGACCTGGAGGCCTCTAGCACTGTGAGCCAAATGATTTCTATTCTTAATAAGTTCCAGGCCTCAGGTATTTTGCTATAGCAAAATAAGACAACAGACAGAGTCTTCTTAAAAGGAGGGCACAGCTGAGTCACAGATGCAGATGGGAATCTGTCCTCATCCGCGTTTTCTAGCCCCATGCAGCTGTATACCATCCACCCACCACTTCCTGACACCACATGCCATTTGCACTTGGTACCTGATAGGACAGACACCTAACCAGAATTTGTCCAGCCCTCAGGAGACAGCTGATGTGCCAGACTCCCAACCACTCATCTCAGTGGCTGCCCCCATGCCTCCCGTGACTGTCTCACTATCCTGGCCGCTCAGGCTGGAACCCCTGGACACATCCTTGACCCCTCTCTTGTTGCACCTATCAGATCCTCAGCAAATCTAGAGACCTGACCTTCAAGGTAGACCCAGAGGCGGCCACCTCTCACCACATCCAGCCCTGCCGCATCTTGATTTGCTTTCTCGAAAGCAAAGATGGAGGTGGATTCTGGTGCAGGGGTTTATCAGGAAGGTGGTCTCAGGAAGCAGGAGTAAGGAGCATGGGGATCGGAGTGGGAAGGAGGAGACCTGCCGCATGGGCGCATCCTCAAGGTCATCGCTGTAGGCAGCCGGGGCTTCACCGGGGGAGCTCTGAGAACCCTGGACGTCTAGCCCCACCAGTGGGGGACTGTCCCCGACTCTCCCAATGTTCTGGCTGCACTGCTCCTGCCTGGGAAAGGACCTGGGGCACCAGCTGCCCCCTGTGTGGAGGTAGCAGGGTGTACCGATGGGTGTTTGGGTGGCAAAGGGGAGTGAGAGGGGCCTTCGTCAGCTTCCACAGTGGGTGGGAATATTTCCTACTGTGGCTGCCTTCAGGCTACTGATGGGATGTCCATCAATTGGCAACCTCCCTGAAAATGTACTCACCAGCTCCTGCCCAATGCCGGCCACCCACATGCTGGCTGGGTTGGAACCAGAGCCAAAGACCAAGGCAGAGGTGGTCGAAGCCCACAAGGCCGGGGCACAGCCCCCAGGGATGCTGGCTAATGGGAAGCTTGCTCCGAGCCACTGGAGTTGATTAAATGACCTTCTACCATTACCTTGCTCAACACCATCTGATCTCACACTGCAGCCAGACCAACCCCTTCAAAGGGTCAGCTCAGAACACAAAGCCCAAGTCTCTGACCAGCCCTGTTCCCTCTTCAGGACCCTCACCTGCCTCTTGGCCCCACTGGCCCGACGTCTGCATGCCCATCACGTGAAGCCTCAGCTCCACTGGTTCCATGCTGCCCAGCTCAAGCTAGTAAGCACACACCTACCTCAGGGCCTTCACACCCGCTGCTCCCTCGGCCTGGCATGCTATTCCCCAAGGCCTTCCTGTGACCAGCTTCCTTTCTCTACCTCTGCTTTGTGCAGAGGCCGTTGCTAAGAGGCCCCTCCGACTCTCCATCACAGTCAGACTCCTGCCTAGCACCTTTTCCACAGCCTTACGGTACCGTGATTCAGAGAAGTATGACTACTCCGAGTCAAACCCACACTTACTCCTGTCCGGTCCCACTCTGCAACTCGCTTCTTTAAGACTGAGACTCCGTGGCCAAAACAGCGACATGCACGTAGTATGTGTCCAATCAAGATTTTTCAAATAGCTAGCAATCAGAAATTCCATAAAGTTCAGATACCGCCATTCCCCGCAGGGCATTACAAAGACTGCACCTAGCTCAGAGCTCCCGGGCCAGGTGTCCTCTCCAATCCAACACAGCTCTGGTATCCCTCCCCTTCCATGGCTAGAAACTCCTTGCCCATCACTGCAAACTGGTGGGTACAGTCACAGATGCAGCCGCTCTACTCTCCAAATCCCATGTGGACCAGGCTCAGCCAGAAGTGGACAGAGCCCTCATTTAAAGTCCCTGCGGCAGCTCCAGCAGGGGACAGTCTGTAACAAGACAGAAGCAGCTCTGGAGGAGGGGGCATGCTCACAGAGAAAGCCTGTGGGGGCAGGGGCACACCCATCTCCTGCAGGGACCAGGGGCGAGTGGCTCAGGTGAGCAAGGAGCTGGAAGGCTCATAACTAGAGCCAACGGCAGCTGGGGAGGCAGCAGCACGTTCTTCCCGCAGCCACCAAACCCTACAGACGATTGCTCTTAATTTTAACATCAGCTTTGGGCACGGGCCAGGAATAGAATTCTAAATATAGTCCAGAAGAGAATTAAGTGGGATCTTCCAGTTTCTTCAAGCAACTCACAGAGGGCACATCCAGGGATAAGGATGTGACATTGGCCACGTGGGTGACGGTTTCCAAGCACCTCCCGCTGGGTGAGCCTTTGCAACACCCTTCCCAACCACTCCCCCACCCACAGGCACACCTGGCAGAGTCCCGCCAGGGTGCCATCAGGGACCCCTGCCTTCACAAGTAGACAGGGTCAGGTGCCATACAGACCCTGGATGTAGGCCAAGCTCACAAAGAAGACCAACAGGAAGCCACCCCAGAACTCATGGCCCAGGGGCAGGTGGGGATTGAAAGAAGTTCGGAACTGAAGGATGTTCTACCAGATACCTTACCAGCCCTCACACCTGTGGGGTCCTCAAGAACAATCAAGTCCAAGGTGTCCCAACAAGAGGAGCTGGGAGACTAAGTGTCACATGGGACCTGGGTGGGATGGGGCTCTGAAACAGAAAACAGCACAAGGAGAAACCAAGGCCCTAACTAAGGTGTGGACCTCATAGTGGCCACACATCAATCACGGTTTCCAGAGGGACACACCCAGCCCGCAGCACCTGGTACAAGGTGTCAGTAAGAGGGGAAAGGAGGGCAAGATAGAAGGGAACTCTCTGCCAGTCCACAAGTTTCATGGGGCCTCAATGTGTGCGGAGGCTACTCTTCAGGGTTTCAAAAGGCAGCCGGCCTTTAAAAAGAATGATACCTGTTACTCCCCACAAGAGGAGAGGCTCTCCTGTGTGCCAGCCTCCAGAGGCAGGTGTGTCTGAGGGTCGCACCTCACACGGGAACCAGTGTGCTGGAGGTCCCCGCCAGCGCTCCCCTAACGCACCCAGCAACAGGACAGGGGTGAGCCACACCCTCTAGGGGGACAAGCAGGGCACCAGGAATGGCCACCCTGGGCCAAAGAGGGTGCACTGCTGGGGGCACCCTCCCCTCCCATAGCCCACTTCCCGAGATGGCCCATGAGCCACCTCCGGCCACTGGCGTCCCTTTGTCCCCAGTGTGGAGCTCAAGGTCCAGAAACCCACGTGGGCTCTCATGTGCACCGAGATGCTCCCTGCAGGAATGGACGTGAGGCCCAGGCACCCAGGGAGCCTCACCACCACCAGCAGGTCCCAGCGGCCCCCCGGCTCCTGGCCAACATGCACATGAAGGAGCCAGTGCTTCCTACTCTGCCAACCCAGGGACACATGCCTGCAGGTGGGTACTGTCACTTAAAATTACTGCAAAGGTCACAGCCTTATCTGGGCCCCACAACCAACTTAGGGGGCAGGAACCACCAACACCACAGTTCATAAAGGGAACTGAGGTTCCATCTGAGGAGGTGACTTGCTCTGGTCGGCTGAGAGCACTCACAAGGGCTGGGCCCCGCCTGTCAGAGCCAGCACCCGGCACCAGGCGAGCTGGCTCCGGCTCGCTGCAGAGGGGCATGCCGTGGCCTGACCCAAGTCCCTTCCCACCTGGACCCTTTAAAGAAGATGAGAGTTCCAGTAGTACCCACCCACACACGCGCACACACACGCCCACGTGCACCCAGCACACACATGCGCACACATACACAGACACACACACACACGCACATACGACTCACGCTCCTAAGACTTCTGACAGAAGGCCTTAGGAGGGCTGCAGGGTCTCAGGCACCACCGTCCCTGTGCCAGGGACGGAGGGGAGGAGGAAGAAGGGGGTGAGCGAGGGAGGAGACGAAGGGAAGGAGGACAAAGCTGGAGAAGGGACGGGAGGAGGGAGGACAACCCCCCCCCGTGGATTCTGCTCACACCCTCCAGACACCAAGCCCCCAGCTGGGCACACCACGGCCCCCAGACGTCACGAGGAAGCAGTGGCCTGTGCTCGGTCACCTGTGCCCACCCTCAGCTACCATGGCTCCAGCAGACCAGGCTACAGAGGCAGGGGAGAGTCCGACCCCCTCTGCCAGCTGGCGCGTCCTGGGAGAGGCCACCCAGAGGATCCTGAGGTTTCTGGACGTCAATAAGGACAGGCGAGGCCTCACTGAGCAGGGAGAAGGGGCACTGGGGGAGGAAGCGAAGGGCTCATGCAGGATGGAGAGAGGCCCAAACCCAAGAAGAGGGACAGGTGCTGCAGACCCCCACCACCCTCCCCACCCAGTCCTGTGGATGGTCCTCAAAATCCAGGTGACATGGGCTGTGCATGGGGCCCTGGCGTGGGGTCTGACTTAGGTTCCCTCCACAGGGCAAGAGCCACCTGCTCCCTGGGACACCCCAGGCACATCACATCATGGTCTGGGTGCAGGTGACCCATATCTACAATACCCACAGGGGTCTCAAGGTGAGAGAAAGCAGGAGAGGAAAGTACAGCCCTCAGAGCACCGCCCACCAACCCACCCCACCTCCGCCGAGGACCTGTGAGCCTGAATGTGTTACGGTGCCCAAAGTGGGGACATGCATTGAAAAGGAGGCTGATGTATCCCGAGACGAAGGAGCCAACTCAAAGGAGCTCCCCGTGGCCAAGCCTAGGACGGTTTGTGCCATAAGATGATGCCTGCAGAGTACAATCCACAGGTCAAACGGCACACAGGCATCCAGACACGAAGGAGCAGCCCAATGCCCACACGGAGACCGGGAAGGTGTCCTTGCACAGAAGCTCCATTGACTAAAGCAGAAGGCAGATGGAAACAGGGACCCACCCTCCCACCCCACGCCCTGACGGTGGCAGGGATCCCCAGCACGTGCAAAGGGTGATGAGAGGCCAAGCGTTTGCATGGTCCCCAAGTATCTCCCCAGAAGCTGGTGACTACCAAGAGGAGAGCTCGTTGACTCTCAGCAGAGACACCTCGCCAGCTGGTCAAGTCAATACCCCAGCAACGGCCAAATGACACTGTGGGCCACCTGAGATGATGACCCAAAGGCCACCTGAATGCCATGAGGACTCAGCAGGCCCAGCTCGTTCAAGAGCAGTGTAGGGAACCTAACAAGTTCCAGACATCCCAGTCAGGAAAGACGACCAAGGGACTGTTCCCACCGGGGACCCTGGGGAGCACGGTGGTGGCATGCCACGTGGGACTCTGGGTTGGGTCTGGGCCAGGCGAGGACTGTGAGTCTGTGATACGTGCATGGCCTTGGTCCCTGTTTCCTGGCCCACAACTGCTACAGTCCTTGCCGCCTCTGACGCCATAGCATCTTTCATGTGCTAAAGAGCTGACTGGTGCTGGCACCGCGGTGGCTTCAGGAGAGGCCAAGGCAGGATCAGAGGGTCTAGACCTTTGGAGGGAGGGAGGGGCCTAAAGGGTCCACTGACCACCAGTGGCCACTGGTGAGTCACTCAGGCCTGTACAAGGTAAGGACAGGGTTGGGCACGTGGAGGACCCTAGAGGGTGTCCCCTCCCCCGCTGGCCCAGGTTTCTCTTCATCTGTGCCCTCTGTACCGTCCTTTGTGATAAGCAGCAGGTGTCTCCTGGTCCCTCCGCTCCAGCACACAACAGAACTCGGGAGGGGTCCGCGCGGGCAGGCAGCAGCACTGTGTGCCAGGAGAAATGCCACCCCGCGTGTCGGGGAGGGTGGCAACAACCACAAGCACGTCCCACAGAATGGCAAGAGGAGGGGCACAGGGCAGGGCTCCAGCCACGTGGCCCTGGACAAGAGCCTCAACCTCTCCACGGCTTGGCATCCAGCTGTGAAAGGGAAAAGTGCCGTTCCCTTCCTGGGTCCCTCCTGTAGCTTCACAACACACAGCCACCAACTTGGCAGCGGGAAGCAACACTGTGTAGTAGCTCCTAACTCTGAGGGTCAGCAGCCTGGGCCTGGCTGAGGACACTGAGGTTGAAATCAAGGTGGTAGCCAGCCGCATTCTCAGCTGAAGCTCTAAGGAAAAATCTCCTTCCAGACTCAGGTGGGTTCCTGGTGACACCCAGTTGCTTAGAGCTACAGGACTGGGGTCCCTGTGCCCTGTTGATGGTCAGCAGGGGCACATTCAGCTCCCGGTAGTCATGAGCATTCCTTGCCACCAAGTGGGCCCTCCCACTTCCGTGTACAACCATCCATGCTGGGCTCCAATTTGAACCTCCAGAAGAACTTTGTACCTTTTCAGGGCTCATCTGATGAAGCCAGGCCCACCAAGGGTAATCATAGTGTCTAAGGGCAACTTAAGTCACAGGGTCACATCATCATTGTCACTGGGCTCTCCACATGCAGAGAGGGGACTCTGCAGGACTTGGGTCACTGAGGGTCCTTGTCCACCTTCCCTCCTCATGGGGGGACACAGGGTCCATGCTCAGTGATGGGCAGCTCTCACCATCCCACCACCTGGCCCAGGAGAAGAACCTCTGAGCAGGAAATCCAGGTCTAGCTCCCAGCAGCCCATCCCAGGGCACCAGCAACCACTCCCAAGGTCAGGAGCCACCAAGCCACCCTCCAAACAGGGCCATGTTCCGCTGTCCTCCGCGAGAGACAGTCACCCCACATGGCCTTCAAGGCCCACAGCCTCCCTTGTATTGGAGTCAGGCAGAGGCCTCAGCTTCACCCAGGTGCCACGTGGAGGCCCAGGGAGCGTGCCCTCCCTGCTCCAGTCCACTGCCTTCCCTCCTGGCCTCCCTTCCAAGCTGGGAGGTGCTTCATCTCCCGGAGGAGCCCTGGGGCTCTGCAGGAGCAGCCCCTGTACACATGGGCTCTGGGAGCCCGAAGCCACACCCTCTGCCCCCAGCCCTCCTCACTCACCTCCCAGGTGGCAATGCTGCTGCCCTGGATCCCTTACCACCCCGGGGACCACCCAGGCGACGGCTTGGTGCAGCGCCCCTCAGGCCCTCGAGCCACCCGTCACTCACCTGTGCACTTGCACACCCTGCTCGGCGCTTCCCACGCTTCCCTTTGGGCCAGGCCCCTCCAGTGCGGGAGGCCCTGGCTTTCCTCCACCCACTGTGCCCCCCACCCCCCGCTTCTCTCTGCCCTCCAGACCCCAGTGCTCAGTTGTGGGCACCCCAGCTCTGCACACACGCTGGCCTTTGCCCATGTCCTCCCCTAGGCCAGCACAGCTTGCCCTCCCTCTTGGGCTGGATCCCCCTTTGGCTGTGACTTGCACGGCACCTCCTGGGGGCCTGCCGCGGCTCCTGGAGCCCATGCCCGTGGTGCGAGCCCTCAGAGCGCCAGCCCTCCCAGCTCGGAGGCGCCTCCCCGGTGGCCAACACCTGCCAAGCCCACCACCCCCTGAACAAGCAATGGGCTTGGGGACTGCATGTGCTTCGTGCCCAGCCACAGGCCTGGCATGTCATCGGTGTGCAATTTGCCAGAAGGGACAGAGAAGGAAGTGGGGATGGCACTTGCAGGGCAGGTCACCCACATCCCACCTGCCTTTTTCTACCAGGGCTCTGGATCCCAGGGAAGAAGCCTCTGGTTCCTCTCCACTAGGGCTGGCACCTGGGCTGGGGCCCCTGTAAAATGTTAGCTGAGCCCCTGGGTGCCCAGGAATGACCTCCACACCCTCCTGCCAAAGTGATCACAGGCAGGACGCGGCCATCAGTCCAGCCCCAGGGCCAGACACAAAACAGAAAGGAAAAGAGAGACAAATGACCAGAACCGAGATCCTCCCCTGCGAGAGAGGCTGCTGTGGGGGGAGTAACTGCAATAAACTGTTATTGGTTGATTTTTAAAAACCACAAAGTCACCAGTGGTCAACGATCCATAGGCTTGTTTTCCGTGATGCCTGTCTGTGCTAAGTCATGCTCTGAGCCGCGGCCCCTTTACCCCAAGGTCCCCCACAGGCGAGACCTCCCTCCTTGGCTTTCCTGTGGCCACGAAGGAACAGGCACCTAAAGGAGCTGCCGGTGCCACTGCCACTCAGCCCGGAGGCAGTGGACGCCACAGAGCACTCGCTGCGAGGCTGGGTCCTGGGCTAGGACAGAGCTGGGAGCAACACAGATCCTTGTAGAAAAGGGACACAAGCAGGTTCCCCAGGAGGCGGAGCAATCAGAGTGGAAAGCGAGCCCCTGACAGTGCGGACCCCGCCTGGGATCGTGACCTGGAGAGGAAGAGGGTGCTGCCACCGTGCCACCACCAGAGACCCCGGGCAAACGGGAACCGGGGAGGGGACTTCCATGCTGCATGTCAGTGGACATCCCCTCTGTCCCCACAGAACAAGTTAGGGGAGGGAGAACTTCTAGATCTTGTGTTGTGTCACCCTGAAGAAGAGCCAGCTCCTCGTGAAGGTTACAGGGAAAAGGGACAAGTGCCCAGGGCAGGAGGCCTGGTTGGGCCAGCTGTGCATACACGCTCCTCTGACCCAAAGCCGACCTCACAGAGCGCAGGGACCCCAAGTCAGTTCAGCCAGCCACAGGGTTGAGCCCAGAGCATCTGTGGGTCAGCCTTTGACCACAGCCTGTGACGTAGGCCCAGCCCTCTCAGCCTAGCTCCTCCTCAGAAAATGGGACACCGTGCCTTGACAGAGGAGCCCCCAGCACACCCAGTGGTCCCGTGGACCAGCTCCAGGCTGTGCAGGGTGAAGTGACAGGTCCCACAGGGGTGGCTCATTTCCCCCAGGAATGGTGACCTTCAGGCCAGGAGGGAAACTCCCCTTAGCACCGAGGCCCAGCAGGAGACCAGGGCATCTGGGAGCCTTGGGAGTGCGTGGCACCAGAGCTTCTGCTGCTGCCTGCCAAGGTGCAGGACGCTTCTCCACAGAGAGAGGAGGCCAAGGGGAGCTCACAGGGACAGAGCTCCCTGGGCAGGCTCTGCTGTCCCATCCGGTCATGTGAGGGCCCTCCTAGGTAGACACTACTATCAGCAATTCTTACTGCACAAGTGGGAAAACCAAGGCACAGAGATGTCAGGCTCACCCCAAAGTCACACGGTGTCTACGGTGGGCTGACACCAGGGCCCACATCCCTGCCCACATCCCGCAAGTCCTGGTCTGTTCACATGTGACTCCTGCTCCTCCCACCAGAGGGGTCAGGGACATTTCACCCCCTGGACCTGAGGTTGCTCATGTGACAACTCTAAAAGAACCCACAGAAGCTAAGGTTCCAGCCTAGACCCCAAAGTCCCCAGCACTTCCACCACTATCACGGGGCCACACCCTGGGCCCGAAGGGAAAGACATGCAGAAGAGCCACGCGCTGAGGGCAGCACGTGGCCCACCCCACCACCACGCAGACACCTGCAGAGTGGCAGGGAACTGCCGTGGGCCCCGAGGGCCGGGAGGTGCTTCTGCAGAGGCCCGGGACGCCCCGCAGAGGGCAGACCCCACAGCAGAGCAGGCAGCTGGAGAGAACTGGCACGCACTACCTAGGTCTGCCATTGCACTCTCAAAGCTCCAAGATGCCCACTGTGCACATCCCCACAGCACACGCCAAGCACACAGCAAGTCTCACGCCTCAGCAGATACGCAACAACCCCAAGCCACAAGACCAGGTGATCACTCCAACGGCACTGCCCACCCAACTTGAAACTGCACCACCTCTGTGGCCTGGCCTTGCCTTGCATGTCTTCCCAACCCAACCTTCCTGGTCTCTTCCCATATTTCATCTTAACCACATTACTTCATTAATATTTTAAGCCCATCTTCTTTTTTCCTGTAAATAAACCTGATTGAAATACTATCCAGTTGTGCATGGGGAGAAGTTCTAGGACCACCCCCCACACATACCTTTGGGTACCAAAATCCACAGATGTTGAAGTTTTTTATGTACAAGGGCATAGTGTTTGCATAGTACCTACACGGGTGCTTTAACTCATCTCTAGGTGACTCATGACGCCTAATGCGACAGTATCCTCTAGTAGGAACTCCACTAGTAGTTGCTCACCTGTGCTGCTTAGGGAATATGGAAAAGTGAAATTCTCTATTGTTCACTATAGATGCAGTTTTCCTCTATCTTTGATCCAGGGCTGGTCAAATCCATGCTGCAGAGGGTCAGCTGTTCTCTGTGGGGACCCTGTATTGCTGGCCGTGCAGAGGATACAGGAAAATAAAGGTCATAGAGAAGAACCAGACAGATAGCAAAACAGCATGAGGCAGTCCTGAAGCCGGCACGTCTCAGGGTGTCACACAGATGACCCTGCCAGGGAATGTGCCACAATCAGCAACTGCTGGGCTTGCATGACCCAAGGAACACACCTGTCCCGGAATCAGTGCACCCTGAGACAGCATCTTCCTTCAAAGGGAAGTGGAGAGACAGTTCTTGGGATCTCTTCCCAACTTTATTTAAACCCCAGAATTATTGATTACAAGAAAGCAAAAAATTATCTGCCATGTCACATGGATACAAATTTTCAAGAAATATTGAACCAAAAACGTCAGAGGCTGGGGTGCAGCACAGTGGTAAAGCCCTTGGCTAGCATGCAGGAGGCCCTGGGTTCCGTTCCCAGCACCACAAATAATAATAATAATAACAACAACAGCACAGTTCATCAGTAAGAGCACTGAGACAAACGGTTACTTCAGAAGTGTCGTATTTTAAACAATTGCACAATACTGTATAATAAAGATATTTGTCAAGTTGTACAGCCACAGCTCTCACCCTCTCCGCTGTTTTTGGCAGGTTCATTTCCCAGCTGCCAACTGATCAATGTCAGAGTCTACTGACACTATGCCTGCTAGATCAGGTATGTTGCCAAGCCACCAATTCAATGACTCTCTTCAACAAACAGGAGCACGAGCCCCAGACTAAAAGACGGGACCTGCGGCAGCCATTCTCTGCCATCACCTTGCCTGGCTCTCAGTGAACGAATCTTGTCCTGGTGCCACTGTGGTTAAATGAACTAGCAGTGTCTCTGTGTCTCTGGACCCATGTGACTACAGATATGCGCACATGTGTCTGGAGATCACTCAACCAGGAGGGGGATGAACCTTTTCTACTCCACGTGAAGGAGGCAAGGGCACAGGTGCTATGGTGGGCCCCAGACTCACTAGGACTCTCTGTTTCAGCCACCTCTCACAGACAGTCATGCCTGGCTTGGCAAAGCGGATGCTGCTCCTGAGAGATGTGTCCGGCGGGGAGTGCAGGGACACAAACCAAGGTGGCTAGGACATCACTAGGCAATACGCTCTTAGGGGACTCCTGTCATATAAGCCGTCGATCGGTGCCCGAGATTGCTAGACAAAGCACAGCGGTGTATGTGACCACAGGGTCCCCGGAGCCCCCTCCACCAGCTCTCCTGCCCCATCTCAGGGTGTGGAAGAAGATGACACCAGGGAGGAATGGGGCTCCCATGCGGGAACAGCTGCAGCCAGTCACTTACCAAACCGTCAGCTCTGAGAGTGACACCAGCCTCACCTGTCTTGTTCCTGGATGAAAAGCAGTCGGTGGGGTCCAGATGACAGGATGTTGGGGCTGGCTCACGTCCAGGCCAACCTCCCACTTGTTCACAGAGGCATGAAACATACACACACCTCTTCTCCCGTGAGACACGCTCTGCCTGTAGTTCTGAGCACAGCCCGCAGCCTCAGGCCACTCCCCAGGGAGGCTGGCTTTGGCCACTTGGTACTTTTTTGATTTTTAAGCTGACATGACACGGCAGAGCTGTAACTGACCACCCCATAGCCAGCCTCAGTCTCCCCTCCCTCTAGACCCACTTTTGTTGGGAGCGATGTGCTATCTACAGCCAGAACCCAGAAGAGAAAAGCCTATTTCCCAGTCTCCCTTGCAGCTGGAAGTGGCCACTTGGTGCCCCTCTGGCCAAGCAGGTATAGAGACTGTCTCTGGGTAGGGCTCCAGGAAGCCATTTCAAGAATGGCAGGTGGACACCCTTGCCTTTCACTGTCCCCTCCTTCTGCCTAGGACACGCCCCGCTGCCGCAGGTGGAGTGCTCCTCTGCAGTCAGAACTTGGCCAGAACGTGACAGAGCCTCGGACCCTGGGCAAGGCAGCCGTGTGCTCTCTGCACCCCCTGGGAAGAGGACCCTCCGTCCTGCTGAGGCCAGGCTTGGGCGTGTTTTCTATTACATGCAGGAAAACCAACCCCTAGCTAACAGAACAGCCAATACTGAAAAATCACTTCTCCCATAAAAATCTGGATTCCCAGCAGAGCTCCCAAAACAGAATGACCCAGCCGCCCAGGGCCCACAGCCCCCTGTGGCAAGAGCCAGCTCTGCCCAGAAGGCCCCTCCTGTCCCCCACCATTTCAGAGTCCTGGAAATAGCTTCTAGTACATGGGATAGAATCCACTTCTTAAATTCGATAGTTCTCCAACTCTCTGGTAGACCTGGTCCAGGCCAACTCTCCTTCCTGGGCCACTTCTGCTCACACATCAACCATGCTCTGGGTGACAGGTCCTGGTGAGGGCCCAGGACACCCCTCTCTGCACACACTCCCCTCCCACTGGCCTCAGTGGTCTGGCCACTTCACAGGACCAGGGTTCAAGGCTTGCCCTCCCCATGACATTTGAGGCTGATGCCCTTCCCTGAGAGTCACCAATATACCTGTAAAGAAAACAAATGCAGCAAAGCAAGAGGACCTAAAAACACACGTCCAAACCTCAGCAAGAGCTGTCCCACAGGCCTGGGGATGTGGCTCAAGCGGTAGCGCGCTCGCCTGGCATGCGTGTGGCCCGGGTTCGATCCTCAGCACCACATACAGACAAAGATGTTGTGTCCGCCGAAAACTAGAAAATACATGTTAAAAATTCTCTCTCTCTCTCTCTCTCTCTCTCTCTCTCTCTCTCTCTCTCTCTCTCTCCCCTCTCTCACTCTCTCTTTAAAAAAAAAAAAAAAAGAGCTGTCCCACAGCTATCAGGTCACAGGGCACAGCAGGGGGACTCTAGGAGGGCCCTGCTGGGAGACAGGAAAGGAGGGGGTAGCACCCAGGGGGTCCTGGGCTGGAGGGGGAGGGGTAAGGAATGACCCCAGCAAACAGCGGAAAGGGGAGAGCAGGCGAGGTGGGTGACTGGCAGTGGGCGCTCCTGAAGGTGGTGCTCCACATAGCAGCAGCCCTCGCCATCTGGGGTCTGTAATTGACCACCCACAGCCAGCCTCAGTCTCCCCTCCAACGTACCTGATCTAGCAGGCATAGTGTCAGTAGACTCTGACATTGAAAGTTGGCAGCTGGGAAATGAACCTGCCAAGAACAGCGGAGAGGGTGGGAGCCGTGGCTGCACAACTTGACAAATATCTTGATTATACAGTATTGTGCTGCTCCTCCTCCTCACCACTGTCTGAGATGGACCCTGTGCTCAGTGGTCTTCTAGACTCTGGGGCAGGTGGTCCTCAAGGCCCATACAGAGCCAGCAGAGGTGGGGAGCATGGACCTGAGGCTGCCTCCCAAGGCCTCTCCACTTGACACATCACTGAGTTCCCAGCCTCCCCGACCCTACTAAGGAAAGACAGAGTCATCTCCAAGGAATCAGAGGGTTTCTAGATGTGCTCTTTGGTACAGACAACAGCTCAGCAACCCTCACCCACCCTGGAGAGTCCGACAGTAACTACAACCACTCCACAATGTAAAGGAAGCCGAGGCTCAGAGAGATGAAGCCAGTGGCTTAAATTCATGCAGATTATACATGGAAGAGCCGGGGTTTGGACCCGTGGTATCTCTTTGCTCTCTTGACCAAAGGGACCCATCTAGCAAGGGCCACACATGTCTCAAACTCTCTGGGAAACTCACTGACATGAAATAAATTGGTCCTAGGTAGATAAGAAACTCTCCCTGCTTAGGGATTCCCCCTTCGAGGACGAGACAATCAGACCAAAGGAGGCCGAGGTCCCCTCCAACATGACAGCTCCAAGGCTGCCTCCAGGACACTGTGGAGTATCCATCCAGTCAGCAAACACGCCCTGGGCAGTGCGCAGGTCTGACTCACGTAGATATGCTACAAGAGACCAGCGCTGGTGACACAGCAAGAGGAAAACAGACCCTGTCCTCAGGGAGGTCTCAGGCCAGAGAACCTGCAAAGCTGTCCTCATGGGTGGAAGGTGTGACATCGGCATCATCCAACACAGCAGCCACAGCCATCGCCACGTGTGGCTACTGAACCCTTGAAATGTTGCTACTGCAGCGAGGAAAGGGGATTTCAACTTTAACGTATTGCATGTTGTTTACAGTCAAATCACAACAGGGAGCAGGTGCCTACTCTATCAGTTAGGCCATAAGCAGGCCTGTCAAAGAAATACGTGGAATTAAAGGGTGGCGAGTGAGGGCCAGCCACAGGCTACATGATCAAGAGGAATGTGGGGTGCAGGGGGTGGGGACCCCAGCTCTGCCATTGTGGAGCCTGACCAAAGCACTGAATAAGGACACCCTGTCCCTACAACGAAGCATTGCTATTGGCTTCCGTGGGGCACTGGGAGAGGTGGGGACAGGAACAGAAATTTCAAAAGCACCCAATCATTTTCTATAATGAACATGCAATGCTTTTATAATCAGGAAAACACTGTGAATTTTTAAACTCTGTATTTTTAAAGCATCCAGTTTTTACTTTTAATAGCCCTAGAGAAGCTGACAAGGTAATTACTGCATAGTTCTGCCACTAATGAAGCCATGTAGATACGCTAGAGGGGCCAGAGACTCCCAGTCAGAACTGTGGAGTAAAAGAGCATTCGAGGAATGCAAAGAGAGAGAGCCGGGCTCCCCGCTCCCCACAGCCCACCAGCAGGCAGGACACCCCACAGCCCACCTGCAGGCAGGACACCCACCATGAGACAGAGCTGGGGGCCAAGGAGAGGCTAGACCAGATTTGCATGTTGGAAACTTTCTGTTTGTCAGGGGAAATGGGTGAGAGGAAGTGAAGACCCCAGACTCAGCCTTGAGCTTGTCCAGGAGAAGAGGCTCAGTGGAGCCTGGGGGCCTGGAACAAGTGGGTGGGTGACAGAAAGCCAGTGACACCTCTGCTCTGGAGGGAAAGTTCTGGCAGGTGCCCCCCTCCCCAGGCCATGCAGCAGAGGTAATCTGGCCCTGCAGAAACATGTGGGTGCAGGTTCTTCCTCACTCAGCACTCTGGCAGCAAGCGTCCATCCAGCTGACCAGTCACAGCCAGGTCACTTAAGCCCAAGGTGCTGGCATGATGCCCAATGGCTCTGCAACCCAGGGGGGAGGGGGAGTTGAGAGCGCTGGGAGCGAGTCAGAAGGGAGGGAGGGGGTCAGCAGTTCTCCAGAGAGATTTTGCCCCAGAAGACAATGTCTGAAGATGTGATTGTCACAACCAGGAGCTGGGTACACTGCTATCCAGTGGATAGATGCTAGGAAGCCACTCAACAGCCGATGGCATGGCCCAATGACAGAGAGTAACCTGGCCACAACAGTAAGACCACTGGGGCTGAGAACCCCGGCACGAGATCAGAGGCCCCTTCTCACTGCACACCACACCCTTGAGCAGAATCTGGATGGAGGCCCCCACGAGACCCATGGAAACAAGGGTCATGGAAACAAGAGACTCTTGGCCTGATCCATGGTCCTGGCATCGGGGACCTAGGAGACAGATGCACAGGACAGAGCTCAGAGGCTTGCAGTGGAAGGGCAGGGTGGAAAGAAGGGTGCTGCAGGAGCCCCAGATGGCCTGGCCCAGGGAGAGGACCACAATGCAGGGAGCTGGGAGAAGGGCACCAGGGCAGAGAAGGACCCGCAAGAAAGGGCCACCACCACCTTCCCCGCCAGGTACAGTGTCAGGGCCATCCACAGTGCCAGTGGGCAGAGGCCCATTCCTATGACCTGGGGCCAGTGGAGGAGAGGGAGAAAGCTCCTGGTGACCATGAACTGCTCGTCGGAGGAAAGCTCTCGGGAACTTGGGAAGACGACCTAACCCTGCCTGCAGACACAGAGGACCATTTATACAGAGGGGCTGTGGAAGGACGCAGACAGGGCAGCGAGGGGACCCGGCGGGAGGCTCCGTCCCAGGGGCACCGTCTCAGCCCTGTCCTGCAGTCCACACCACGGACTGCCACTGAGGGACTGAATGCACAATGAAGGCACAAAATTATGCTCATGCCCACTAGTATTCAAGGAAGCTCAAGTTAACACCAGGTACCATGTGTCATGCTGTGTGTTGGGGAAGAAGAAATTCCAGAACTCAGGAGTGGGTAGGGTCTGGAGAAAGGGCACTTCGGCCGATCCTGGAAGGAATATGAGTTGGTATATTTTTCAGGAAGGTAAAATATCATTAAGATAAAGAACGTGAGTCCCCTGAGGCCCAGACATGCCACAAGCTGGCACACACCTGGAGGAAACTCTGAGGTAAGCACGGGCCACTTACACTCAGGTAATCACCACCCGCTGCCCATGATAGCTGAACACTGGAAATAACCAATGGCTGAACCACAAAAAGTGTAGTCTTTGAAATAAGATGTGCCTGCGAAAAGAGAGGGGATGGATGTAGTGGTCTCAGGTGGAAGCACACACTGAGGCCCCCACACCCAGTGCATTCTGCCCTCTTACACACCAGTGCATCTGTAAACACAGGCTCTGGGGAGGTCAGCAACTTGGAATCCACAACACAGTGGCCCCCTGAAGTAGAGAAAGAGGTGCAGTCTAGAGCACAGTGCAGAGTCTACCTTTCCAAGGACACTTGGAGTTGTGGCTAAGATCATAGTAGTGCCCTGACAGCCAGGGGGTGGGTGTTTTGCAAGTTTGAGCTCTTTCATAAATATACAGACTTCAGTGGGAGCAAGAACTCTTCCACATTACTTTGTATCAACTTTCTCCCCAACTAGAGCAGCTAGGTTCTGTGTTCAGGAGGCCAGAGTTAGAGCAGTGGATAGACAGACAGAGGCAGCCCTAAAAGGAGAGAGGGTCAGATGAAGGGTTGGGACTTTTTAACCCAAAGTTGTTGCAATAACTGACCAGAACAGGAGACACTCTCTCCAGCCCTGGGTCACATGCAGTATGATCACATCACATCAAGAGAAGCATGCATAGCATCTTAAGCACCAAGTCCCCCACCAACAGGACCCACGCAATGCCCCAAACCCACCCTTGCTGCTCCGAGCTCCCAGGTCCCTTCCAACTTGAAAATTCTCTTTCTGCCAGAACTCCTCTGCTGAATGCAATCCATAAAAACTTAATTGCCTGGTGCTTTTTAATAAGTTCCACCACTTACTAAATAATCCATATTTTAGATTTTTCACCTCTGACATCTGCTCACTGGGTCCCATTTTGACCACTGGAACCAAAGAAAACTCCCGCACACGTCCTCTCCTGGCACAACTTAATTGCGGGCCTCTGAGCCTCCAAGCCCTCCTCCTCTCCCCCTAATGGACTGGCAGCAGCCACCTGCCAAACCCTCCGTTCCCACCCACGGAGGCCTCGACTCACAGACAGCCAAAAAGCTAAGTCCTCCATAATTTCCGTTCCAAGTTTGCTTCCTTCTACTGCCAGGGAGACAAAAGGAGTGGGGAAGGATTTTCTCGTGAGAAGCCATTCAACTTCCATAATTGGAACAATCATGGATGTGCATCTCCAACGCAGAGAAAACCAAAGCATCATGGAGCACTGAAGGCTTAGCCCTCGATCACTAATAAAAAGATTAATTAAAGGCTTAAGGGTCTGCTTATGGCAGCCTTTTTGGAAACTCCAAGGAAATTAACTGGCCCTCCCAGATGTAGGGATTTCCTCAGGCTGGCACCTTAGTGTGACCGAATGACAGGGTGTCAATAGTCCTAACAAAGAAATCTTACAAGACTCGCATGGGTTTATTGTTTAAGTTTTCAAATAGGGCCCTGGTACCCACGGAGCTGCCTTAAATGGGTCTCTCTGTGCAGTTCCTACAGCTCTGATGTGTTCCGGGGAGTGCAGGAATCCCTCCCCACAAAGCCAGCCTTCACTGGCCTGAGGGATTATCTTTACTTTGATGCCCACCATTTAACACCATCCTTTGGGGTCACTGCATCTAGAGAGAATAAGTCTTCAAAGGAAGGTAAACGCAAGTTGTTACCAAACCATCTATGAAGGGATCACTCTCCTCCAAGACAGAAAATTGAGTCCCTGCAGCTTGACACCAAAACACCAGCTTTGATTCTTTTTTTGAACGATACATTTCAGAAGCTCAGACTTCTTCTCCGGGAGAAGTGAAAATTGCCTTCTGGTGGAGGAAGGTTTTAATGATCACTTTGCTTCCTGCGTCTCCATGGTGACAGGGAGCTCACAGCCCACCCCTCTCCTGCTTCATTAGGCCTTTCTTTCTCCCTGGAAAGTAATCAATCAAGCCATATAGACGCCTTTGTGACCGGTTTATCACCTAAACAATCGACTCTGTCGAGGGGTGGAGGAGTAGGCGAGCCCACAGAGTAATGAAACCCGGCCCTGTCCAGGCGCACGCCCTCAGCTCCCTGCCGGCAGCTCTGCCCAGCACACCTGTCCAGTGAGGCGGGCGCGCCCAGGTGCGGCAGGCCCCGCCGGAGTCAGGTGCCCGCGGAAACCCCGAGCGCAGAGGCCCCGGGAGCAGAGCTCTGCCCTGCCGGGGGTCCCCAAGCTGGGCCCCAGGAGCCGGGCGGGGGAGGGAGGGCAGAGCTCAGAGACAGCACTGGGCGGAGGCGGCCACGGTCTCTCTTCCCCAGGCGGTGGGCACCTGGGGAAGGGAAGCCCCCTCCGAGGGGATCGCAAAGCCCAGCAGCCAGAGAGGAAGGCACGCTGCGGAGCGCCCGGCTCTAGCCCGGAAAGCGGCTCCTTTCCGGACAAAGGGCTCCGCAGCGACCCAGCCCTGCACTACCGGGGATGGAACGCGGCCGAGCGCAGGGTTCCTGCCGCGGCTCGCCAATGCTGGTAGGGACGCCGAGCCGCGCGGGGACGCGGACCTGGCGCCACCTGCGTGATGCCTTCCCGACCCCGCCCGGCCGCCCCCGCCCCACCCGTTACCTGGGTTCTCCCCGGCGTCCGCAGAGGAGGTGGCCGAGGAGTCGGTGAGGACGGTGGGGTCACTCTGCGAGCGGCCCCGAGACACGAGGCAGCCGCTCCCGTCCTCGGATGCAGCCATGGGCCCGGCAGCGCGGGGGCAAGTTGGAGGGAGCCGCGCGGAATCAGAGCATCCGAGGCGGCCAAGGTCACCGGCGAGGGGGCTGGAGGGGGCGTCTTTTTAAAAAGGAAAAGAAAAAGGGACTGGGGAAGGGAAGGACCGGGAGGAGGACGCCAGGGCTGGCTTCAGGGCGGGGAGACAATAGCCCCGCCGGCTGCAGCCAGGCGCATCCCGGCGTGCGCGGCCTCGCTTGCTTTGTTATGTATGCGTGTTTATTCCCATTCTTCAGTCTATATTCCAGGGAAAAAAAAGTTGAACCAGGAAATAAAAACTTTTTCTTGTCAGTGTTTATTGCGTGCTTGGGGCAGGGGGTGATGTCCAGGAATGTCTGGGGGTGCTCCCTCCCCCACCCCACCCCCCACCCCCCCGAAAAAAAGGAACAGGGAGAATCTTTGCTCGTGCAATTGCTTTAATCTGAAAGCTGTTCTTGGAGCATCTGTTGGAAAACATTAGGATTCTCCCATCATGCCGCGCGAGGAGCATGACGTCACGGGAGCTGGGAGTGAGAATGAGCGCGGTGATGGGGAGGGGTCTCAAATACTTGAACTGCGCGCTGCCAGGGGAAAGTGGGAGCTGGATCCCGGGTAAGAGCCGCCCACCCATGCCAGCCTGCTCTGGAAACAAGAAAGCGCCCTTCCCTGTCCCTTCCTCCCCCGCCCCCCACCGGCAGGAAGGGAGGAGACCCTGAGGGCGGTGCCTACCTCCCTCGGAGGCCAAGCTCCCGAGCGGTGGCAGTTGGCTGCTCTGCTTTCTACTCTGGGGATGTGAAGGCCAGTGGGTCCCACCGCACCCCTCCACCGTGGGAGAAGAGCAATTCAAGACTTTATCCCCCACCACATGGCCTGGCCTGCAGGACGCCCTTTCTGCCCGTCTGCCCTCCCCTTGGCCCCCACCCCTTAGGAAAGGTGCAGCAGGAGGGGTGCAGGTACCTTCCAGGGAGCTTCCCCCAGACACCCTTAATGAAGCTGAGGGGACCCAGCAAGGAAGGTGATACTCTAGGGCTGCTACTCACAGAGGTGCCTTCCAAGGTGCTAATGAGCCCTTCTCACAGTTCTAGATTACATTGTGGGGTGAGCACAGGTAACTCCTGGTCCCAAGTGACAATGACAACAACCAAGAGCAGTGGAGAAAAGGGAAACCCGATCAAGGAGTGGAGGGGGTGGACAGGCACAGCACTGTGTCACCTAGCCTGGTCCAGGAGGTGCCCAGAGGAGAGGGCATTTCAGTAGACACCAGGAGATGCTGGGGGAGAGGGCTCCCATTTCAGCCCTGCACACAACCCCATGGGGCAGGCAGTGGAACTGAGGATCAGGGAATTTGCCTGGGATCCTCAACTGTCACCTGCAGAGCCCGGGACTGGAACCTCGGGAGGCTGCTGTTATGAGGGTCTGGGGGTGCAAGGTGAACACCCTGGCATGCTGAACAACACCCAGTTAAGTGCCCAGGGAGGAAGGAAGAGACGGGGAAGTAGAATGGACGCTCACTCCACAGCCAGCCCCGGGGCTCTCAGGAGTGGCCATGTCAGCAGAGAAAGGGTCCATTCACTTATTCATTCATTCAAAATATTCAGAGTCTGGTATGTGCCAGGCACCACACCAAGCTTAGGGACCTATGTAGGCAAACACAGAAATGTCTCCACCCCTGAGTCTTCCAGGAAGGAGGGAGGGGAAGCTGAGGATGGTCACCAATAAGCCAGTAGATGCCAAAGACACATTAAATTGCAGTTGGAAATTAATACCATGAAACAAAGAGGAAGTAGAATTCCACAGGACTGGATATTTTTTATCCACATACAAATGAGCCGGCTCTGTGGTGACAAACGTGTGCCACCCTGGGCTGAGTGTTTTATACCAGGCTGTGATTCCCTCCTCACAACTGCTGGGATGTGAGAGCCGCCCTGGTCTCTGCTTTAGAGATGAGAAGTGAGCGCAGGTCACAGCCAGAAGGTGGAGGGCCAGGGCCAGCCCGTATTCCTGATCTAGGTTGTCCATGAGCAAGTCCTCTGAGTCCCCACCCGAACCACACTATTGGCATCTCCCGGTCTGAGTGGGTCATGCCTGGGTCAATTCAGTCCCTTGCACAGAATCTGCATGGAAACCCAGCCGGGCTGAGGCTGGTGGGCAGGGCTCCAGCAATAACTGCCCCCAACCAGGTCTACTGCCCCCTGCGCTGGCTCCTGCTGTGTGGAAAAGGTGCACAGGTAAGTCTGAGTTCATACAGGCAGCCACCAGAGGGAGGGGTCCTCCTTCCTGCTACCAGAAAGATGAAGAGCAGAAGAATGGACTATGGACGTCAGTGTCACCTGGTGCCTTGTCTGTGCATCACAAAGATAATTTCCAGTCCCTTGACAGGGTCTGCACCCCAGAGGCCTTCACCACTGCACCCGCCCGCATACAGCTGAGGGGTCAGAGCAAATCAAATGACCACGCTTAGCATCAGCATCCTAGAGCCAAGGGGGCATGGGAAGCAGAAGACAGAGGCATGGCTACTTATTATTGCTTTAAAAATATATTTTAGCAAAATATTGTGGTTTGTTAAAACTGGGTAGGGATGGAGCTGTTCATCATATTATTATTTGCCTTCAAGATGTTCTATAATAAAAATAGTTCTGAATTTTTGAGACATTTAGCAACCCACCCCCCGCATGCCGGACAGAAGACGGTCAAAGGCCTTGGGTAAACTGCCAGCAGGGAGCTCTTTCCAGCCCGCCCTCTCCAGACCGTGACTGAGCCCCTGGGGGTGTGGAAGGACCTGGTCAGAGGAGTCTCCAGCCTGAGGAGCCATCCTTGTGAAAGTCCCGACTATCCCCTCAACAGATCCCTGGTGAGGGCAGGTAGCTTTGGAAGCCACTCAGCAGCCCTACAGGGGCCAACAAGGCTTCAGGATGGCCCCAGAGTCCCAAAAATGTCCCAACTGATGGATGGGTAAGTATCGCATGCTCCACTTATCCACATCTGCTGCCCCGCAGCTGGACCTTGGAAACTCCATGCCAGGGAAAGAAGCAGGCACAAACAGCCACAGGTCCTGTGGCTCCACTTTACGAAAAGTCCACAGAACCAGAAAGTAGACTGGCAGATGCCCAGGATGGGAGGCAGGGGCGACGGCCAATGGTCTGGGTCTTTTTTGGAGGTAGGTGCTGGAAATGTTTAAAATGTTCTAAAATTAGATTATAGTAACGGTTTCACAGCTCTGAAAATACACCAAAGCCATTGAATTTTATACTTTGAATGGATGAGCTTTATGGTACATAAGTTCCTTCAGTCATGCTACCTTTTTTATTTTATTTATTTTTTTTAATTGCACAGAGGGGCCCAGGCTGAGCTCTGGATCTGAGGATAGCAGGTGCCACCCCTCACCTGCTGAGCATGATCCCCCTGGAGACAGACAGAAGCTCACTGAGGGGGCCACCCTGCAGGTCCTAGATCAGAAAAGCCAGAGCCTCCCCGCAACCCAGGGCAGCCATGATGATCCCAACACTGCCATCTGAAGGAACCACTAAGAATGGGTGACATCAGTCCAATGGTCCCTTTGCCCTGGGGCAGCCAGAAAGGGTGTCATGGTGAAGGGGACACTGGGCTGTCAGAGCATTGCCACCTGCACATATAGGCACACCCATGTGACCACGTGAGGGGTGGTGAGGAAAGACTGCAGGAGGGCCATCCCGCTCAGCCCCCTGTGATGGCCTTATTGTCACAGGAAGTACAGATGAACAGGCACAACCACCCATCAATGTTTCCTGAGCATCTACTTTGTGCAGGAATAGCACAGTGAACAGGACATCTCCTCACCGGGGAATCTGGTTTCCTTCCAAGGATGGTGGAAAGCCACTGGAGGAAGAGGTGGGTCTGCAAAGGACCCCCTGGCTGCTGTTAGGGAAGAGACCAGTGCTGACCGGAAGCAGAAAGGTAGATCAGGAGGCCAGCCGCCTTGCAGGCAGGAGGGGGAGTGGCCTGGGCCCAGCTGGGGGAGGCAGACACAGAGTGCAGGCTGGCTCCAGGGTCCCTGCAGGCTGTGACTGCTGGGCTGGGACGAAAGGGAGGAGCCGCAGATGACTCCCAGGTTTTGGGGGAAGGCTGATGTTATGATGATTAACCAGATATGGGGGGCAGTGTCCAAGTAGCCCCCAAGTCTCATATTGGCAACGGGTCAAGTGAGATGCCATTTCCTGGGTGGGCAGGAGGGAAAGGGGGCAGAGGAGAGGAGGGACATTTGGGGTGGGAAGGGGCACAAGCCCTGGGGCAGGGTGACCTGCCCCCACTGCCCACAGGCTGGACGAGCCCTCTCTGGGCCTGCGTCTCCCATCTGTGGAGCACAGTCACTCTGCTGGGCTGCTCCATGAGACCACTTGGGGTCGTGTCCAGTGCTGGACACAGTGGCAGTGGCTCTCGTGAGGACCCCCCAAGGACTGCTGTGTGCCCTCCACAGTCTTGACAAGCATGGCCAGCGGGCAGGCAGCGGGCGGTGGGCTGTCCTCAGCCTCTGGCACGGACTGCTGTAGCAGCACTGGACGGCTGCCCCCACTTCGCTGCTCTTAGTGCCTTCTGACTCTTCTCTCCTAGGGCCCTGGTGTCCCTGAAGCCCCCAACCAAAGACCTGGGCTGCTGCCATGTCAGCTCCACAGGGGTCTCTTTCGGGTCTATTCACCCAAGAATGTTCCCAGCACTGGTCAGCACCCAGGACATAGAGCTCTGTCGGCTGGGTAAGTGTGTGCATGTGTGTGGTGTGCCCAGGGGCATGCCCAGCCTCAAGCGTGAGCCCCCGGGCTTGGGAAGGACTGAGCGGTCACCCCACCACTCCTTAGTCCATAGGGCTAGCGCTTCTCCTAGCACTTCTCCATGAACACAGTGAAACCAGCAAACTTCAGATACTTTATAGGAACTGCCCAAGCTGCGGTCTAACTCTTGGGAACCAACCAAAGTGGGACAAAAGGGCCAAACACCAGCGTGGGAATTCAAGGACCAAAGAAAAGACAAACCACTGCCTCAGAGGGCAAGGTTAACACGAGGGCGGCTGCACCCTCTTGTGGCCATCAGGGGAACTTCACCAAAGCAGCCAAGCGGGAGCCATCCTTGCACTTCTTGGAGATAGGTCTTAGCCTTGAACTTGACTTCCTTCACCTCAGGACTCCATCTTTGATGGGGGTCTCCACGCAGGGCCTAGCCATTGGATGACTCAGGGAGGAGTTCAGTGCAATGACAACTATAACTTTAAATAAAACACTGCTCTTGTGAAACAAAATCCTCCATTTCACCATTGATGGTCCCCAGGGGAAAGGCATTGGCAGCCAGAGTGTTAACGTAGTGGGCATCCCACAGCTTCCTAGAAATGTGCGCAGCCCTCCCTACAGTCCAGTTCATTCTCAGGCTGTCTACAAAGTCCTTTCCAAGCAGAGGTTGAAGACCCACGTGCAAGATTGGGTCTGGATCTTACAATAGGGGGGCCTTCGGCCAGCCACGTCCCCCCTAAACCTAGTGTGCCAAGGGGAGGGCCCCACCTCTGCCCAGCTCACACTCCTGTGACCAGCACAGGTTGCTCTGCAATAGCCGCCTGCCTTCTGCTGGTTCCTGTGTGACCCCCACACTCCACAGGGAGCATGAGGACGGAGAACACAGCCGAGAGGCAGGGCGAGGGCAGGAGACCCCAGGGAAGAGGGAAAACAGCCAGCGGGCTCCTGGCGCGGTGTTGTGGCCGAGCACCCATTCCATGTGCAGCTCCACGAAACCTGAAATATTCCTGCGACCCCTCCCTCCCAGACTCTCCCTTGCAGGGGTGCCAGGATGGAAGCAGGGGGACAGGCTGCAGGGGCCCCTGGAAAGATGGGGGTAAATGAAGAGAGCCCCTCGTAAAGCAGGCAGGAACGTGGGCCTTTGTGGCCCTGGCTGAGCTCCTGCTTCCTGACTCGAATGTCTCTGGGCATGGGGCAGCAGCCATCTTCCGACCCTGCAGGGGCACGTGGGGGGACGCAAGGCCGGCAGCGGAGCAAGGAGCCCTGCATCAATCTTGCCTGAGAGCAGGGCTCTTACCCACTCCCTGCTCAGCTCCCACTGTGAGCCAGGGTCCCCAGAACTCTGTGATCACTCACGTGGCTGCAGCTACAACAGACCCGAGAGACAGACTCTGACGCTGCCATTGGGCAAAGGAAGAAAATGAGATGCAAAGCACTTAAGTCCTTGCTGGGGCCACACACCCTCCGGGGCTCAGACCTGCACTGCATTAACATGCCCTGGCCAAGGTGCCCCATCTGACAGGTGTGCCACAGGACAGAGGAGGACTCCCACAGCCCTCTGAGCCTCCCACGCTTGGTGCCTCCCACCTCACTGAAATCCCCACCACCAACCCGACTCAACACGGCCAACCAAGACACCCAACACCGGCTCTACCCCATGCCTTGACCTGCCACCTGGACTGCAGGGGGAAGAAGTGAGCGTGTCCAGCACCATGTGGACTCACAGGGAGTGGGTAGAGGGCCTGGCCAGGCTGGGAAGGGGCCCAGGCCTTCATGGCACCAGCGTTCACTGAGCACCTGCTTTGCGACAGGCCTTGGAGATCTGGGGGGAATCTGCCCAGCAGACACCCCGGGTAGGAAAAGTCTGGAGGCATCCCACGGCAGAATAGCCCCTCAAATCAATCACAATCAGGCAGACAACCACTTCTTTGAGGTTTCCAACCAAAGAATGTGAGCAGGCACGACAGTGAACGAATTGTGGTATGTGCTCTGACAACAGAATCCCACACCAAGGCGGGAGGAACAGAGCAAACCTACACGGGTGCCGCAGTCCTCAGTGAGACACTGTCCTGCCTGCACCCTTCTCTAGGAGTTCAAACACCACCCCACAGTGCTGTCATGGGGTCCCTGAGGACAGCGACCACCTTGGCTCCTGTGACAAGGAACTGGGGTCCTAGGCTGCCCTCCTCTGGCCTGGCTTCCTCAATTGTACCCAAACAGCCCCAGCAGGTTCCCCGGGAGGCAGAAGGTTGGCTCAGGCACTCGGAGACCACGGAGGCCAAGGCGGAGCCACACACTAGCAAGATGACAGGAGGCCTCTCGGGACTTGGTGAAGGACCTAACAGAAGGTGCTGCGAGAGTGGAGGGCCTCTGCAGTCCAGCCTGCAGGAGCGACTGGCCCTTCAGAAAGGCTGGGCAGGTTGACAGGAAGGCCTCACGGGATCCCATGCCACAGGGTAAAACACACGCTGTGTGCATTACAACAGGTGACTTTTAAAAGAGAATAATCGCATTAAAATGATGGCCTCTGCGACCCAAACACTTCCTCGTTCCTCGAATGAGATGTGTGCATTTCAATGTTTCCTGGATTTATACACTTAGGAGACTCTGGGCTGAGTCTCACCATACATAGCCCGGATTTATGTCACCATCCTCCATCACAGAAATGGCAAGCCGCTTCCCGGAGTCACAGTTCCAACACAGCCTCAAGTGGATCTATAAATCACAGAGAATCCATAGCACTAGGTATATAGGTGATACTTTAAAAATAGATCATAAGTTCTGTAGCCATAAAGATGGTAATTCCAGGAATCAATTTGTACCAACCACGAATGGGGATCCTCTGTGTGTTCACAGAGCCCTGCTCTCCAGCCCCTCTGCCCTTCACTGAAACTCCTGTGCACCCCAAAGCAGGGGTCTGCCTACCAGTGCAGGGGCCTGCCAGGGCTTTGCATTTAGAGAGCAATGGTTCAGCAATTAAATTCCGGTGCCGTCACCAGCCTCTGTGCTGGTACCTTTCCACAGTGCAAGGGCTTTCCAGAGGAAAGGGGGAGGGATATTCACTCTGCAGGTAGCAGCAGCAGCCAGCTCAGTGCCGTGACCTGGGGTGCAACAGCTGCCACCCTGGCATTCCTCGATGCAGCCTTGGGTTGCCCACCCTCTGGGTTCTTTCCAGTTGCTACTTGGGGGGGATCTGAGAGTCGGTGCCTACTAGAGTACCAGGGGAGCCTGCAGATTCTAGGGGAAAGGACCCTGGGGTGCTGTTTGGAGGAAGCACAGGTGTGGAACTAAGGGTGGGGTGGGCTATGCCCCCATCGGATCCCAAAATGCCCAACCAAGAGAAGCGGCTCCTTCAGTCCAGGAAGCAAGGGGCCTGAAGAGCTTGGGGGGCTGGGCCTGATCCTGTGCTGCTTCAGGTTGAGTCTCCATCACCATCCCTGTGTCTGTGAGGGGTGCACACAGAGGTGGTGCTGTGTGCCCCACGTGGAGCACTAGACGATTCCCCAAAACAGCATGAGCCAAAGCCCTCCGTGAGCATGGAGGCAGTGAGAGCAGCCTGGGAGGGCAGCGCTGGGCAGGTGTGAGCGGGGGTCACCCCCAGAGCTTGAAGGGCCTTGCAAACCTCACCTGGAGAGCGAGGGTTTCATCTGGGGGTAACAGGAAACGCAGTGGTGTCTCCAACCAGGAGAGCATGCATGTCTCCCTTCTTCTCCAAGGTTACTAGGGCTGGAGGGTAGCAAAGAGGTGGCCAGAGGCTGGGGGGAGGACAGAGAGGGGAGAACCAGGGCAATCTGGCCAGGTGGTGACAGTGTCCAGGACAGAGATGGGTTTGATGATATTCAGCCAACTCTTCTTGCCAAGGCACCCTGCAGCTAATTCTGTAATAAGCGGGGGTCCTCTGGATGGGGTCCCCATGCCTACCTGCTGGCTCAGGCGCTCCGACCTTAGAGGTTGCTTGTCTTGGCGTAAAGCTCCTGGGAGCAGGATTCCGGGGCCTAATCCATTTGCCCACAGTGTGGAGGGCAGAGGCAGCGTGAGCTCCTACAGCCCCCGGCCAGGATTCCCACGGCGGGTTTCCTGATCAACACTAATCTAGGCACAGCTATGAGGGTCTTTGCAGATAGAGTCAGGGTTATAATCAGCTGAATTGAAGACAGGGAGATCATCCCAGATGATCCGTGGGCTCAGTGTAATCACAGGAGCCCCGAGAAAGCAGAGGGGAGGGAGGAGCAGAGGAGCGGAGGGGCAGAGGGAGGGAAGAGATTCCAGGGTTAAGGACACAGCGGCTGCCACTGGAACTGAGAGGGACCCAGCCACCGACAGCAGGAAGCGGACCTGGACCTCGGTCCTGCCTCCTGAAGGAGCAGGAGGCAAGTCTAGTAAAGAGCAGATCGGTGGAGACTGGGACCTCAGCAGGAGGCCCTCAGGGAACCTGCTGAGCCCACCTGGCCTCCGCCCACGCAGAGAGTGAGGTCAGTGGCTCTGTTCCAGGCAGCCAGGTGGCTGCTCATTTTGGCAGCAACAGAAAGTTATGTGCTCATCTTCCTGCTGAAGCCTCCTGCAGGCTCTGGCACCCTCCTCCAGGAAAGGGAAAGTGAGGCTCAGAGGGGGTGGCGTGTGCAAGGCTGCGCGGGGACCCAGGGGACCAAGCTGGGGGCAGCACACACCGACCCAACCCCAAGCATCCTCCTCCCACTTTTGTGCAACCCTGTGCCCCTAGCCCCACGAGATGGTCCTTGGAAGCGGTAGGACTCCTGTCGGCCATGCACCCCAGAACTGAGCAACGGGCACACTGTGGATGGAGGTGGGTGGAGAGGACCACGGGCAGCCCACCTGCAAGGCAGGACAGTGGGACACACCCTGCCTGCTGCAGGCACCGCCTCCCACCTGGAGGGCAGGGCTTTCCTCTGCCACCAGTCTCCAAGGCAGGCCCTCAGAGGCACACGTAGAATTAGGGCCTCTTCCAAGACCCCCTGAATCAGGCACTAAGACCAGCATTAGCCTGCTGTCAAGCACTTTCCAGGACCACAGGGCAGAGAGGACAGACTATGACCTATGAACAGTGAAGCAAAGTGGCTAAGACTCCAGAGCCGGCGGAAGTAGACGCCAGATCTGACTCAGCTTCCCAGCCGAGACCTCGGGCAGGCTCCTGGATCCCCGCAGCCCTCAGTTTTCAGCATCTGTCTAATGCAGTCATGCCACCAAAAAGCCACCTCCCACAGAGATGTGCAGGTGAACAAGAGGGGCCAGGGACAGGGCTGGTCCCTCACCTGGCACTGGCTGATGAGGCTGTCACTGTCTTGTGACCACACGACTCCAAGTTGGAAATCACTGTCATCTAGAAATGAGAGGGGTATGTCTCCTCTAATTCTCTATTATCCCAGTGTTCAGCCACGCAATTATTGAAGCTAATTTATCATGATTTCATGTGGATTATTTAAAAAAAAAACATAGACAGCAGAGCCATTAAGATAAAAATAGAAATGTAAATATGCAGCAAGCCTCAAATGTCCTCATTATCTGACTCATAGGCATTAGGGTTCTGAAAAAAGAGACTTAGTCACAGAGACAGGTAATGTCCACGTAAACCAGCTACTTTGGACTTGTAAGCAGAGAAACACAGTCCTGGACTCACACCAGAACCTCGTCTTAGTCTCGGTGCTCTGGGGAACCTTGTCCAGCCGTGTGCTGTGCATTGCGCAGGCGGCAGGCGGCTGGCCCGACTGCAAGATCAGTGCTGTGGGGGCCAGGCAGCCGGGTGCCCCTAGAGCAGCCAGCAGCAGGGAAACTTCACTGAGGCTGGGAGGACAGTGCCTGCCACGGGTGATGTGGTCAGGGGCCCTCAGCATAAGCTGAGAGTGGAAAAGGGGCCTGCAGTCTGGACACGCCCGTCTCCAGTTCCACCTGTGGAAATGGTGTACGTCACTCAAGATGGTCAAAAATCGAATGCACTTTCAGGAAGACCTAGAAGCCTCTCCAGAGAAGCCGGCTCCCACCAGAGACTCCCACAAGCCACACTTCCTACAGTTTGAGAGAGAAGGTGCTGCTGGATGCGGAAATTCTTTTGTTAATGGTCTCCTTTAGGGACAAGCCCAAGGCTCTATATCAGGCCACACTCCACCTGAAGGAAGAGCCCCTCTGAGCTGCAGGATGGGTCTCTCCACAGGGGAGAGGAAGAAGAGATCTCCCCCAGTCCCTCTGTCCCCCATAACCTGGCCTCTCATGCTCTTGGTTAGTCCACAGAATTTTCAGAGCACCTACTATGTGCCGGGCATAGAGCTGCACACCATGCCCTCGAAAGTGAGCTGGTGCTGGGTCTGTTCCATGGAGAGGTTGGGTCACAACCACTGTGTTGTGGATCCCATGACCACCCTGGGCTCGGGGACTCAGATGCCTGCCGTGTACTCCCAGCTGTGACACAGCCCCAGGATATAAAGGCACATGTTTGGGGTGGAGCCTGGGACATGCCCACTTGATTCCTCCTGCAACAAGCCTTGAACACAGCAGCAGGTGCGAGCCGCTGTCTCTCTGGAAGCTCCTTAGAGGCCCAGCACCCAGGCTTTGTGGGGCTGTGAGGTGGGCACCCTCTGGCCTTTGGTGGCCAGATTTCAGAAGGCAGCCAGCGCCTGGCTGAAGCCCCCATTGTCCGCAGTTCAGGGTCCTGGGACTTACAGCTGAGCACTTTTGTACAGCTGCACGGGGTGGGGGGGGGGGGGCTGCAGGGAGCTATAGAAGGGCTGTTCTAGGACCAGGCCACAAGGGAAAGGGTCCTTCAGATTGAGTGGCTGAAGGCGTCTTCCCAAAGCAGCCACCAGTCTCAAGTGTTCCCATGATGTGACTGTGCCTTCCCACTGCCGGGTGAGTGACGGGTGAGTGTCCGTCCCCCACTATCAGGACAGGTGAACTGCACAGCAGAAGGGTGGACAGGGACTCCAAGGTGGGCCTGCTCCTCTCCTGCTGAGAACATAAAGCACTCCCGCAGCACCCCTGCTGGGGGTCCAGGGCCGGCCCTCAGTCCCAGGGAGCTGCCGCTGAACTGCCCCAAATGCAGACACTGGAGTCCTGGATTCCAGGAACTCAGACTGTGGCCTTATTTGAAATAGGACCTCTAAAGAGCAACTGGGTTACACTGAGCCCTGTGGGGGGGTCCTCCCCCAGTCTGACCAGTGTCTTCAAAGGAAGAAGAGATCTGGACACACAGAAAGGGACCCCAGTGAGCAGGAGCAGAGAAAGGTGGGCACAGAGGGAGCCTCCTGCAAGCCAGCAAGAGAGGCCGAGAGGCTGCAGCCGGCTGCAGGCAGCTGCCCTCAGACCTCCAGCCTCCAGGATGTGAGCGATCTGCCCCTGCGTGCAGGCCACCCATCAGGGGCACCCTGTGAGGGCGGTGGCAGCTAGGCCAGCCTGCTGTGGGGCCACCTGTCACTGACAAGCTCAGTCAGCAGGGGCCTCTCCTGGAGGTGACCCAAGGCTAAGGCCTGAAGGACACAGGAGAGTGTCCAGGCTGGCTACTCACCAAGCTTTGGGGCGTCAGCAAAGGAGGCGACCACCAGCAGCCAGTCCAGCTAGTTTGGCTGCAGGGCCAGCTCGCAGGGCCAGCTCCCTGGCTGACAGAACGGAAGTTCCATTCCCACTCACACTCCCAGCAAGCTCTTCTGGTTGGTGCACCTCACAGCCCCCATTCACCCTGCAGTGCTGGACACAGATGTCAGTGCCAACACTGGGCCAGGCTCCGGGTGGCAGGGTGCAGGGTGGTGGTGCCCAGGCTGTTCAGGAAACCCACTAAGAGTCCCAACATGTCTTTGAAAACACAACCAGTAGGAGTGGACAGGAGGAGATGGTGGCAGCAGAGGGGTGCACAGAGGACTCCCGCTGGGCCGGGCAGACGTGTGCAGCAGATGTGTGCAGCAGCGCACAGGGGAAGCAGGAGCTTCAAAGACCCGGCAAAGTGAAAAGTCAAGCCACGGAGAGAGCAAACTACCAGATCAGACCCAAAACATGTAAGAGGCTCCTACCAACCAATTAGAAGACTAAGGACCCACAGGAAAACAGGGTTGAATAAAGCAACAGCCAACTCCCAGAAAGCGCCAATTAACGGCCAATTAACATAAGAAACCCTCTGAGGCAAGCTGGGAATGCTCAGTCAACCCAGGAAATCCCACCTTCTCCCCTGGGACTGGCCGGGTTTCAGATCTGAAGGATCCAGAGCTGGGCGGACAGCTGCTGCGAGGGGAGGGCCGCACCAGGAGATGTTAAGTGCAGAGGGCTGCGCAGGACCCCCAGCAGGACCCCCAGCAAGCTCGCCCCCACACTGAGGCTCTCTGCCTCCCCCAGGATGCTCCCCGCAATACCAGCGAGAGGCTGGGACAACCTCTGGCCATCGCAGCAGAGGCCAGAAAGCCTCTAAAGCAATTAGACAGAATCTATTAACCCAGATGAAGCTCCAAGACACACTGCTGGGTGGAACAACGGGATTCAGAACAAGACGTGCTGTGTGGTGCCGCCTCTTCCCGAAACTTATAGGAGGCGACATGGCGTGCTCTCCACAGGGACCTACATGTCCAGGGTGGGGAAGTCCGGAGCAAGGGCTGACCTGACCTGCTCTCTCTGCAGCTGCCTCGAGACACAGGAGGGGCGAGGCCCAGCCAGCACGTCCCAGCCTGGCTTGCTCACTTGGGATGTTTAGGCTTCTCACTTGGAGAATGGATGGTGTGTGTGTGTGTGTGTGTGTGTGTGTTCTGCATTCTGCATTCATCCAACAAATACTTAGGGTGTGCCAGCTTTAGACCAGGCCTGTTCCAAGGACGAGTTTCCCTCTTTTCCCTTAAAATAAAAACAAGTGGTCAACTAGTCATCAGCAGCCAGTAGTCCCAAAGGCAGCAGGTAGTGGACACAATGTGCATTAGGAGCAAGAGACGGGGAAGGGAAGTGGGCCTGCAGGACTCCTGGGAAGGGAAAGGCCCAGTTGTCCTGGGTGTGCCCTGAGCAGCTGGGCAGAGAACCAGGAGAACAGGGGACCCTGAGTTGGATACACTCCTCAAGGGCCCTCCACTGCTGTCTGAACTAACATCATAACCGCCTCTGTCTCCAAACAGGTCACAGGAGGGAGCTGGCAGTAGCAGGACGACAGCGCCTCAAGGTCCACAGGCCCGGTGTGCCCAGGTGTGGGACCCCGCACAAAGGAGGTGCACCTGGAAGCCTGATGGAGTTTGGGGCTTGGCGTCTACCCCCGGGTTCTGTTGACATCCCCAGTTCCCTGCTGGGAGGCTCAGGCCTGGCTGTCGAGGGGACACAGGCTCCATCCCTGACCTAGGGAGGCGTGTGAGCTGAGCCTCAGCCATTCAGCACTTCCTGCCCGCTGGCCTTGGTGATGGGTTCAGGGACTAGTGATATGACCCAGGGACAGGCAAGGACATGCTAGTGGGAGCCACAGATGCACAGGCTCTGGAGTTGACCCCGAATTGAAGGATTCAGCAGGTCTAGTCCATTGCAGTCACTTGCTCCCCAAAAAAGTCCCGCTGGCTGCTACTAAATTTTCAAAAGAACTGGGTGGCCCCAGGCCCAAAGTGGGTCTTCAGAGTTATTGCCTCCAGGGAACCTTGCCCAGGCTTACTCTGGGGAATGCCCTGGGGAAACAGGCATTAAATTTCAACCGCCACCGTTTGCAGTCCCTAAAGCCACTTTTAAGGAGCATCAGCCGGAGCATGGGGCATGTCATGATATCGTCGATCATGTCTTTCCCTTCAAAAAAAATTTTAAAGAACTCATTTGGTGCAGAAATAGCCTGGGAGGAGTCAGCACTTCCTAATCAGACTTTCCAGTCTAGAGGAACCAGTGGCTGATTTGCTCCTCAATCAAAGCAGAGCTAGCCACAAAAACAGCACATTTTCCCTTTAAGGTGAGAGCCAACCACCCAAAGCAAGCTCCAGGAAGCAGCCACACAAAACAAGTCAGCCGGAGACCCAGTGGGGACTGCACATCCTCCTGGTTCCAGAAGGGAAGAGGTCAAGGGACCTTGTCAACATCCAGCCACCAGAGGGCCCAGAGTCCTAGGCACACAGCCTGGCTCTCCCCTGGGTCCCTGGCCTCTTGATGCAGAGCAACACTTGGTATTTGGATGTGGGTCCCTTCAACACTGAGATATAACAGTGAAGCCCACATGCACCCTCTGTCCCAGTGCCCCAGACTGGAGCCTCCAGACCAAGCACCTTCCCCAGCTCCAGGGGCAGCTGTGCACCTGCCCACAGACACAGCCCGTCCACCCCCTAGTGCATCACCACAGAGCGCCTGTCCTCCCCCCACCTCTCCACCTCCGTCCCCCCAGCCTCCCTGGGGACAACCCTCTAGTGTCACCATTACCAGTGCTCAGACACAGAGCTTCATGGCTCCCTGGACTTGGGGCAGCAGCAGGTCTGAGCAGCCCTGCCACAGAGGTGTCCCAGGGCTTCCCACTTTTCCCTGCTCTGAAGCCACCCTCCTGTCCTCCGAGCAGCAGAGCCTTCCCCCAACAGCCTACTGCCACTCCAAAGGCGCAGCGAGCTTCCCCCTCAGTCTAAAGCCTGCTACTGGCCCTGGAGCACACAAGTGAACCCCAGGGGCACGTTGCTGAGTCTGAGGACCACGGCTCAGGGCCCCAGACAGCTCCCTCCCTGCCCTTGCCCAGAACTCCAGCCTCAAGATCCTCTGCTGTTCTCCAGTCCCACCAGTAACTCCCACCTCAGGGCCTTTCCACAGCTTCCTCTCCCACTGGGGATGCTCTCTCCCCCTGTCCTCACAGGGCTCCCTCCTCCCTGGTCAGGCCTGAGGCCGCTGGCCCTCCTTCAGTGGCTGCCTGTTCAGACTTCTCTTCTTCCCCACATTGTCCTGTGCTGAAATGTTTGGTTGGGTTCCCTCCCAGGTCCAATCTCCTTCTGTCCCACCGGAGTACACACCCCTGCAGGCAGGGGGCTGCTCCCAGTTCTCTGGCTTCCCAGCACCCAGGTCAACGCCTGCAGCATTTCCAGAGACTGTGATCATTTGCTGGCCCACTGACTAAATATTCTGCTTTCTCCCAGGCAAAAGTGGGTCACAGTGGCTGGGCCCTGCCTCTCTCAAAGCCTAGGCAAAAGCTACAGAACCATTTTTAAAATGCCCAGTATTGAAAGGCTCATGTGGAACAGGTGAGGCATGGCACACGGCAGGTAGATGCAGGTAGATCTCACCTGCCAAACTAAAGTCCTGCCAAATTCAACCAAAATGCACCCACTGTGCACCCAGACCCCAAATTTTGCTAATGGCGGGGTGCTTTAGGAGGAGGAAGCCACCCTTCTGAGCACCTACTATGTGCAGGCACCAGAGGGGCACTAGAGGGTGTCCCTAGTGTCCCTGGCTCCACCTAGAGCTCCGCCACTGAGAGAGCCGGGATGATGCTTACAGGTGCTTGGCATTCCAGAGGGTGCAGTCTGCAACGAAAGGCCACCCACCATCCTGGCTCCAGGCCCCCCCACTCACAGCACAGAAGTGCCCAAAGCCGGGCCCAGGAGATCTTCTCCTGGGTACCAAAGGGAGCCCAGCTTTCAAAGGATACCTACTGACCCAGCTGACTAGTGTCACTCCCTTCTCAGTCCTGTGGCCCATGAACCCCAGGATCTCCCAACTCAGCACTAACCCTGTGGAGAGAAATATCTTTGGGGGCGGGGCAATGGCTGACCTGACACTGCAGGGTTTTAGGCAGCATCCCTGGCTGCAACCCGTAGATGCCAGGGGACACTACCTTGCCAGGAGTGACCACCACAGAGGGGTGAAAGCCACTGATAAGAACCCCTAAGGAGACCTAAAACAGTCACCTTACTGCCCTTTTGCCAAATTACCCAGGGGCACTGGTTAAAAAGATTCCAGGACCTTCTAACCTATAAGCCCAGGAGAAGCTTAGAAGAGGCCAGCCAGGAAGCTCTGGCCTGAGTATCCTCACCCACTTGTGCAGCCCCCTGGACACCTGATGACCCGGTGCCAATGGCCTCCTAGTACAGCATAGCTCTGGTGGAGACTAGCCCCTTCTCCCCCCATGTGTTACTCTCCTGGTTTCTCAGGGCGGCTGAAGATCCCATCCTTTCAACTGTGGCTGGACTGGCTCCAGGGCCAGGTGTCTGCCCGGCAGGAGGCAAGGGGCTGGCACCACCAGGTGGAGGCCCCAGATGAGCTCTCACAAGTGGCCCTGGCTGTATGCCCCTCCACCTGGTGAGCCCAAGTACTGTCCTCAAGATGCAAGTACTGGGTCCTCCCCACTTCACAGACGTGGAAACTGAGGCACGAGAAGGCCAAGTGGGATGCACACCGGGTCGTGTGACCAGCAGAGGAGGACCCGGACCGGGAACTGTCCGACCCCACGGCCAGCACTCCTGATCACTGTGGGCACTGTCCTTCTCCCTAAAGGGACATCTTCGCGCGCGACTTTGCTGCAGGGGAAAGCCCGAGATAGGAGGCGCCCACCTCCGTGGCTGGGGCCAGAGAGGGGATCCTGGCCACCCGCAATGACCAAGGGCAGGGGCACGGCTCCGGAGGCGTCACCGCAGCCCCGCGCCCGGCCGGACCGAGCCCTCTCCCGCGGCGCGCTTACCTTGCACCGGGCCTGGGGCGGCGGCGGCGTCCGGAGCCCGGAAGGCACGCAGCAGCGAGCGCAGCGGCGCCGGCCAGCGGGCGCGCCCCCCGACTCGACCGCGCATCCCGCCCAAGGGCCGCTCGGCGCGGCTCCGGGCTGCGTCTGCCCGGACCCGCCAACGCAGCGCGGAGCTGGGGGCCGCGGGGAGGTGCCGGCGGGGCGGGACCCGGGCCGGGGGCGGTGCCGCGGCGCGAGGCCGCCTCCGCCGGGCGGGGACGCCGAGGGGCACCGCTGTGACCTTGACCTTCCCGGGCCCTGCCCAGAGCTGCAGTCTGCCCCGAGCGGCAGTGGGGCTTCAGAGCTGGCTGCTCCCGGGGCCTTCCTGGGATGCCCTAGAATCGTGAAAGGGACAGCCAGGTCGTCCGGAGGTGGGGAGCTGGGTTAATTGCATCCTAAGGAGGCTGCCGGGTTGGAGCTACTCCTGCTCCTGGGCCGCTGGGCGCGTCGCTTGACCTTTGTGAGCCTCATCGTTCTCATGTGTGAAATGGACTTAGAGTGAAATGAGATGGCGAGGACCTGAGACTTGGCGAGCCGGAGGCTCCCCAGTGCTGGGGACTCTGGCTTCTTCAAAGATCCCTGCGTATTAACCGCTTGTCATAAGACACAGCGTAGCTATTCAGCCTACTCAGTGTTACATCGGGACACCCTGTGACCACCACAACGCTCCTGAGCTAGTCTGTGCCGAGCTCCATGCCAATCACTGCTGGTGTCAAAAGCACAACCCTCTCACCACCAGCCCCCTGGCTGAATCTTCAGAGGTCTCAGCAGCTTCTGCTGACTTCGGGTTTTGCAGCCCAGCCCTGCCTGAGAGGCAGATCCCCTGCCTGAGACGGGTCCTGGCCCCCATCAGCACCCAGGCAGCCAGGTCACCCGGAGAGGCCCAGGCAATGTAAACCTGAGGGGCTCAGGGTAACCAACACAGGCCCCCAGAGCCCAAAGCAATGTGGCTGCTCTCCCTGTCACCAAGAGCTTGCAATGTGGGCAGCTGTGTCTCCTGAGGGGCCCAGTGGTCCTCTGCTCAATCCCCCAGCAACGCATGGAGCAGGTGCAATCATACTGTCCAGTTTACAGATGTGGAAACTCGGTGACCAAAGGGGAAAGGACTCTGTGGCCCACCCTTCTGCGGAGTGCCCTGCTGGACTCCCTCCCTGTACACCTGGCATCCCTGAACTTTTAGAAGCTAATGCTAGGTGGCGCTGCGACAGGCTCAGGTTCATGGAGACTCCGAGGCACTTGAGGAGGGCACTCTCTGCCCAGTGTACAGATGGGCAAGTTCAAGCTCAGTGAGAGCAGGGACTTTGATCACAGCCGTCGCCCCCCCCCCTTCCTCCCATTTCTCCTCTGAAGCTCACATAAGGAAACACTGTTACTATCCCCAACTACTTAAAGGCACAAACTGAGGCTCAGAAGAGTGAAATAGCTTTCCCTAGGAAGTTAGAAGGGTACAGAGTCCAGGCTTCAGTCTTGGTTGCTGTCATGTCACAGAGTTTTTACAAGTGCTTGCTCTCTGCCGAGAACATGGCATGCTCTGCAAACTCCTACTCATCCCACAAAACCTGGCTTGAGCATTGGCTCATCTCCGCGGCCTTTCCTCCACCTCCTTGCTTCCTCCACGTGTGGTCACTCGGTTTTCCCTCTCCCAGGCCCCAGATGTGAAGTGCAATTACTTGCCCACACCTGTACCCTGCTCTCTGCCGTGCTGGGATTTCGAGGACAGGCCTCGTCTCCTGTCGCTCAGAGCCCATCTGTTTTGCATTGGGGAGCCCCTTCCTGCTCTGGTGGAACCAAGGCCCCTCCCCAACTCCAGAGTGGGCTCCTGACCAGTAGAGCCAGTCAGCATAGTCCATCTGGACTGTGACTGGTGGGGAGAGTTGGTTCACAGAGTCAGGCATACTTGGGAGATTTTCTGGACTGGAGAGAGGAGCCCTTGGGCTCCCCCAGCCTGGGGGAGATGGTCCAGACTTCCCAGGGCCATCGCATTCCTTAGAAGGACAACACAGAACAGGGGGAGTCTACAGAGAGAGGTATTTTGTGGTTCCCGGAATTGCCTGACGAACACCTGGTTCAAGCTATGCCTGAAGGCAGCCCTTTGGAGGGCTGGAATTGTCAGTCCTACTTTCCCTGCCATCTGCTTTCTCCTCAGCCTTGGATGGGAAGAGGTTAACAGATAGAAATAGTCACAATCACAAATCCAAGGTGGGCCAAGAAAGCCCCCACCCCCCCTCACAGTATGAGGCTCATGGCTCTGCTGCCTGTCCCAAGGCCAGTGCCTTCATGACCAGTCACCTATCTGCCTCACGGAACAGGTCTACGTACGTAGCCTTCCAGGTCTACCCTCTCAGGAGAGACGTGCACAGTCCTGCCTGAGGCTTGTAGACTTTAGTCTCCTAGTAGCCATGGCCTGGGACCCAGATGGAAGGGGAAAGGAAGTGCAAAATAGTGCAGGGTGGAGAACACTCCCCCAAGCCAGGCACTGAGCACGGTGCTCGTCATCTGTCCGCCACCACCATCTCAATTACTCCGTTTCACAAATGAGGAACCCAGAGTGCCGCAGTCTGGCTGGGCACAAATGCCGCAGTCTGGCTGGGCACACAATCACGAGCCACCACACAGCTTGTAGATTCAAACAGCAACTCTTTATTCCCGAACTCACACCAGCCGTCTACAATCACGTTCTGGGGAAATCCACGTTCTCTTCCCAAATCCACGTTCTCTGCCCAAATCCACGTTCTCTGCCCAAATCCACGTTCTCTGCCCAAATCCACATTCTCTGCCCAAATTCACCTCCACTGGGCTTCTATCTCCCAAAATATACTGTCTGAATCCCGTGAGAACTCAAGGGGAACTCAGGCAGCAGGATACGCCCTATTCCCAGCAGGAATAATCTTAAACCTTAAACCTGGAACCTAAACTGGGAACGCCCTAAACACGATTATCTTAAAACCGGGAACACCCTAATCTGCCTTGGTCCTTGAGCAAGGTCACCTACATTCAATGTCACTGCAACATGTCAGCAACATGGGGTACGCTGGCAAGGAAATTGTCATACCTACTTGGCTAATGGCTCCCAGCATCTCCCCCCTTCTGATTAATTAAACAACAAGCAATGTGGCTTAAGGACCGTGCCTGGTAGGTTGTCCAATTCAACATATGGTTCTTACCCGTCATGGGAAAAACTGACCTTTAGGTGTCAGCCTCCTGTCTTAGGTTGATACCACTGCAATTGAATCATACCCGTTACTGACTACCGGTCCAGCATACAGCCATACTTGTGGATAGGTCTATGCACCAGTGGGGGGGTGAGGTTCTTTGCCTCACCTCTGTTGGCCCCCAAATTTGGCCTTGGTGCCAGTGGGGGAGTGAGGTTAATGTGGCTTATGGACCGTGCCTGGTAGGTTGTCCAATTCAACATATGGTTCTTACCCGTCATCGGAAAACTGACCTTTAGGCGTCAGCCTCCTGTCTTAGGTTGATACCACTGCAATTGGATCATACCCGTCACTGACTACCGGTCCAGCATAAGCCATTGGCCCCCAAATTTTAGACCATCACTAGCAGAAGGGAGGAGGATACAGAAATGCCACGACACCAAGCCAATTGACGGCTCCTTGGGAAAAATTGCATCACTGGTGACACCATCAGCAAAGATATGCCAGCACTACCACAACTAACATGGGGTGCACTGGCAAGGAAATAAAAATTGCATCACTGGTTAATCACTGTCGCAGATGTAAGAATGGCCAAGCTGGAGTTCTGGATATCGGCTGTTACGGATTTGAGTCAAATCATCTTCTTTTCGATCTGTAGAAATTGTTTTAGTTAATCTCTCTGGAATCCAAATCGGCTGCTGTTCTCCCTGTGGAAACACACAAACAAAACCCCGACTCCAGACAATCACTGGGTCAGGACCTTTCCATTGTCCTGTTAGAATATCTTTCCAAAGTACCTTAGGCTTATGTACATTTTTTGGATACATATGTCTTTACGCAGCACTAAGCCCTTATGAATCCAAATTTAAAAAGTTTAGTGTAAAAAGGGTTATTTTAAGTTTATCTTTGGGGGATATATACCCCTTAAAGATCATCTTCTAGTTTTCCTTTAAGGTTAGTACATTCACCCTTAGTTGCTTTTCTTTCCTCCTAGTTTTTTTTTTCTTCCTATTTTGTGGGTTTAAAATTCTTGTCTTCCTACATTTTTTAATCTTTCTACATCTTGTTTATCTTTTTCTTTTTAACTTTCTATACTTCTGTCTTTAAAGTTTTTCACTTCAAATTTTTAATCTTCTTTATCTAAATATCTTTTATCCTATTATCTTCCCATTTTTTTAAGTAATGCCTTTAAGATTAATTAGGCTTCGAATGATGCAATAAAGCAATCTTTTTTCCGCCATGAAGGTATCTCGACCACCTTCAATTTAACCTTTTAAAGCCTTTTAATTATCATCTATACTGTACTTTTAAATGTACTTTTTCACCACCTACAGCTTCACTCTTTTAAACGAGGCTTAGATTTTGTTTAAATCGCTTCAATGTTAGTTTACATGGCTGCCTTTCAACCAAAGGCTTTTTTTTTAACTCCATTGAGAAGCTTTGTCTCAATCTGCCATGTACAAATATCTTTTTCTTCTTTCTTCCTTTCTCAAGCTTTTAAATTAAGTCTAGTTTCCTCAAATTCTTTTTAAATGGCATTTTACAACTTTTTACTTTACCACACAGATTATATCATCTAGAATCATTTCTTTTTCCTTTAACCTTTTATATTAAAATATATTCCCACATCTTGAATCTTTTTATATCTCTTTTTTAACCGTTAACCCTTTTTATAAATTTACATTCTGAAACAACTCTTATAAAATTTTTGATTTAGACAAATTACTCCACTTTAATAAGATGAAAGACTTTCATGTTTTTTATGATACTATAATACTATAATTGAAACCCAACTGAAATTTTTTTTACTCTTTGTATATAAATTACACATGATAGAATCTTAACACTTAGTAACCTTGTTTTAGCAAAGACACAGACACAAAACAATATTAAACATTTTCCATTCACCAATTTATGAAAACACACATAATGTTTAAATATATTACCTTATGGAACTTAATTAGTAAAGAGTACTTGATTTCATATTTAGTGGTTGATATTTTAACTCTTTAGCTTTGTAAATTAATCAGATGTCTGTAAAAACCAAGATCTTAGACAAATGTAGTAAACAGAACTAGCCATCTCTTTCTTGTTGAAGAAAAATCCTTCTACAGGATACCATGATGGTCCCATTGAAATACTTAATAACTTGTCTTTCAAAGGCCATGTGCTACATTTTTGTATTGTATCAACATATGTCCTAACTGTTCTTGGTCTCACTGGGGTGCCTCCTTCCTCTAACAATTTCTCTTGCTCGGAGGCGAACAACTTCAAACCTTGAGTCAACCATTTTCCCCAGTTTGCCTGAGAAAGTTCTAGGAACAGGCAACTTGAAATAAAAACAAAATAAATCAAAACAATAACACATTGTTTTTTGAAATGTTCACCCATTCTTTCGCTCTTCCTCAGGGGCAAGCAATTTCACTTACCTCCAAGCTTCAGAAGTTCCCCGTACGGGCCACCAAATGCCGCAGTCTGGCTGGGCACAAATGCCGCAGTCTGGCTGGGCACACAATCACGAGCCACCACACAGCTTGTAGATTCAAACAGCAACTCTTTATTCCCGAACTCACACCAGCCGTCTACAATCACGTTCTGGGGAAATCCACGTTCTCTTCCCAAATCCACGTTCTCTGCCCAAATCCACGTTCTCTGCCCAAATTCACCTCCACTGGGCTTCTATCTCCCAAAATATACTGTCTGAATCCCGTGAGAACTCAAGGGGAACTCAGGCAGCAGGATAGCCCTATTCCCAGCAGGAATAATCTTAAACCTTAAACCTGGAACCTAAACTGGGAACGCCCTAAACACGATTATCTTAAAACCGGGAACACCCTAATCTGCCTTGGTCCTTGAGCAAGGTCACCTACATTCAATGTCACTGCAACATGTCAGCAACATGGGGTACGCTGGCAAGGAAATTGTCATACCTACTTGGCTAATGGCTCCCAGCATCAGAGCTCACAGAGGTTCCCCAGGCTGGGCGGCTGGTTCATGGACAAGGTGAGTCCACTCCCAGTAACTGGACTCCAGAGTCTGTGCTGACTGCTGACCATGTAGCTTCTAGACCAAGGGAGGTGACAGGCCAGCCAGACCCAGCCCTGCGAAGGCTGCCCCTGCCTCTCCCTAGGACTCAGCAAGACCTTGGAGGGCTGGCCTTGGGCACACTCCCTGCCCACAAGGGCCCTTGGAAGTGTGGATTCAGACCAGAGCAGGCCCTGTAAGACTGACGGCACAGCCCATGGACCTCATCCTGGTAAAGAAGTGGACAGATGCCCTTGGGCCTGCCACAGTTCAGAGAAGCAAGGTCCTGAAATCCCATGCACAGGTCAGCTGCAGGCACAGAGAAAGGAGAGCAGGAGCCCTGCTGAGGGTGTGCCCAAGCCGATGAGTTCACGGCTGACACAGTGGAAGCAACTCTCCGGCACCGATGGGGATGGGCTGAAGTCAAGTGCATTGAGCTGAAGCAGAAAGGGCTGTCCCCTTGGGAAGTCCAGGAAAGGGCTCACATTGGACACAGCTGGATCCAAGACTCTGCAACCTGAGTGTCACAAGTCCTCCTCCCTGCAGCTGTCCCAGGGCCTAGCACACCCTCAGGTCCAGCTCCTGAACTCTGAGCTAATTCTTGCCCCCAAGGAATGGAAGACGCTGATTGGCCAGGGCTGGTGGCATGGAGGATGCCTGGGCGTAGGGAAGGATGGTCACCTGAACCCCACGCTGGATGAGGAAGCGCCACAAAACCAGTGACTTGGGGAGAAGGTGGGAGGACAAGTCCTCTGCACTGTGCTTCAGGCCAGGTCCTGCCATCCATGCTCAAAGGCAGCACTGGGGCAGAGCGCCTCACACAGGTCATGCTCGGAGGTCCTGACTCGCCTCCCTGCTCAGCCATCACCGTCTTGAGGTCCTTGATATTTTTTAAGAAGGACCCTGCACTTTGATTGGCACTAGACTCCCTGAAAACTATGAGCAAGGTGTGACTTTGAGCTACCCTCTGATCCTCAGCACGAGCACACACACAGCCTGAATTCACTGGCTCTGTCCCTGCGGGAAATTCCTTTAGCATCCTGAACTCCCACAGGAGCCAGCAGGGAGAACTTCTCAAGGTCTTCCCCCGAGGCATGAGTGGGACTGGGTGCTTCTCTGCAAGGCTGGAGCACCCAATCGCCGGGCCTCTTCCTCGTCAGGCCTGGCTTCCTGGGGACGCCCACGTTTGTGCCCCCATCAGCAGACTGCCGTCCTGGCTCTCTTGGTGTTGGCTGCCCAGGGCACCTGCCTGGGTGCAGCACCTGGTGCAGCAGTAGCACTTGGCCCACTCACGTGTCAACAGGAGTGTGCTGTGAGTGGCAGTGTCTGACAGGGGTGGGCAGAGCAGGGAGCGTGTCTCATGGCCCAGACCACTGCTGTCTGGAGAGGGGGGGACGCTGCTTTTCAGGAGCTAGAACAGTCCAGGGTTTGGTCAAGGATCAAGGATGGGGATTTCTGAGGCAGAGACTGTCTGGTCACCTTTAGAAATTCCCAGCCATCAGCCTCGTGCCCATGATAGGTGCACAATAATAAAACAAGCAAAAATAAGGATCAAAGGGGCACCAGGAGAAGAAGGAATTTAACTTGCAGGTGAGGAAAATGCTTTTGAAGGAGCTGGGTATGGTGGCTACATCTGACTAGCTGCTCACTAGGCAGGGACTGGAGGATTGAGAATTCAAAGCCAGCCTGGGCAACTTGGGAGACTCCATTCAAAAAAGTAAAGTTCAGAAAAGTCAGTGTTTAAAGAAAAAAAAAAAAAGAACTTTAGAATTAGATAGAGGTGGGGGTTGCACACATTGTTAATGTAGTAAAAACCACAGATTGTTTGTTTTACAATGATTAATTTGGGGTTTGGGTGTTGCGCAGTGGTAGAGTGTTGCCTAGCATGCACAAAACCCTGGTTTCCATCCCCAGCACTGCAAAAATGAAATGATTAATTTTATATTATGCAGATTTCACTTTAATAAATTACTTGTTTTAAAAGAGAAGAAATTCCCCTTTTAAGAAAAGACATCACAAACCAGGTATGGTGTCACAAACGAGGTTTGGTGTTGCACACCTGTAATCCCAGCAACTAGGAAGGCTGAGGCAGGAGGACTGCAAGTTCAAGGCCAGCCTGGGCAACTTAGCAAGATGCTGTTTCAAAATAAAAAAAATAAAATAAAAAGAGCCAGGGTTGTATCTCAGTGGAAAAGTGCCCTAGATTTAATCCCCAATAGAGAGAGAGACAGACAGAGAGACAGACAGAGACAGGAAGGAAGGAAGGAAGGAAGGAAGGAAGGAAGACAGGCACACAGGTTCCTGAGAGTGGCTGGGTGGTGTGGGAGGAGACAGGAACTGAGAGTGGGCACTGAGTACCTGCATATGTGTAAGAGTGAGAGTGTGTGTTTCTCTCCAGGGCACTGACACTCTGTTGTCCTCCGGAAAGCCAATGCAGGGGTTCTCTTAAGTTCATACCTAAAGCAAAAGAAAATCAGCACAAGCACTGCAGTGGTCTGGGCTGAAATGTTTTGTTTCTTTTAAGTCCTATTTTATGGTAAAAATCCAGGAGACATTTGCATTCTCTCCACTCACATAAACCTTACTCCACATCCCTCAGTGGTCCGGAGGAGCATACCCACCTCCCGCAGTCCCTGGGGTGCACTCTGGGGGCTCCCAGAGGGCACCAAGCCAGAGCGGGGACCAGGGAGATGACCACTAGCACTTCCCGCTGGGTAATGGCCCAGGCGCCCTCCAGTGGCTGCAGGGAAGAGTGCAGTCGGGCCTGTCCAACTTTGCCCAGGCTCTGTGTGACCTGTGGTGTGAGCAGTGCTCACTTGGTGAGCAGGCTGGGGATCCCTTTGAGTTCCCTAAAACTCATCCGAATTTGTACTCTCGTCAGTTTGTGTCCATATCACATCATATTTCTTTCCATATAAAAACAACTTTTCTTTCTTGGTACTGGGATTGAACCCAGGGACACTTAACAACTGAGCCACATCCCCAGCCTGTCTAGCTAAGTTGCTTAGGGTCTCACTAAGACCCTAAGGCTGGCTTGTTGGTTATGGGCATGAACCACCGAGCCCAGCTCTTCCAATTTTTTTTTTTTGGTGCCAGGGATTGAACTCAGGGGCACTCTACTACTGAGTCACATCCCCAGCCCTATTTCATATTGTATTTAGAGACAGGGTCTCACTGAGTTGCATAGTGCCTTGCCCTTGCTGAGGCTGGCTTTGAACTCACATCTACTGCCTCAGCCTCCCAAGCCACTGGGATTACAGGTGTGTGCCACCAAGCCCAGCTCTCTCCAAATCTTTAAGTACAGTCAATGCCTGTTCACAAAGTCTCCCGAGGCCTTCCAGAGCCACTGCTGAGTGCCCCAGTGCCCACCCCCCACAGGGGCCCAGAGCCTCATATGGAGAGCCATGGTCTGCCTGCAGCAGGACCCTTTCTGCCTCTTTCCTCCCTGTCCCCATCCCTTGACCTGTCACCTCAGTTCACTTTCAGCTTCCCTGCAGAATTTTAGGAATGACGTAAGCTGTTTAAAATATCATCGAGGTATCACTCAATAGTTAAAAACAAATGCTCAGAACGTAAAACGGTGTGGTCACCTTAGAAGACACCTCGCAATTCCTCAAAAAAATTAACAGAATCACCCTGTGACCCAGCGAGGCCACTCCTTGGTATACACCGAAAGAACTAGAAACACACGTTCCCCAGGAAATCTTGTCCGTGGTTGCTCAGGGTAGCATTTATCATAATAGACACAAACTGGGAGCACTCCAATGGCCATCGACTGGTGAGTGTCCGGTGAACTGTCGCCGATGCATACAATGGGATATTATCTGAGATCAACAAGTACTGGTGTATCAAGACGCTACAACATGGACGAGCCTGGAAGAGACCGTGCTACGTGAAAGAAGCCAGTCTGCAGAGTCCATAATACCATCCATGTGCAATGTCCAGAAGAAGCCCTTCATAAGAACAGGACGCAGCGTAGTGAGTGCCGGGGCGGGGGAAGCGAGGAGGGGGGCTCCCTGGCGGGTACCAGGTGTCTCAATGGGGTGGTGAAAATGTCCTGGAGGTACATTGGCAAGGGTCACACAACCTTGGGAGTACACTGCAGACCACTGAGTTGTGCTTCATAGTGTACCTAGAGTGCAAATCATCTCCATTTTAAACACCATCAGTACCGTCCCCTGCTTGAGGGTCTACCACATGGCAGATGTTGGATGCCATCTCGTGACCCTCCTGGCAGTTGGGAAATGACCAGCCTCCAGAGCTGGAAACACATGGCATTCATGGGATGTGTGCCACACTACCCCAGCCCAGCTCTGGGCATCTCTGCTGTGGGTCCTTGTCCCTGAAACCTTCCAGGGAACTGTCACACCAAGGAGTAGGTCCTGGTGAAGACAGGCTTTGCCCCTAGGCCAGCTCCCAGTGACAACATGGAGAAAGGTGATTGCCTCCTGGAGCCTGACCAGGCCCCGGCTGGCCAGAGACTGTGGCCACAGCTGTCCACCTGCTCCCTTTGCTTTGTCTTGAGAAGGTCCACACAGTAATAGGTGAAGCTTCAATGGCCACAAGGCCCCTGCCCTACAGAGCAAGCCCCCACAGATGCAAAGAACAGGTCTGGCTGCTGCGTCAGAGTGTCTAAACAGAGAGCTGGACGAGGCCCATGGACGCCAGTGTGCTGACTCTTGACCAACACGGCCAGGGCCTTGTACCAGCCCCCGCTGTGCCACCAGAGTGAATGTCCCAGGCTAAGTGCATCGGAAAAATGCATGCTCACAGCCCAGCCTGCGTGGGCCCTGGACGAAGCAGCTACTAGAAGATGGCCCCCTGGGGATGGCAAGGACTGCAGCATGCTGGCTTTCAGTGAGGGAATGCAGGACTGGGGTGGCAGCCTTACACTACACCTTGGCTTTTTCAATGGATGTGGGACTTGAGGCCTGGATCAGTGAGTGTCCCTCTAGTGAGTGTTTCTGCAGAGCCAGGAGGGGCGACCCTCCTGAAGACAGGAAGAAGGCCAGGTGGAGACCCCTGAGGTCTGGGAGGAAGGACACCATTCACTAAACTGCTCGCTTCATCTTTTAGAACCACGTGGGGTTTGGACTCTGTCCCCTTTGTGTGAACATGAAACCAGCAGGTTAGCGTGTATACCTTATACCTGTGACTTCCCCTGGCAGTGTCCCTGTAAGGTGCAAGGCTCAAGCATGACTAGGGGGACACTGCAAGGGGAAGTGCTGTGACCTGATGTGGACAGAGGCCCCGGCCAGCCTCCTCCCCCACAGACTCCTTCCCTCCTCTGCTGCTGGATCTGTAGGGGTTTGCACAGCAGCAGACCCACTTTGGAGCAGGGACAGTCTGCCGTGTGACTCGTGCCCTGCTCACCAGGGTCAACCTTGGCAACTTGCTGTCCAGTGCAGTTATCAATGGCACCCTTTCTACCCTCCAAAGTATCCTGGTTTGATCCCTTTTCCTGTGGGAAACAGAAAGTCCTGTGGACCATTTTCAGGACACAGTATTTAGCCTTAAATGTAAAATGACGTAGGGTGTAAGAAAGGCGGCTGCAGGGGAAATAGAGCAGAATGAAAAGTTACAAGCAGTTAGAACCAGAGGGTAGAAATCCATAGGCCCCGACAGACAGGAGGGGAGACAGGACCAACAGAGGTAAACGTGCCAAGGTGCTCCGTCCAAAGGAACTCCCCCACCAACAGAGAAGAAAGGGAAGTGGGGAAGCTGGATAACTTCGATAACCCAATAGGAGACAGTAAACGCTAGGTAAACCCTAGGCTTCGGGAAGACTGTGCACCCCCGTAGTACTCAGCCAACGAGGAAGCAGGGGAGTGACCTTGAACTCTAGGGCAGAAAACACTGGTTGTGCCCAATCTGTGTGTCCCTACCACCAGGCCCCCGATCTTTTTCTTTTTTTTTTTTCCTTGTTGATAGACCTTTATCTATTTATTTATATGCGGTGCTGAGAATCAAACCCAGTGCCTCACACATGCCAGGAAAGTGCTCTATGGCTGAGCCCCAGGCCCAGCCCCAAGGCCCCCCATCATGAAAGATCATCATAAAAGGAAAGCCTCACTTTTTGCTGTTCCTTGTCTCTCCCAGTTTGTTCTTTAGATGTGCACAGGTGAGTGTGTTCCTCACAACTTGGGGGCCCATCTGGGACCTCGGTGCCAGCCTGGATGGGAACTGTGCTGGAGAGGGGAGCTCAGCCCACCCCTCTTTGAGTGGCCTGCTCTGCTCCCATGTCCTGTCCCCCACAGAAGCCATAGGAGGGCCTGAGACTGCTTGGGAGGACAGTGAAAGTGGCCCTGGTGGGCAGGGGTGCAGTGGGGAGGGGAGGCAGGCATCCTGGGAATCAGGTGGCTTCATCAGCTGAGGTGGGAAGACTGGACCCGGAGTCCTGCCCTGGTGGTCGGGAGTCTTGGGAGGATGAGTGTGTGGCCGAAACGGGTCCTGGACAAGTGAGAGTGGGCTCCGGATCTGCGGTTCCACTCTCCCAAGAGGGAGATGGACAAAGCAAGAGGTCAGAGCGTGCAAGAAACCTCCAATAAGGGGGAGCCCAGGGGACCCAGGTGTGTAAGAAGTCCCCAGGAAGGGGGCTGAGTACACAGGGGAAACCCAGTTGCAGGAAACTACCAGAAAATGGGGAATAGAAATTCTAGGTCTAGGGACAGGGAAGGACAATGGAAAGGTCCATATGTACAAGTCTTCTTTTCTTTTAAAGAGCCCTAAGCAGGGAAAATAGGCAGCGGTGGTAGTGGGAGTAAGTCTGCCCCTGTGGAGGATGAGAGGCCACTGGAACTTTGATTTCAGCGTCCACCAAGGCTGACAGACTCCACCAACACTCCCAACTGCACAGGCCCTTTCCATGTCTGCGCCAAACTCTAAAAATCTGTGACAGGCTCTGTTTTAGTTTCTAAAGGGTCAATTTGCATTGGGAAGCGTGAAGACGGCTTTGAAATTACTAACCTACGTGTTTTTCTCGGAGGCCTGCCAATCAAAAAAACATGACCTTCTATATCGTGTTTAAAGTTCAATGTCTATTGCTTTTAAAGATTTTTTAATTGGCAGGAATAAGTGACTTAGAATGTTAACTATACCTTGATCCCTTGGATTTTATGGGTAACCTAAATTAAACATGGTGTAAGGGTCCCGCGAAACGTCGGAGAAAGAGACCACCAAGTGACCACTCATGCAATTGGCAGAAGGGGGGGTTTATTGAACCAGCATGCTGGGGCTCCGTGCCCACTCAAGAAGGGAAAGCAGCCAGAGCCCTGAGCAGGGGCTGAGCACTGCTTAAGTACACTTTTTGGGGAGGGCGGAGGGCTTTGTATACATCAGAACAAATCATCATGAGGCGCGGGAAAATTGAACAACAACTCCTAAACATGATTAGTTCATTCATTGGCGGGAACAGGTCAGGCTGGAGTGATAGGTCATTCCTAAGGAGGGGGTTACATTTAAACTGATTGGTCCAGGCCCTGCAATGCCTTCGTGTGACCACACAGAGCCTTTATTAAACAACCAAATAGTCAGGGGAAATATTTACTGGGCAGTTCCAAGCATTGTCTTAACAGCTACAGAAATTTCAGGTTTTGCAGGTAGCATAGGAACCTAACAATACCTAATCCTTTACATTTTAACTCAGACCTTGCAGCTTAGAAACTTTACAACACCCGGTCTTTTACCCTTTAACTTCAATTTCTTTTACCCTTACATTGGGTAAGTTAGATTTAACGTAAATATGATAAACACTTATGAATGTGTTTGTTAGAGAAAATGTCTGATTAATTTATAAAGTTAAACATCAGCTGCTTAGCTTAAATTTAAGTGCTCTTGACTTCTTAAATTCTATGCAGCAACACATATCTGGGTCTATTCAATGTGTTCTCATAAGCTGATAAACTGAAAAACAAATTTTAAGGTTGCTTTGATTCTGGGCCTAAAGTATGCAAAGTAACTAAGAGTTGGAATTTTAACAGGTGTAATTTTACAGGCAAGGAAAACAAAAAGTCTCATCTGCATTGTTATTAAAGTACTGTAAAAAAAAGTTAACTGTTTTATCTTATTGAAAAGGAGAAATTTGTCTAAATTCTGAAATTTAATAAGGATATTTCAGAATATAAATTTTAAAAGGGTCTGGAAAAAAGGAAAGAGATATAAAACATTTATAGGTATGGATGGGGCTGGGGATGTGGCTCAAGCGGTAGCGTGCTCGCCTGGCATACATGCGGCCCAGGTTCAATCCTCAGCACCACATACAAAGATGTTGTGTCTGCCGAAAACTAAAAAAAAAAAAAAAAAACATAAATAAAACATAAACCAACAGTGGGAGTACACAATGAACTTATTCAAGGATGGGCCAATCGCTATATGAGTCTTCCTGATGAAGTTAGAAATAGGATATTTGGAGGTGATGGTGCAACTGAAAACACCCAGACACTGCAAAGTTATGTTATATGGGGTGTTGAGGCCTTTAACTCTGGTAAACACTATTGGGAGGTGGATGTGGGGAACACCTCCAACTGGGTTATAGGTGTGTGTAAAGATTTTACAAGTGACAGTTTTGAAGGTAAGAAAGGTTTTGTCTTATTTTCCTCGAAGAAGAACAATCACTGTATTCTCTCCACCAACTCTCCTTCTTTAATTCATTGTTTGTAAAGGCCTGCAGGTCGAGTTGGAGTATTTCTTGATTATGAAAATGAAACTCTGAGCTTCTATGATGTTTGCCGAGGTTCCCTCATTTACAGTTTCTTTTCTTCCTCCTTCACATCCCCTCTAACTCCTTTTCTTTTCTTTGGTTCTCCATAAAATTGAGGTTTTCCCAGGCATGGTTTCACATACCCTTAATCCTTGCTACACAGGAAGCTGTGACAGGAGGACCACAAGTTTTGAGGACAGAATGGACATTTAAAAGAGAGATAAAAATGGGGGTCAAGGGACAGTTGAAGGCCAGTAGTAGAGCACTTTCCTAACTTGTGTGAGTCTCTGTGTTCATCCACAGTAATGAGAAAAGAAAAAAAGATAAATAAATTTGTAAAAATGAAAGAAAATAACCGAGAAAATTCAAAAAACTATGATAATTTTTTGGTGAATGCCCATGTCTGAAGAAACTGTGTTCTTGGGAGTTTCTCATGTTATGTTACATGCCTACACATGATGTCTGGGGGTCTGTTTTAAGTTAAGGAAGTATAATCATTTTATGGCCATAAATTGTGATAACCACATTGAATTTATAAATTTGTTCATTAAATTTTATTTTAATAAAGTGTTGTGAAACCACCATTAAAAAAATAAATAAATAAATATTAAAAAATTATCTCTCTCTCTTTAAAAAAAATTTATAGGTATGGAAACACTTTAGTAAAGAAAGCTGGAAGAAAAAATGTTTCTGGATGAGAAAGTATTTTGTAGGATAAAGTAATATTTTTGTGCTAAAGTACAAGATGAGAGAGAGGAACCAAGGATGTAAAAAAGATATAAAATATGTAAGTAAGGGGCAGAAGGTTTGTAGAAGATAAACCTCAAAAAGTTTTTGTTTGTGATTAAGTTGGCTACAATTGGTACAGTCAGGAAAAGCTATTTGAGGAATTTTTTAAGGTCAAATTCTAATGAAGTAACACTAAACAAAGTCAAAACATTGATCTGTTCTTGTCTATCAAAATAATTTCTTGTGTCCGTTAGGTTTTATTACTAAGGAAAACTAAGCCTTAAAGGAGTTTAAGTAATTACTTTGTAACTGGTGAAATAAATAACAATTATTTTAGGTTATTACAATACAGTTGATACTCTAAATATATTTGACTAGAGATATGTATACATCTGAAATTAAATATGTGTGAAGCTTGTATAATGGTTATGAAGCCAGATTTAAAATTAGGTAGTCAGGGTAGTTAGGTAAATCGGGTCTAATATCGAGTGAAATCTATAATGGAGGCCATGCTGAGAATGAATTCTGGGAAACTCTTGGAATGTTAATGAAGTCCCAAGAAAAGCCCTAGGCCCAAAGTCCATCCCAAAGAAATGTTAATAAACAGCCCCAGCAGATTTGAAGATAGCCCATCCCAAAGGAATGTTAATGAAGTCCTTCCTGCCCAGATTACTTCTTTGGCCCACCTGTGTCCCAACCCTTCCAGCCTTCCCACCTACATTCCATCACTGAAAGAACTATACAAAGGGGAGACAACCACACTTCCACGGATTCCACCTCTTGGGTCCCCTTCGTCCTCAGGGAGAAGTCTTTTCTGCTGTCCTTTAATGAACTTCTAATTTTCCACTCTGACCTTGCCTCGGCGTGCTTCTCTGGTGTTATTCTTCAACATTGGGGAAGCAAGGACTCTCACCGGTCAACAGCCATAACAGTTATATAAACATTTGTAAAATGAAAGTTTATGTAGGTTCACAGGCAAAATAACCCATAAGTGCTCCCTTTTATGCATTATATCTCACATAAAAGGGCCACACTTCCATTTGAAGAGCTGACTTGTAGCTGTTTGTTTTGATTAAGCCTATTTCTGATCATTAACACTCTAGGTCACCTGACCTCCAATCAGAGAAATCTAAAGGACCTAGAGAACAAGAAGCCAACTACACATTGTGCAAAGAGGAGGATCACTGAAGAGGGATCTGTCCCTGATACTTCCAAGGAAAGCCACATGTGGTCAGCAAGACTCTAACCCAGCATTACAGTCTTGTACAACAGGTAAAGGAAAAGCTTTTTGGCAGATGGCACAACTGGTAAAGTGTTGGGTGCAGAGCAGGCTGAACTGTGTTGTCTGCTGGGCAGGCTGAATAGATGTTGGCTGCAAGATAGCCCACGCACTCAAACCCCCCTCTATCTGGTCCTTTATCACCTGTTTGCCTCAAGTCTGAACATTCAACCCTGCTCAAGGCTGAACACTGAACCCCCCCTTGGGCCAACAAGGCAGCTTGCAGACCCAGAGGCCCCATTAGATTTGGGCTATAAAAACTCCCTCCTGCCAGGCCCCCTCTCTCTTGCTCTCTCTCTCTTGCTCCCTCTCTCTTGCTCTCTCTCTCTTGCTCTCTCTCTTGCTTTCTCTGTCTCTCTCCTGTGTGCGCTTCCTCTCTCTCTCTCTCTCTTTCCTTCTTTCCTTTCTCTTTGTTGCACTGCTGCAATAAAGATCTTTTGGTTGCTCCGAGTGTTGTGGTCACTTTCCTTTCGTAAAGGAAAGGCTAAGGGGGCTAAAAATTCTCTCATAAGTTCCCAAGAGTAATCCCTGACAAATCTCAGCTGACTGTTAACAACAGATAGGAAAAAAAGAAAAGGCCGACTTTGACCTGGCAGGAAATTAGAATCTGGCACAGCCATACGTGGACATTTGAAAGGAAAGACATAGCTCTTTTTGTATTGTAAGGGACCTGCGAACGACGGAGGAAGAGACCACCAAGAGACCGTCTCATGCAACAGCAAAAGGGGGTTTATTGAAGATCCAGCGTGCTGGGGCTCCGTGCTCACTCAAGAAGGGAGAGCGGCCAAGAGCCCCGAGAACAACTTGTGCAGGGTTTATATACATTTTTTAGAGAGGGCAGGGACTTTACACACGTCATAGTCCCCTTTAACAAATCATCATACACCGGGGGAAAATTAAACAACTCTCAAACATGATTAGTACATTCATTGGCGGGAACAGGTCGGGCAGGGGTGATAGGTAAGTCCTAAGGCGGGGTATACATTCAAATTGATTGGTTTAGGCCCCGGGGTGCGTACGTGCTGAGCTGCATTAAGCAACTAGGTGGTCAAGGGGGGGTGATTTCGACACACATCTAATGGGCAGTTCCGGGAATTATCTTAACTGCCACAGGAATTTCAGATTCTGAGTGCAGCTTAGAAACTTTACAAAACCTGGTCCTTTACATTTTAATTTCAATTTCTTTTATCCTTTTAGTATAACTTAAGATGTACATTTATGTCAGCCCTCCCAAAAGTAAGTAAAACTGGGAGGTTATAAAGGAGGGACTTTTTAATACATGAGTGCCTGATAAACATCACGAAAAGCTCTGTCGGAGCCCCAAGTTTGTTCTGAGTCAATCTGAGACTTACAAATCTTCCTAACTTCCTACAGGGCATACTTTAATCTGTATTTCTGGGTCTTTCTTGCTGGTATGGTTATCTAGCCCTGATATTTATAATGAGCTGCTATATGGGTCTCCTTAGTTGGGAAAAACTATATAGAATTCCCTACCACGGAAACTAAAAGCCAATTTCTAAGAAAACATATACTGGCCGCAGCCTCCCCTTTAACTCCTTGCTCAGACTGCCCCTCTGGAGCTCAGGATTCACCACCTCCAGCTGGTGATTTGGCTTTAATCAAGACCTGGAAATAAAGCAAGCATCAGCTGAGTTAGAAAGGACCTTCCCAAATGCCCTTGACTGGGCCAGCTATCCAGACTGCTCAAAAGGGGAGAACTCATCACCATGGGCAATCCCCACCTCAGAAAGTTAGCATGACCAGGATGGATGCTCCACCAAAGGGCACAGGATCAAAGTAAAGATGAGACTGCTAGAAATGCTAGAAATACCTCATGGTGCCGTGAGGACACATATGCTCCAAAGCCGTTCGGCAAGGCACACTGTACCTCTGCAGGAAAGGGTGCTACACAACAAAGCCTGGCATGCAAGGGCACTGGGGTGGGCGCACAACCTCTTCTTTCCCTACTGCAGAGTTGCCCCTGCTGGCCTAACGGGAGGAGCCTGGGGTGACAATCTAATTGATCGGCTAATTTTAAAACTGGGGAGGAAAAGGGAAGGGCTATAGTTAAAAGGCTACATTTGGATCTGACTTCCCAATCAAGGCGAAATACTGTATTTTGAAAGTCCTATGGTCCATTTCCAGAACACAGTGTTTATCCTTAAATGTAAGATGACTTAGGACTAAGAAAGACAGCTGGAGGGGAAATAGAGCAGAATGAAAAGTTACAAGCAGGTAACAGTGGAGGGTAGAAATTCACAGCCCCTTGACAGACAGGAGGGGAGAAGGAAGCTCCCAACCCACCATAAATTGTGCAGGTGCTAGGAAGCCCTCAATTCAATGGGACTTTCCTGCCACAAGAGAACAAAGGGAGGTGGGGACAGCTAAAGGTGTATTTCTTTAACTAATCCAATAGGAGAAGTAAACCTCGGCACTGGGGAGACTGTGCACCCCGAGTACTCGGCCAATGAGCAAGCAGAGGAGGGACCTTGCACTTAGGGGATAATAAACTGGTTGTGCCCACTCTGTGTGTCCCTGACCACCATGTACCTGACCTCGCAAGATTGTCATTAAAGCAAAACCTCGCTTTCTCCGTGTCTTGTGTCTCTCAGTCCATTCTTTGGGCTTGGACAGGTGAGCATGGTTCTCACGTTTCCCACATGAAACAAAGTCGTAATTACCCAGAGCCTCCTCTCTGGAGCCTGCACAGGTGGCGAGGGCGGAGCGGGAGACAGGAGCGTGGGCTGGCACTAATGCTGCACAGGCCCTGTGGGTGTAGTGCCCCCTGGCAATTTACACACACCCAGAATAATTCACGCTACATCACTGGCTTCAAATTGTGGAACTGTCACACGGCTCCAAATCAGAGAGGCACAGAGACCCTAGAGTCAGTTCACTGAAGCTGGTGGCTAGGAATCTAGTTTCCCCTGGAAATGGTACCCCGGGCATCTTCCCCGATCTTCACTCCGATTTGTAGCATATAGACACTGGGTTTCTTTCCCGCTTACTCTTGCACATGTTCCCTGTTATTTGGGGGCAGGCTGCTGTGTCCTTCTGCTGCCACCTCCACCAAGATGGAGGCTTTCTATGTCCTCAGGGCAGGAGTGAGGTCAGAGCCAGTCTCCTGCTGCCCATCCATCCTCCTTCTGTGTACCAGCCTGCCCCTGCCCTCCTCTTCCCCTCGCCTTCCTCTTCAAGATCACTTTTAAAAATGTGGCAAAATACACATAACATAAAATGTAACATCGCAGCCATCTTCAAGTGAGTGCTCGGTCATGTCCAGTGCACTCACTGGGCCGTGAACCACTGTCACTCTCCACTTCTGAGCTCTGTCTTGCAAAGCCCAACTCTACCCACTTAATGGATTCCCAGTTTCCAGCCCCAGCACCCACCACTCTACTTCCTATTCCTCCTCCTCCTATTTCTTCTTCTTCTTCTTCTTTGGTATCAGGGACTGAACTCAGGGGCACTCGACCACTGAGCCACATCCCCACCCTATTTTGTATTTTATTTTGAGACAGGGTCTCACTCAGATGCTCAGGGCCTCACCAAGTTGCTGAAGCTGGCTTTTGAACTCACAATCCTCCTGCCTCAGCCTCCTGAGCCGCTGGGATTATATACGCCTGGCCACAGCAGTCGGCCCTCTACTTCCTGTTTCTACAGACTTGATTACTCCGGAGCCCATGTCATATCACACATGTGTCCTTCTGTGGCTGGTTCATTTCACTTAGCTTCATGACCTCGGGGTTCACCCTCTCTATGGCAGGTGTCAGACTGTCCTTCCTGTTAATGGCTCTGTTGTAGTCCACTGTACTCTGGATGGCATCTTGTTGATCTGTTCATCTTTCCATGAGCACTTGAGTTGCTTTGCACGTGGCTGCTGCGCTGCCATGAGCGCCCAGGAGCGCTGGCTTTGCATTCTTGGGGGTAGGTACCTAGAGAAGGGGTGGCTGGTCCAGTGGTAACTCTGTTGCAACTGTTTCATGGAATTGCCACACTGTTTCCTAGTACAGCAACTTTGTATCTTCCTACCAACAGCCCCGATTTCTCTCTGCTCAGGGCTTAGTTTGCTTTGTTGGTTTAGGAAAGCCGTCCTATTGGATCTGAGGCAACTTTTAAATTTCTTTTTTTGAAAAATTTACTATTGTGGCAAAATACATATGACATGAAACTCCATTTTTGCCATCTTAAGGGTACAATTCATGGGCATTAATCACACTGTGACATTGTACATGTCCCCACATCCATGTCCAAGCCTCTCCATTCCCCAAGGAAGCTGCAGTCTCTGAGCTGGTGACCCTCACCCCCCTGCCACACCCCAGTCACCCTGGCTGCCTTGTCTGCACCTCAGGGTGACTCCTCCACCCAGTCCTGTGGTCTCTATCTCCCAGGGCTGAGAACGGTTGTGTGGCCCCCTTCCTGGACCTAGCATAGGCTCCTGAAGCTAACGATGCCTCAGTTGCTCCCTGGAACTGCACTCTGAAGCTTGAGGCAGAGTTGGCAGTGCCCTGGGGACCATGTCCCAGCTGTCATCTGAGAGTCACTTCTGGAAGCCTCGCTGGGAGCCCCCCTCCAGCCCTTCCATCTGGGCTGTATTGAACCCTGCTCTGTGTTGGACAGGGCAGGGGACAGTGCATCCTGGTAGGAAGGCTTGCCTCCACAGGTGGTCATGTCTGGGTGGCACAGGGTGGCCACATCTGTCCAGAGGCAGTATTGACATTGGGATCCTGCCATGGCTGATCACTGGTGTCTGCAAGGCTGCGGGCAGGGGACTTGGTCGTCACCACGCTGCAGCCGTGACAGCAGAGGTCTGCAGGCAGAGGTCTGGTTCAGACAAGCTGTGTGTCTGCTGCCCAGCCCTGGGCCTGCCTCAGGTTCTCCAGCCGTAGGAGCAGCATACTTAAGGAGATGCCCTCTCATAGGTTCTCATCCCAGGGGACAAGAAGACACCTCCTCCAGGTGGCATTCCAATGTTGGCTGTTCATCAGAAACCTGTAGGAGTTCAGGTCTCCTGTCCCCCTCATCCCAGTGTACCACCTGCAGCGGAGACTGTACCCTCCTGCTGGCACCAGCTCTGGGTGGACAGGCCCACGGGGTCCCAGCCTCCATCCAGTGTGCAACCCTGCACTCCTGCTACCCACGCCACCTCTCCTGTCAAGGGATGGCAGCCTCGCACCCTTCCCAGTCTGTGGGTGCCCAGGAATGCCACTCCCACCAGCAGTCGGCTGCCTGAGGTAGCTCCCGGTGGAGCGGCGCCCCTGGCTAGGGCTTGATTGGCCAGCACTTGGGAAGCCCCTGGTCCTGAGCTGGGCAGGAGGTGAAAGTTCTCAGCAAGTGGTGGCCAGGCAGACCACGTGGGGTCAGGAGGTCTCAGAGGGGCCCACTAAGCAGACCTACATCAGAGATGTTCATACAGTTTGAAGGACATGAGTCAGAGTGGCTGGAGAGGCAGGGAGACACAGAGGCCTAAAAAGATGGTGGCCTTTATAGAAGCAGGAGCAGCAATGGAGGAACCGCTCTGCCTTCCTCAGGTGGTGAAGGGTCGGCTACGAGGCCTGCGGGGCTCCCTCTAGTGGCCATGGATAGTATTACGGCCAAGGCTCAAATTCTAAGAAACTGTCAGATGCCAAGTTACACCTGAGGCTTCATTTTTAAAATGTTATTTTAATTCCACATATTAATCCAAAGCATGACCATGTTTCTGCTAATTAAATTACTGTTTTTCTTTCTTTTCTCTCTGTGCGAATGAAACTCCCGTGCTGTCCCCGAGGCTCTGAGTTCACAGTTTCTGAAGTCTGGGCACTGGAGAGGACAGGACCCATTGGGTCACCAGATGAAGCCCTTCAGACACAACAGAAATCATCTTTTTGGTATAAGTATATCCTGGGCAATATTGGGACATGCTTATACTAAAAGTACTTGTTGATCTGAACTTCAAATATAATTGGATGTTCTGTATTTTTATTTGCTACATCTGAAGATCCTGTCTGGGGTGAGTCCTGCCCCTTGCTCTAGCTGGACCCACCCCACCCTGCCTGTCTCTTCTCCTGGGCCTCGTCTTTCTCTCTCACTCAAACATTCGTGCCGTGCTATGGTTTAGAGGGCAACTGTGTCCCCTTTGAAGATCAGATGGGCGTACATGAATACACAAGGTCCATGACAGCTCCCGGGGTGAAACCAACGAGGCTTCACTAGCCCAGGACACCCCTAGGTCTAGGGGTCAAAGAGCTAAGGTCATGACCCAGTGAGGGAGAGAGCACAGGAAGTACAGTGGATAGGAATCTCAGTTTGTAAATTGGGAGCAAGAAACAGGGCAGGGTTGTTCTGAGTCCATGCTGCTTTTCTTCCTGCTGGGAAGTCCAAGATGGATCTCAGGACACCAGGGCACTGAGAGTCAGCCAGTGTCAGCAGTGTTCACAGGACCCAGGCATCAAGGAGGGGCCTGCTGCCTCGCCCCTCATCTGGTCTCCATACTCTGCTGGGAAGTTCTTGCTGGCCACAGGTGTCCCTGCTGCTCTCCTCCCGTGCCAGGCTTTGGAGAAGGTGGCTGGTGTACGGCTTTTTTTGTACTGGAATCTCGGTTCTGTGCTGAAGGGCATGTAGCCATGTCCTCCGTTCAGGGCAGGGCCTCCTGGACCCTGCAGAGAAGCAGAGCACAGGCCCCTCTCTCCATCCCCCTGTCCACCCCAATTACTTGTCCCTTCCCTCAGTGGGGACTGACCTGTCCCCGATGCATGCTGGGCAAGAGTCCAACCAAGGTCATGTGTGGAGTCTGCTTGTTTCCGTCGGAATGCAGCTCACACACACAGCCAGTGCAGGGGGCTCCGTCCTGCCGTGGTCCACAGCCTTCACACCAGACCTCAGGTTTCTCTCAGTTCCTTTAGAACTCAGGACCCAGGCAAGCCACTTGGGGCCCTTCCTAGCCTCCTCCAGCTCCCACGAGAGTGAGCACTTCAGCCAGGGCCTGCAGCCCACACCTCCAAGCATTGCCCCCCTCCCCCTCCCCCAGCTAACAAGTGCAAGAACTTAAAAATTAATGATAGCACTCCGGGAGTGACACAAATGTTTGTTCTAATGCACAAAGAGAAAAGCAGTGAATGTGGATTTACTCCGTCTGTAGATGTGGGAAACTGATGTTTGTTTACGGAAAATGTTCACAGTAAAATGAAAAACCTAAAGTGATGATGGTGGACAGAGAGCAGGATGTTTCCCTTTCTACTCTATTTTGATATGTATGCGATTCTTTTAAAGGAGAAAAAGGAAACACATGTTCAAAAATGGTGCAGATGCCAATACCCTCCCCCATGCTGTGGCCACGCCGGCAGCTCTGCTCTCAGAAAGGCCTTGGCTGCCTCTGACGCTACTTCCAAGCTACCGCTGTGGTCGCTGCTGCAGAACCCGAGGTCTCCTGTCAATCAACTGCCGCCTGCACCGCTACCGCCATGGCCGCTGCCTCTGATTCCACTGCTGCCAGCCTGAAGTCGCCTGGAGGTCTTCTTTCTGGGCGCTGCAGCCCTTGCACCTGTAACCACCTGCTGCAGCCACAGAAGACCCCGCTGCCCGGATGCAACTGAAGCCGACACTGCTGCTGGCACTGGAGATGGCCTGGTGATGTTGCCCCCACAGCGGCAGCTGCTGTCACTGCTATGACCCGCTGCCTGCTGCCAACAACCACTGCCACTACGGCTGCTGCCACTGCCTAGAGCCCTGCTGCCAGGGAGACTTGGGGTGTGGCTGCATGTGGCTGCAGCCATGTTGGGCACCAGGGTTAGGGTTAGGGTAAGGGGTGGCTAGGGCCTGGGTGCCAGCAGGTTTACCACCACAAGAGCCTCTGCCTGGGGACTCCGGCACAGACCTGCAGGTCCAGTGTGGGGGTGCTGGTGGGTCTGGAGGAGCCTGGGATCTTCCTGCTGAGAGTGCTGGTGGCCCTTGTCTTGCTACTGCATCTCGGGGTTGCCCCTCTGCATGAGTGTACCCCTGGTGGTCTCTCTGCAAGTGGGGACAGCACTGAGGCCTTGGGACTGCAGCGTGGCCAAGCCTGAGGTCTGAAGCCCAGGTTGGTTGGATAGAGACTGGGTTTGCCAGGGCTGGTCTGGGTTTGGTGGTCCCAAGAGACATTAGAGACAGGGCTGAGGAACTGTTGAACACTGACTTTCCAGCAAGATTTATTTTATTTTTGATTTTCTAACATCTCTACCATATTTAGAACAGGGTGTTTTTTTGCATCAGTGTACAGAGGACAATGACATATGAATGGTATTTTGATTTTTGTTGTATTCTTTTTTTTAAAGTTTTTTTCTTTGTGTTCTTCCTCTCTCTTGTCTATTTTCTTGGATTTTCTTTCCAACTGTTCTCCAACCAGCAGCCAGTCTCTGTCAGCTCCTCTTCCACTCTTTCTGTGAATTTTTACTTCTAGATTCTCTCTTCCTCCCTCAAGAACATCATGTAGTACACTACTTCTGTTTTCCCATCCACCATTTGGAATTGTAAACCTTTTTAATAAATTTTCTGTTTATACTATAGAAAGTTATTGAATTTATCATTTTGGTTCAATGTGAGAAAGCAGTAAATGCCTTAGTGGGAGCTATTAGGTTTAAGGCTATATATTTGTACACTGGTCGATGCTGATATTGGTCTCACCATTAAAGATGAGGCACTAGAAACCTTCAGGGACCCTGTAGGTCTATAGGGTAAAATTCATGCTGCCTTAGATACATACTTCCAGATGGGAAAACACACAAACAACATGAAAAAAACAAAGGAATAAAGTGCCCCATACAAACCAAGATGCTTCAACAACAGAAGCCACTGACAACACAATTAGAAGATGTCCAGGAAGGAGTTCAGATTGGACATAGTTAAACTGGTATGTGAAGTAAGGATAGTATAAGGAGTGAAATCAAAGATAATATACAAGAAGTGAAAGATCACTTCAATAAACAGTCAGAGATTGTGAGAAAAAAAAAAAAGCAGAAATCCTCAATGAAGGAATCAGGAAACCAAATTATAAATTCAGTGGAAAGCATCACCAACAGACTAGACCACTTGGAAGACAGGACCTCAGACAATGACGACAAAATATACAATCTTGAAAGTAGAGTTGCTCCTGCAGAGAAGATGAAAGAAACCATGATCAGAACATCCAAGAATTATGGGATAACATGAAAAGACCAAATGTAAGAGTTATCAGAGCAGATGAAGGAGCAGAGATACAAACCAAAGGGATGCACAATCTTTTCTGTGATATAATAGCAGAAAGTTTCCCAAACCTAATGAATGGAATGAAAAATCAAATAAAAGAGGGTTACAGGACCCCAAATGTAAAAAATTACAGCAGACCCACACCAAGACACACTATAATGAGAATGACTAAAATAGAGAATAAAGATAACATCTTAAAGGCTGTAAGAGAAAAATCAAATTATGTATAGGGGGAAACCAATTTGGATCTCAACTGATTTCCCAACCCAGACCCTCAAAGCTAGGAGGTCCTGGAATAATATATTTCAAGGTCTGAAAAAAAAAATGGATGCCAAGCAAGAATTTTATATCCAGCAAAATTAAGTTTCAGATTTGAAGATGAAGTTAAAATCTACCATGATAAACAAAAATTAAAATAATTCACAAGCAGAAAGTATGCATTTCAGAACATTCTCAACAAAATATTCCATGAGGATGAAGTGAAAAAATAAAGTGAAAACCAGCAAAACTACACTCTAGGGACATTCAACCAAAGGAGACACTGAGACAAATCAGAAACCAGAAATAAATCAAAATGACAGGGAATACAAATAATATCTCAATAATAACCTTGAATGTTAATGGCCTAAAGTCATCAATCAAAAGACACAGATTGGCAGATTGGATTAAAAAGCAAGACCCAACAGTATGCTGTCTTCCAGAGCCTCACCTCATGGGCAGAGACATCACAGGCTGAAGGTGAAAGGATGGAAAGAACTTACCTCTCATATGGATCGCGTAAACAAGCAGGAACTGCGGACCTTTCTGGATCCTGGCGTCCTGGGCTGCGCGGATTCTCCCCCTTATGCTCAGCCTCTCCAGAACTCCAGGGCTAACAGGGCCAGCTGTCTAGCGGCCCTCCCTAGGACCGTCTCTGCGCCTTTCCTGGGTCTTCTTCCTCTTCCTTGGCCTGGACTTCCAGTGATGGCGGCTACAGACAGGACCTGAACTCAGAGCCAGGAGCCAGCCCCAGCGCAGCCGCAGCCAGCACGGGCTCCACTGCAGCGCTTCACCCGCTCTTAACTGGCTCTTCAGCTGTGGCCGAGTGAGGCCCTGTCTGTGGGGACGGTGTGGTCTGGTCTGCTCACCCCTACTATCGCACACAGTTTGGAGTATTAGTTCCTAAATGCAAGAATGTAAGTGGGACTCCTCCACCTCCTTCTGTTGGCTAAAGTCCCTAACGGGACTGGGCACGTTTTGCCACCTGGAAGAGATTTGCATCATCTGGATATTGATTAGCAGGCTCGTGTCCACCCTGTCCAAGTGACTTAAGCAGGCTCAGCCATTTTACTTAATAGTTTATTATTTTTCATCCAAGGTAAAAATCAGTTTATAGCTACTGAGTTGCCTGGCCCCAAGCCACCTTTTTTTTTATGACAAAGCACTTTTCCTTTTTCCATGTCTTTACCAATCCTCCCCCTACACACACACACACACACACACACACACACACACCAGCCAGGGTTACTTTGTAATGGTTCCCTGGGAAATTTGTGAGAGCTTTTTTTTTTCTTTCATTTTGTTTTTTGTGGTGCTGGGGATTGAACCCCGGGCCTTGTGCATACATGCAAGGCAGGCACTCAATCAACAGAGCTATATCCCAGCCCTACAAGAACTTTTTGGTTTAACCTGTTTTGAAACAGTGTTGTTGGGTGCATAAGCATTTAATTGTTATCCTTCTTGGATTAACCCTTTAACACTGGGGAAATGACCCTCTTTATCTGTAATAAGGCTCCACAACTTAAAGTCTGCTCTGTCTGATATGCAGTATCAGCAGAGACAGATAAACTCAATTTCTTTTGGCTAGTATTTGGTCTCTTTTCTAACAATGCACCTAGAACTTTCCTTATGTGTCTTCAGAGTAGAGAACTTTGCTTTGTTTGGTTTCCTTGAACCCAGTCCAGCAATCTTTGTCTTTTCACTAGACAGTCCATTTATATTAAATACCATTTATGGCTAAGTTTAGGTCTATTTTTATCACCCCACTATTGGTTTTTCTTTTGCCCTACTTTTATTATCTTCACACCTCCTTTTGAAAAACCAATCAAGTATTTCACATATGCCATTTTGCCGCTCTCATAGCTTGGTGGTTACAAATGATGTCACTACTGTTTTAAATTAAATAGAACAGTGCTCACAACCTCCTCCCCAATAGGTCTGCAATTAGGGACACACGCAGACACAACCACATTCCACATAGGATAAGCACAAGTCACACAGCCCAGTCAGTGTTGGAGAAAAAGACAACAGAATTGTGAAAGTCGTAGGAGAAAATGGGAGCTGGGAGAAGTGGGGCGAGTACATGCCCAGCTGCTCTGGAACCGGTGTGGACATGTGCCTGGGTCTTCCTGTGGATGATAGCTACTAGCTGGTGTGGCCACCCGCCTGGCTCCTCTCTCACCCTCCTCCGCTGGGTGGTTGTCCGCACAGACATGCATTTATGCATTGCCCCTCACATACAAGGACCCCAAAAAGATTCATAGTGACTTCTCATCAGAAAGATGTCAATGCCAAAGGTAGTGGAGTGACATCCACAGTGCCGGAGCAAAGCACTGGTGATAATAGAAAGCCCGTGTCTGAAAGAGCCATCTTTCAAAAAGAAATAAATTAAATTGGTTTCTAGCAGATTTCCATTAAGAAGAAAAAAAAAAAACTTAAAGAAGTTCCTGTGACTAAAAGCCAGTGAGACCAGGCATTAGATCCAATTAGATCCAATTCACATTAAGACAAGGGAGCTAATTAAGACACTACACAGGTAATCATAACAGACAGTATAACTGCATATTCCTTCTCCTTTTTTCTCTTGACTTAGAAAGCAATTACATAAAACAACATGCATAGAATTGTATTTTATGTTTGTGATACAAAAATGTTGTCTACATGCTAATAACCACCAGAAGAGAAGGGTGGGAGGAGGGCCATGCTGGGGGGACCACAGTAGCTGTAATCCACAGGAGGCAAGCAAAGGCAAGTATGAACACCTGCTGAATACACTTTTCCTTACCTCCTTCCGGCTTCTTTAGAGAAATGAAATCATAAAAGCAGATGAGTACGACTCATCACAACTCAACACATTGTTGGGTCTATAAACACACAGATACAATAGGCATCACAAGACTTCACAACACTGGGGCGAGGGACTGGAGCTGTAGGAGAAGATCCCTGTCTTGCTGGAAGCAAGTCAATATTGCTAGGGAGCAGACAGACAAGAACGGTGGGAACAGAGGTTAAGGAGTGATTTCATAAGACGGGCCAGGGCTTCAGCTGTGTTTCAATTATAATACCAGAAGTAAAATATTTCATCTTATTAAGAGGAGTGACTGGAAAAAAATTCAGAAATTTCATAAGTGCCACAGTCTGGCTGGGCACAAATCACAAGCCACTCAAGCAGGAACAAACTTTATTTCCAAACTCCACCAGCACACTCCCCGGGAACTCTCCCGAATGCCATCCGCGGCTCCTCCAGGAACACACCACACACCAACCAGAACTCCCACCACCGGAACTTCACCAACCAATGCGAACTCTTCAGGAATCCCCGCGAGAGCTCAACCGGAACTCAACGGGAACTCCGAGAGAACTCAAAAGTCATCATCTTAATGGCTCGCTGGCGTCACCTCTCAACCACTACTTCTGGCAAAAATGCCATGCGTCACCCCGACCCGGCTGTGGCCCTCAACATCTCTCCCCTTCTGTTTAATTAAACAACAAGCAATGTGGCTTAGGGACCGTGCCTGCCTTAGGTTGTCCATTACTACATATGGTCCTTACCCGTCATCGGATGAGCTGACCTCAAGGCGTCAGCCTCCTGTCTTAGGTTGGTACCATTGCAACTGGATCTTACCCGTCACTGACTACCGGTCCAGCATACAGCCATACTTGTGGATAGGCCTTTGCACCAGTGGGGGGGTGAGGTTCTTTGCCTCACCTCTGTTGGCCACCAAATTTTAGACCATCACTAGCAGAAGGGAGGAAGATGCAAAATGCCATGACACCAAGCCAAATGACGGCTGTTTTTGGAAAAATTGTACCACCGATGACACCATCTACAAAGATACGCCAGCACTACCACAATTCGGTGCACCAACAGATAGTTCACAATGCATACAAGTGATACATAGTCCAGGCAAGTTCTGCAAGCAGTTCAAAGCAGAGGAATCCATCAATATGTCCATTTCCTCCCAAAGTAAATCGACTCCTTGATTGAGCATTACTTGTTGAGTTATTATTTATTGATGCATTAGTTTATACAGTTTGTTGTAATAGCTATCGTAGAAGCTGTAGTTTGGTTTTATCTTTGTCTTCACCAGCACTGGGATGAAGATAGGAATTCTGGCAATGATGGCTAAAAAAAAAAAAAAAATTATGTAACATTCCAACAGGTACTAAGAAAACAATTTTCTGAACAATTTACATTATCCTGAACAGAATTATTAAATATAATGAAAAGGAAAGGTGAAAGTAAACAGATCTGTTAACCTCCTGTTTTGTTCACACATTAAAACAATCCTCAACAGCTGTTTACCCATTTTAAATTAAACCACTTAAATCATGTGAATAAAAAAAAAATTTGGATCCATTTTCTCATGAGTGCTCCTCATATATGATATATGACATATGGACATACAGACATACAACACAAAACAGAAGTGTGCACACGTAACATACAACACATAACATAATAGTAAAGGCCTTGTAGCTTTTCACAGGTGAAATCTCCATTGCAATGTTTAAAAACTCCACAGTCAAAAAATAGAACTGATCAGAAAAACATTAACCTAGGTCTGTATGAGCTCAAAAAATAAAATAGAACTTTATGATGTGGGAAAAGGCAATAATAAAATAGATATTGAAAAAAGCATCCTGGTTACCACCTGGGTTTGACTCTTCTTTGATATCCCATCCTTCTTCCTGTAACTTGCATATGGGTCTGAAGGTATTCCCACAAGCAAGCCTCAAGGTTTTTTACATTCGAAATATGCCTTAATGGTATTCATTATTCATTAGCCTCCAGGTGTGGGAGAATCACTGTTGCAGATGTAAGAATAGCCAAGCTGGAGATCTGGATATCAGCTGTTATGGATTTGAGTCAAATCATCTTCTTTTTGGTCTGTAGAAATCGCTTTGGTTAATCTCTCTGGAATCCAAATCGGCTGCTGTTCTCCCTGTGGAAAAACACAAACAGACCTCCGACTCCAGACAATCACTGGGTCAGAACCTTTCCATTGTCCTGTTAGAATATCCTTCCAAAGTACCTTAGGCTTATGTACACTTTTTGGACACATATGCCTTTCTGCAGCACTAAGCCCTGATGAATCCAAATTTTAAAAGTTTAGAGTAAAAAGGGTTATTTTAAGTTTATCTTTGGGGGATATATACCCCTTTCCAATTCCCTCTTTTTTGCTTTAATAAGTACATTTTAATAGTTTGATGAGCTCTTTCAATTATGCCTTGTCCCTGTGGATTGTATGGAATTCCTTTTGTGTGAGTAATGCCAAATGATAAGCAAAATTGTTTAAAAGAGGTAGACGCATAACCAGGACCATTATCTGTTTTTAACTGTTTTGGAACGCCCACAGTGGCAAAATTTTGTAAGCAATGAGCTATAATATCTTTAGTTTTTTTCTCCGCATGAGGGGAGCCCATCAAAAATCCGGAAGAAGTATCAACTATAACATGCAAATATTTTAATTTTCCAAATTCTGGCAAGTGTGTGACATCAATCTGCCAAATATGGTTAGATATCAGTCCTCTAGGATTGACTCCAAGATTAACTTGTGGTAAAAATGTCACACAATTTTGACATTGTTTTATTATTTGTCTAGCTTGTTCCTTAGTTATTTTAAAACACTTTTGTAAAGTATTAGCATTGACATGAAACCTTTTATGAAAATTTGTAGCTTCTTCTAGTGTAGAGAAAATATGTATGTCATGTGTAGTTTTATCTGCTAAATCATTGCCCAAACTAAGGGCTACAGGCAATCTTGTATGTTCCCTGATATGTCCTATAAAAAATGGATCTTTTCTGTCCCAGATTAGACTTTGTATAGTGGAAAACTGCCGCAGTCTGGCTGGGCACAGATGCCGCAGTCTGGCTGGGCACACAATCACGAGCCACCACACAGCTTGTAGATTCAAACAGCAACTCTTTATTCCTGAACTCACACCAGCCGTCTACAATCACGTTCTGGGGAAATCCACGTTCTCTGCCCAAATCCACGTTCTCTGCCCAAATCCACCTCCACTGGGCTTCTATCTCCAAAATATACTCTGAATCCCGTGAGAACTCAAGGGGAACTCTGGCAGCAGGATACGCCCTATTCCCAGCAGGAATAATCTTAAACCTTAAACCTGGAACCTAAACTGGGAACGCCCTAAACACGGTTATCTTAAACCGGGAACACCCTAATCCGCCTTGGTCCTTGAGCAAGGTCACCTACATTCAATGTCACTGCAACATGGGGTACGCTGGCAAGGAAATTGTCATACCTACTTGGCTAATGGCTCCCAGCAGAAAACAAAGAGAAAACAGTAGAGGAAGGGGAAATCCTACCAGCATCTTCAAGGGATACTATAGCATTAACTATATACTATCAGAAAATAAATTAAATACAGAATCTTTAAACATCACAAAAGCTTGTAATACTGCATTAAGCTCTACCTTTTGAGCTGATTGTTTGGGTACTAAAAATGTAAAAGTTTGATCAGGGGTAACTACTGCTGCTGTACCATTATTTGACCCATCAGTGAATACATTTGGAGCATTCATGATAGGTGTTTTTCTTGTCATTTTTGGAAAAACTACAGGATGTGAAGACCAAAGAGACAATAAAGGATTAGATGGTGAGTGGTTATCAAATGAAACATTAGATTTACACATGATTATTGCCCAAGTATTTAACTCATTAGCTAACTCATCAATTTGATCCATAGTATATGGAGTAAAAATTTTATTGGGAGAAATCCCAAACACTCCCTTGGCTGCTTTTATTCCTTTGAGTATTAATTGTCCTACAGCCTCAGGATATCTAGTAAGAATAGTGTTAGGAGAATAAGATAAATGTATCCACAATAATGGACCTTCTTGCCAAAATACTCCTGTAGGAATATTTTTGTTGGTAGTACAATAAATAATAAAGGCAAACTTATATCAATTCTATCCAAATGCATATTTTCCATATATGTTTCAATAATTTTTAATGCCTTTCTTGCTTCAGGTGTTAACATTTGGGATAAATTTGGATCTGATGGACCTTTTAGGATATCAAATAAAGGTCCCAACTCTCCTGTTGGTATGCCTAGATAAGGCCTTATCCAATTTATGTCTCCTAATAACTTTTGAAAGTCATTCAATGATTTGAGTTGATCTACTCGTATTTGAATTTTTGGTGGACGGACCATGGTTGAGGATAATAGAACTCCTAAATAATTAATTGGAAAATTTAATTGTACTTTATCTATTGCTATCTCTAGATTATAATTTTTTAATAAGTTTGTAAGTGTGGCATAACATTCTAGCAATGTGTTTTTATCTTTGTGTGCTAACAATACATCATCCATATAGTGAAATATTTGTAGTTCAGGATTTTGATTTCTAAGTGGTTGGATTGCTTTGTTAACATAAGTTTGACACATAGTTGGGCTGTTAGCCATCCCTTGAGGGAGTACTTTCCATTCATATCTCTGATCAGGACCTTCATGATTTAGTGCAGGGATAGTAAATGCAAAACGTGGACTATCCTCAGGATGAATTGGAATTGAAAAAAAAAAAAACAATCTTTAATATCTATAGCTAAAACATACCAGGTTTTTGGCAAAGCAGACAATTGAGGAATCCCCGATTGAGCAGGTCCCATAATAACCATCTCTTTATTAATGGCTCTTAAATCTTGCAATAATCTCCATTTACCAGATTTCTTTTTAATGACAAAAATGGGAGTATTATGGGGGAGATACAGAAGGTTGTATATGTCCCTCCGCTAATTGTTGTTTGACCAGATCATGGGCTGCTTGTATCTTTTCTTTAGTCAGGGGCCACTGAGGAACCCATACTGGTCTTTCTGATTTCCAAGTAATTTTTATTGTCTCAATGACCCCTCCTGAAAACCCAATCCAGGCCTATCTATTTTTTTTAAGAGAGAGAGAGAGAGAGAGAGAGAGAGAGAGAGAGAGAATTTTAATATTTTATTTTTTAGTTTTCAGCGGACATAACATCTTTGTTTGTATGTGGTGCTGAGGATGGAACCCAAGTGCACACATGCCAGGCAAGTGCGCTACCGCTTGAGCCACATCCCCAGCCCCTATCTATTTCTTGATCTATTTGTATTGGCGCCACTATACTTTGTCTTTTTTCTCCTCATCTTTTTCCTTTCCTAAAACCTTGTCTAGCCATAATAGTGGGCGCATTTGGATTGATGTTATTTGTTAATGTCAAACCTAATTGATCTAGGACATCTCATCCCCATAAATTTATAGGAATATGATCCAATACATATGGCTGTATAGTTCCTTCACATCCTTCAGGATCCTTCCAATCTAATACCATTGCACTTCTATGGGGATTAGTTGCCACTCCTAGGTCTTGAAGCATTTGAGTGGCTTGTTGTAACAGCCAATGTTTTGGCCATTCTTGACGAGAGATGATGCTAAGGTCTGCACCTGTATCTAGCAGCCCATTAAATTCATATCCTTGAATATTTAGTTTTAGCATTGGGCGAGAATCTAAATTTAAATACAGCATAGCCCAATCTACACCTGTGGAGCCTAATCCCCTGGAACCTCTTTCTATAGTACGGCTGGAAAATTTATCATGCAGGCTGGGTATTATTAATAACTCTGCTATTCTATCTCCTGGTGAAATTACTGATATACCTTTTGGAGAACTAGCTATAATTTTTATTTCACCTTCATAATTGGGATCAATTACCCCAGGACTTATCATAAGTCCTTTTAGAGTAGAAGAACTGCATCCCAATAATAAACCTACTGTTTTGGGGGGAAGAGGTCCTTTTACCCCTGTGGGAATGATTTGAATTCCCATCTCTGGAGTTAGTACTGCTCTGGTGGAGGCGCAGATGTCCAATCCTGCACTTCCTCTGGTTTGTCTGATGAGAGATCTAATGGACAATGTGTACGGGCACTACCCTGATGGTGTCACTGGGTTCCTCCAGTGCCCTGTATATTTGTGGTCGTGGGCCCCGGAGCATTGGGCCACCCTGTCCGGTTTTTGGCAATGGAGCCTGATGCTTTTCTCCACGATATCATGGGTAAACACCTGGTCCTTGTCCATTTTTTGATAACGGAGTACCCTCTATGGTGGTTTGAGAACAGCATTCATTAGTCCAATGTCTCCCTCTATGGCATGGTGGGCAAATACCCGGTATTCTACTCCTTTGATACCTAGCTTTGTTAAACCTCCTCCTATGGGGCAACTCCTTTTAAAATGTCCTTTTTGTTCACAATTTTAGCATGTTTTCGGCCTGGCATCTAAAGCCTGTTGTACTGCAGCTGCCAAGACTTGCCCTTGTTCATTAATGTCTCTACATAATTTAATATATGTGTTTAAATCTCCATGTTTCCAAGGTCTAATGGCCTCCTTGCACCATCTGTTTGCTTGCTCAAAGGCTAGCTGTTTAATTAATGGCATTGCTTGTTCTGTGTCCCCAAAAACTCTGGTAGCTGTTTGAATAAGCCTATCTACAAATTCAGCGTAAGGTTCATTAGCTCCTTGTATTATCTTAGATAATTGACCTTGTAAATCTCCATGTCCTTGTAAAGTCTTCCATGCCATAACTGCATCTGCAGCAATTTGTGAATATATAGCAGGATCATATTCAATCTGTTGCCATTGACCCTCATAAGGTCCTTTCCTAATAACATATCTAGATTTCTTTGAGGGTAACCGGCTGCTGCATTTTGCCTAGCCGTCTCCGTGCAAAATACCTCATTGGCAACCTTCCATAACAAATATTGTCCTCCATTTAGCACTGATTTACACATGCTAGCCCAATCTGCTGGCATCATGTCCAAGTTGGTAATAGATTCGATCATGCTTACAGTGAAGGGTGCTTGGGGAACATAGGTTGTTACAGCCTCCTTTAACTGCTTCACTGTTTTGAAATCTAAAGCACGGTGAATTTGCTACCCTCTTGCCTGCTCAAGTACAGGGCATGCTAATCTTTGAGGTCCTGTCTCAGGATCCCATCTATCAACTACAGGGGTTGGGGGCCCCATAGCATATGTTGTCTCTATAGGTGGAGCTGTTGGTTGGACACTTGCCCTCTGGTGATAGAAAGGTGTTAGTAGCAGCCTCCTGTTGTAACTTTTTCCCTGATAGTTCTTCCTCCTTTAAATTTTCTTCCTCTGTCTGAATAGCTCGAGAGACCTTCTCTTTTACTTGATCTAAAATGTCTTTCTCCATGGTCTGAATCTCTAACAATTTACTTAACACTCTTTTGGTTTGTTTTTTACTAATTTCTAATCTACTATAAAGATAATGCAACCCAACAAGATAACACAAAACAAAACCAAAACAGAACAAAACAAAAATGGAACAAAAAATCGTTGTATCAATTTTCCTATTTTCTTGAAATGTATTTTCGTGGTCTATTTCTATCTCTTCCTCAGGGCTGAACAACTTCAAACCTTGAGCCAACCATTTTTTCCAGTTTGCCTGAGAAAGTTCTAGGAATAGGCAGCTTGAAACAAAAACAAAACAAATCAAAACAAGAACACATTGTTTTTTGAAATGGTCACCCATTCTTTTGCCTTCCCTCAGGGGTGAGCAATTTCACTTACCTCCGAACTTCAGGCATTCCCCGCATGGGCCGCCAAATGCCACAGTCTGGCCAGGCACAAATCACGAGCCATTCAAGCAGGAACAAACTTTGTTTCCAAACTCCACCATCACACTCCCCGGGAACTCTCCTGAACGCCACCCACACAGCTCCTCCAGGAACACAGCACACACCAACCAGAACTCCCACCACCAACCAACGCGAACTCTTCAGGAATTCCCGCAAGAGCTCAACTGGAACTCAACAGGAACTCCGTGAGAACTCAAAAGTCATCATCTTAATGGCTCGCTGGCGTCACCTCTCAACCAATACTTCTGGCAAAAATGCCATGCGTTATCCCGACTCGGCTGTGGCCCTCAACACATAAGGTTGTTTCAGAATGTAAATTTAATACAAAGAAGAGTCAGCAACTAGGACAGGGATATAAGAAAGGTATAGGTGTGAAATGCATTTTAGTATGGAAAATTAGAAGGAAAAGAAATGTTTCTGAGTGAGAAATTATTTTGTATGGTAAAGTAAACAAGTTTCAGAGTGTCTAAGTAAGTTTTGTGCAAAAAGTTTGTGGAAGGTAAAACTCAAAAAGTTTGCATGTGATTAAGTTGGCTATAATTAGCAGTCAATTAAAGTTGTTTAGGGTTTTTTTCCTAAGGTCAAATTTTTATGTACTGATATAAACCAGAATCTAACTCTGTATGTGTTGAAATCACAAGAGTTTCTTAAAACACTGATCTGCTCTTATCTATCAAGACAATTTCTTGTGTCAGGTTCTATTATTTAGGGGAACTAGTCTTACAAGAATTAGGGTTTGTACAATTCTGGTTAAAAAAAACTGTTATTTTAGGTTATTACCTTACACTATGGATTCTAAATTTTTATTTAAATGTTAAACTTGTTACTATAAGAATATTAGTGTAATTGTGATGCTAATTATTAATGGTACTTTTGTATATTAGAAGAAATTATGTCCTCCAAGTATACAAATCTTATAAAATGTAAAGCTTATGGGAGCACTTTCCCAAGCTAGTGTTCTCCAACCTAAAGTTGTCTGTTGTGGGGCTGGGGATGTGGCTCAAGCGGTAGTGTGCTCGTCTGGCATGCGTGTGGCCCGGGTTCGATCTTCAGCACCACATACAAACAAAGATGTTTTGTTCGCTGAAATCTAAAAAATAAATATTAAAAAATTCTCTCTCTCTCTTTCTCTAAAACAATAAAAAATAAAAAAATATAAAGTTGTCTGTTGTGGTAGTCTCTTTCAGGTTTTTATAAAAATAACAAATTTAGTTGTGGATTTATTTGTTATTTAATGTTTTGTAATTGAGTAAAGGTTGCCTGACATTAATAAGTGGTATGTGTAAAATTTTGTGTTAACTCTTTTCGCTGGGATGGGAATTTAAATGGATTTTTGGAAGGTAATGAGGAGAGCATGATTTGTTTGAAGGTTGACAATGTAAAACATGAAAGCACTTTGCCACTTTTTCCACAAAAAGAAAGTTAGCAGCTCTCTTAGCTTTTGTTTGATTCATGTTTCAGATATAATGCTTTTTGTGTTAATTGATATGTATATAAATTCAGGAAACCATATATGAGAACTTTGGAAAGTGATATTTTAGATAGAGACAAATGTCAGCTTCAAAAATAAACCACTTTACCTAAGATTTGTCAAGAGACCTACCTCACCCAAGTTAATTGGAGACATTAAACCATCACCTATAGGACCAATAGGATATAAGGCTGACTTCCAGTACTAATACAACCCCAATTCAATGGAAAGGTAATTGTAAAATTGTAGGCATCAGGGCTGGGGATGTGGCTCAAGCGGTAGCGCGCTCGTCTGGCATGCGTGTGGCCCGGGTTCGATCCTCAGCACCACATACAAACAAAGATGTTGTGTCTGCCAATAACTAAACAATAAATATTTTTTTTTTCTTTTTTTTTTTTTTTTTGTTTTAAAATATTTATTTATTAGTTTTTCGGTGGACACAACATCTTTGTTTGTATGTGGTGCTGAGGATCGAACCTGGGCCGCACGCATGCCAGGCAAGCACGCTACCACTTGAGCCACATCCCCAGCCCCACAATAAATATTTTTTAAAAAAATTGTAGGCATCAAAATGAAAACCAGTACGCCTACTTCAAAACTGAAATGATTTATGTTAAAACCAAGATTTGGAGACCAAATTCAAGGAGGAAAAAGGTCCAACAAAAAAAGCAAGCAATCTTTTGACCCTTGCCCTCAAAAATCAACCAAGACCTAGGAAACAATGGGGCCCTCTCTAAGGGCCCTGCAACTTCATTGAGTCACCCAACCTCCCCATCAGGGGTATCAAGAGGACCCTTGAGAACAGGAAAGCAACCCATAACCGTCCCTGATGCTTCCAAGGGAAACCACATGTGGTCAGTAAGACCCTGACCGATCCTGGCAGATGGCACAACTGGCAGAGGAAAAGGGCCAGAAGTTAAAGTCTTCTCACAGGTTCTCAAGGTGGCCCCCTGAGGAATCTCAGCTGACTTTTAACAGTAGGTAAGAAGAAGGCCAATTCTGACCAAATTGGTGTTAAACACATGGAAGGAGAATATGACCAAAGCACAGTCATACGTTAACATTTAAAAGAAAGACAGTGGTCCTTTGGTTATTTTAACATAGTTTAAGGTGTATGTTTGTGTCAGCCCCACCAGAAGTAAGTAAAGCTGAAAGCTAGAAAAGGCAGGGTTCTTAAGCAGGAAAGCCTGATAATAACCACAAAAAAACTTTCCGAATCACAAGGTTTTTCAGAGTCAGTTTGAAATACAAATCTTTTTAACCTTCTGTTTAGGTGGGCTTGATCTGAGCTTCTGTGTTTTGCTGGTATGATTATCTAGTGCCACTATTTATCCGTCATAGTGATCTAAAAGATGTAATGTGACACATAAAAGCCCTGACTTTACCAAGAAAGCCCAAAGTGGCACAGCTGCAGAGATCTACTAAGCAGAGAGGTAATGCAAATGAAAGTTATTTCACAAAAATCAGATGGCATTAGATATTTTAGTTCAGTTTGAGGGGACACCTGTGACATAGTAAAAAGTAAATTGTGTGTATGTTTTTAACAGTGTTGTTAATGTTTCTAGAGCCTTAATTAGACTCCACTCACAAATCAATGATATGTGGATCCCACCTAAAGCTTCAGTGAGTTCCGTGTTCATGGTTTTTAGAGACCGGCCATTAATACTGATGGCTTTTGTGCTATTTGTTTGCAAAAATAATACTTTGTTGTCTCATTTCTTGTTGTCCTAGCATAGTCACTGCCCTATGTCCCCTGTGTCCAGTCACCCACTGACTGCCAACGTGGACCTCTGGACTGCCCTGATATAAATACCCTCAGTTGACTGGGCGTTCCCTTCTCGGGGGTTATCCCTCTTTTACTGGACAGTTGCAGCTCAACTATTGTCAGTGTCCCCCTATTTTTGGAAGCCTATTCTCTAGGGATGGTTTCCTTTTTCAAGGGGTGTCATATCTCTAGGGGATGTGAGCGCCCCGCTTTCTCCAGAGATGTGGTGCGTCTCTTGGGGTGTTCTGCTTTGTGGGATTTGGGTTGCCGCTTGAGGTGGCTCCCCCTCTCGGGTGATGAGGGGCCCCTGACAGGGTTCCTCCCCGGAGGGGGGAAGCCCCTGCATCCCCTATGGGGGGCAATGGGCCCTGGCACCCCTCCCCACCTGGAGGGGAGAGGAGAGGGCCCTCCCCATCTAGCGGGAAGCTCTCTCTGCTCTGGGAGCAATGGGCCCAGGCGGCTTCACCACCCAGAGGGGAGGGGGCTCCCCCTACAGGGGGCAGACACTCTACTCTGGGGCCAATAGGCCCGAGCGCCCCTTGCCAGCCAGAAGGGAGGGGACACAACCTCTAGCAGGAGGAACCTTTTCCTCTGGGTGTTGGGAAAAGGTATAATGGCAGCCACACCCCAAAACCCCAACATGGCATCTGAGGAGCTTCTCTTCCTGCCTCTCCCTTTCCCTCCGGCGCCAATTCTCCCGCGGCGCCAATATTCAAATCCCGCTGGCGGGAAACCTTAGCCCCAATAAGAACTAATTCCCAGGCTCCGGAACTGACATCTGGAAGAACTTACCGATAAACGGGTGGCCCGCCATTTACCTCAGCCCTGCCACCTCTCCTTAGATCTATAAAGGCCCACAGCCTTTTGCAATAAAGTGGAACTCTCCGGTGATCTGTGTCGTGTGATGTCTTCATCTGTAGTGCGGTGTCTTTGTGCGGTGTCTTTCACTGGGGGCGATGAGCCCCAGAGCCTCTCACCAGCCAGAGAACAGGTGGCTCCCCCTCTAGGGGGGCGGCCCCCTCCCCCCCTGGGCAATGGGCCCCAGCGCCCCAATCTCCCCAGAGGGGAGGGGGCTGCCCCTCCAGCGAGAGGAACCCTCCGCTCTGGGGTAGATGGGAGCATCCCTGGACACCCAAAGAAGGGTCTCCCCCCTTTAGGGGGGAGTCCCCTCACCACTGGGTGCCAAGGGTCCAAGCGCCCCTCGACACCCAAGCAAGCAGGGTCTCCCCCCGCTGTAGGGTTAGAGGGGGGGAGTCCCATCACCCCTAGTTGCCATGGGTCCAAGCGCCCCTCAACACCCAGGCAAGAGAAGTCTCCCCCGCCCCGTAGAGGAGGAGTGGTGAGTCCCCTCAACCCTGGGTGCCATGGGTCCAAGCACCTCTCAACATCCCGGCCAGAGGGGTCTTCCCCTCCCCCAGGGTTGGGAGGGTCCCATCACCCCTGGGTGCCAAGGGTCTGAGAAATGCTTGACATCCAAGAGAGAGGGGTCTCCCAACCCCCATGGTGGGGTTGGGAAGTCCCTTCACCCCTGGGTGCCATGGGTCCTGAGCTCCTCCCGACACCCAGGTTAGAAGGGTCTCCCCCGCTCCAGGGAGGGGGAGTCTTCTCTACCCTGGTTGGGGTGGGAGCTCAGATCCCTGGCACCTAGGTTAGAGGGGTCTCCCCTCTGAAGGAAAGAAAGAAAGAAAGAAATCTTCTGTGGAAAAAATATGTTAATTACTGCTACAGAACATATCTAAACATTTAATGTGTCTCCTGTAAATGACTGAACTACTTCCCTGTGGGGGGTGGGCATTGCAGAGTTCCTCATTTTCTTCTATGATCTCTAATAATTATAAAGACTGCTCATCAGATGGAAAATGTCCGTGACAGGTGAATACAGTGTGTACACGGGGACATACATGTACCTACCTGCATAAATCCAGGTGCACCCTGGATATACATTTGTGGACACAAGTCTTCCTGAACGGAGGAAAGAGGGTGCAGATAAAGGGGCCCAAGTCCTGCTGTGGCCGGTGTGTGCAGGGCATGGACAGGCACTACAGGCTAAACAGGTCCAGATGACCTGGCACTAGAAACCTACCCACCGGCTTCCAGACAGGGCTGTAGCAACTAAGGGGCCTTGACTGCTGGGCAAAGCTGCAGCCAGAGGGCGAAGTCCAGATCCCCAAGGCCCCAGAGGTTGGAGAAGATAAGATGCACACCAGCAGCCTCTTAGGGCAGGCAGCACAGAACCTCGGTAGGAACAAGTCCTCCTCTATCAGGCAGCCTGGCCTAGACACCTGCCAAATAAGCTGGTTTTGGCAAAGGGGGGTATGAGGATGTGAGGAGGAGGGACAGGTAGTGGGTAGTCAGAACCTTCTCAGGATCCAGAGTCTGATGATCCTGGCCCTGAGTTCTAGCAGCTGGGTGACACTGAGTCACATAACCTCCTTGAGCCTCAGTGTTCTCATCTGTAAACTTTGCATAAATCATTCTTTTGCCCATTAAACACCTGGAGAGGAGGTGAGGCCGGGTACAGTGTGAGGCTCCTCCCAGCTCCCCCCAGTCAGCAGCGCAGACTCACAGACTTGCAGACTTGGTTCTTCCCCCCATGGGAGCTGCAGCGTGAGGGAAAGATGATACGGAAACATTAAGCACATAATAGACAGCTCATCAGCCATCCTTCCTGCCTTCCTTTTGTGCCATTGGAAAGGCGACCCAACCTGACCTTCATTTTTGCCAACAGCATAGGCTCTTGCAGGCTCGCCCCACTGTAAGGTGCTCAGGCAAACATCTGAATGGATCGTTACATTCGTGATCAGCAGGAAATCGCTTACTACACTATAACGTATTTGCTTGATGGAAAGCAACATAAGTAATCAAGGCCATCCTTGTGCATATAGAAGTTTTGCTTTAGGACAACAATACTTCCATTTTATAGCAAAGGAATCAGGCTTAGGCAGGTCAACATATTTGCCTAAGATCACATGACAAATGTGAAGCGCCAGCTCCAGAAGCCAGGGCTCTGCACACTGTCCTGGTCATGGAGTGCTGGCAGGGGTGGACACTGGGGCTCTGGGCATGAGGATCCACTGCATGAGTGTGTGTGTGTGTGTGTGTGTGTGTGTGTGTTGTACTAGGGATTGAACCTGGGGTGCTCTACTACTAAGCTACATCCCCATCCCTTTATTTTTATTTTTGTAAGACAGGGTCTTGCTAACATGCCAAAGCAGCCCTTGAATTCGCCATTCTTCTGCCCTGGGCTCTCTGGGTTTACAGGTGTGCACCACCCCACCTGGCTATTCCAGCTGCTTTTCCAATCTTTGTCACTCAGGGAGCTCTGTGGGCCAATGCAGTCTACTTCCACCACAGCAGTCCGCCCAAGGGGAAGGACACAGGACACCTACCAGTCTCTTTGCTGGCCTGGGGCTGCTTGTGAGCCCAGAATCTCCTTACTCTTATCCTGCAAATTGGAAAATCTGGTTCAGCCCCGGTGCAGAGCCCTGGGGTCAGGTTTGTGATTTCTGGGGCCCTCTAGTGGGCAAAGAGGACAAACCTCCAGCTCCTAGAGGGAGCTGGGCAGGGATGTGGCAGAAGTCAGCTGCGCTGGTAATTATAACAGCAATGGTTGCCGCTCCGTGATTTATCCCAAACAGGCATTTTGACACCTAATCTGATCTATCCCTGCAACAACCCCGTGAGCATGATCACCACGCTATATAAAGAATCCGAGACTTGGAAAATGACTTCCCAGGCCACAGCCCAGGAGTTCAGAGAGACCATGGGTAAGGAGAGCCTGTGACAGATGTCGCTGCAGGGCAGGACACGAAGGTGATTTAGTGTGGGCTAGTGAAGCCTCAGGACTCCTCACTTGCATGCCCCAGGGCCTTAGGAGGGACTCTGCAATACTCTCACATTTTTATGTTTGACACAATTTGCAAAATTAAGACATTTGGGTTGCAGTTGGCTGAGGCCACCGTCTCTTTCTGCTCCAGTGGCTGCAATAATATTTTCATGTAGTAAGTGATAGTGTGTGGTCACCAAATAAATGTTATGTTTAAAGAACTGTGTTAAATGAGTAAAGGGATGGATAGAGGAATGGATGGATGAAGTGGCACCTAGTTCAATCTCAGCGGACTTTAGAGAATGGTTCTCTTGCAGTCCAGGTGTTCTTCCACACACAGCTGGGATGTAGGTCATGGGTCGCTTTGATTACCAGGGTGAGGAATCTGGATTGAGTTAGCAAGCAATGGGGAGCCATGGAAGATTTTAGAGCACAGGAAGAATTTGTCAATTAGGCAAGAGTTGGAATGTCAAGGAAGAGCACAGGGCCCTTGGTGGGGGCCCGAATGGCTCTGATACAGCTCCCCTCACCCAGCACCACCAAAGAGCTAGAGATGTGAGCATAGGGGTTCCCTCCACTGGGGTGCACCTGGGGGAGAAAGCATGTCTCCTAAGCCTCCAATTGAGGTGTCTGAGACCCCCTGGGAAAGAGAGTCCAATGTGGATTCTCAGCACCCTAGTGTGCCCAGTAGGATGTGCGAGAAGGTCAGGACCCTGCCAGGCTTAGGCACTGGGTCATACAGGTGTGAGGGTCCCTGGCATTGCCCATGTCTGAGTCCTTTGCTATGAAGTGACTCCATTGAAGTGAAGCAGGTCTAGAAGCCGGCCAGGTGGTGGTGGAGCCCCGAAAATCCAGCTGCACCAGCCGCTTCCTGTGTGAGTTCTAGCCGTCCTCCCTGCCCCCTCTGAAAGTCAACAATTCTGTGATGAGTATTTAGCACTTGTTTTGTGCCACCTGCAAAGCACCTTTGTGTTCCAGCACCTAAACCACCTAATTATTCCTTGCGTAGCCCTCTGAGGGGAGGATGACTGCTCCCATCTACAGGTGAGGCGGTGGAGAGCCCAGACAGGTGAAGCTGCTTATCCAAGGCCACACAGCAGCAACTGGTCAAAGTGGAATAGACTCCAGTTTCCTGGCTGCTCAGCCTCCTCCAAATCAGGGAGGAGAAACTTGGCGTGGCCAGTAGGGGGCAGTGTTCCCTCAAATATAAGCCCTGCTGCACAGAACTCTGGTCAGCATGGCTCAGAAATACCCGGCCTTGAGCCTCCCCCACCTGATCCAAGTCCAGGTGAGATAAGCTGAGAGACTAAGGAACAGCAGTCAGTGGCCTAGTGGCACAGAGGGTGTTCCTTCTCGGCCTCTGGGAGGGTCAGTGCCGCAGCCACACCTCGGGAGCCGCACTGTTCAGCTATCAACCGGCAAACTCCATGGTGAGGAGGTGGAGAAACACCCCGCACCGCAGGTGGCCTACCACTACCCATCAAAGGCCATCTGGTGACAGCTGGCAAAACTGAAAACAGGTGCGCTCGACAGACATGCGGACACACTTACCAGCAGACCGTCCTGGACCTCACCAGCTCCAGTTGCTGCCGCTGGCTACCTGCGGCCATCAAGCCTCGGAACTGTGGCTGGCCCCAATTGTGCTGATATTGTGAAATATGTCCCAGATCCTGAGTGTGTGTGTGTGTGTGTGTGTGTGCAGGTGTGGTGCTGGGGAGTAAACGCAGGGCCTCCTGCATGCTAGGCAATGCTCAGCCAGGTTACTGTGTTCTTTTAACATGAAACTGCAGGTGATGGTGGTGATGGTGGCGATGGCCTCGGGGCCATGGGATACACTAAGCCGTGCGCTCAAGGGTGATCAAGAAAGCCAACTGGATGTGGTTTTAGCACGATTAAGGGTCAAACAAGGTGAAGGGTCTATGAGAAAAAGCGAGGAAATGGTGAGTGATGGGGGGAGGTGATAAGTGAGTGATCAGTGTCGGGGACTTGTCCCCTCAGTCTTCGTCCCTCACCGCCTGGACAGCATGTCCTCCCCTCCCTCTCTGAAGTCAACAGTTCTGTGATGAGTACTTAGCACTTGTTTTGTGCCACACCCCTGCAAAGCACCTTTGGGTCCCAGCACCTGAACCACCTAATTATTCCTCACGCAGCCCTCTGAGGGGAGGATGGCTGCTCCCATCTACAGGTGAGGCGGTGGAGAGCCCAGACAGGTGAAGCTGCTTACCCAAGGCCACACAGCAGCAACTGGTAAAAGTGGGATAGACTCCGGTTCCCTGGCTGCCAGGGTGTGGGCGAGGCTTGCCTGAGGACAGAGCTCAGCTATGCTGCACTAGCCCCCTGGGGAGGACCCAAAGGGGCCACTTCTGCACCTCCAGTAGTCAGCTCAGGGGACCTGGGAGGTCTTTGGGATCCGGTGGGAGCTGTGCATGGGTATGGGGAGGAGGAACTGGCAAGGGGCCAGCTTGGGCTCATCCTCTGGGGCCCCCTAGAGGGGAGGAGGGTGGCAGCAGCAAGAAGCTGGAGTTGGACCCGGATCCCTAGGGGTTGAGGAAGGAGCTACCACTGACCCCAAGGAGGAGAGGTGCATCCCCCAGATCAAAGGTGAAAGGGGCCCTATGGGGACACCCATCTCCATCACACCCACAACCATGTTCCACAACCCAAAGGGGCAGTTTTCAATGTTCCATGGGTCCAGAGAGATCCAAGCCAGCTAGGCTGGTGGCAGCTCAAGTGAGACCCTTCCTGTAGGGGCACAGTGGCCATCTCTGTGAGCGGTCACTTGAGAGGATGAGGCAGGAGGATCACAGGTTTGAAATCAGCCTGGGTAACTTGGCGAGACTCTGTCTCAAAACCCAAAAAGGACTAGGGAGGGTAATCAGTGGTAGAGCCCTTCGGGGTTCAATTCCCAGTATTGGGGGCAGCACAAGAGCTCTCCTTTCCCTTCCTCATCTCCATCAGGCCCCGGCCCACTGTGGGTGAGGGGAGGAGGCACAGAGAAGGAGCCGCCCACAGGGCCTGCCCCCAGTAGACCCCAGCCAGCAGAGCTTCAAACACAGATGGGGGTCCCCATTAGTATCTTGATAGGATGTTCTAATTCCTAGTTGAGGCTGTGTTTGCAACCCAAAGTGACCATAGAGTTGTTTACTGGAACAGCGTGGTCCCATTGTATGTATTCCCCCATTACTAGTGACGAGAGAGAGAGAGAGAGAGAGAGAGAGAGAGAGAGAGAGAGAGAGAGAGAGAGAGGAGAAACACAACACGCGGGAGCAAAAGACCACAAGGACTCCTGAGGCCCGGGCTTAGAACTAGCAATGGGGGGATTCTGCCACATTCTGTTGCCCAAGGAGAGTCCCAAGCCATGCCCGGTGCGGGCTACCTAGAGCAAAGCCACACTGCACAGGGGCTGGAGATGGGAACAGTCGAGACCGGTTCCCACTTTGATCATCTTTCTGCCTTCAAGGCCTTCCTTTCCCGCCCTGCAAGGGAGGGTGGGGACCAGACTGACCAGGCACTGGAGGCTCCAGGCAGCGAGGAGCTGGCCAGGTCTGCAGCCCTGCTCATGCACATGCAGGCCCAGGCCCAGGCCCACTGGGTGCCCCGTCCAGCAGGGCAGCCCAGAGAGGGTCCTGGGAGATAGGGCCCGATTCCCAGCATGACCACTCACTTCCACTGTCACCCCCTGGAGGCTTGCATCTGTGAGCTGATGGTGACAATAGTAATAATCTTCCACTGGGACCGTGGTGACAAGTGTCATCGATCCGTGGGGTCTCAGAACGGCAGGGCCGTGGATGGTGCCGTTCTTGCCTGCAAGGCTGTTCCATAACTAGAGGAGGCAAGAATCGGAGACAGCCCGGCCCCCGTGAGAGTGGAGGGATGGTGCCAGCAGAGGGGGACAGAGATCAGACAGATCAGAGAGCCCCGAGGCCGAGCCCTGGCAGACAGGAGCAGAGTCGGGCTGGGCCAAGGAGGCAGGGCATGGCTGGTGAGCAGGGCATGCAGCTCATGGCTGGGCCCCTGTGGTCGATGGCAGGGTCCCGCATCCCATGATTCCAGGCAGAAATCCCCCAGGGGCCCCTCGCTGGCCGGGCTGGGAGCTGACGCACACTTGCATGCTTGTGTCTTGGCAGGAGGGATTTGGGAAAGGGAAGAAAAAGAATGAGAGATTGAAAACAGATCATCGGGGAGACAAATATCCAGGCTGTCTCTGTAGCCCCTGGCTCCCGCCCACCCATTCCCCAGCCCTGACGCGAGGCTGGCTCAGAAGGTGTTTCTCCTGGGCTATTTGAGCCCAGGGCCTGGTTGGCAGGAGACCCGAGCCCCTCATTCCTGCTGAGAGCCAAACTCGGCAGGAGACAAATATATCCACAGCCTGACAACATGCCCCTTCCCATGCTCCTGGGCTTCCCTCCGCAGGGTGTCTTCTGTCATTGTCCCCATTCCCAAGATGAGTGATCTGAGGGTGGGAGATTAACAGGCCAGCCCACAGCCACCCTGCCAGCCGAGGTGGAGTATGTCTGATTCTATCACCGTATTCTGTACCTGGAGTGCAGGCAGGCCTGGGGGTTCAGGGGCAAAGGAAGAACGTTCCAGGGGATACAGTCAGGACAAGTGTTGCCGTGGCTACTTGTCTGACTGTTGAGTCAGATTTGGGGATTGTTTGTCACAGCAGCATGCCCCAGCCTATCCCAACTGGAACAAATCCTGATAAACTAAGTCACATGTCCTTAAAAGTGTTTAGACTTACCATTTTCCTCTTAGGAGCAGAATGCATTTTTTTTTAATTTGAAAATTTTGGCAAAATATACATAACATCAAATTTACCATCCAAATATTTTCTTTTCTGCGGTGCTGGGAATGGAGCCCTGGGCCTTGGGCATGCTAGGCCAGCACTCTTACACTGAGACACCGCCCCATCCAACATTTTCAAATGCACAGTTCAGTGGCATTAAGTCCACCCACGGTATTGCTGTGGTCATCGTCATCTCAGAACCCTGTTCATCTTACAAAACTGAGATCGTCCCCACACAATAACTCCCCCTTCTCGACTCCTGGCGATTCCCACTTTCCACTCCACAGTTTGGATGATGGTGGACAGAGACCTCCCGGAAGGGGGATCTTCCTCTATCTGTTCTTTTGTGACTGGCTTGCTTCACGCCGTCCCACGTCCTCCAGGTTCATCCTGGAGTTGGGTTGAATTTTCTTCCTTTTCAAGGCAGAGTAATCTTCCAGCCTATGGACATACCTCATTTTGCTACCTATACCCGGTCCCTGGGTACTTGGGTGGCTTCCACCTTTTGACGTGTGTGTGGTGCTGCTCTCCACATGGGTGCCCAGGTCAGGGCAGCCTTCTTAGCTCGGTTGGCGTGCTAGCTTGTTTAGGGAAAGGCACTGGCCCAGGAGTCAGAGACCAGCCTCTAGGCTTGGCCCCTTGCCTGCTGTGCAGCTGCAGGGAGGGTGCTTCCTGGTCTGATCCTAACATTTCTCCTACCTGGCTCCACACAGCAGAGTGTCGAGGACCAGGGAGATGGTGGTGCCACAGCTCTCGGCCCAGAGCAGCCAGACCGGGACTGTTGTTGTTATTCTCGTTGGGGACAGGGCAGAGGCTCCCACAGGCATGACTCACTGATTGTGGAATTCCAGGCATCAGAGGGGGGCCGTTCTGGGCAGCAGAGCCCAGATTCCACACAGAGCAGTGACCCTGACCCTAAGCCCTTGGAGGAGACACACCCTCTCCGTTGTGAGAAAGGAAGGAGTCAGTAACTGTCAGAATCATATGGGTCCTTAGGGGTAGTCTCCAGCTCCACTGCTTCACACGACTGTTAAGAAGCCTCAGAGAGGGTGATGCTTTTGCCCAGAGTTGCACAGCCAGGGGGACTGGACTAGAAATTGGAACATCAGACTCCCAGCTCCATGCCTCTGCCTCCCATACGGTCCCAGTACTAGGAAGAGGGTATCAGAAATGAGGAGCTGGGCCTCACCTCTCTGTGACTGGGTCAGGACCTTCACTCTCAGCCTTCTGAGTTCTTTCCAAGATCTTAACTAATATGGAGACTACTAGGAACAGCAATAGCCAGGCTGTGAACGAGCCCTTCCTGAAGCCCAGGCAGGGCGGGGCACTCACATGCCTGGCCATTTCATCCCTTCTCTGAGGAAGAGACTAAGTTATCCCACCCCAAAGCCCCCAATCCTTAGTCCGGTGACATTTTCACGGTCACAGAATGAGGAAGTCCAGGTGGGGGCCTGGGAACTGTCCACTAAGCACTCGTCCTCCTGCTTTGACCAAGCTCAGTGACAGCTCTGTGAGGACAGCCAGGGGAGCTGGCGGTGCCCATTGTCCAGGTGGGATGCCAGAGGCTGGGAACAGATTGGTGCATGCAGGAAGACAAGTTTGGGGCTGGACCCACCCGCCAGGGCAGGCTTCCGTCCAGTGTGTATGGCCTGGAGAAGAGAAAGCCCTATGCGGGGGGGTGCTGGCCCCACCAGACCTCAGCTGGGAGAGGCAGGCTCAGAAGCAGGTGTGATGGAATCTGACCATGGACCCTTTCCCTTGGCCAAAGGGTCAGCAGCCGGCGTTAAGAGCCAAGTGCAAGGTCTTTAGCTTAAGCCTTTACTTCAATGATTTCCTCTCCACCAGTCCCTCCATTGCTAACATCAGGGTGATTATCAATGTCCTACCTCACAGGTAGAGGGTGGAGTGTCGAATTCAGGTGAAGAGCTCAGCACGTTGTCAATAAATATGAGCCATAAAGCTCCTGACCAGAATTCTGGGAGCTGTGAGGGATGTCAGCCCCACCTTAGAGACGGGAAGTCTAAGGCTTGAGGAAAAGAAGCCCAAGGACTTACCAATAATAAGCTGGATTAGAATCCAGCTCTGATTGAGCACCGACTATGTATCAGGTGTTTAGATACATTATCCCACTGGATGCAATGGCAGTCCTGCACAGGAGGTATTATTACTATTATTGCCACTGTTACCACATTGTTATCATCACTATTCCTATGGGACAAACGAGAAAACCAAGGTGCAGAGAGGTAATGAGACTTGTTGACAGATTTAAAAAGCTGTGGATTTGGGGGTCAATGGACCTCAGGGAGCTCAGAGGGATTCCAAGGTAAAGAATAGGGTGGAATTTGAGAGATAAAGTGGACAAGAGGGCCTGAGGCAACCCCACACTCAGACACAACCACCGATAAATGAATGAGGGGTGGGGGTCGGAGGTGAGAGGTGACGCGGTCAGGAAAAATCCAATGGATCGTGATTGATTTCCTGCCCACATGGGGAACGTGGGCATGGAAACAGAAACTAACTCGGAAGAGATGACATTCCCTGCCTATCTGAATTCCAGACTGGGATTTGTACCTGCTAACATAAACCTGGACCTCACAGTCCCAAGAGCGTTGGGTTCTGGGCTTTTACAGTCTGTCTTTGCTGGACGGTGGCCCGGGAGGCCCAGGCCTGCAGTCTAGGGTCATGGCCTTGGCAGGGGGCTTCCCTGACTGCCAGCTTAGAATGGAAACCCCACCTCCCCAACCTCCTTGATCCCCATCTTTATTTTTCTCAAAGTCCTTAACCTCAAGCGAGAGACCTCATATTTAATTAATTTATTTATGGCCTCTTTCCCCTGCTTGATTGTGTTTCAAAAGGCAGAATCACTTCCTCTCCTCCTCTCTCTCTGCTCTCCTAGTATTTATACAAAGTTTCAAACATACAGAAAAGCACAGAAAACATATAACGGACACACATTCGCCATTTTTCCATAACCTAAATTTAACAACTGTTAACATTTTAGTCTATTTGCTCCATGTTTTCAGTGCCAGCATTTTCTGAAGTAAATCATTTTCATACTTTTCCTTTTCAAAACCTTGAAGGCACCGAGTCGATTATGTGTCAGTCCCCGAGTGACTCAGCGCCTGGGAGCTGGGAGGTCTTCAATAAATACTTGTCGAATGAATCGGCCTTGAATCCCACGGTGACCCTGTGCCGTAGGTGTTTGATCTCTGCATTTTGCACAAGAGGAAACCGAGGCACAGGAGGGACCCCACCTGGGAGGTGGTGAAGGGAGCCTTGAGTGCAGGTGGCCTTGGGCACTCGGGGGAGATGTCCGGGCATCTCTGTCCACCTGTCCTAAGGTAGGGGAGGGGCTCGTGGCTGGCCGGATCCGGTCGCCCCTCTGGGCACACAAGTGGTCTCATAAAGCCTGCGCTCTGGGTGGAGACAGAATGCTCCTTCCCAGACGGGTGACCTTTGGGGTTTGTTATGAGTAGAGATTCCTTCTGGGGAACGTGATGGCTGATGGCAGGAGCCTGGGTCCCCAGACTTAACCCTTAGGAATGGGAGAGGAATCTCCAGCCCTCCACCCTAGGGGCTAGCTCTCCCAGTCACCAGGAGTAGCCAGAAGAGGGTGTCCCTATGCAATTCTCCGGGTTGTTGGGCTACTGGAGAGGTGGCCTGGGACCTTCCTTCCCTAGACCAGGAGAAGGTCCTCAGGGTAAAAAGAACTGCAACCTTCAAAATCAAAGAAGGGCAGGGCCTGCCTCTTCCTCCCCAGCTGTGTGACATCCGACAGGCCCTCAACCTGGGGAAGCCTTAGTTTCCACATCTATCAAATGGGGATCATTATCAAAGCAACTCTGCAGGGCTGGGACTTGGAGGAAGCAAGCCAGGCACCCAGGACAAACCTCCCCCAGGCTGGGGGCCTCTTCCCCAGAGCTCCGCCCCCAGCCCAGCCCCTCTGGTTCCTATTTGCCGCTTTTCAGCAGCAGGTGGGTCACCTCTTCACCATTTGTGTCCATTGAGCTCTTTTTGTCATGATCTGTCAGTGTTCTCTGATGGCTCTGATTTACTATTGCCTCCCATCTTCTGGTCTCCTGCTCTGTGGGCAGCGTGACGACAATGACTGCTAGCACTCACCGGGTGCCCGCCATGTGCTGGCCCGGGCTAAGCATGGTGGCGCTACAGCTAATCTATTATTCCGAGGAGCCTGGGAAGGAGCAATGCGGGTTATGCCCATTTGGCCAATAAGGAAAGAAGACACTGACCTAGGAAGCTGTCGAAAAGGGGCTGTTAGAAAGCCCCAGAGCTGGGAGGAGAACCAGGATGGTCTAACCCAACACCTCCCAGATGGAGCTCGGCACATGTTCCCTCCACCAGTCACTAGCCTTTGCCCTCCAGGGTCCAAACAGATGGCTCCAGGCAGGGGCCCCAGTGTCCATCAGGGGAAGCTGACCTCCCTGGGCTGAGTCAGGTCCCCGGCACCTGAGGACACGGGAAGGGACAGATGCTCTCTGGGCATCTCTAGGCCACAGAAGGCTATTTCCAAGTCCTTCCCAGACCAGAAGGTGGCTTCTGCTCCAGGCTGCTGTAGTAACAATGGCCTTGAGCTCCCATTACCAAGGACCATCTGTGGGAGCGCGCAGCTGTGCTACCTGCCTCCCACTCAAAACCACAGTCACATGCAGGTCCAAGATGGGAACTCTGACCTACCTGCCACCCAGTGGTCCAGGGGCAAAGGCCTGGCTGCCCAGGACTTCGTGTGCACTTGACCCCAGCCCTGCCACCTTCTGGGGCAGCCACATGGCCAAAATGGGATTAGTGCCAAAGAAGACCATGAAGGAGCTGGGGATGGGTGGACAGGAAGCCCCATTTGTCGGCCCCCAGGGCTCTGGGCCCTCACGCACATTGCTTTGGGTGAAGTGGAACACGCAGAGGTCCATTTTGATTGGGTGAGATGGCTCCTCACTAGTAAGGATGCTGAGCCTTGGTATTTGTTCAACTTCCATTTTTCCCAGCTCCCACCCCTTCCTCTGGATACGTTTTCCACCCCAGCCACCCAAGTAGTCACGCATCTGGCCACATGCCGCCCTGGTTGGACCCTCTGGGGCTCCAACCCCCCGATAGTGTGAAACATTTTCCTGGCATTCAAGGCTGTTTGCAGGCATCCTTCAGCCTTGCCTGGGGCTCCTGCCGTTCAGCCCCTCAGCCCTGCTCTCCACCGTGTTTCCTACTCCACCTACAGGCCACGTGGCTGGGAGGAGAGTAGAGGGTCCGGCCCGCCATTCTGCCATTTCAAATGCAGGTTCCCCCATCTGAAATTGGAATGTCCTCCTTCTCCTGAGATTCTTCTGGATCTTTCTGGGTGGGGTTGGGAGCTCCTGGGGGCTCCCAAGCCTGGGGTTTGCTATCAGCACTTCGGGAAGGCACTCTGGGGCTTAGTGGTTAAAAAGGCGAACTTTGGCCAGCTCAGGAACGCCAGCCTGCAATCCCAGTGACTCTGGAGACCAAGAGGATTGCAAGTTTGAGGCCCAGCCTCAGAGACTTAGTGAGACTTACAACAACTTGACGAGACCCTGTCTCAGAATGAAAGAAAACAAACAAAGGCAGGCTTTGGACTTAGACTCGGGCTCAGTGCTGGCTGTCACTCACCAGCTGTGAGACCTGGGCTGGACTCTCTGAGCCCCAGTTTCCTTCTCTGAGCACAGAGCACATGGCCTCTTCCACTGGGTGTTCAGATCAAGGGAAGCCCAAGCCAGAAGCTTTGGGCTCCGGGCCAAATGGGCAGAATCTGAACCCAGGCCATCTGCCTCCAAATCCCCTTGCTGCGTTGCTCTCCCAAGACAGATGATTCCACTTCCCCAGGGGTGACCAGATAGGGCCTCGTCCCAGTTCAGGCAGCACCAGGAGGCCAGGGCTGGCCTGAAGACCTAGCTGGCCCCAGGGCTGCTCCTCAGCTGTCCACCCTCCAGGTGGGCCACGGAGCTCAACAGGCCTCAGCTGCAGCCCTGACGGCTCCTGCCAAGCTGGCACTCTGAGCCTGGGGGTGCCCCAGGGGATCCCGGGCCAGCAGCTGGGCTGACCTCAGGGCCAGCATTTCCGTAAACACCCCGACAAGCCAGCCCCGCGTGGTCGGCCCATGGCCACTCGCCCAGAGGGGCTGAGGTTTGGCTGACCCTGTGTGGTTTCCTCTACAAGGCCACGTCCACCCCCTCTGCCTGGCTGGCCTTCCAGTAATGAAGCGTCCTCTCGGGCTGGGGGGACGGGGCACTGGGGACTTCCGGCCCCTTCCCTTCCTTCCACGGCACCCTCCTTCCCCTCGAGGAGGCTGGGTACCCAGCACCAAGTGGCTCCCCTGAGTTAGACATATGGCAGCTTCCTGCCAGCGCCCCAGGGACAGGGGCTACGGCGGAGTGCTGCCCAGGCGCCAGCCATGGCCGGGCCCATGTCCTTTCTGCAGCGGGGAGGGCAACCCCGTGGGGGGCTTACGTGTGCCAGCCAGGTGTGTCGCCCTCACAGCATCCGGCAATGACAAACATCGTTATCCTCCTGGTTTTACACCAGGAGAGGTGGCACACGGCTGGAATCCCAGCGATTCCAGAGGCTGAGGCAGGAGCATCCCAAGTTCAAGGTCACCTTGGACAACTTAGCAAGACTCTCAGCAACTTAGCAAAATCCTGTGTCAAAATGAAAAGAGCTGAGAAGGCAGAGTGTCCCTGGCTCAACGCCAAGCACGGCAAATAATAACCACAGAAATCGTTCAGAAGGGAAAACCAAAGCCCAAGGGTGAGAGAGCGTCTCAAGGTCAGCAAGCCAGAGCTGGGATTGCACCCAGGTGGTGGGCTGCGGAGTCCCTGTCCTGACTACTGTGCTATATGGCCTCCTAAAGGGCGGCCTGGGGTTGAGGGTGTGGGACAGCCTGGTCTAGAGACCCTGGGTTCTGTCCCCAGTATTGAAAAAAAAAATAGATGGATTGAAAGCACCTTCCAGCTCCTACTGTCTGGCGTTTGGATAGTTAAGTGGGTTCAGAGGGATGGGAGACCTGGTCATGTCCTGGATCTCTCATTTACTTTCTGTGTGACCTTGGGCCAGTCACTTCACCTCTCTGAGTCTCAGCATCCAAGTGAGGTTGTTCTGAGAATTAAACGGCTGTGCACAGAGGATCCAGGGATGGGTCGTGCCTCATGATGAGTATTCCTGCAGTGTCTGTCCTTGCCCACGTCCACTGCAGCCATTCTCTTTGGGTAAGGAAGGGGTGGCAGCCACAGTTGAGACCTGCCCTTCTGTCTCTGGGTTGCCTCCAGGAAAAGCTATTTCCCAACGCCTGGCCCCCCCAGAAGGACCAGCAGGTCAATCTCCGGCTGTCTCTTGGACACAGCTTTGTCCATCATCCTCCACATCTGGAGGACAGTGCAGAGCCCAGGAGAGGAGAGGAGCAGGTGAGAGTGCTGTGTGACCTTGGGGTCAGTCCCTCCCATCTCTGGGCTTTGTCTCCCCTCCTGAGAAAGAAGGGCCTTGGGACTCTAGAACTTGGAAGGGCTCCTCCATGGGGCCTTGGGGACTGTTCAGCTGAGAGCCCCCAGCCCCTGCTCATCCCAAACCATTTTTCTTGAGGCTGTTTTAAATAGAAGAATTTTTTATGAAGTTTCATTCTGAGAAGCTCGAGAAGGGGGTCTACTCCCCCACCTGGGAACCCTGAGCCCACGCTGATGACCGGCCGGTGACTCAGCCCTTCTCAGCATATCCTGCCATCCCATGACTGGGGCCCCAGGGCCGGCTCCCAACCCCGTTCCTGCCCCCACACAGGGACTGGGAACAATTACCTCCCTCCTCAGCCAGGCCAGATGTTCACGAGGCCTTGGTTTGCTGACCACATGTGACTCAAGAGCTAGAAGAGTCCCAAGAGGCTAAAAGGGCAACCTGTGATGTCACAAGTGGGGACTGGGGCCCCAAGAGGCCAGGAGAGTTGCCTAAGGTCACTTGGGGGAGAGGGTTCAATGCTGCATCCACAGCCCTTTGATCTCTCCAGAGGCCCTGGGATGTATCCAAGGTCTCGGGCCCTATTTTTACCCCAGCCACAAATGTGCACCCCACTAGCATGGGGCCTCTCCAGCTCTGTCACCCCAGCTTCCCACTGGCTGTGGGGCTTCATCCAGACTCAGCTGCTCACAGCTTCCCAAACAGTCCCACCGTCCTGCCTTTGTCTCTCCCACCCCTCTGTTTGAACGGCCTGGACAGCACTTTGTTTGAAGACTCTGTGCCATCTCCACCAGGAAGCCTTTGAAAGTCACCTCCTCACCTCCAGGCTGGGAAGGTCCTCCTTCTCTGCCCTCAGAACCCGTCCTTCCTGTTGATTGTGCTGAACATCTCCACTTACCTTTTGCCCTCTGGTCTGTGAGCTCATGGTGACAGAGATTTTCTTTTCTATTTTTTTTTTTATTAGTAGGACATGTTCCACTAAGTCAGTGTTTAATGCATAATACAAGGATGGTGGGATGTACAGGTGGGTGGATGGATGGATGTACAGGTGGGTGGATGAGTGGATGGATGGATGGGTGAATGGATGTATGGATAGATGGATGGATGTACAGGTGGATGGATGGATGCATAGATGGATAAATGAATGTATGAAAAGACAAATAAATGATTGATGGACAGATGGACACGGGAATTGGATAGGTAATGATGCCTGTGGGGGGAATCAGATGTAAGAGGTAAGTCCTTGGAGACTGGGCATCCTGACTATTATGGTTTAGCTGTGAGGTGTTCCCCAGAACTCCTGTGTGAGACAATGCCAGAGTTTTCAGAGGTGAAATAATTAGGTTATAAAAGCCTTAACGTAATCAGTGGATTAATCCACTGATGTGGATTAATTGGGCGGTAACTCTAGACGGGAAGGGTGTGACTGGAGGAGGTGGGTCACTGGGTGGGCCTCTGGTGCGTGGAGCTCTCTCTGCCCCCAGGAAGCCGAGTCTGAGCTGCTTGGCTCCATCACACCTTCCACCTTGACGTTCTGCCTCCCCTCAGGCCCAGAGCTATGGAGTCGGCCATCAGTGGACAGAGACTCCCGGGACCATGAGACAAATAAATGTTTTCTTCACTGTGCGTTCTTGTCAGGTCTTTTTGGTCACAACACAAAAGTGACAGAAGCATTGACGGAGGGCTGTGGCCTGATGCTCTGAGGGAAAGCCAGCCAAGGGCAAAGCCACCCCGCCTGGTGCCTGGTCCCTCCTGACCAACTGGTGCCCACTCAGCGGGCTTCCTGACCTCTGGTGATTAGTGGGAACCCAGAGTTGAGAGGAGTCACCCTGCCTTGGACATTCTGGGACTCCTCACTCCACACCACCCTCCAGGTGGGAGCTGCCACCAAAAATTGCCTTCAGACACAGAAACACAGACCCTAGGACCAAGAGGCCCTAGAAAATAAGGAACTGACCCTCCCCTACTTTACAGATGAGAAAACTGGGCCAAGCAAGGCCGAGGAACTTGCCCTGGGGCCCAGCATGGAGCGCCATGAGAAGCCGGGTCTTGCGGTTGGTTTACTCATTCATGCAACCACTTGGTGTCCAGAGCCCAGTGTGCCCAGGCCAGTGCCTTTTCTCTGGCTGCTGGGCCTGTCAATAAGTGTCACACCATTTTCCAAAGCCCCTTCCGGGTCCCGTCACGACCTCCAGCTCCCTAGCAGGCTTATCTACGCTTCCCCAGCGGCAAGCTTGGCACCACCCCCATGCCCACCCCTCGCCCAGCAAAGGAGGATGACTTCATTGTCAGGAACCCCCAGTCACAATGGCACATGCAGCCGCACACAGAGAGGGTCACGGTCCACCCCCTCTGGTGGGGACTATGCCGGTCCCTGCACATCCATCCCTGCCCGCTCAGACTGAAGCCAAGAGCAGCTGTCCAGGCTCACAGCTGTCCAGGAAGAGCCATCACATGGCACCTGGGAGCTCGGGGCCAGGAGCAGACCTCTGAATTCCTGCCCAAGCCGGGGAATGTGTGGCCAGGAGAGGCCACAGAGAGGTGCAGGGCGGGGGCAGGACACCGGCAGGTCAGCGGCACGGGCAGCAATCCCCCCCTGCCCCCACCCTGGCATGGGGAGGAGCCGTGCCAAGGCTCCTGTCACGGAGAAATGGAGCCTCCAGTTGGGGCTCACAAACTCAGACCCTGGCAGGCCGTGGCCACGAGCTGGGCCCCTTTGATGATGTATGTGACCTCACTGAAGACGTGGGGCAGCTCAGTGTCATGGGGGCCAAAATAAGGTTCCAGCCTGTGCCACAGAAAAGTTTCTGAGACTAAACCAGCAAGTTACAGTATAAGAGACGCATTCATGGATCCAAAAGTCACTTCTAGGACAAAATTAATATGAGAGACAGACTCCTGACAAGGCCCATCACCACGGAAGAGAGTAAACAGGGAGATAAGCGGCGAGGGGGGAAAAGTAATTTAAAAGCTACCATCAGATCCTGGGAAGGCCGAGGCAGGAGGACGGCAGGTTCCCAGGCGGCCCCTTAGTGAGGCCCTGCTCAAGGTAAAAACTTAAAAAGGGCTGGGGGTGCAGCTCAGGGGTACAGCACCCCTGGGTTCAATCCCTAGGACACCCCCACCCGCCAAACAAAGCAAAACTATTGTGAAGCATCTACACACTTACAGATTTGAAAACTGAGGGAAATGGATAAGTTCCTAGAAAGGTATAAAAATGCCAAAATATTGGCCCGAGAACCAATAGATCAATCACGCTGATCAATCATACACAGAAACTGAAATGGAGTCAGAGCCCCACCGGCCTCCAACACGCCACCCCAGGGGCTCTGAGAGGTGAGTTGTGCTGAACTTTAGGAAACAATTAGCTTCTGCTTTGTATAAGCTGTGACGAGGAAGGAGAAGCCGCCAACCTAGCTCATTTTATAAGTATGATCTTGATCACAAAAACCAGATGAGGCCATACCATGAAGGAAAATGATGGGCCTGCTTCACTTGTGAGCACAGAGACACACCCAATAAAACATTTCCTGAATGGATCCCGCAATGTTAATTTGTGCTGTTGCACCACCAGCCGGAAGGGCTCGTTCCAGACAGCCCTCGGCCTCAGGCAGCGGTCAGTGGAATCCCTGCCTCAGTGGACCAAGGGAAACAGACCCGAGCCAGGGCCGCAGAGGCAGAGAGCGTGGGTGTGTAGGTGTGGCTTCAAAATATTGGTGGGTTTTGTTTTATTTTTGTTTTTGGCAAACCGGGAGCATAAGAAAAGTTCCTTAATGTGGTAGAGATTTTAAAACTATAGAAAACTCCCTGGTGGGGAAGCCCTATGCACCTTGTAAGATCAGGAATGGGACCAGCTCACCTGCTGCAGTTCAAGGCCCAGGGCCAGCGAGCCAGAGGAAGCCTTCAAAGAACGTGAGCAGTGCCATTCTCAGAAGGGAAGATGTCCTGGAGGTGGGGTGGCCCTCCACCTTGAGCTAGCCCAAGACATGGACAGAGATGAAAACTAACGACAGTGGGAGTTCAGCCACAGTCAGTGACACCTTTACTTCAGCAATGACAACCTGTGGGGGTTCTGTTTCTGTCTTTGCCATATTTTTATTGGTGCATTATAGTTACACATAATGGCGGGATTTGTTGTTAGGTATCCTTACAGCACTCAGTGCCGCCTTCCTCCCTCTCCTCCCTCTCTGGGTCCCTCTCCTCTACTCTGCTGATCTCCCTTCAATTTTCATGAGACACCCCCCCACACCCTGCTGCAAACTGCCCTTCCTTTTGCTGTCTGGCTCCCACATAGAGAAAGCATGTGACCTCCATCTTCTGTGTTTGACTAATTTTGCTTACCATAGTGTTCTCAAGTTCCATCCATTTTCCTGCAAATGACAGAGTTTTATTTTTCTTTATGGCTGAACTAAACTCCATTGTGGATATGTACCACATTTTCTTAACCAGTGGTTTTAAAAAAATTTTTTTTCTAGTTGTAGATGGACACGATACCTTTATTTCATTTTATCTATTTTTATGCGGTGCCTGGGATTGAACACAGTGCCTCGTGCATGCTCGGCAAGCGCTCTGCCACTGAGCCACAGCCCTGGCCCCTTAACCTGTGTTTTTAATATGTGAATGTGAATGGAATCTGCAAGCAGAGTCCAAGGTGGGCATGGCAGCTCTGGGTGTCACGAGAGTCCCAGTCCACTGTTTATCTTCGTTTGACCCTCCTGTGTCCATGAGGCCCATCTCCAAGGCACCCTCTTGGTCCAAGGTGGCTGCCCAACTCCAACTTCACGACTGCATTCCTTACTAGAAGCAGAAGGAAGCAAGAAGTGGAGGGAGTGGGACAAGAGGGAAGCCCTTCCTTCCAAGGAACCGTCCCGGAATCTGCCCATGACACTTTCGTTTGTGTCTCGTGGCTGGACTCTCGCCACATGGCCACACCTCGGGGCAAAGCCGAGGACATCACCTCCCCAAATAACCAGTGCTTGGTAACTACAGAAGGAGGCAGAGGAGGATAGAGGAATGGGCTCTGATGAGGCTCTGCTGGAGATCCTGAAGCAGACCAGGGACCCCAGGCCCAAGGACCCCTGCCACAATCAAGCCAGGTTTGCACACAGAGGGTGTGACAGACTTAGTCTGCAAGCTGGTTGTACAAAAAGATATCATCCCTGTAGAAACTTGTGAACCTGTGTCTGGTGGAGAGGACCAACAGGGGACACTTGTTATGTGAACTTCCAGTTACCCCCTCCCCCACTGGGTACAAAGTTCAAAGAATTTCCAGAATCTTTATTCAGAGAATCTGAGGCGACAGCAGTCAATAAACCTGCTTCCTGAAAACCCCTCAGGTGTCCAGCCTCTCCGTCCTGCTTCAATCCTGGTCTCTGAAAGGGGAAACCGGGGCTCGGAGAGGTGAGGAATTTCCACTCCGCCACAGAGCAAATCAGCAGCAGAGTTGGGGGTTTCTTGGGACTGACAGTTGGCCCTCCACCGCTCGGCGTCCTCTCTCGCGCTCTATGTCCAGTCACAAAGTGGTGCTCCTCTCGCTCCCAGCCCAGCCTGGCTCAGGGCTGTTTCTGGATCCTCTGACTTCTGGGCTCTACCACCTGTGAACGCCTCTCCACCTGCCCAGCCTCACACACGGAATGTGGTGAAGTGCTGCCCGGGCACACACTGAGAACGTGAGCAGGGACCCCACGGCCGCCGGCCAAAAGGATATTATGTCTCTCACTCTGATTCCTCTTCATGGGCAAACACAGAAAGGTGGCACTTCCCAGGCTCCCTTGCACTTAAACTGCAGTCATGTGACCAGTTCTGACCAATGAAATGTCTCTTTCAAGATGACCTCGGTGGCTTCTGGTCCAGAACAGGAATTCACAAACTGCTGCGCATGTGCATCTCCTGGGGGTTGTATCAAAAAGGCTGAGCACCTCCATTCCAAATAAGCAGCTGGGTGACACTTGATGCTCTTGGTCCTTGAGCAGGGTGAGCCCAGGCTGATGCTGAAGCTGAAGAACCGCCATCCCCCATCGCACTGAGCAAGAAGTAAGCCTTCCTTGAGTTAAGACACAGATTTGGGCTGTATTTGTGGCCTCAACACAACCTAATGTACCTGATTAATACTTTGGAATAAGGAATTCTCATTTAGTCAGTCAACCCATCTCAGTTTTCTTTCTTATTTATTTATTTATTTATTTTTATTGAGGATTGAACCCAGGGGCCCTTAACCACTGAGCCACATCCCCAGCCCTTTTTATCTTTTATTTGGAGACAGGGTCTCCCTGAGTTTCTTGGGGGGGCCTTGCTAAGTTGCTGTGGCTGGCTTTGAACTCGTGATCCTCCTGCTTCAGACTCCTGAGCCCCTTGGATTATAGGCATGCACCACCGCACGGGGCTTGACTCAGTTCTTAAGCACAGACTCATTCTGTGCCCTGGGCACTTCACGCATGAGGAGATGCTTAAGCTTGGGGTAGCACAGGTGCCCTTGACGTTGACAGTCTCCTTAAATTTTGCATCTAAGCACCATATAAACTCACCCAAGTCCCAGCCCTGCAAGTCCACAGGGAGCTGGGATTTGAACCAGCGACCTTTGGACTTATGAGCCTGTGTTTCCTTTTGGTTAAGCAAAAGGGTAGCCACATTTGTTTGGGGTATTATTTTGGAGATAGAGGCTGTAGTAGCGACCCCAAAATTCATGGGTTTCCTTACATCCCTCTGGTGCCAAATGTGGCAATTTAGGGACCCGAGTCACTGCTAACCAGTCAGTGGAGTGGCATTCCTGACACAGCCTGTCCTTTGAGCTGTGCCTGGGTTGATCCCTCACAATTTCTCACCCTTGACACTGCCCACGTGCTTCCTGACCTGGCCAGGCCCCAAGGCCTCTGCCGCCCACATTCTCCCATTCTTGGTTATTAGAGAGAAAAACTTCCAAGAAAAGCCCTTTCCCTGGCCTAGAGGGCCCTGCAAGCAGGAGCCTGCCCTGCTCCTCCCCAGCTGCCTCCTGCACAGGCGGGCAGTGCGTTGCTGGCTGGAGCCCACCGCACAGCAGCTGAGAGTGCGTGGAGCAGGTGATGCGGCCCTGACCAGCCCTCCTCCTCACACCTCCTAACTGTCCTCTTGGCTCCGAGACAAGTAGTTCAGCACGGGGCCTCTCGGGGAAAACTCATCAATGACCTTAGAAGTCACAGAGGTCAAAGTAGTGAGCACCTGAGGACAGAGAGCATAGTTTTGGAAGGAACATATGGAACCTTCTGGAAATGTGGCTTGATGGGATGGGGATTATATGGGTAGGTACATGTGATCATGTATACATGTATGGGGAGGGTCATTAAGCTTTACATTCAATACTAGTGCATGTAGCACTTCTTCTTCTTCTTCTTCATTATTATTATTATTATTACTATTATTGTTGTTGTAAATTTCTACCTTTGATAAGATGCTGGTCCATGAACACCAATGCAGCCTTCCTGGGAATCGTGAGTTCCACCTTCCTCTTCTGAACACAGGTCTCTACAGGGGATGTGAGGGAAGATGTCTGGCGTCCATGGGCAGTGTGTTGGCCAATATTGAGAATGACATTGCTAAAATCTTAAAAATGAAATCTGGTATTCAGTAGAGTGATATGGGGTGTCTGCTTTTTTTTGTTAAGCACTTTTCTCTACATGTTCCCCCTCCAAGTAAAAAACATATCACAGAGAGCTCAGAGGTGAAGAGAAGAGCCCACAGATGAAGCAGCAAAAACACATAATGTAAACTGAAATTTCAGTTCAGGAGTCCTAGGGACCTGGGCTCTCTGGCTCTGTGGCCTCAGGCAAGTTATTCAACCTCTCCGCACATTTCCTTTTTTGCTGAGGTGTGGATCCAGAGGAAACAACAGTTTTATAAGTAGTACTGAGTATGAGTTCTGGCTCTTGCTGGAGGCTCAATACATGATCACTTTCATTGTCAAAACCAGTACCCAGAAAGGACATGAAGGTGAGAGTGGTCTTTCTGGGGTGCAGGCCATTAGGGAGTGGGCAGAGAATTGAGAGAGAAGATGAGTTGACAGGAAGTCAGTCTGCTCTTCACATCTGTGCCAGCAAACTGAATAATGTCAGTGATTTAGCTGACATTAAGTTCTAAACCATTGTTGCAATAACTGTTGGATTTTAATGATACATATGTAAGCATCAAATTATACATTTTAATTCTTATCCTTTAATAAATAAATGGGTGTTAGAGTTGCCCCCAGGGCCTGTGGACTCAGGATCACATCTTCACGGACAAACAAAGTTCCTAACAGTTTGGAATCTCTCAAGTGTGAAATGTATTTGGTTCATTCTATGAAGATCACTGGAAATCATTTTGTTGTATGAAGGAGGGGGAGTAAGCAGATGACCCATTTGGGTGTAAGATATTCTCGCCATGTCTCTGAACATCAGTTTTCAAAAACAAGACCCTCAAATCCTACCTTCCTTCATTTCTCAGAACCTCTCACCACTGCCTCCTGCCTGCCAAGGTCAAATCCTGGGTCCTCACCTTCAGCCTCTTCTCCCAACCCCTACAGCAAGTCACTCTTCTTCCTCATCCACTGCCCATTCTAGAACCTTCTGCTGTCTGGCATCATTGCTCTGAGATTTGGAGTACTGGTGGAGATGATGGGGACCATAGCCTTCCCCAGCCATCCCTTGACGTCACCTTAATTATTTACCATTATTACCAAGCCTGTGTCTTTTTGTCCCCTGCTCTCGGTGGCTAGAACTTTGCAGATGTCCCCACAGTCTTGGTGGTGTGTGTTAGTCTCTGCAGACGTCCCACTGCACAGGAAGGTGCAGTCCCACCAGGTCCCTTCGGCTCCAGAAGAGCACGGCTGGCATGCTGTGCCCACCTCCAGGCACCTGGATGTGTGTTTGGAATATTCTGCCTCTTTAGCCCTTCCTTTTCTTGGTTCTCTGAAAGCTGTTCCTCACTCTTGGTCTGATCAAGGGACCCCCCTCAGTATTCCCAGGAATCTCGCAGTTTCCCACTATCTCCCCCTCTGGCCCACCCCCCAAGTCGGTGCTGTCTCCAGCCTCGGCGGGAGGCTCCGGGTGACCAAATCAAACAGAATGGCTTTGGTTTGAGCAGATCCTGCAGCAGGGCTCAGCAAGTACTAGCACACAGTAGGCCCAGCCTTCCCAGGCTCTTCCACCATGGGCAGGCCACCTTCCAGAGCCCGGGAAGGAGGCCTGGGGCAGCCCCCTGTTGCCAAGAACAGAGAGGCCGCCAAGGAAGTTCTGCTCTGGGTCACACCCACCTCTGGGTGGCTGCCAATCTCCCTGCCAGAAACCGCAGGCCAGGCTGGAGCTGCCCAGAGTCCAGGCCACGGGGCTGAGGAGGGCTTGGGTCAGGTCTGCAAAGGGGGTGTTTGCTGGACGCTTCTGGTATCGACAGCCCCCTGGGTGGGGCAGGGGCTCTGCGCAGGGCTGGAGCAGCTATGGCAGAAGCTTGAGCTAACGTACTTGTGCTGGAAGGAGCTAGCGAGGGCCCGCCAGCCTGTCACAGGCTCTTGGCGTTGGCACTGCCTCTGGCTACACACACACACACACACACACACACACACCACACACACACACACGCACTGGCAGGCACCCTGTGGTGGTCTCCACGGTCTCACACTCAGGTAAATGGGCTCATCATGGGGACTGTGAGGATGGGGAGAAGGGCAAGGAATGAACAGGCCAGCGTAAGTGTGTGTGTGTGTGTGTGTGCAAGTGTGTGTGCCTGGGAGTGACCTCACAGCCGCCGGAACATAAAGACTCACAGGTCCTGCCTCCCAGGCTCCAAGCTGGCTCCGCGGGGCACAGGGACATGAGAGGCACAGCACAGACCCAGCTCCTGGCCTTCTCCCTCCTCTGCCTGCTCTCAAAGGTAAGGGGGCCGGGCCCTGAATGCGCCCCGACTTCCTCAGTGTGGGGGGTGGGTGTAAATGTACAGCCTGAGCTCCGCAGCTCACCAGGGGCACAGTGTGGCCTTTGTGCCCAAGCCCAGCTCCCTGCCTGGTCCCAGACATGGCCTCTTTCTAGCTCTGCTGTGGGACCTCAAGCAAGTCCCTTTTCTAGTCTGAGCCTCAGCTTCTGCCTCCGTTGAATGGGCATGAGGCTCATGAGGCCTCTGAGGAGACCACTCATGACAACCTCCTCCAACACTGAGCACAGGCCCTGGGACCCCATGAGTGTTCAGAAGACACCTCCAGTCCCCACAACGCCTCTTCAAAGACAGGGCATTCTAGACAGGAGGAGCTTTACCTATGTCCAGGCCAGGGCTGGGATGGACGCTGGAGTCTAACTGACCGGAAAGTCTACAATGTGAGGACACTGTGCTGCGGGGCCCTCAGGTGGGGGTTGGCTGCTGGAGAGGCCCAGGGACCCCTCTGTGATCCCTCCTCCCTCTGTGCATTTCCACAGGGCTTGTGGGCCACCCACTTTGCCTAATGTGCATAACAATCCCAGAAGGGATTATAGCCCCCATTTTAATCAAGTGAGGCTCAGAGAGGAGAAGCAACGAGTTCAGAGCCACAGAGCAAAGAAACGTGAGAGTAGTGGGGCAGACAGGCCTGGGGGTGTGTGAAGTGGGGTCCCAGCCTGAGCCTCCCACCCTAACCTGTCCAGTGCCACAGCTGCCAAGCTGGGTCACCTCCTCAGCAAATGCTGAATTCTTGGAGCCAGGGAGGTTGGTCCCTGAGGAGCCAAGGTCTTGGTGTATTTTTATGCTCCTTGGAGGCACATGGGGGGTGGCAGCTTCTCCTCCAAGGCCCGAGCAGTCTCACCAGTATCCTGGGCCTGCTGCTGGCTCTCCCCAAGGGATTGGGGACATGATACCAGGGCATGTGGCTTGGGTAGTTGGAGCAGGGCCCCAGGTTTTGGGAGGAAGAGGGGCCCGGGATTATGAAAACCAAGGTAACCCTCCTGGCTCGTGCTGCACGCGGGCTTCTTCCCTGTCCCAGGAAACCACTGAGCATCCTGCAGAGAGACCCAGGAACTTGGCCATGGCCAACATGTGAAGCCACAAGCACCCACAGAAACAGAATTCCAAGTCTCCCAGGCAGGCGTGGGCTCCTGGGCTCCAGGCGGGGAAGACGGGCAGGAGGCAGAGAGACCTGGAAACAAGCAGGGTCCTTGGAGGAGCTGACCACGACCTCACTTAATCACTCAGGAGAGGTGGTCTCCGACCACCAGATCGGGGAGGAGACTGAGTTCCACCTCCAGGTCACAAAGCAGCCAGGCTACTTACTGTAAGTCAAGGCAGGAAGTAGACCCAGTACCCTCGGGTAGCCACGCAAGGCTCTGGGCACACCTGGAGTGACCAGACGACTGGAAGTTAGGGCCAGAGTGCATGGGGTGGGTCCTGAGGAATGCCAGCAAGGGCACGTCCTTCCGTGGCTGTGCCAAAATACCCTCCTGACTTATCCTTCTTGAACAAATAGAGCCTAAGCTGGCATCTGAGTCCCTAGAGGTCAAGAGCAACTGAGAGCTCGGGCCTTGGATTCCACGAGCCTGGACCCTGGTCCTGGTTCCACTACTTTGGCTGTGCATTTCCTCATCTTTCAAATGGACATGCGAATGGCAGTTCACTGGAGGGTCAGATCGGATGACACAGTATCGCCCTCCCAGGTGGCATGTCTGGTGTGGCAGGTGGTAGTGAGCTGTCGTCACTGACGTCATCAACAGATTCCCCCGGGGTCTCAGGGCCTGCAGAAGGCAGCAGAGCTGGCTGGGTAGAGGGAGCCCACAGAGGGGCCCGGTGCTCAGTAGAAGGCTGTCTCTTGGCACCCTTATTTTCCGGTGAAGGGACCCAGGAGCCAATTCTGATCCGTGTCCCCACCATCCACAACAAAAGGAGTGGGCCTCTGGTTTGGAGAGCTCCAAAGTCAGCCTTTTCCTTCTCAGGTCAATTCTGTATGCATCACCTCTGGATCCATCAGCCCAGACTCAGATGATCAAGAAGGTCCAGATGCTCGTTTCTTTTTTATTTTATTTATTTTTTAGATGCAGTTGGACACAATACCTTTATTTTGTTTATTTATTTCTATGTGGTGCTGAGGATCGAACCCAGGGCCTCACACATGCTAGGCGAGCGCTCTGCCCCTGAGCCCAGCCCCGCCCCGCCCAGATGCTCATTTCTGATGAGCTCCCAGGGGAGGCTGTGCTACTGGACCAGACCACCTGGAGGGACGAGGCGAGGCCCCTCCTCTAGAATCCCAAGTTCTGCTGGGAGTTCTGTCGTAGGTAGGAGCCAGGTGGTAGCCTCCTCTGCCACCCAAACCAGAGGCTGGCCAGCCAGCGTAGGTGGCCCCTGCAGGTCAGGGTGGGAGCTGCAAGCAACGAAAGCCTGTTTACGGGACCTGGGGCCCCAGGGGAGGGTCAGGGTAGGGAATAGGGTGACCTGGTCATTGCCTGCTTTGGGTCACAAGAGAGATGTGACATCATTCGTTTTCTTAGCCCAAACTGCAAATCTTCCCTCCTCTGGAAAATACCCTCTAGTCCCCACAAAGTCTGCAGAGAATCAGTCCCCACAGAAGCGACGCAGTTGTTAATGGACCTTTATTCTATTCATTTATTTACATGTGGTGCTGAGGATTGAACCCAGGGCCTCACATGTGCTAGGCAAGCGCTCAACCACTGAGCCTCAGCCCCAGCCCCTCAGGGGACACCTTGAGCTATGCCTACCTCTTGGACCCCACCTTCAAATGCACATGCAGGGAGCACTTGGCATCTGGCTTATGGTCTGTTTGTTTCTTTGTCCTGGGTGGGAAGGGGCAGTTGGGTCACTTGGGTTGATACCTTGAGCCTGCCACTGGCAGGGTGGGTCCCTGGCCCGGGGTTTTCCCTACCACAGGAAAAGCCTACCAAACTGGGTTTCTAGGTCCACATGGGGGAAGCAGAGTTGGGCCTGACCCCAGCCCTGCAGTGGACACTCTGGCTTTTGGAGAGTCCCTTCCCCTTTCTGAAGCTCAGCTTCCCCATCTGTACACGGTGGGGTGGGGGTTAGCCCAGGGCAAAGGGGCTGAATGCCTATCTGTGCTCTGGAAACCCTGGGCATCTTGTCAAGTATACAGATTCCAGGGTCCTGCCACTGGGGCTTCTGATTTGCTAAGACTCAGAGGGGTCTTAGGAGTTTCTTGGCTGGTGTGATGTGCATTCAGGGTTGGGAAACATACTTGGATTGTTTCAAAGACCAAAAGTGTTCATGGTACTTTTTGAGTTAATCAGCCTTCAAGCGAAGTATCCACGTGCTGGAAAATGTGCCATGTACTGTGCGGTTTAATCCTGGAGCTGTCGCTCATGCATTCCTGTTTGCTCATAGAGGGCAGGGGCAAAGCCTGTTATTGTGATTAACAAAGATGATGATGGAGCTAAATGCATTGAGCACCTATTATGTGCTACAGGTTTGACTTGAGTCATTTCAGGCATCCCTCACGGCAAGCCTCTGAGTCAGATATTACCATTGGTCCCATTGCACAGGTGAGGAAACCCAGGCTCAGAGAGCTTGGTAACTTTCCCAGGATCACTCAGCTGATAAGGGGCAGAGCTCTTGCTCATGACCACAATGCCACACTTCCTCTTAGGGAGTGCCTGGAGACTGCTGGGGTTCAAGGTCAGGTCTGCTGACTCTGAGGCCAAGGCATGGACCCCACCCTGATCAGCCTGGCAGAGAGGTGGCCAGTATGAGGGTTTCATTGTCTACCTCGGGGCTGAGCAAGGTTTCTGTCTCTTCAGGTGTGTGCCCAGCTGTGCCCGACACCTTGTGCCTGTCCCTGGCCACCACCCCGATGCCCGCTGGGGGTGCCCTTAGTGCTGGATGGCTGTGGCTGCTGCCGGGTCTGTGCACGGCGCCTGGGGGAGCCCTGCGACCACCTCCATGTCTGCGACTCCAGCCAGGGCCTGCTCTGCCAGCCTGGAACGGGCCCCGGTGGCCAAGGGGCAGTGTGCCTCTGTAAGCAGGTTTGCGGGACTCACAGAGGGTGTGGGGAGGTCAAGGCCACTGCCCGAGTCAGAGAAAGCCCTCCGCCTCGTCCTTCTTACAGCCTCCTGCAGGTGCACCTTCCAGCCAGCTGGACCTGGGACCCTCCGCCGCTCCCTGGGCCTACTTCCTAGTGTCCTCTTTGACCTTCCTTGGCCTGCCCACCTGAAGGCCCCTCTCAGCCTTTACCTGCCCAAATCGTAGCCAGCCTTCAAAGCCCAGCCCTGCCTGGGAAGCCTCCCAGACTCTGCAGCCCAGAAGCCGCTATCCTCTTCTGAGAGTCCTAGTGACACTGGGGAAATAAAACACAGCCCCTTATTTAGGGCAGTGTCGGGCACTGTGTGAAGCACTTACTGCACAAGTCATGATCCTCCTAGTGAGGCAGGGGACAGGATGTCCTTTCAGACCCATTTTATAAACGAGGAACTGAGGCCCAGAGATGCTAGCTGACACACTTCACGCCACTCAGCTTGGGGCCTTTGCAAACAGATCTAAGCAATGCTCCCTCTGGTCCTCCTCCTGGGTCACAGTCCTGGCTGTGCCCTTCCGCCATGACCTTGAGCACGGGCAAGGCCTGGCACCTGCTGGCACTGCAGGGCAGGGGTTGCAGTCTTGTTCTGATGACACTCTACACAGGCTGGGCTGTTCCTGTTGCAGGGGGCTGTCCTGTGCATGGGGGGACACTAGCAGCCTCCCTGGGCTCCACTTGCTAGACCCCATAGCAGCTCTCCCTGCCCCCTCAAATTGACAGCTGGGTTCAGAGGATGCCAAGTGCCCCCGGGGCACAATTATCCCCTGTGGATAACCACTGCTTCAGGGAAATAAAAAGAGGTTAGAGGTTTTTAAAAATGATAAGGCCTGGAGAAGGATTTGCCTCTTTCATCCACGTGCATCTCATACTTTTGTAAAAATAGAGAGAGAGAGAGAGAGAGAGAGAGGAGAGGAAGGGAGACTCATGAATCATTGAAAATGAATCCATCTGTAGAAAAAGTCTTACTAAAAAACAATAAAACAAAACTTATAGACAGAAATTTAGCAACAGTGAATCCTTGTTAAATGTTCCCTTCGGCAGGAGGAGGAAAGAATGAGAAAGGGATGATTGGTTAAACTCACAGATGACCACTATGAAAATGTGCCTAAAGAAAAACTGACAGATGTGACACTTAGCTTCCACAGCTATTATTTAGATTCTCCATGACATAAGGCAGAGTTTATGTATTGAACTGTGTAACCCTGCCCACGTGCCAGGCTTCACAAATATCAACTCCCTTAATCTCACAACAGCCTTTTGAAGTAGGTACTAATAGATGGAAAAATGAGGCACAGAGAGGCTGATCAACCTGCCCAAGGTCCCAGAGCTCATAATGGCCAACTGGGATTTGAACTCAGAGATCTGGTTCCGTGATCTTAGGCTCCGACACTCTTCTGCTCAATGGCACACGATGAGTGCCTAGTAGCTGGTACTGTCAATAACTTCACTAAGGGCTCTCCTCACCCACTCTTGATTTCAAACTCTTGACTTCAAACACCTGCAGCCAGATCTACTTGGTCTCTGCTCCTTCCTGCCATTCCCAGCCCTGGTCCGGCAACATGGTGATGCTCACAAGTTTTCATGATTTGCACCCAGTTTAGAGGCTGGAAGCTGGTGGCCTCCATGTGAGTCCGAGCCTTTATGGACACAGTTTCACCTTCTCCTGAACATGGAGGTGGATTCTGTTACCCCTGTTTTGCAGATGAGGGAACTGGGTTAAGTCACCTGCCTAGGCCACAATTTGTAAGTGACTGAAGGTAAAACAAAAAGAGAGCAGAGGAGGGTACACAGTCCCCAGAGGGCAGGACTGGGAGTCATTTGTGGGAGGTTCCTGGAGAAGGGGACATTGGAGAGGACCCGGGAGGAGGAGGAGGAGGGCTTTGGCGGCGGGAGGTGTGTGGCCAGGCAGGGGAATTCCAAGTGTGCTAAGTTGGGAGGTGCCTGGTGACATCTGGGAGCACAAACAGATACACACAGTCCCTGATGTGGGGAGTGGCCGCTGAGGGATGGCTGCCTGACCCCCATCTCCAAGCTGATGACCAGGGAGGGCTGAGAAACTGGGCTAAAATTATCACCCCAGCTGATGTTCCTAAACATCCTCTGTTTGCAGGTCATCCCCGTGACCCCGAGGCCCCCGGGCAGTGGCAGCAGGCGCCAGGCTGGAGATCTGGGCTTGGCTAGGCCAGGGTGGGGATTAAGGTGCAGCTGCCCCTGTGGGTTCCAGGGAACCAGCAGCCACATGATCCAGGCCAAAGGGTCAGGGACTTGGAGCCAAAGGACTGAGGCCTGAGCCCGGAGAGGGAGCTGGCCCGGGTCTTGGCCTTCCCGGAATGATAAGCGGCCCCCGCCCCTTGACGGAGCGCCTCTGCGCCAGGCTGGGACTGAGATACTCACTGGGCGCTCGCTCACTTTACCTGCCAGGGCCCTGCGGCAGCACCAAGGCTCAGAGAGGCGAAGTAACTCGGCCCTAGGTTCCCAGCTTGGGTCCAAGTACTTGTGGGTCCTAAACCCTCCACGTCTGAGGGTCTGTTGAAGTTTCTCTCACTAGACCTGGAGGCCTGCTGCCAGTGAGCCCTTGCCCCAGACCCAGTGAACTGTCACCCAGGTCTCCAGGAAGCCTCCCCCCCACTCACACCTGTTTCTTTGCCCCCGAACAGCTGACATACCTTTCCAGGTGACTTTGCTGCTTGTCTTCCGCTGGCTTGGGTCCCTCCAGTCACTGAGGTACAGTGTGTCTCATTCCCAGCTAGGAGCAGGCGGCCACAGCAGGCACACCAGCCCTCGCTGGAACGCTGGGGCGTTGGAACTGTTTAGTCGGAGCCTGTCACAGGCTGAGCCTTGGGCCAGACATTTCAAAGGGCATCTGAGGGTCTTATGTCCCAGCCAGGCTCTCAGCCAGCCCTGGGGGATGCCAGGAGGAACACTCTGCCCCAGCCCCAGTTTGCGTCGGTGGAGGAAGTGGTAGTGAAACCCATATCTCAAGGGCATACTTCTCCGTCTCCTAGGCACCTTCTATAAGCCTTTCATTGTGCTACTACATATTATCCACGTGACCTGAAGGTACAAATGACCACTCTCATCATTGAAATTATTCAGGCTACTCAGGGAAGTTAAGTAAAGTGACCCAGAGTCACACAGCCAGCAAGTTAAGCCCTGATGTGACAGTGGTGACTGCAACGCAGCAGGACAATGAGGTTGTTGCATGATGTCCCTGAGTGTGCACTAATCTGTGTCTACTCAGGGTAACAACACAGTAGCCAGGACCCGCTGACCGTCTCCTTCTTGTTGGATTCATTTCCTACATCACTTCACTTGGTCTATACCACCTTGAGAAATAAGTACCACGAGATTCCAATTTGCAAATGGGTAAACTAAGGCGAGGAGAAGTGAAATCACTTGGTCCACCATCTGGCACACCCTGTACAGGGTCCCAGTGTCCTGCCTCAGGGACAGTGGGGGCTGGTGGGCCCGGTGCACGTTGCTGGGACGGAGCCCTGGGCAGTGCGCCACACCCTGAGGGCGTGGCTTCCCCAGGGATCCTGGCAGCTCTGCGGAAGGGCCACGCGGAGCTGGGATGACCAGAGCCCTATTTCTCCTCCCTCTGCAGTGGGAGAGGACGACGGGGGCTGCGAGCTGAACGGCCGCCTCTACCAGGACGGGGAGACCTTCCAGCCGCATTGCAGGGTCCTGTGCCGCTGTGAGGACGGTGGCCTCACCTGCCTGCCGCTGTGCAGCGAGGACATCCGCCTGCCCAGCTGGGACTGCCCGCGCCCCAGGAGGGTGGAGGTCCCTGGCAAATGCTGCCCCGAGTGGGTGTGTGACCAGGCGGCCGGGCGGGCCGTCCAGCCCCTCCAGGGCCAAGGTGAGCTCCGGATGGCTCAGGCCACGGAGGGGAGGGGGCTTCGTGCTAGGACACAGGGACACTTCAGAAACGGAGAGGGGTGGGCGAGGAGAAGTGGAGACAGTGGAGGGAGAATCACCAGGCCACCTTAAGCTCGGCTGAGCCCCAAGTGCTGGATTTTAAACAATCAGAATGGAAAATAAAAGTCAGGAGGCAGAGTGGGGTGGGGAGGGAGGGTAGGACACCGGAGCCGAATCCTCCTCCGTGCTCAGCAGAGGAATGCAGGATGTGACAGGGACCTGATGTTTACAATACAGCAGCCCCCACTGCCAGCACATCACCAGTGCGTCACCATCTGCACTCATCAGAAGGAACTCCAACTGAACCAGGCAAGGTGGCTGTCTCTGGGACGTGGGCCTCGGACCGGGCAGAGATGGAGAAAAGACAGTTACTCCTGCTAGGAACCCTTCAATTTTAGAGGTTTTATTGTTGTTGTGTTGCTTTTTAAAAACCTATGGTTGTTGGGGCTGGGGGTGGAGCTCAGTGGAGGGGGGGGCACTTGCCCAGCATGCGCAGGCCCTGGGTTCCATCTCGAGCACTGCAAAAAAAAAAAAAAAAAAAAAAAAAATATATATATATATATATATATATATATATATATGTATATATAGTCATTAGATGAATGTGGCTTTACAAAAAGGGAGGCAGGCAGTGCCACAGTGGTGCTGCAAGCTGCAGAGGTATGCAACTTGGCGAGCTCAGGCTGTGGAGTCTGTACCAGCTCTAAACCCAGCTCCATCGCTTCCTTGCTGTGCAGCTCTGGGGGTTGCTTAACTCCTCAGCGTCACTTTCTCCATCTGTGCGATGGGGGTAACGAGAGCAGCCACCTCGTAGAGTCCTGAGGGCTAAATGAACGAGCACAAGCAGAGCCCTTAAACGGCCCCAGCACACAGAGCGGCTGGAGCCAGGGCTGAGGGCAGCCTGGGGTGAAATGCACCTCATCAGTTCAAGCCAGGGAGCTCACCTTCTGTGCCAGAGGCAGGGTAAGAAACCGCTCCTCCAGGTGGACCTCACTGTACGTGTGGCCTGTGGGCGTAGCTGGCACACGTACACCTTGAGGGTGACCCCCGTGTCCACGAGTTCCGCCTTCATGGAGTCAACCAACTGTGGACTGAAAGTACCTGTTTTGATTTGGGTCTGTTCTGAACATGTAGATTCCTTCCTTTTTTTCAAAATTTTAAAATTGTTTTTTTTCAGTTATACATGACAGTAGAATGTATTTTGACATATCATACATACGTGGAGTATGACTTCCCATCCTTGTGGTGGAACGTGATGTGGAGTCACACCCGTCATGTGCTCATATATGAACCTAGGAAAGTCATGTCCCATTCATCTACTGTCTTTCCCATCCCCATCCTCCCTCTCTGCCGCCCACTCCACCCTGTCAATCAGATGAAACCCCCCACCCTGCCCTTTACTCCTCGCCTAATATGAGTCACCATCCACATATTAGAGAGAACATTGGCCTTTGTTTTGGGGGGACTGGCTTATTTCACTTAGTATAATAGTCTCTGGTTCCATCCATTTACCAGCAAATGCCATGATTTTATTATTCTTTATGGCTGAGTAATTCCACATTTTCTTTACCCATTCTTCTGTTGATGAAGGACACCTACGTTGGTTCCATAGCTTAGCTATTGTGAATGGAGCTGCTGTAAACATTGATGTGGCTGTGTCACTATAGTATACTGATTTTAAGTCTTTGGGGTATAAACCGAGGACTGGGATAACTGGGTCAATGGTGATTCCATTCCAAGGTTTCTGAGGAATCTCCATACTGCTCTCCAAAGTGGTTGCACCAATCGGCAGTCCCACCAGCAATGTATGAGTGAACATTTTTCCCCACATCCTCGCCCACATTTATTGTTACTTGTATTCTTGGTAATTACCATCTGACTGCAGTGAGATGAAATCTCATGTAGTTTTAATTTGCATTTCTCTAACTGCTAGTGATGTTGAGCATTCTTTCATATATTTGTTGACCGATTGTATTTCTTCTTCTGTGAAGTGTCTGTTCAGTTCCTTTGCCCAATTATTGATTGGGTTACTTGGTTTTTTGGTGTTAAGTTTTTTTGAGTTCTTTATATATCCTGGGGATTAGTGCTCTAGCTGAGGTGCAGGTGGCAAAGATTTTCTCCCATTCTATAGGCTCTCTCTTCGCATTCTTGATTGTTTTGTTTACTGTGAAGAGGGTTTTTAGTTTGATACCATCTCATTTATTGATTCTTGATTTTACTTCTTACGCTTTAGGAGTCTTGTTGAGGAAGTCGGCTCCTAAGCCAACGTGATGGAGAGTTAGACCTACTTTTTCTCCTAGTAGGCTCAGGTCTCTGATCTAGGTCCTTGATCCACTTTGAGTTGAGTTTTGTGCAGGGTGAGAGGTAGGGGTCTAATTTCGTTTTGTTACATGTGGATTTCCAGTTTTCCCAGCACCATTTGTTGAAGAGGCTATCTTTTGTCCAAGGTATGTTTATGGCACCTCTGTCTGGTATGAGATAACTGTATATATGTGGGTTTGTCTCTGTGGCTTCTGTTCATACCATTGGTCTTCCTGTCTGTCTTGGTGCCAATGCCATGCTGGTTTTGTTATTATATTAATATGCAGTATAATTTGAACTCTGGTGTTTTGATGCCTCCTGATTCACCCTTCTTGCTGAGGATTGCTTTGGCTCTTCTGGGCCTCTTATGTTTCCAAATGGATTCCATGACTGCTTTTTCTATTTCTATGAAGAATGTCATTAGTATTTTAATGGAAATTGCGTTAAATCTGCATAGCGGTTTTGGTAGTACGGCCATTTTGACAGTGTTAATTCTGCCTTTCCAGGAACGTGGAGGGAGGGGAGGAAAAGCTAGACCATGAGCACCTCCTCACACAGGTGGCGCCTCCTGCCTGTGAGAGGCCATTTACCAGTGGAGGTTGGGAACGACAGCTGCTTAATGACCCATGTCTGTGGGGTGGTTTCAAGGACCAGGCCCTGGCCAAGCACGTCCCATCCATTATTTGATTAAATCCCAGCAATCAACAGGTAGGAAATTTACCTGAGCAGAAACGGGCACCCAGAGGAGTCAAGCACCGTGACCAGGGAGGCAGCGACCAGTGGCGGTGCTGGGCTGTGAGCTCCCCCTCCAGTGCTCACTTGGCTGTCTTTCCCCCAGGACCCCAGTTTTCTGGCCTCGTGGCTCCTGCACCCCCTGGCATCCCCTGCCCAGAATGGAGCACAGCCTGGGGCCCCTGCTCCACCACGTGTGGGCTAGGAGTGGCCACCCGAGTGTCCAACCAGAACGCCTTCTGCCAACTGGAGACCCAGCGCCGCCTCTGCCTGCCGGGGCCCTGCCTGCCTGCTGGGAGCCGCCGACCCCGGAACACCGCCTTCTAGAGCCGCTGGGAATGGAGATGTGATGGGCACGGTCCCCAGGAGACCACTGACGGCAGACGGCCCTTACCCATGCCTTTGGCCTGCATGAGTCCGGCTTGGGTCCACCATCCGGGGCCAGGAGGACGGGAACATTCACAAGCTGCCTGGTCCAGCCGGACCCCAGGCCCCTGCCTCCCACAGCCGGGGGCTGGCCAGGCTTCCCGGCTCTTCTGGTCTAGTGCCGGCTGCGCACCGCCTGGTCAGCATGAGCGCTGGCGAGCTTCTCTCAGCTTCCCTGGGCAGGGTGGCACCACCACGGCCTTCGACTAGCTTTGGCAGCTGGTGCTGGCCATTTCGCTGGGGGGAGGGTAAGGAGGTGGTCCACAGATGTTCTGAGATTTCCTCCTCTCTTCCTGGAGCTTTGCGGAACTGTCCTTGAATAGAGGGGCTATGCCTGAACCCGAGGGTGGGGCTTGCAGAACACCCTCCCCACTCCAGGAGAATTCAGCGGCTGAATCGTTTGTGAGCACCGTGAGGCCAAATCACAGTGTCCTGAAGAAGCCAGAAGCCACTTTGCTTTAGTAAGAACCCACCTTTTTGAGCACTCACAATGTGTGATCATTGAGCTCAGCCCTTGGCATAGACCAGTGCTCCCCAACACTGAGACAAGCGGGGAGAAGGAAGGGTCCCTCATTTATTTCAGGAACAGCCTGAAATAAACTAAGCCAAGTGTGAAATACTGTTTGGCATCTCATGTTTTATTGTAAAAAAAAAAAAAAAAAAAAAAAGGAATATACATTTTACAACCTCCTTCATGGTCTATCTGTATTTTTTTTTTATTGGTTGTTCAAAACATTACAAAGCTCATGACATATCATCTTTCATACATTTGACTCAAGTGGGTTATGAACTCCCATTTTTACCCCAAATACAGATTGCAGAATCACGTTGGTTACACATTCACATTTTTACATAATGCCATGTTAGTAACTGTTGTATTCTGCTACCTTTCCTATCCCCTACTATCCCCCCTCCCCTCCCTTCCCATCTTCCCTCTCTACCCCATCTGCTGTTGTTCAATTCTCTCCCTTGTTTCCCCCCCTTTCCCCTCACAACCTCTTATATGTAATTTTGTGTAACATTGAGGGTCTCCTTCCAATTCCATACGATTTCCCTTCTCTCTCCCTTTCCCTCCCCTCTGTTTAATGTTAATCTTTTCCTCATGCTCTTCCTCCCTGTTCTGTTCTTAGTTGCTCTCCTTATATCAAAGAAGACATTTGGCATTTGTTTTTTAAGGATTGGCTAGCTTCGCTTAGCATAATCTGCTCTAATGCCATCCATTTCCCAGCAAATTCCATGATTTTGTCATTTTTTAGTGCTGCGTAATACTCCATTGTGTATAAATGCCACATTTTTTTTTAAGAAAATGGTGTTTCCATCCGGATCCAACGAGGAAATTAGAATATTCCGTATGTAAACAGGGATTTCTCATTAAGCTGATTCTGTTGAGAGATAATCCACTCATGGTTAAATGCACAGGTCTTCAGCTCATGCTTGAAGGGGCCCTTACATATGTGCACGCCCATGTGACCGATACCTCCCTCCAGGTAGCAGATATTCCCATCATCCCAGGAAGCTCCCTCTGGCCCCGTCCAGGCTGTCGCAGTCTCCCTGAGCAGACAGCCACCGTTCTGATTTCTCTCACCGTGGAGAGGGGCTGCTGTTCTTAAACTTTACATAAACAGAACCAGAGCAGGTATTCTTTAAGGACTGTCTTATTTCACTCCGATAATAATAAAAAGAGGGGATTTAACGTAGGGAATCAGTCACCCAGTGGAAAGGTCAAATACCTGGAGATCAAGAGGAGGAAGTCATAGCAGCCCAGTGGCAGAGGGACAGAGGGAGACCCAGCCCAGGAGCTGACCCAGCACAGGGGAGGTGAACAGCAGCAAGGCTGAGTACCCCCTGGAGACCGCACACGGGGCGGGAGAGCAGCAGAGTCAGGGTGATGGGAGCCTGGGGCCGGAGGCCTCTGAGGAGAAGTGGCTGGGGCAAAGGTCACCCATGCAAACCAGGCTGACCCCTCCCTTTCTGGAGTCTTAGAGCCAGAGGTCTGGGCCCGGCCTGGCTGACCCCAGGAAACCTGCACTTGTTTCCTCAGTGCTGGGTTGGGGCTGTCTGGGGGCTGGGCGTCCCTGGGCCCAGTGCTGTGGACACAGTGCCTGACGCAGAGTCTGTCCCTGGACCCTTGAGCTCACCCTCCTCCTCCTCGCTGAGGGCAATAATGAAGATGGAGTTTTTCCATAGTGAAGGGCCGCGACCGCCTCAGCAGATAGCCCTGAGCCCTCCCTGTCCTCACTGATGACTGCTCTTCCGGAACCTGCGAGCACCCACCCAGGCTCTGCAGGCTCTGCCCTGGACCAACCCAGCCGGTCAGCGCCAGAGGTGCCGGGAGCAGCTTCCAGCACCAGCACTTAGCGAGCACCTGCTGTGTTCTTGGTGTGTTCCCTACGTCCACTGGGGAGAGACTGAGGCTGTTGTAACAGAAGCCCGCTCACCACCCCCACTGCCACACCCAGGGCCGGCTGGGCCTGCCTCTTGCCTCCCCTGACCTCACCCTCAGGGAGGCCCTCTCTCCCTCCCTTCCACCTTCCTGGCCTCCTTCCTCTTCCTTGTCCTTCTTTCTTGTATTAATTTTAATATTTTTAGTTGTCAATGGCTCCTTTATTTTACTTATTTATTTTCTGTGGTGCTGAGGATCGAACCCAGGGCCTCACACGTGCCAGGAGAGCGCTCTGCCGCTCAGCTCCAGCCCCAGCCCCTCTCTCTTGTATTTTTAAACGAGACCACAGTGTTCAGTTTGTCAGTTTTCACCAGCAGAACCGTCTGTACGGTGACACTGGGGAGGTGCAGGACAATGCTCCTGTCCTCCGCCTCGAGGTCCCTCTCATCCCCACCCCAGGATCAGATCACCACCTCCTGATGTCCAGCCTCGGAGTGGCTGCACCTGTCCTTGAACTGGGTTCAAATGATGTCACACAGTATGTTCTTTCCCGTGCCTGGTGCTTCCTCCCTCGCTGTGTGGGGTTCATCTGTAAGTGACAATCCCTCATCCCCCCCATGCCTGTGTGATGGCCCACTGTGAGAACACATTTCACTTATTCGTTCTACTCACGATGGACATTTGGGTAGTTTCCACTTTGGGGCTATGAGTAGGTGTCTAGCGTGTGTCTTTTGTGGCCTTTTGAAAACTCCTGGACATTTATCCAGAGGGGTGGTTGCTCAGTTGAGTCCTATATTCTCTCGGCTGAGTCAGATTATTCCCTAATATAAGGGAGGAATATACATATAATAGGTGCTCAAAAAATCTTGTTGCAGAAATAGTAAACATAAGAGCTGACATCTACTGAGTTCTAACACCTACCTAAGCCTCTTCTAGTAATGACTCAACTTGGCCCTCATCATAATCCTTTGAGGTAAGTATGATTATGCTCATTTCACAGATGGGGAAACTGAGGCACAGAAATCAAGGAAAGAGTCCAATTTCACACCAGTTGGCAGAATCAGGATTCAAACCCAGAGCCCTGCTCCAGAGCCCCGGCTCTGCACTGCCAGCCACAATGAATGCCACTGCTGCCTGAATCCAGGGAAGAATCCAGGGAAGGTAGGCGGCCCCTGAAGCTGCCCTGGCGCTATGGACCTGAAGGAAGGACATGAGGAGCAGGGGAAGTGACAAACACCACCTCAGGAACGCAGGGTCTGGGAGAACCCCGGGCCAGGGACAGACACCAGCCGGAGCAGAGATGAATCCAGTTTGAAGGCAGACAGGAGGGGAGTCCTGCATGTTCTGACTTTGAAGACACAGGTCTCACCAGGGCAGTGTGGAGGCAAATAGGTGGAGATCAAGATCGTTCAGGTCTGGACAAAGAGCTCGCGTCTAGGTATTGAGAATTTGAGTCCCTGCGCAGAGAGGGTGCGGATCGTCAGCCTGGCTGAGCTGGTTTCCCATCAGAAACCATAAATGGTCCCTGTGGATGTCCCTTTTGCAGGGAGCAGGCCTCAGCGGCTGCCTGCCTGGGCCATCTTGTCTCTGTCCAGATTTCCACCCTCGCTCCTTACAGTCTGTGCTCGGTGCAGCACCTCTTAGCACAGTGTATGATTTTCTCACTTATCACATTTATTATTTACAGGCTGACTCTACACGTCCTGGAACTTCTTTTGTCTGCTCTGTTCAATGGTAGATCTCAGGACTAATTTCAGAGCCTGGTGCAAATCCAGGTTTAGTCATTATTACATGAATGAAATAATGTGCCTTGCTTGAGAGAGAAAACATTTGCAAATCATGCCTCTGATAAAGGGTTCACATCTAAAGTAGGCACAAAACACAAACAACTCAATTGCAGGAAAACCAATAACCCAATTAAGAAATTCACGAAAGGACCCAAGCAGACATTTTCAAAAGAAGACATACAGATGGCCAACGGGTATATGAAAAGATGCTCAGCATCACTGATCCTTGGGAAATGCAAATCAAAAGCACAGGATATCACCTTGTAACTGTCAAAATGACTATTATCAAAAAGACGAAATTTAGGGCTGGGGTTGTGGCCCAGTGGCAGAGCGCTTGCCTAGCATGTGCAAGGCTCTGGGTTTGATCCTCAGCACCAAATAAAAATAAAGGTATAAAAATTTTTTAAGGGCTGGGGTTGTGGCTCAGCGGCAGAGCACTCGCCTAGCATGTGCGAAGCCCTGGGTTCAATCCTCAGTACCCCCATAAAAATAAATAAAATAAAGGTATTGTGTCAACTACAACTAAAAAAATACTTTTAAAAAGTTATTAAAAATTTTTTTTAAAGAAGGAAAAGTAATTAAAAAAAAGATGAAAGTTAACAGGAGTAGGTGTTTTGGTTTGGATATGAGATGTCCCCCAAAAGCTCATGTGTGAAACAATGCAAGAATTTTCAGAGGTGAAATGATTAGATGATGAGAGGTGCAGCCTAATCAGTGTTTATCTACTGATTGGATTAACTGGGCGGTGACTGCAGGTGGGAAGGGTGTGGCTAGAGCAGGCTCGGTCAGTGGGTTGTGCCTTTGGGGTTTATGTTTTGTCCTTGGTGAGCAGAGCTCTCTCTCTCTCTCTCTCTCTCTCTCTCTCTCTCTTTCCTAGTTTCCACGTCCTGAGCTGTTTTCCTGTCTTGCCCTCCCACCTTCCTCTGTCTCACCTCAGTCCCAGAGCTATGGAGTCTGCCAACCCTGGACTGAACCTCTGAAACCATGAGTCAAAATAAACTTTTCCTGTTTCAAGTTGTCCTTATCAGATCTTTTGGTCACAGTAACACAAAAACCAACTAATATAGCAGGTGAAGACAAGGAAAAAAGGGACACTTCTACACTGTTGGTGGAAATGTAAACCAGCACAGCCATTAGAGAAACCACTGTGGAAGTTCTTCCAAAGCTAAAAATATGATCTAGCAATTGTGCTTGTGGGTGTCATCCAAAGGGTTTGAAATCAGTAAGTTGAAGAGATAACTGAGATCCCATGTTCACTGCCACACCCTTCACAATAGCCAAGATACCAAATAGACCTACGTAAGTCGATGAATGGATAGAAAAAAAATGTGGTACATGTACATAATGGTATACTATTCAGCCTTTAAAAATAAGGAAAGTCTGTCATTTTTACCAATACTGATGAACCTAGAGGACATGGTGCTAACTGAAATAAGCCAGGCACAGAAAGACAAATGCCACATGGTCTCACTTACATGTGGAATAGAAGCAGAGTGTGGAATGGGATGGTTACTGGAGGATTCAGGGTTGAGGGGAACAGGAAGATATTGGTCCAAGGGTTCAAAGTTTCTATTAGATAAGAGGAATAAATCTGGGAGGATTGTACTGTACAGCATGGTGACTGATAATGCTAATTACTAGAGTAGATTTCAAATTTCTCACTACAAAAACATGATCAGTATTTGAGGTTACTGGTGTGTTAATTAGCTGAATTTAACCATCCCAGATTGTATGCATAAACCATAACACCCGTTTGTACCCCATCAATATGTACAATTAAAATTTGTCATTTACAATAGAATAAATCTAGCTTTCTTTTCAAAAAGAGCTGTGATGGGGCCCAGGAAACTAACACATAGTTGAAAACCTGGAGCAACTTCCCTGTCCTCAGGATTCCCCAGGGGCCATGACTGTGTGGGCCAGAGCTCTCTTCACTCCAATTCCCCAGACCAGTTTTCATCAGCCATTGCCTTGGGAACTTGTTAAAAAATGTAAATTCCTTGTGCTCCATCCTATCCTACATAAGCTCTTGGGGTAGAATCCACAAGTCTGTGTTTTAACAAACCTCCCACCTGGTTACAATCTGTGTCATATTTAATTCTAAGAGTGTGACTTCAAATGCATACTGGGAAGAGGAAAACAGAAATGTGCTACTGCCCTCTAGTGGCAGTGACGTGAGTGAACAGTTGAAGGGCAGCTGGCAGGCAGGAGGCCTCAGAGGCAGGGGCCCACAGTGGGCTCCTATTTCCAGAGGTGCTGCCCCATCTGGAGAAGGGAAGGGACTGCTCAAGGCCTCAGAATGAGGCAACCAGAGGTGAGTCTAGAATTTTTTTTCCCTATTTGTGCTGAGTACAGCTGCTTTCTTTCCCGAAAATATCATTTCAACAGATGCCCATAGGAGACAGCACCTGGCCCCAAGCCAGGCACCTCCATCTGTCCCCTGGATGACTCCCCAGGCCCTCCGCACACATTCAGCTCGTCCTCCCATCAGCCAGGAGGCTCTTTCTCAAGCACAACCATGGCTGTGTTATTCTGCTTAAACCCTTCAAGGCCCAGAGTTGCCCTCAGGGTTGGGTCCGGAATCCTTCCAGGCTCACAGGCCTGCTGTGCCTTCCAGATTCTTCTATGCTCCAGCCACACTGGATGGCAGGGGCTCACCACTGTCTGCCTGGGAAGGAGGAGGCTACCAATGGCCACCATGTTTCATGAGCTGACGGAAAGTTAGCCTGTCTCTCTGTGGCTAAAATGCGGCCTCAGCTTGAGGTGCACTCCTGGCCCTGGGGTCATGCTTCACTGATTCTTGGGAACTCACCTTTTTGCTCCTACTGCAATCAATCATGATATCAGGGAGACCTAAGAGCAGGGGCCTAGGCCTCCCAATCCCCTCTACTTTGGCTGGCAGACCTGGCCTAGGTGTCCCATCACATTGATCTGGTCCCTCACCCCTCGTCACTGGCATTCACAGTGATGTCTCTCATCTCAGGCTGGTCTAGGTCTCTTTATCTTTTAACATGAGCCTCTCAACAGCTTCTCTCCTATCTGGAGCCCCCAAAGAGTCAAACACAGGGAAATGACTTTGACTTGCAGCCCCTGCTCACCTTAATAACTAACCCTCCTGTCCCCTAACTTCTGCATCTCTTGGTCTCTGAGATATCCCCGTTTGGGTCCTGTTGTCCATCTCTCCTTCTCTTGATACCTGCTCCACACCTGCTCTGATAAAAGCCCAATGTGGCGTCCACACTGCCTCACCCCTTGCTCCAGGTGGCCAGTTCAGGATTCCAACATGGGCCCTATAGAAGGCAAAGTCCTCTCGAGTCCCCTCCCCAACTCAGAACAAATGTGATAGCCACCTTTTAAGATGTATACAACTAAATCTACTCCAATTACCATGATTTCAAAGTGGTCAGAGCATAAACGGTATTTTTGAGATATCTGCAACGACTTCAATGTGATATGAAAATACCAGTGATTCTTTTTTTTTTTTTGGTAATGAATGGGTACCACTGATACTATTTTGTCGTCTTCATTCATGATTGAGGGAACTGTTAAATGTCAAGAGATGGTGAGAATAAAGATGCAATTGCTTTCCCTTTAAAGTTCATGGATCCCTGAATTCCATCTACAGAAACTATTGAGGTCTGTTGTCCTCAGGGGAGGGATCTCAGTTTTAGGGCATGGCAGAGCCACAAGGAGCCTGGACTCCTGAGTGACCACATGGAACAGATCTTCCAACATGTGTTCAGCCCAGGTGAAAAGAACATGGAAACTCTGAGACTAGGCCTACGTCCCAGCTCTGTGCCCTGGAGAAAGTCTGAACTTCAGTATCCTCCTAAAGAAGATGTAGACGGTGGTCCCTGCTATGGTCTGATGTATGTGTTCCCCAGAACTCACATTGGAACCACCCTGAGGAGATGTTATGAAGAATTGGAGTCATCGGGAGGTGATCTGGGTGGTGCCCTAGTGGGTGGGACTTAGTGCCTTTGTAAAAGAGGCCTGAGGGAGCTTTCTGTCACATAAGGACACATAGAAGGTGCCGTTCACAATGAACAGGTCCTCATCAGACACCGAATCCACTGGTAACTTGACTGTGGACTTTTCAGCCTCCAGAACTGTGAGCAGTAAGTTTCTGTTGGTCGTGAATCACCCGATCTAAGGTATTTTTTGTTATAGAAGCCTGTGTAGACTAAGACAGCCCCAGGGTTGAAGGAAGGACTGTCATGAGGATTGTGTTAGTGACCACAATACCTGGCAAGATCAGCTTAGAGGAGCAAAGATTTATTTCGGCTCCTGGTTTCAGAGGATTCAGTCCACTGTCAGCCAGCTCCATTGCTCTGGCCTATAACGAGCATCGTGGTGGAAGGTCTCGCAGGGGAAAGCTGCTCAGACCGTGGCAGCAGGGGACAGGGAGAGAGAGGCCAGGGAGAAGACAAGTCCTTTCAAGGTACGTCCCCAGTGACCATCTTCCTCCAATGAGGTTCCAACTCCCAGTAGTCCATCCAGCTCTCCATGGATTAATCCACTGACGAGGTCAGAACCCTCCTGATGCAGTCATTGCCTAAAAACCCACCTTTGAAACTTGCTGCATTGGGGACCACGCTTTCAGCACATGAGCTTTTGGGGACAGTCCAGATCCACACCAGTAAAAGGATTAAAGGCGATCATAACTCCAAATGCTTCTAGACTTCATGGTAGTTTATACCCGGAGTCTTCAAACACTGGCCAGTGAACTAGTACTAAAAATAAGGGCAACAGTGAAATCCCGTCAGGTTAATGAATCCTATCTGAAGGACAATTCTTTACTCTGTCCCTGATTATGTCCCTCCCAACTTGAGAGGTTATAAAATTGATTCTTCTACAAAATGAGGGTGATTGAAAAGAGTACTTGTAGATTTTTCCCCCACTGTTCTTATGTTGCAAATGAAGCTGGCAACGTTGCTTATGTTGGTAAATATTTTATGAAGTGTGGTTGTTTTATGAAAACCCCAAAGTATGAGAATCATTGCTTCTTATCACCACATAAATATCCCATTCGTATTATCACTTAGGACTTTGGACTTGATGGGCTGGGGTTGTGGCTCAGTGGTAGAGCGCTCACCTAGCACAGCGAGGTGCTGAGTTTGATCCTCAGCACCACATAAAAATAGGTAAATAAAATAAAGGTATTGTGTCCAACTACAACTAAAAATTAAATATTAAAAAAAAAGAACTCAGGACTTGATCTTGACCTGGCATAACCTTGAATAATAACAGGAATTAACAGGTACTGAGATTTCAATGTGCCCAAACTGATCTAAATATTTCCTACTTGTAACTGGTGTACTGAATAATCCAAACTTGGTGAAGGACATACATAAATGAATTCAGTTTCTTCATTTCCTTCCAACACTTTCTGTCACATCTCTCATGCCTCTCTGTCCAGTTTGAATATCCAGTCATATTTAACAATTTCCTAAATCAAGTTTGACCTTTCACCTTGATGTTGTATTGCTATTTAATTTAATAAACAGTTAAATAGCCTATGTGCACTTTTTAAGACAAGGTAGAGGTAGGTAGATACTATTATTAATGGCATCTTTGAGATACTGAAGTCAAGAGAAGTGAGGCAATTTTCCCAAGGTCACACAGCTAGTAAGTTATGGGCACAGGATTCAAATCCAGGTTGTTTGGCTCCAAAAACTTGCCTTTCAACTCTCTGTTCCTCAGCTTATGTAGGCCGAGGGGGCTGGGCTAGAGAGAGAAAGGCTAGTATAAGCTTCCTAAGAAAGTCCCACAGGTGAGTCTTGTGGCCTCCTGAAACATAGTATTTAGTACCTGGTGTCCATCTTGTGGCTTTAGCTGGAAATCTGAGATGATAAGAAGAGTCCCATTTAAGAGTCTGCTGCTACACATTGTCATCTAACTTAATTTTTTCATATATATGTACATATACATATATATATTTAGATGTTGATGGATCTTTATTTTATTCATTTATTTATATGCGGTGCTGAGAATGAAACCCAGTGCCTCACACATGCCAGGCAAGTGCTCTGCCACTGAGCCCCAACCCCAGCCCCTGACTTAATCTTCATGTCAGTGTGTTAAACAGGCTAATGCTCGTTGCTGTAACAAACAAGGCAGGTGTATCTGTTAGACGGCAGCCTTCCTTCCCAGGATGATCCGAGGGACTCACATGTGTGACTCCACCATTCCCCAGGGTTCGGGGGCCTCTGCACCTACACTGCAGGCAGGAATGGAGAAGCTCACTGCTTCCTAAAGGCCCTTCCTGAATGGAACCCTCCCACTCTTCCTCCATCCCAACAGTGCAGGCTTGTCCCTCTGCCCCCAAACTTCGGGGCACTGGGGTGTTTGGCTGGACAGGGGTCTTCCAGAGCCACTTCCACATTGTGGACTCTCTCCCAGAGTTAGCATGACAAAGATGCTGCTTGCCAACCTGGTTAACCCACTCACCAGACTAACCAGGGCTCTGCAGCGCTCCTTCCACAGCCTCCTGAATGCCAAAGGCTAGCTTGCAGGCCACTTGTCCCCCTTGGGTGTCGGCCATGGAGTGGCATACTTGCCAAGAGTCTGTTGGGTTCCTTCCCAAACCAGTTTGCACCAGCCGCACTTGTTATTGTGAGGAGGTCATTGAATTCAATATCCCTTAAGCTGGTGAAATACGAGTGCAAAAGGAAGAGATTTATTTCTATGAAAACTCAATGAGGATTAGTTGCTACAAAGAAATCCTGTTAAATTAGGTGTGGAAGAAACAACCACAAAAGATCTGTTAAAAAGAAAAACCCACAAGAATCCAGGGGGATTGTGCCATCAAGTTGCTACACGAGTGTCTGCAGGGCCTTGCTTAACCGTAAATAAACCAGAGGACAATGTGCAAGGCCATAGGAGAACTAAGACTAGATTGGAAAGTGAGGGCATGTTTATGTTTTTGAGTGGATAAAATATTCAAGGTATACATCATTTAAAAGAATTCCCTCTTATGTCATTTAAAAGAATTGGTAAGAGAATTACCAATAGTTACTAATTTAAAAATCTAAGAGAAAAAAGTATAGATATCGGCTAGACCATTTTCTCTATTTTCATGTGTATTTGAGAATTTTCACAATAAATATTTTTTTTTAAAATCCTTTTCCTCTGTCCATCCCTCCCCTATTTTTTTCCCCCTGCTGTTTCTTTGGTCTGAACCAGAGGGTTCTTCTGAGGATGAGAGTGAATGGGACATTTGTGGGGCAGTTCCTATGATCCAAGCACGAAGCAGGCCTCTCTCCGTTTACTCCTTATGACAATGCTTCACTTCCTCCCTACAGAGGGGGAAACCCAGGCCCTGAGTTTGCAGTAACTTGCTCCCTGTCATGCGGCCCAGGAATGGGGAGCCCCGGAAGGGGTGGCTGTCTGCTGAGCTCTTGCTGCTAACAGTGGCCCTTCCCTGCCAGCAAGGAGTCTGTCCTGGATCAGGTGGCCCCTGCTACCATATAGTAATGGACCTCAGCCACCACAGACAGGGGCCTGTCCCTTCCCCCTGCCCAGGCCAAGCCCTCCTGTCCCCAGCAGCGTAATATATTGGAATCAAGAGACAGCAGAAATAGAGGGAACAGAGCTCACAATTCACAAGACATTTTGGCTGGAAAGGGTGAAACAAAGAGTCTGAGGCCAGAAAAATGTGCATTAAATAGGCTAATGCTAGTTGCTGTGCCGTCCCATGCTTTAGCCACTAGCTGTATGTGGCCATTTACAGTCAAATTCATTAAAATTAAGCTGTGCTTAAAACTAGTTCTTTTATTGCACTAGACACACTTCAAATTTGGCTACTACACTGGACAGGACAGATACAGGACACCTCCATCATCATAGAGAGATCTACTGCACAGCACTTGCGTGGCGTGGAGGGTAAGATCGCAGAGAGACTATGCAACCAGACTCGCTGGTTTTCAATGTGGGCTTCTCTCTGCTGTTACCCTGGGCCTCAGTTTATTCACCTAGAAGATGGGGATAATAATGTGAGAAGCCCATGAATCTGGGGCCAGTGGTTAGTCAGTTAATCGAGACAAATCACACAGTTGTCATTTGTTCCCCCAAAGAACACCCTCATCTTCCCGGGAACAGTGGGGCTCTGGCCTGGAAACACTGGTATTTCCCTGGCAATACTCAAGGTTCCATCTCTCCAGGTCTTCAACCACAAGGTTTTTCTTCCAGTGCCCAGAACATTCTGGAAGACCTTAAAATCCTACCAACATCATTCTTGAATTAGCAAGAAGCAGCTTTTACTTTCTTGCAGGCCAGATCTCTAAATGATAATCAGGCTGCAGAAAGGCCACAGCTGCCATCTCCAAGTAGCTAGTACCTGATGTCCCCTGAGGTTAGAATAATCCATTCTAACAAGAAAGAGATCTTATCAGGAAAAACGGCCAGGACCTCTGGTCTTCTGGAAAATTACTGAGCTATATTTTAAGTATAAAAGTCAGTCTCTTAAGATTACAATTGCCCTGCAGAATAAGCAGTTTGGAAAGGGGAGAGAAGAATGAGTGGGGTGGGGGGCTGCTGACAGGAACCGGAGCTCTCCGTGTTGAGTGCTTGTTCACACATTTCCATTCAGTGTCCACAGGAATCTGTTAGGCAGCCATCCCCAGCCCCAGAGTCCCAGATGCTGAAACCAGGGCTTAAAGAGGTGAACTCGCCTGCCCAGGATGGAATGTAGGCTGGCTCTGCTTTCTCAACCACTGCCCCACCACGGGTGGCCTTAGACGAGTCCCCTCTCTCCCTGACATGGGAATGGCAAGGCCTGGCTGGCTCACAAAGCTTTCGAAAGGCTCTAGACTCAGATATGAAGGGACTGAAGGGTGCCTGGGGCTCACCTGGTGGTTGGGATTACTTTTCTGTTGTCCTCAAAACTGTCAACCTTGGAGCTCTGCAAGAAGAAACACCAAGGCCTTCTCGAGGGGTCACGGTTGTGACACTAGCACAACAGGACAGAGGAAAATCACTAGGTCCCCTGATCCCCAAAGCAGGAAGGAGACAGAAGCTGGGTATCTCAAGGGGGGGCCTCGGGTGTTGCTGTTTTGGGTGACTGTTCAGCTGACGATTTTCCAAGCTGAGAAACACACATACACAAACTCTAACCTCCTCTGCCTTAAAATAGAGCTGCTGAACCAAAAATGCCAAGTACAGGGCAGAGTCACCTGCCTGGAAGGCAGACAGTCCCCTCCCCCCAGCCCCAATAATACCCACCCACAGCAGGTGCATTAGACAGAGCACCTCTCAGCTGTGTGTCACAGGACCTTTGCAGAGGAGGGGGAGTGTGGTGGCCCAGGCTCCCTATTCCCTTTTCAGGTAAGGACGGCCAGGTCCATGGAGCTGAGGGGGGAGGGAGGGAGGTGCCAGCAGCATCAGTCCAGACAAGTATCGTGATCTCAGGAGTCAAACAGCCCCAAATTCAAGTCCTGCCCTGGCCATGACCTGAGAGTGAGGACTTGGCGATTACCCTGCACCTGCTTCCTGCACACTGAAGCAAGGGTTCCATGTGAAGTCCATGAGATGTCCAGTCCAGACAGGTCGCCCCAGCCTTAGCCTTGACCCTGCTTCTGGAAACATATTTCTTGATCTCCTCCCTGCAATCGCGGGAAAATTAGGGTGGCTGCAGGAAACAAGGCATGGTGGAGGCTGGAGCCAGCTCGGGGACACACTAAGGCTGCAGCAGAGACCTGGGGAGGCTGGGAGCTCCCTGCTGGGAGTCCCCAGCAGGCTCACCAGGACGCTGAAAACAGTGTCACTTGGTACTGGGGAACTGGAGTGGGATCTGGAGGAGTGGGGTCAATGGAAGGCCTAACATTGAGCCCTTCAGGCCCAAGACCAGGGGCCACCCTGAGTCCTCTCCTTTCCCCGCCACATAACTCATCAGCAAGTCCTAGCCCTCCACCTATCAGAGTAACAGCCCCAAATCTCAGGGGCTTCACACAATGCAACAGAAGTTCAAAATGAGTGTTCCTGATGGTACATGGCCCTGCAATGTCTCTTTAGTGTTCTGCATTCAGCCTGCAGGTGGGGAACAAGGAGAGCACTTTAAGGGGCCAGACCTGGGAGTGGCAGACATCACTTCTGCCCATTGTCTACTGTCTGCAGCTTGGCCATGCGGACACTCCCAGACACCAGGAAGACCCCTTAACATGCTGGCTGGGAACCCGGCTCCATTTGCCTAAGTTACTCCAGATTCATCCATTTCTCTCCTTCTCCAGTGCCATGTGCATGAGCCAGGCCACCTTAACCCACTTGGAGTTACACCAGCCTCTCCTCTGCTCTCCGCCACCTTCCCCCTTCCACATGGCAGTCCGATGCGCTCTCTCTCTCTCTCTCTCTCTCTCTCTCTCTCTCTCTCTCTCTCTCTCTCTCTCTTTGATGTTTTTAGTTGTAGCTGGACATAATACCTTTATTTTATTTATTTTTTTGTGGTGCTGAGGATCGAACCCAGCGTCTGGCACGTGCTAGGGAGCCCCCTATGGCTGAGCCGCAGCCCAACACCACCACCATGCTCTTTTTAAAAAATGTGACTCAGATCGCTGTGTTGTGTGTGTGCTGCAGCAGCCTTTCTGTAGTTTTCAGTCCTGCTGAAGAACAGACCCACATAAGATCCTGTGCGAAGTCTGTTGTCTCCCTTCTGTCCCCTCCCCACCCTGCACCCCAATTCTCTGGACTCCAGCCACACTGGCTTCCTTGCTGCTCCTGGCTGCCAAGCCTGCCCCCTCCTGTTTGGAAGCAGAAACCTGCACTGGCTGCCTGGGTGCCTCACCTGGGTGACTTTCCCGACCACCTGAGCTGCTGCTCAGGAGCATCTTCCTGGGGCACTGCTTTCCTCTTTTCACACGGTCTGGAGTGACCTGTGTGTGTGTGTGTGTGTGTGTGTGTGTGTTAGCCAACCCTGCTACAGCTTTCTTTTCACCAGGAATCCTGTGTGCATCAGTAGGTGCGGGGTGGACACCTGCCGGATGATTGACTGACGGAAGGAAAGCGGGCGCGGAAGGCTGGCCCACGGTCGCAGCGTGAACTAGCGGTGGAGACGGACTTCTGCAGACCCGGGCCGTCAGGGTCTGAGAGCCCGGCGCCGGCAGGAGCCGAGGCCGACGCGAGGGGGCGGAGCGCGGGGGAGGGCAGGCCCCGCCCTGCTGTCGGCTGGGCGCTGCGTGTCCGCCGTCGGGGCGCGGGCCGGGCGCCATGTGGACGGCGCGGGCGAGCGCGCGCACCGCGGCGCTGCTGCTCTGCGTCCTGTGCTACCTGCTGGCGGGCGCCGCCGTCTTCGACGCGCTCGAGTCCGAGGCGGAGAGCGGCCGGCGGCGGCTGCTGGCCCAGAAGCGCGGCGAGTTCCGGAGGAGGTTCGGCTTCTCGGCCGAGGACTACCGCGAGCTGGAGCGCCTGGCGCGGCAGGCAGAGCCGCACCGCGCCGGCCGCCAGTGGAGGTTCGCCGGCTCCTTCTACTTCGCCATCACCGTCATCACCACCATCGGTGAGCCGCCCGGCGCGTCCCCTCCGCGCCGCTCGGTCCCAGCCGCGGGCGCCTCCGGGTTTCAGGCCACCTCCGTCCAGCGGAGCGACTTTGGACGGGTCCGAGCCTCTCTTGCCTCCTGCCGAGTAGGGCTGTCAGTCAGCCGAGGCAGGACCTGCAGGCGACAGTGTTAGTTGAGAGGCTGGCGCAGGAGTGCTCGGACACGCCCCAGGGGCTGGGGGACAGACGAAGTGGGGCTGCAGGACCAATTGCCCAGAGTTGCTTCCTTGCCCGTTGCATCGCACCAGCTGTGTGACCTTAGACGAGTTGCTTAAGCTCTCAGAGTCACATTTTTCTCTTGTGAAATTACAGTGTTTACCGATTAGCTCTGTTCCGGTTTTATGGGGAGATTATTATCAAGAAGATAATAGGTGCAAAAGTTTTAGCGCACTGCCTGACACAGAAAGCACTACCAAAAAAAGTTTCTTGAGTTATAATGATAATAATTATTATTATTACTCCATGAGAACAGAGACCTCATCTGTGTTAGTCACTGCTGTATGGCCCAGTGCCTAGCCCATAATAGATGCTCAATAAATATTTGTTAATGGAATGACTAATTACCACAAGCTTTGGACCACACCCTCAGGGATCAGAGCAGTTCTTTGCAGCATCTGGGCCACCAGCTGTTGCCATGACTACCGTCTGACTGGTACCTACTGAGTCTAAGTCTGGGGAAACCGCAAAGGAGAGAAGCATGCGCTGCAAGGCTCCAAGCTTGGTGCAGCCACCCCACAGGTTCAGCTCAGGATGTGCAGGCACCTCCTTGGGCTGGGAGCAGTCGTCTGGAAGCCCCAGCCCTGGAGAGAGTTTCTCCTTAATGCTCTTGCAAGCGAATGGGAGCTGTGGGCTAAGGGGGGGAGTTCAAAGCACAACTTGTACAATTACATGGAGTTTTGTGTTCCTTTCCACTGCCACCTACCCTCTCAGGCAATTGATTGTACCTCTCTGAGCCCTGGTTTTATCAAAGGCAAAGTGCAATTGTTCCTGCCTCACTGGGTGGTTGTCAGGTTTAGGTGAGGTCAAGGCCCGGTGCCTGAGGCTAAGGAGGCACTGTTCATTAGTAATAATAATTCCTTACTGTCAACTCTGACTCCAGCTCCCATTCAGCCCTTTTGCCCCCTCCTGTCTACATAGGCACCACTGCTTCTCTATCTGGGTTCAGCCTGAGTCCTTCCCTGTCACTGTGTCACTGTGGATGCCACCCCACCCACCTTTTCTGCCCTTCCCTACATTCTTTGGAGGCCGTCCAGATGGGTTTGGCTTCCCTCCTGCCTGTACCCCTCTGACATGCCTGTGGAGCCCTGGGAAAGAATAACTGAGTGGAAATAGGAGTTTGCCTTGGCTGACCACTTGGGGGCGCCACCACCTGCACGCTGGTCTGGTCTGCTTAAACCAGCCTTGCAGATAGCCCTGCACCAGGGCCCAGGAACCTGACCTCTGTTTGGATAGAAGAAAAGCATTCAGAAGCCCTGGGGATAGTGGCTACCAACTCAGGCCCTGGGACCTTTGGGCAGCTTCCTTCCTCTGAGCCTGGTTTCCTTATCTCTAAAATAGGGATAATAATGTCATCTCATATGGTCACCCGGAGGGCATGTAGAGTACTAGTATGTTGAGTTACTATCATTATTTGTTTCGTTATCTGCCCAAATCTGGCATAGCCTAGAGCAGGGGAAACAGCATTTCCTGGACTCTTATTCCTAAAGAGGCCCTTCTGTCTCCCTCTAGCATCCCCTCAACTTGATTTCAGTCAATAAACTGTTATGGAGCAGCCATGGTTCCTGCCCTCAAGGAGCTTAAGTCTGATGATGGACAGAATCCCCTTTAAAAGGACAGACATAGGGGCTGGGGATGTGGCTCAAGTGGTAGCGCACTCGCCTGGCATGCGTGCAGCCCGGGTTCGATCCTCAGCACCACATACAGACAAAGATGTTGTGCCCGCCAAAAACTAAAAAATAAATATTTAAAAAAAAAAAAAGGACAGAGGCAAACTGTCAGGGCCAGGCAGGAGCACTGTGGAAGGCAGCCTTAGTTCTTTAGCTGTACAGTTCTTTGCGTTGATGGTGTGAATGGTCCACATGCCCACGGCACACACTTCACAGAGCGTGAAAAGGTGTTAAATGTAAAGGAAATCTTCCGGCTGCCCTGTCTCTTAACCCATCACTTCCTCTCTCTCTCAGTCAGATAGAGTCGCCACTTTCTTGTGTATCCTTCAGTCTGTATTCTCTGCCAATGTATTCCTTTGCCACAACACACGTCATAGGGACATTATATCATACACATGATTTTGTCTCGTTTTTTTCACTTAATATATTTTGGTGTGTTTTAATAACAGTCCCTAAAGAGCTGGGTCATCTTTTCATTGCAGTTAGCAGGGCATCTCAATCTCTGATCTACTGACATCTTGGCCTGGTGGTTCTGTTGTGGAGGTGTCTTGTGCATTGCAAGATATTAGTATTTGTGGTCTCTATCCTGGAGAGCCAACCACACAGTCACCCTCCCCTTCCCCCTAGTTGTGACAAAAATGTCTCTAGATATCACCAAATGTCCCTTCAGGGGAAAAGCACTCTGGGCTGAGAACCACTACTGTGTGGTACTCCATCTTTCAGATGGCACCATGATGTATGTAGCCAAGCCCCTATTGATGGACACCTAGGTTGTTCCTAATTTTTGCTAGGACTGAAAATGCTACAGTGACTACCCAGAGCATATGTCATTTTGCTCACATGTGAGGGCTAACTTCCTAACTGTGAAACTACCTACCTAGACCGGAAGGCTCGTGTATTTTACATTCTGGCCAGTGGCGCTGATCTGCTGGAAGAGGCATATTCTGTTGGAGAGACCCACCTGACTTCTCCTGGTTTATGGACCCTTGAAAACTATTGCTTCTCTCTCCAGAAAGAGGCACACACCCCCCCCCCCATTCTGCATTAATGGCATCCTGATGCAAGATTCAAGGAAGTCCTCTCATGTCTTGATCCCCTATAAGAGTGAGGGGTGCAGTGAAGAAATCCCTACACCAGATCCAAACAGAATCAAGAGGCATTTAGTGAGGGCTGGCCAATGGCAGAGGTGGAGGTGAGATTTGGAAAGGGAGGAGTGGACTGGGGGAAAGGAGAAAAGGCCATCCAGCAGGGAGAAGCCATGAGAAACAGCCTGTGGGGGTGGGTTCTGCTGGCGGGGAAACAAGGCATAGCCAGAGAGTGGGGTGCCAGAGAAGGGGTGCGGCTGGAGAGAGGCGCCCGATCAGGAAGGAGCTGGGATGCCTCTTGAGGCTGGGACTTTACCAGTGGACACTAGAAGCCTTTGCCTGGCTTGGTTTGGTTTTGTGTCCGAGGTACGCTTACACATAGTGAAACAGCGATTCTCAGAGCGTGAACCATTCCCTCCGCCTCTGGCTGCTCTGTACTTAATTCCTATTAAGTTCTGTACTTAACCCCTCTTCCAACCCCAGAAACTGGCAACCACGGATCTGTTCTCTGTCCCCATAGCTGTGCTAATCCCAGAATGTCTTTCAATGGAACATGTGGCACATTCTACCTTTTGGTTTGAGATCCAACTTTTGTGGCTGCAAGCAACAGTCGGTTGTTCCTTTCACTGCCACAATAGAGACGCAATAGTTTTCAAGACTCCATAAACCAGGCGAAGTCAGGTGGGTCTCTCCCTTGCTGGGATGTGCCACAGGTTGTTATCCATTCCCTAATGGAGGGATATTCGGGTTGTTTAGTCTGGGGAGATTACGACTAACCTCTCAAGGTCTTAAAGCCAGGGAATGGCCTGGTTAGGTCTGGCATTTGACGACGCTCAGAGGCTCTCGGATGGGGGGACACCCAGGGGCAGGCTGCCACCAAGGGTGTTGAGGGTGTTGGTAGACAGAGCCGGGCTCTCACCACCCTCCCTCCGCTCTCCCGCCACAGGGTATGGCCACACGGTGCCAGGCACGGACTCGGGCAAGGTGTTCTGCATGTTCTACGCCCTCCTGGGCATCCCCCTGACGCTGGTCACCTTCCAGAGCCTGGGTGAGCGGCTGAACGCGCTGGTGCGGTGCCTCCTGCTGGGGGCCAAGCGCTGCCTGGGCCTGCGAAGGCCCCACGTGTCCACCGAGAACATGGTGGTGGCCGGGCTGCTGGCGTGCGCCGCCACCCTGGCGCTCGGGGCCGCCACCTTCTCGCACTTCGAGGGCTGGTCCTTCTTCCACGCCTACTACTACTGCTTCATCACCCTCACCACCATCGGCTTCGGGGACTTCGTGGCGCTGCAGAGCGAGGAGGCCCTGCAGAGGACACCGCCCTACGTGGCCTTCAGCTTCCTCTACATCCTGCTGGGGCTCACGGTCATCGGCGCCTTTCTCAACCTCGTCGTCCTGCGCTTCCTGGCCGCCAGCGCGGAGGGGCCCCAGCGCGCTGCCCGCCTGGCCGGCTCGCTTCACCGGGCGGCGCCGGAGAGCCACGCGCGGCCCCGCGGAGGAGACGCGGGCCCGGCGGGCTCCATCTGCAGCTCCTGCCGCCGCATCCGGCAGCTGGAGAGGTGCGCCCGCGACAATCTGGGCTTCTCGCCCCCCTCGAGCCCTGTGGCCGTGTGCGGCAGCAGGGCAGACAGGCCCCGGGCCCGGTCCATCTGACAGCCCTGGCCAGGCGGGGTCAAACCTGGTTGGGAGCATCTGGAGCATCTCCCAGGGCACCCACCGGGGGCTTGGAGAGGAGCCAAGGCCTTGAGGTTGTCTTCTGCAAGGAGTGGCTCCTCACTACCTTCTGATGCTCATCTCTTCCAGCCCCTCAAAAATGCGTTATGCTGCATCACAAGCACAAGCTAGTCTGTAGTCACTCCATAGGTGCACATTGCTGCAAGAAGGCCTGGCCACATCAGCACCTGGGACAGCCCTTGCATTGGACCACCTTACCTGAGGGCCCTTCAGAGGGGAGACTTGTGGCTACGTGTTTTGTGAAGAGGTGGATCATGTGCGGCAGGGAAATGTACAACTTTCAGCACTGGAACCCTATGGGGAAGCCAGGTGCTCAAGCTAGAAGCATGGAGAACAGATGCACGGAAGGAAACCTCCCCAGCGGCCATTTTTTGCACATTTAAATGACTTCTTTCTGTTCACCCAGCCTGTACAGAATTACCCACGTTTGAATGATCACCCCCACTGCATAAAGCTGCTCCTTTGTCCTTAGCCAGCCCTACTCCCAGATGAAGGAGATCTTGCTGACAGCCCCTATGTCACTAGGACCCCACCCCCCCAGGAGGCAGCCCAGTGCTGTGGGATGAACTTTATTTTGGGTCCTGCCGATCACCAGCATTGTGACTTTGGGAATCTCATTCTTTCCTTGGGCCTCAGTTTCCACATCAGTAAGACAATTGGGTGCATTTAGAACCCTGCTCCCTCCTGTGCATCTCCAGCAGGGCTTTCCCAGACAGGTCTCGGCCCCATTAGGGGATTAACAAAGACCCTGGCGGGGCATCCTGGCATCCCACAGCATTAAGACCCTTAGAGCCTTTATCCCTCCAGAAGGAACCATCTCAACACAAACCACGAACAAGCCCAGTTAGAAAAGCCAAAAACTTTAATGTTAACATGAGCTACATGGTCATGAACACAATGCGATGTGACCCACTCCAACCCAGGGGCCCCAGAAACCCTCCCTCCCCAAAGGTCTGGGCGGTCCTGCTCCTAGAGAGGGCATAAGGAAAAGGTGGGTGGGAGAGGCCCCCAGCCTGAGGACCCAGGGTCCCGCTAACCCACCACCCCCTATAGGAGGCAGTTGTAGCATCAAAGGGCTCAGAGGTGACACCTTTGCCCCCATTCCAGCCTCCACTGGGCCCTCACAGACGCTTTGGGTGAAATGGGCATGAGCCCAGTCCTCGGGCCTTGTCAGGTGAGCTCTTGGGCTCAAACACTTTCATCCTCTGAGGTGCTGCTCTACAGACATGGGCCCTCCCAGAGGGCAGGGGAGCTGGTACAGGGGGATGGAGGGGGTCGGTCCCCTTGGCCCAGCACAGCACTGCTGCTCAATAAATAAGTGCAGGTGACCTTGCCTGATGCAACAGCTGTGCCTCTGAAAGGAGTGGAGCTCATGGGGTTCCGAACACTGAAGCACCCCCGGGGCTCCTGGAACTGGGTGGCGAATCAGGCTGTAGAGTGGACAGCCATTCCCTGAACTTCCAGCTGACCTCCTGGGGAAGAATGAGCTTAGAGATGCTGGTCAGGGCTCAGCCACTCCCTCACAGCGGGACCTTCACCAAGCACTTTCCTCTCACCTTGCCCTCTTGAAAATGGAGTCCACAACGCAGGCTGCCCTCCACCTACTACCCAGGGCTCCTGTGGGGGTCAAGGGTATGAACCTGCAAGTGTGGACAGCACTAGAGGAGGCAGGCCTGGCACAGGTGAAGGAGAGTGGGGAAGTCCCCAGAGGGTGGGTGCCTCTGCCCACTCCCTGTGCCCTGGCCGAAGCTGGTGTTTCTAACTCTCCCTCCAGCCAGTCCTGGAGAGCTATGACCCTGGACAGAAGCCCCACCCACACATCCAAGCCTGGCCAAATCCTGCAGGCCCTCGGTCAGCTGGGCAGCCTGCTAGGAAGCCTCGGTCCCCTGGCAACCCTCTCCCCCAAACCCAAACCCAGAAAAGACACTGGCCCAGTAGGTAGAGCAGAGCAGAGCAGGGGTGTGTAGCCCGGGGCTGAGCTGGAATACGGTCCCGGCACCTGCCCTGGCACGACCGTCTCCTGGTGCAGGAAGGAAGCCTGAAGGAGCCCCTCTTCTGCCCCAGCCGCTGACTTGCAGGGGGTCCTGGGCAAGTCGTTCCCCACTGCTGGGCTTCAGCTGCCTAGGCTTTTATAGGGATTACAATTTGTCCTGCCCCTATTTGGGGACCATTAGGAGGCTCTGAGGAGAGGGAAAGGGAGTGTGGCATGTGGCAGCCCCTTCATCCTGGTATGGCTCCAGCTCAGCCAGTTGGGAGGAGGAAGCCAAGGCTCAGGGTGCCACTGAGTGCCCAGGTGACCCCAGGGTGGCTCCTCCTGTGCCAGGCTAGATCTCATCTATAAAGTGGAAATGCACTAAAGGTCCCCAAAGCCCTTTCCCTTAGTATGAAAAGGCATCTGGAGAAGGACGGTGGAGATGACACCCTCCCATGGCACCCCTGCATGTGACCTCTGCCCAGAGATGGAGAAAAGAATTGTCCCCTAGAGACCCCAGTGCTAGAAAGGCCCCCCAACTCCACCCTTTCTGCTCCTATCCAAATGGTGGAGTCTGAGTTGGCAAAGGATCAGACAGCAGCGGGGACAGGCTGGGCTTGAAGGCTGCCCAAAGCTAATGATGAAAATAGTCACTCCCCCTCCCCAACCCCCCTCCTTTGGCGAGGACAGACGATGGTTCCCATACCCAATGGTCACAGCCCCTCCTAGGAGGGCACGTGCTCACAATGATGATACAAAGAAACAGGGCTCCAGCCCCCACCCCACCCCTCCAGGAGGTGAGCGAGATTTCACAGAACAAACAAGAAAATCATTGGGGGGGCCTCGCTGACCACCCCAGGGGGTAATTATTGCTTTGGAGAGCGCTCTCTCTCTCTCTCTGTCTCCTTCTCTGTCTCTCTCTCTCTCCCTCCCTCCCTCCCCCTCCCTCCCTCCCCCACCCCAAGGCTCTGCAGACACCCAAGGGAGGGCTCAGATGGAGAGGGGAGGACAAGTCAGCATGAGCTCCCTCCCCCTCTGCTTGGGACAGCCAGGCTCTGCCCCATCCTTGAAAAGTGGCCCCTGAAAAAACCACAGCAATGATGGATAGAAAGAGAAGCCTCTCTCCTCTCCTGGCTCAAAATATTTCAAATGGTGTATAATAAACAAACATCAGAGAAATCACAATGTTTAAAAAAATGGGGGAGGGGCTGATGGTGGGCCTTAGATGGGAGCCCACGAGCCCTGCTCCCTCGGGCCCCAGCCTCAGGATTCACCCCTGCACGATCCTGAGAGGTTCTGAAGGCCTCGTGGACAAGAGGAGCATCTCCAGCGCTTCTTGCCGTGCAACTAAGAAGTTCCATGGAGGCGATGGAACGCAACCAGAATTTTAAAGGACACCCTGGGCCTACCCAGACTGAGGGACCCAGAGTTTCACGTGGAAGCAATCCTCGGTGGAACTGAACAGCTCAGGTGTTCCCAGTGGAAAATGCGGCCCTGATGGCGCCCAGGCCCTCTCGGCAAGGCTCGGCCACCCTCAGGAGTGCCTTATAAAGAAAATCAGTACCAAGGGCAAGTAATCAGAACGTTGAGTACAGCGGGCAGCTCAGCTACGACCCTACAGCAAGAGGAAGGAAGGGGAGGAGGAGGAGCAGCGGCTACCAACAGGGCCCAGCCAGCCAGGAGACGAGCTCCTGGAAAGTCCTTGGGTCTCCTCTCCACCCCGTAAAAGACTAGTCGGAGCTAGGAACAGGCCCCGGGTGTGAACACTAAGTCTACCAGCTAACTGGACTACGCCCTACCCCGCAGGGACTAGGTGAAGAGGAAGGCAGGCTGCCCGGGCCTCGGGGAGGTGGCGGAAATGTGCTTCTATAAAGACAGACCAGCCAGCCTGCGGCCTCCAGAGGCCTCCCTGGCATGCGAAAGGGCTCGGGGCCCAGCAGGGAAGGCAGCTGCCCAGGCTCCCAAATCTCAGCCCCTGCAGCATCCCACTCCTTCCCTTGAACCAAGACGATCAAGGGAACCAAGGGGCTGTGCCTTCAGTGCAGGATGACTGACAAAGACTAAAACGGGGGGCTCTAATGCCGCCCCAGACCCCTAAACTGAGGCAGAGGGGTAGAAAAGATGACCTTCAATCTCATCCAACAAGAAGGGTCCCCCTACTGGAAACCCTTACCATGGCACTGCCAGTCCCAATCCTAGCTTTCCCCAAGCCCCCTCCAACCCAGCATCCCCCACATGCTGAGACGGCGATCTCCCTGGGCAGGGGTTCTGGAACCTCAGGGTCCCACAGCACTTCTACCAAAACACAGGTGACAGTGTCCTTCCAGTCCACCCACAGTTCCCAGACGAGTCTGTCACAGTGCCATGGAGCAAAGGGTCCCCTTGCCTCCTTTCCTTCAGTTCCTGCTGGACCTCCATTCCTAGAGCCACCAGAAGAGGGGCAGGCAGGAGGGGATGGACAGATTGACTCGGACAGCTGCGGCAAAGCTCCTTCCACGGGCAGGCAGAGGGAGGCCCAAGCTCCTCTTCAAGTGGGGGTTGTGGGCCCCAGGAGCTGGCTCCGGATCCTTGCGAAGCTGCCCGGTCGGCTCTGGGGCAGTGTCCTGCCTGAACCCGGTGCCGCAGGAAAGACACTTGCTGGTAATTGGCACCATGGAGATGGCCGGCTGGGTCCTCGACTTGGCTCTGGGCAGCAGCTTCCGAGGGGGCAAAAGGGGAAGAGGTGGGACAGTGTTTGGGCAGGTGGGGGGTTTGCTCTGCCACCTCCGTCTTCTTCCGACCGCAGCCGCATCCACCAGGTCAAGGCCAGCCAAGTCAAAGTGCGCCAGCCCGCTGGGAGAGGGAAGGTCTCGGGGAGGAGGCAAAGAAAGGTGAGGAGGGGCCCGAGGGGGGCAGGTCTCCCCATTCTGCTTCCCCCGCTGTGGGGGAGAACCCCATCCTCCTCTGTTCAATGTGCCCCTGGGCCTGGGGTCCCAGGTCAGGGCTGGGTGGTCTCCAGCCATCTCGGGGAGCCCCTCCCCATCCCCGGCACTAAGATCGCTCGCCACAGGGCCCCACGGTGCTCTCAAGGGACAACTGGGATGCCTGCCGGAGCAGGGGGCCTGTGGCTGGGTCCACCATGGAGGAGGTGGGGAAGAGCTTGTACCAGCCCACGGCCAGGGTGGTCAAGTCCAGCTCCTCCAGCAGCACGCGGGCCACACCCATGAACTGCTTCCGCTCCATCCGCCCGTAGTTCCCCCACACGATCACCTGCAGGGCGAGAGACACGGGTCTGAAGCCTGCCCAGCAACTCACGGGCTCCAAACAAGAACCTGAGGTCCACACACGGGGTCACAGTCAAACGAGGGCTGGCTTCGTGGCCATGTGTCTAAACAGGCCGTGGGCTCCACCTCCCCCAACCCTATGCAAAACAGTCCAGTTTCACCGTTGTCTAATGGAGGCTCAGAAGTGAAATCCTTTTCCTGAGCTTGCTCCTCGGAGAGCTGATGGGGAGCCCACTGCCGGTGCATGGATAGATTCGTTTTCACTGGTGCCAAGGACTGACCGGGTCCCCACCACTTATACACTGAAGCTCTAAGCTCCACCTCCTAAGTCTGGGACTGTGGTAGGTCATAAGGGGCATCAAGTTAAGTTAAAATGAGGGTGGGCCCCAATCTAATCTGACAGGTGCCCTTTGAACGCATGGAGAGACACCAGGGGCATCACTCATGGTGAGTCTGTCCCACTGTGACATTTGTCGGGTTATCCACCAGCAAGGACCCAAGGATCCATGGGAAGCTTTCTGCTTCCCCACTCCCTCCACATCCCAGAAGGGACCTGCCCTGAGGACCAGAACACACAAACCTTTGTCCAGCAGGCCAGGGGTGGTCCTGAGATGGTCTTCAGGCTATTTCAAATGCTACCTGAACACCCCTGGGCCAGCTGTGTTTTCCAGACATTTCTGACAGTGACATAAGGCAACGAAGATACTGCCCCACCACCCAGCGTGCACACGGCACGTACAGTTGAAGAAGGTGCCCCAGACACTGTTACCTTACTAAGAGCGATGGAGGCTTTCCTTCTTACCCCCTTTCCATTTTTAAAAATATTATTTCTTGAGACCTGCTAAAACTGACTCACAACTCACTAATGGGTCTCAGCCCACATGGTGGAAAACCCTGCCCTCCACAGGACCTGGGCTTCCGGTTTTGCCAAAGTCCTACTATCTGGCCCCTGTTGCTTTGCCTGTCTGGGCTGGATGCAAGAAATGAGATGCAGGCAGGGATGCCCAGGTGGCACAGAGAGCCAGGCAGAGGGCCCTGTGGGCATTAACCAGGCCCTGCCTGCCCACGATGGGCACTCTTCAGCTCGTCTCAGTAACCGCCGGGCTGGGGCCAAACCTCTGTGGTCCGCCAGACTCAGAAGGCTGCTTCAGCAGGGGCCCGAACACTGTGGGCACAGATCAGCCCCGGTGCTCAGCTCCTTCCAGGGGGGGCCTCCAGAGGCACGATGCCCAGACTCAGGTACCACACCCTCGTGTCCACGCACACACATACACAAACAGAGCCTCACCTGCAGGACTTTGCCCTGGGGACTCTCAGGAAACAGCAGCACCTGGTTGTACAGCGGGTCTAGCGACTTGCGAGCGACTTTGGTCTTCTTCTTAGCGATGCAGACCCCGTTCTCTAGCAGGTAGGCCTTGATGTAGGCCGCTGGGGACAGAGGCCAGTGGGAGAAGTTCTAGGCTGGCTCCTCATGGGGTGTGCAAAGGGTACCAAATAGGGGGCGCCGCCCACCCACTGCCCAGAGAGGAGTGGCCCCAGGGAGTCTGGGAGGAGGCCCAGGAGCAAGTGGGGCATGGTGGGTGGTGGGTGCAGCTAGCACTGGGCGGCCCCCTCTCCTCAGGCCTTCCCCTCCCCTGCTCTGCACTCCCCTGTCCTCTCAGCCCATGACCTGCCCACCCCGCCTTCACATTCATTTGCTGACCCACTCACTCAACAAGCTGACTAGGCACATGTTGAGTACCCTGCTAGTCACGGGGTACAGCTACAGACCGGAAACACGTCCACCTTCCCGGAGCCCACTGCAGCGGCCAGACAGACAAGGCTGACCCACCATCTCCACTGGGTCCCTGGGGCCAACACTGAGCCACCAGCTTTGGGACAGAGGAGCCTCCCATGATTGGGCCCAAGTCTCTCTCTTCTATACCCTCTCGGACCTCCACCCACGGCTGGCAGAGAGGAGCTGGCCCCACACCTGGCAGTGTCTTGGAGCCTGGTTTGGCTGTCAGTCCCCGAGCCTGGATGATGTCCACTTCCAGCTGACCATTCCGCTCCTGTAAGCCGATCTCCACGTCACCTGCAGGAGGCCCCAGGAGATGACACTGAGAAATGGACTGGGAACTCAGCAAGGACCCAGCGGCTCCTCTCTGCTTAGGGATAAAAGCCCCTTCCCCGGCTCCAGCCCGAATAAGACCAGCGTCAACCCCATGCCAGGGTCCAGGCTCTGCCAGGGCTTGACCACGCACAGCAGGCTCCAGGTTGGGTGCCCACAGCAGGGCAGAGGGGAAGGGGAGACGCAGGACTTCTGGTGGGACTCCCTATCCCCGTCCACAGGTAGCAGGCGTTTGGGGACTTACCCATGGGTGTGGTGGCCAGGGTCTGGCGGCCCACAAACTGCGCTGGCCCCATGCTGCCCAGGAAGTCACTGAACTGGGCATCCGATGCCAGACAAACTCCCCCGTAGTTAAGGCTGCAAGGAGAAAAGGTGAATATAAATGTTTGCAGGGTGAGACAGAACTCCTGAACTGGGGCAGGTAGCTCCAGAACGTTCCCCTTTCCCTGTGGATCGTCGTCCACATCCATCACCCAGACTCTCCTCGCTGAGCCTCCAGGGAATGGCTAAGCGGATACTGACCTCTCTGGCTGTGAGAATCACGGGAGATGGTCTGTTACAGGCCAGGCTCCTGTTCTCTGAGGCCTTGATCCTCCAAGGGTGGTCTGGAGCCAGCAGCATCACATCTCCTGGAGCTAACTGATCACACTGCACCTGACTCCACCCCCTTCCCCTCTGTTGAATCAGAATCTGCAGTTTAGCCTGAGTCCCCGACAACCACTTTACGCACCAAAGTTTGAGGTGTCCCGACAGCAGCTTTGGACCTCAAGGTGAGCTGCTGTTGCTGCTGCCTGGCTACCAAAATCCACTTCCCCTTCCTTTGGTAATAAGATCTCAGATTTCCTTTGGGGATCCCTCTCCATGGCATGTGACTGCAGTGGCTGAGCCTGCAACTCAGCCTGACCAATCAGGCCATTCCTTCTCCTTGGCCAGCTGGCACAGAGAATCAGGCCTGTGGCCTAATTCAGTCAACAAGAATCTGCCTGGGAGCTTTGTATGAATTTGAGGGCAAGAGCTCTCTTTCCCCACCAGATGTGGGCCTCAGACATAGGATGGGAGCTTCATGGAGCGGAGCCATGGGATGGCCTGTCCCCGTGAAAAGCACCTGCAGACTCTACCAGCCCCCGTCCTGGCTGCTCACGTCTTCCCTCAACACTGTGAGGCACCCCAGTGTGGCCAGCAGGTTCTGGTTTTGAGTAAGCAGCCATCAGGCCAATGCAGGATGGGAACTTGACATTCTAGCCCGAGTGCTTTTCACTGTCACAACTCCCACTCCCCCTGCCCTGTCCCCCACAGAGGCAGCAGCAGATTGTCTGATGTCCACTGCCTCAGAGGAGGGCAGCCCTTAGGGTGCAGAGACCAAGAGAGGTTCTTGGCTTTTCGGTGCCAAGAAACAGACTTAGAAGAACAGGTACCAAACCAGGCTGTCCTGCCCCAAAGCAGCCAGAGAGTCGAGGAAAGTCAGGCAAGGAGGCGAGAGAGCTGAGGGTCCCGTTCAAAATGGCCAGAATGACGGGTGGTGTCTGAGGACCTCCCACTCTGCCTCCATGGTCCATGCATGACCAGCTCAGCACAATTCCCTGGCACACTAGGAACTACAGCCAGTGTCCCTGTCACTCACTCATTCATTTGACAAGTGTTTACGGAGCACACACTACTTCCAGGCACTGTTCTGGACATAGAATGTATCAGGGAACAAGTCAGTGACTCCCGCCCTCGAGTGTTTAGATTCTGCTGGAGGAAGACACATAAAAAAAAATATTGTCCCTAAATTATATAGTATGTCAGATGGCAGTAAATGTTGGGGAGGGGGAAGAGAGGACAAGAAAATTCCCGTGTGTGGGTGCTGGCTGCAATGCTGAACAGTCGATCAGGGTCTGTCCTGAGGTCTCTACCTCAGCCGTCCCTCCGTATCCACAGGGATGGGTTCCAGGACCTCAGAGACCAAAACCCACAGTGCTCGAGTCCCGGAATTAAACAGTGTAGGATTTGCATCCGATTCTCACGTATATTTTAATTTGATCATCTCTCAATTACTCAAACACCTAGCACAGTGGAAATGCTATTTAAATGACTGTTACACCTTACATGATGTGGGGAATAATGATCAGAAAGGAAAACATCTGTACCTGTTCAGTACAGTTGTAAGCAGTCGAGACCTGAGGCCCGCCAAGGCGCTCGGAGCTCTGAGAAGGGGCTGCCGTGGGGGCCTCCCCAACTCCCTTGTGTGAGTCCAGCACGGTGCTTGGCGTGTGGCAGGTCCACGTTTTGACTCTGGGAACTTTGGGGAAATTTTTTTTTCAGATATTATTGATCTGAGGTTGGTTGGATCTACGGATGCAGAACCCCTGGGTACAAAGGGCCGGTTGTACTTTGAACGTCACCCCAAGGCCTCTTTTAGCAATTTACACAGAGTCTTTCTACGTAAACTTCCACATAAGCACAAGCCTCGGGGAAATCTGAACCGAGTCAGATTGACTTTCCACAAACACCAGAAAAATGGAGACTCCATACTGAGAGTCAAAATAGCAAAGTCCAGAGCTTACAGAGTCACCCGGCATCTCAGGGCTCCTACAGGTTTTAACTCGCTTCTGCCTTTCGGCCCCAGGCTGCTACTATTCCTGGGCTCATTACACAGGTTGGCACGAGAGGTCGGAAACCTGCCCACCCTCCTGCCCTCTCTCGGCTCAGCTCGCCCAGGCGCTCACACAGACCACACAGTCTGAGGGCTCGATTTCGGCTGTGACAGCACTTTCCACCTGTGCGCAGGGCAGGCTGGAAGATCCCAAGGGTTAACACCCCAGAAACAGCCCCAACCAGTGACAAACTGGGAGTGGTGTGCCGCAGGGATAACTGGGTCCCACATCCAACACGGTCTCCCTGCATCCACCGCCCACGGTGGTCAAAGGCTGAGTAACCCTCCTGTACTGGCTCCTTCTCCTCCCATCTCCTTCCTCATGCTGCTGCCTCGCTGGGGACTCCAGGGAACACCTCACCAAGCACTCATTTCCACTCTCATCTTTGAGTGTGGGTCTGCTTCTGAAAGAAACCAAACCAAGACAGACGCTGAGCAGTTCTGGAGCCCAGGTCATCGGGCTTCTGTGGCTACCATCCGGATGACTTTACAATGCTATATTTTTAATTAATCAAGTATCTAAAAAAATAACCCACTTAAGCACCTGGGGGACTGGAATATGTACTCAGTAATACTCTGATAAAACCAAAGACCCTGAGTTAACATCATCGAGGCGAACGGCAGAGCTCAGGGCGACTAGGCCTTCCCTCCAGGCCCTGGGACTCTCCGCCCCACCCTCTTAGCGCTCTGAGGGGCACAGGCTGTCTTGTGCTAAAAGCAAAAGAAATGGCTGGGCCACTGGGCTCCGAGGAGGCGTGGAAGGAGCCCAGCCGCTCAGGCAGAGAGGCCTTCCACAGCCCGAAATTGAAAGTTTCCTCCACCGTCGTCATTGCCTGCTCCCCAGTTCCTGGTGGGGTGTGAGCAGACAATGGGGAACTGGCAGGCCTGGTAATTAGTGGTAATTGTTTCTAATATCTGGGCGGCTGCCTGATTTCCCATCCCAGGGTGCCTCGCTGGCTGCCAGGGAACCAGGCTAATGCCCTGGAAACCCTGAGCCAGCGCGTCCCCCACGGGCTGGAGGAGGAGGTCAGTGTGGCCGCTTCCTGCTGGCCGAAGGGCTGGCGGCTCTGGAGACCCCCTCCACCTTGGGTCTCCCCTGGAGCAGGAAAAAAGGCAAAGGCTACTGAGTCAGACCTGGAGCTCTGACTGTTGTCACTGCATTTTAGTGCTCTTATCTGTCAACAAGATCGAATTACCCCGTGGAGAGGGGACAGTCATTTAGGAGGCTGGAGCCTATGCTCTTATCAGTTGTAAATGTTTCCAAATTGTCCTCTTACAGGGCTCATTAGCAGAGGCACACTTAGAGCTGGCTGAATTATGAAGTGCCACATCATGCTACTACTTGGACCAGTCCTTGTATGCAACAGGAGCTTAATAAATGTTCGTTATCAAACCCCACAGCTGGTATCAAACAGGCAGAATGAAGGATACTGGTTAAGATTGGACTTTGGCATCACATAGACCTTGGATCCTATGTGCAATCTAGGGCTGTTTTCTGTCTTTCTTTTTTTTTTGTTTTTTGTTTTAGGTACTGGATGTTAACCCCAGGAGCACTCTACCACTGAGTTACAGTGATAGCCATCTCCCTGCCTCAGCTTCCTCCTAAATGACTGTCCACTCTCCACTTTTTTGGGGAGTAGGGGGGGGTAGCAGGAATTGAACTCAGGTGCACTCAACCACTGAGCCACACCCCCAGCCCTATTTTTTTTTGCATTTCACTTAGAGATAGGGTCTCCCTGAGTTGTTGAACGCCTTGCTTTTTGCTGAGGCTGGCTTTGAACTCGCGATCCTCCTGTCTCAGCCTCCTGAGCTGCTGGGATTACAGGTGTGTGACCACCGTGCCGGGCCCCAGCACTTTTTATTTTGGATTTTGAGTCAGGGTCTTGCTAAGTTGCCAAGGCTGATCTTGAACTTGCGATCTCCCTGCCTCAGCCTCCTCCTGAGTCACTGGGATCAGCAGGATCTGTGGGGGCAAGTTTTCAACTTCTCCTAGCTGCAGTTTCCTTATCTATAAAATGGGAATAAATGGTAATTGCCTTGCTGAATTGCTGGGGAGAGCTGGTGAGATGAGTCAGACTCGGCACAGAGGATCTGCTGTGAACCCAGGAGGGAGACGCCCTGGCCTGGCCTGCAGGGGCCTCCTCTTGGCACTCTCAGGGCTTCTCTGGCTCCAGGCCTGTTAGGCAGTGCAGCAGCTGGACATCTGCAACCCAGCCCCGGCCATCTGGAGGAGTGGGGCAGGGCTGCAGACCAGGTTCCTCCAGGGATGGCAGGCCCTGAAACAGGGGACACCCATGTTCGACTGGCCTTTCATTTTGTGTTATGGTGAATTGAGATTTCTTGCACTTCAAATTCCGTTAGTTTTGTTCATGGACCTAAAAGTCATCTGCCTTTTTTTTTCATTAACCTTTGAGCTTGGTTTGGCCCCTGGATTTTCTGTGCTCTTGATAGTTAAAGTAATAATTGGGTTTTCTGGGGTTCACTCCAGTCTCTTTTCTGGGTTTCGCTCCAGTCTCCACAGCATCAGGAATTTTAAGGTTGCAAAAGCCTCACAGTGATGACTGGCTACAGGGTTCTCTGAAAGCTCCTGGGAATTCACGCGCTTGCTGCCCACTTGTGCACCCCTGCATGTCCGTCTGTCCAACCACCCTGCCATGCCTACAAATACATCAATTCTGCTGTAGTGCAAAGTATGCAGTTCTAAAAATTACTGTGGGTTGCAAAATCTTGCAAAGAAGAACATGGCTTATGGAGAAAATGGGGTCAGTGTCACATTAAAAGAAAAGGAGGACAGGAACCTAGTAAATACGGTAGCAGGGCAGCAGTTTGATGCATGCTAAGTGGTTCTGAAATGCATAAAGATACCATGAGTACAGCACTTTTCCTTGAAAACCTGGTTTGCTCAGGGACGCGGAAGTTTGCTTGTCAGAAGAGAAGCAGACAGCGAGTTGTTGTGCAGTCCTAAGTGAGCACCATCTGAAATGGGGTGGAAAACTGTCCCGCCAGGAATGGCTCATGACACCCGGTAAACTGAGGGCACCTGAGCGGTGTGGGGTTTTACGCATGGCTGGTTGGGGACAGCCTCTGCATTCACCTGGTGTTTCTCATGGATGAAACCAACGCCTGACTGAGCAAATGCGAAATCCCGTTATGCTCAGATTGTTCCCTAATACTGCCATTGTGTTGGAACAAATTCTCGTTTTCAAAACAAGCGCTTGTAGCAGAATTGACCGCGTGCCAGGACACACCGCGTCACACAATCCTGACTGGCTTTTCAGGCATTCAAGACAGTTCCAAACCGGCCCCACTCCCATGAGAGTGTGGCTTGTGGGCATGAAGCCAAGGATTTATTTTTTATTTATCAAAAATGTATCATGAGCCAAGTACTGATCGTACTAATTTATTCATGTTAACTCACTTGATCCTCTTAACAACTCTCTACAAAAGCTAGGCATTTGTGATCAATGCCCATTTCACAGAAGGGTGAATCAAGGCACAGAACTGTTAATAAGTAAATCAAGATCAACCTGCTATGATTTGAACCCCAGGGGTCTGACTCTGGAGTTTACCTTCTGAGCCATTAAAGTAGATAGTCAACCCTTAGTGTCCCCGGGGAGTTGGTTTCAGGACTTCCCAAAGACTCCCAAACCCATGTATGCTTATGTTCCTTACATAAGGTGGTGTAGTATTTGCAAACAACCTACGCACCTCCTCTGTATATTTTAAATCATCCCTAGATCATTTGTAACCCCTGATCAATGTCAATTCTATGCAAACCATTGGTTTACTAGACCGTTCAGGGAATGACAGCAAGAAAAAAAAGTGTTCACACATTCAGTACAAACACTGTTTTTTTCTCCTGACATTTTCCATCGGAGGCTGATGGAACCCACGGATGCAGGACCCTTGGGTGTGGAGGGCTGACTTCCGGCTCTACTGCCCTGAGGGGCCCTAAGCGCTGGGGTCAGGGAGGCCTGGATTTTCATGGAGACGCCTAATTCCCCTCTCTAGGCCTCGGCTCCCTTTTCAGGAAACAGGGATAAACAATGACGGGAGAGTTCTTGGTGCCGCTGAAGCAAACGACACAAACTCCTCAGAAGGACTGGCACCATCGAAGGCTCCACAAATAGGAGCGCTTGTGAAACACAGGGACGACCCCATCTGATGGGGGCCCCTAGCCACACCAGTCCCACTTTGTCCTTTAGGCACAATGACCTGCTACAGCAGAAGAGGGGAAGGGGAGGGGGTCTGACCATCTTCCGACCCCCCGGGCCCACACTGAACAGGGAAACTGTGTGGCAGACATGTGACCCTGAATGCCCTGTCACTGGCTCACATGCTGCTTTCTTGGGATGTGGGCACGGTGACCCAGACGCCCAGAGGCCTGGCTGCTGATGACCCAGACACTTCAGGACAACAACAGGCGGAGGGGAGGAGCAGGTGGGGCCTGGGAGAGAACTCTAGGAGCCTCCCAATGGACAGAGGATGATGCGGCCCTGGCTTTTGTGCCATGAGGAAGGCTGGGCGGGGGGGGGGGGGTAAGGAATGGACTGTGTGTGCGCTTTGGCTCCCCACATCTGTTCACCAAAATCTGCAGAGCATGTGGGCCAGCCGGGCGGGCACGGAATCTGGTGTCCAGTGGGACGGACACCCACAGGGGACGTTAGAGTAGAGAGTAGAAGGTGCTGTGGCGGGGAGTCCAGGGGCCGTGGGTGCTGCTGATGCCGCCGGAGGAGTGGCGGGCCGCGCTCGCTCTTCCACTTGCCCAGCCCACACCCAGGGCAGACATTGCTAATCGACTTCAGCCCTGCCAGGCCCGGACTTGGCTCCAGAACCCTTCTCCACACAGACTCCAGGGAGCCACTATCAATTAGCTGGAGTTGGCACATGAGCTGAAGCCTGTGTGCCAGTTCTGAGCTGAGATCTGGAGGCGGCATGAGTCAGAGGGCGAAGCAGGAGAACAGGCAGAAAAAGGAGTGCCAGGCGCGGAGGCAACGGCCGCGGAAACTTGGGGCGAGGTGGGGAAGTGTGGAGGGATTGGGGTGGTGGGCTAGGCTGCCAGGCTGGGGACTAGGAGAGGCCTAGAAAGGCAGAGAAAGTGTGAGGTGACAGAGTGGGAATTTGGACCAAGAAGGAGACTTGCTGGTATCTAGGGGAGAGTGACAAGTGGCCTCAACTAGGGCCACTCACGGATGCAGATGGGGGGAAATGGATGGATTCAAGGAATAATCGAGAGTAAAATGGGGGGCCAACTGTGGATTAAGTAAGAGAAAGAGAGGGGAGCCCTCGGAGAGAAGTCCCAGGCTTCGGCTGGGCAGCGGGAGATGGAGGCTCTGCCCTCAGGCAGCGCGTGGCTCTGTGGGCCCACCCCCCAAAAAACTATTTAGTGTCCACGACTTCTAATTGCAGCAGTGACATTCCTTTGCCTAAGTCTCTGTGGCCTCTAAAGGACTCTGGTTCTAGCCCCTCTCTCTACAAGAAGGTCAAGACTCCCAAAAGGAGCAGCCTCCAGTCAGTAACTGAGAAGAGCCGGAGTGTACATTCCTCTGCCCTCACCTCCTGGGGGTAACTGCCGGCTTCCCCAGCAGGACTCGGGTCACACTGCTGCAGTGGGGCTGGCTGGCTGCTGCCGCTGCTGCTCCCACCCCCCACATACACTCTTTTGTGGTACTGGGAATTGAACCCAGGGATGCTCTACCATTAAGCTATATCCCAACCCTTTTTCACTTTTTATTTTGAGACAGGGCCTTGCTAAGTTGCTGAGGCTGGCCTTGAACTTGCCATCCTCCTGTCTCAGCCTCCTGAGTCACTGGGATTATAGGCATGGGACACCCCACTGGATGGGAGCTGGCTTCTTACAGCTTCATTTACTGCGTGCCTCTCCAGCCCTGTCTCTCTCACACGATCCTCTGCCATGATTTCCCAGAATCACCTCCTAAGTGGATTCCTTGCACCAGGTCTCAGATCTGATTCTGAGAAAACCCTTAAACTAAGGCAGTCAGTCAACAGGAGCATCTCAGGCTGGAGCAGGTGCTGTACCCAGGGGCCTTTCTCAGGGGCTTGAACTCTACCCCTGCCCTTCATATGAGCAAGATGGGCCTGTCTGCAGTGCGGAAGCTCGGTTGGCTGGTTGTCCCTCCACCCTTCACATACAGAATCCCAACTTTTGACAAGGCAGAAAGGGGCTCAGGAAGAAGAGGCCTTTCCCCAGCCCGAGGATAAGCCATAACTAGTCTGACGTAGGAGGGTCTGCAGAAGGGAAAGGTGGAGGGAACTTGGGTCCTCGGTGGCATCGTCACGCCACCATACCATCCAGGAAGCATCTACTTCGCAGAGGGGATTGCTAAATGAAAGAGCTGAGCCTGACTGTTAAAGACAAATGCCTGGCTTTGAATCCTGGCTCGGCCACTTACTCACTGTGTGACCTTGGGCCAGTCACCCTTTCCACATCCTCATGTCTAGGACGGGGATTAACAAACAGCCCCACCACCATCAGGTTGTCGTGAGACTTAACTGTCACTCTATGTGGCTGTATGGCACAGTGCCGGCACTTGCTGTTCTCTTCAAGCATCACCTGTGGCCACTAATGCAACGAAGCCAGGTGTCACCCTGACGCTCACACAAACCAGCGGGGAGACTTGTTAAAGTTCAGATTATGACCCAGTGGCCCCCGGCTGGAGCATGAGATTCTGCATTTCTAACAAGCGCCCAGGAGATGAGATGCTGCGGAAGTACAGAGGTCACCTTGACCAGCAAGGTCAGGAGCCACCGTCCACTGGCATTATGTAACGAGGAGCCCAAGGCACCCTTACTGATAGAGGGCCCCAACACAGGTGTGCCCCTTCCCCGCCCTGAGATCTGGTCACTGCCAGCTACTTGGTCAGCACCCTGCGAAGGAAATCCGTGGAGGGCCGGGCCTCTGCAGCGCCCGCCCAGTTGCCTGGTGCACAGCAGGTGCTTAATGGAATTTGTTGCAAATTCACATGGGAGCGCCCTGTGCCCCCTTGCAGGAATACACACACCCAGTGGGCAGCAGCTCAGGTAGGCCCGGCGCCCGGGGCTGCAGCCTGGTGGGGCTGCTCCAGGGAGGCTGCCTCCCCACCGGCCTCGGCTGGGCTGGCAGAAGCCAGGGGTGGGAAGAGGGCAGGACAGTCACACCCCTTCTTGATTCAGAGACTGACATCTGGGTCCAAACAATGCCCCTAACACCTGCAGAACAAGGAGAGGGCTGGCTATGGCTCATGTCACCCTGTCCCTTCTATGTCTCTCCCTCATGCAGGTGTGGGTGAGGAGGCAGCCTTAAGCTAGTCTCCACTTAGACTCAGTCTCTCTCAGGAGGCAAGACTGTCCCCACTTCTGAACCCAGCTTCCTCGGACCCCCGGATCCTGCTCAGTTGGAATCAAACCACACACCCCAAACCTTTAATAATCAGTCACCACAGCCAACCTCTCCCTGTGCTTACGCTGTGCTAAGCACTTTATGTGGGGTGCTCATGGTATTTGTTAGAATGTAATTGACCCCAAGCAGCAAAATACCCATGAGTGGCTTAATTAACAACAAACTTAATTAACAACAAAATACTAACAGTGCATGATTCCAGTGCTCGCCACGTGATGTTTGGTGTCCTAGGTATTTCCTATGTATTAGCTCATTTAATTCTGCAACTGGAGAAACTGGGCTTAGAGAGGTAAGGGACCTTTCCCAAAGCCACATGGCTACTGAGGAGCAGGAACAAGTCACAAGCCAGGGATGTCTGCCAGCTGAGTCCTGGCTTTGAACCCATGACATAGAAGGGACAGGGCAGATTTGAACCTGTCTGTGAAGGGACCTGCAGGTCCCTGCAAGCACATTTCAGCAAATGTCACCAACAGCCACCCTCCAGGGCCTTGTCACAGGCAGCCACCACCTCCTTAGGACCTGCTCCCTGTGGGTGAGTCATGAGACCCCCAGCCTTCCTTTCCTCTTCTGTAAAGTGGGAATACGCTTCTCCTCACCTGCTGCAGCCACAGGGCCCCCCTGGCCTCCCCTCCCCAGGTCCTCCTGACCCGTGTGAGGCCAACAAGGTGTTGCCCGGCTTCCCTGAAGCTTCAAGAAGCCCATGGGTGTGCCTAAGGCCTGCCGAGGTCTGGGGCAGAGCCAGGACTGTGGCCTGAGCCTCCTGGACCCCTGAGACTCCCGTCAGTCAGCGGGGACCCCCATCCCCCAGGTGCCTGGCTCCTCCCCCGAGCACGGACGCCTGCCAGGTTTCGCAGGTTAAACACACGCCAGCTGCTTCCTCCTCCTCCTCCTTCCGCCCGTCCTCCTCCTCTTCCTGCCCACCGGAAAGCTCCGCTCGGAGGTGGGTGGACCAGCCGCATCTGCCAAGGCAGGGCCATTCACAGGACCTGAGATGCCCCGCGCAGGAGGGGCCAGGCACCAAGGTGTTGGCCCCCAGGACCCCCGCTGAGGGCTGTAGCCAGAGGTGGAGGGCAGTCACCAGGGGGCTATCGGGAGCCTGACCACCCTGCGCTGGCTGGTGTCTGCTCTCAGACAAGCCACCGGGCCAGGGCTGTCCAGCAGGACTTTCTGTGATGATGGAACTATTCCATCTCCGCACTGCCCAGTACAGTTGTCATGAGCCACATTTCGCTACTGAGCACTAGTGCGACAGAGGATCAGAATAATACATCTTCCTTAATTTTAATTAACTTACATTTAAATAGCCATGTGTATCTAATGACATCTGTACAGGATAATACAGACCTTAACTTTTCCAAGCCTCAGTCTCCTCAAGTACATAGCATGGGTCATGACACCCCAGGCCCCCTCCCTGACTCAGAGGACTCTAAAGCAATCTGCTGTTGTGGAATAAGCCCCCACTTGGAGTCAGGACCCCTGTGTTCCAGACCTACGTTAGCATGCTGTGTGACCCAGGGCAAGCTCCTGAACCTCTCTGAGTGCTTTAGTCATCTATACAATATGGAAGTTGCTTTGGTCTTTGCCAGGTATCCATGGGTTGACTTTGGGGATCTGAGAGCCCTTTGCCATTAGAAGAAGTGTGTGTCTGTGTAACTGTGTGAGTGTATCCATGCATGTGTTTACTGGGGGGAAAGCAAGATGAATCAAGATGAATTCTTCCAGAGAGCTTTTAAAGACGGAGCTCCTAGGAGCTCTTCACAGAGTTTCTCATTCAATGACTCAAGAAGCGGGACCCTGCCATCTGCATTTGTGACAAGTTCCCCAGTGACTCCAGTGTGCAGCCCAGGAGGGGAACACTGATCAGGTGCCAGGCAGCACCAGGTCTTGGATCTGACATGCATGAGACGCCTTTGACACATTTAAAATCCAACTAGGATTTAAGACAACGGAACACAACAATGACGATGCCCTCTCTGCTCCCGCCTTTGCTCAGCGACACCCACACGGGCACGGACGCGCCAAGCTGCTCTGTGCTCTTCAGAGGTACAACCCAGGACTCCTTGGATCGTGAGTGTCTGACTCCTAAGAACCCCTGTGGCTGGTGCCATCACCCCACCCTACAGATGAGGCAGCTGTTGCTCAGGGATGTGACCTCCCCAAGGTCACGCCGCTGCCAGGTCGTGGAGCCGGCCACCAGGAACCAGAGCCTGCGCCCTGGGAGCTGCACGGCTTGCTGCCTACCTTCCCAAGATGGGCACGCCCCGGAGCCCAGAGCCCCTGCCAGCCTGAACTGACCCCGGCCTCCTGGTCAGTCCCCTGGGCACTGCTCAGCCTGTCCTTCCCCCACCGAGAAGACCAAGAGCCATGTGGCTGTGGCAGGCGCGGCCCACACTCACTTGCCCTCCGAGCCGTAGCTGTTCATGCTGTCCTCGATGGACTCGTGGCTGGCCTGGCGCAGGGTCCGGCTGGGCATCTCCACTGCCAGGCCTGTCTCCGTGCTCCTCTGGATGGCCCCCTTCAGCCTCCGGCTGTCTCCTTCCCGCAGAGAGGCCAGGACGGGGTGGAGAGAGAGAGAGAGGCAGTTAGCTGGTTAGCGTTTCAGCAGCTGGCTGCGGCCCTGCTTTCGCCCCCAACCCAGCCCGATCTCCTGCTTACCCAGGCCTCGCCTGCCCCCACCCTCCCCGGTGTTGGGGGGGGGGCTACCTGCTCTTTGATCTGGAGAATCCTCCACCATGGACTCTCTCCCTGTGGAACCTTCTCCATCGTCGGCTCCCCGTCTTCAACTGCTAGTTTTTAAGCACTTACTATGCGTCGCACTCTGCCAGGGGCTCTGTGCGTTCAGACCAGCATGATGCCACTGTGGGTGGCATGCTGCTTTGCTGTGGGTGCTGTTCTGTGCACTGTGGAATTTCTAGAAGCTTTCCTGGCTCTCCCTAGTACCTGCTAGTGGCGCCCCCAGTCCAGAAGTGTCAACCAAGAACATCTGCAGACCCTGCCAAATATCCCATGTGGGGCAAAAGTCACCCCCAACCAAGGACCGATGATTGAAACCACTGGCTCTGAAACTAAATGGCATGGGTTCAAATCCTGAGTGTCCTTCTCACTGGCTGTTAGACTTTGGGCAAATATTCAGCCTCTCTGTGCCTCCATTTCCTCACCTGTAAAATGGGAGAGCAACAGGGTCATCATGAGGATGAAGACTGTGAGCTTGGTCCTACTACCTCCTCCCCCTGTGATCAAACTCCATCTGACCAAAGGCCTTTCTGGACCACCACTGGCCACTCCGAAACAGCAGCCCTGGTCCCTGCCCGCCCCTCTCTGCCCTAACCCCCTGCTGGGTTTTCAGCCTAGCACTTACCACCACGCCGGCTGTTGGCCAGTGTCCTCTGTGAAGAAGGTAAACCCGCCCCCACCCCAGGACATGGCACCTCGCTCACAGTTGGAAGCCTCTGCCAAGAAGAGGGCGTGGCCTGTTGTAGGTGCTCGATAATAAGTGCTAAATGAACCTACACCCCCCTGGGGGCAACCTGGATCCCTCTGCCGTCCCTGAGGTGGTGGATGCTACTTTCCTTCCACTTGAGTGCCCAGGTCGAGAGTACGAGGTCAGGGACTTGTCCTCACCCGTCCTCACCCCTATAGCCGGTAAGGTGGGACCATCAGAATGCACCCAAGAGTCTTCGTCCCGCTCCTGGGTCCACTTTACCGTCCTATCTGCCCCAAGGGGACAGTGGCCCTACACCTCCCTGCTCCTGCCGGGACAGCACACCTCTCACCGGCCTCCTCCGGCCTCTCTCCACTCCAGTGTTTCCCAGAGGGGTGCCCATGGGATTCTGACTCCCACACGTGGTCATGTTGTTCAGACACACACATGCTGAGTCCTCAGGAAGACACACACACACACACACACAGGAATATACATGCAAAGACAGTGTCGAGGAGTGCCTGAGTGTGCGTGTCTGTGTGTCTCCACGGGTCTGTCTGCCATTCTGTGTACATGTGTGCCTGTGTGTGCCCCCACACACACACACTCACACTCACACACACACTCACACACACACACTCACACACACACACACACACAGGCACTTGCATTAGACGTCTTCGCCCACCTACTGAAGAAACACACAGAGACTGGCCCTTGGCGTCTGTGTCACCTGGTGTCTCTGAACACGTGGGGAGGTGGCTGCTGTCTGTTCCCCTCCATTCCCATTGGTTCTCTCCTGAACTTGTAGCTGCAGCCACCCCCACCCCACCCCATTACTGTTTCTGTGCTCCTCTGTACAGCAGGTACACACACACACATACACACACACACACACACACACACACACACGGAAACAGACTGGCAGGCACACGGTGCTGTCCACATGTGCACACACACCAGTCACGTGGGCAGGGCAAACGCCCCCCACTGGGCCTTCAGACCCGCCCTGGGTGGAGCCCCCCACCATCTCCACCCTCTAGTGCTGACAGCTCTCCTCTCCAGGAAGAGGGTGGCGCCAAGCTTGATGGGCACTGAATCCCCATCCCTGCGGCCCCACTGGAGAGCGCCTCACATCTGCGGTGTCCTGGGGTCTGCGGTGTCCTGGGGTCTGCGGTGTCCTGGGGCCTGGTGGCAGTTCACACGGCCCCAGGCCCCACGCAGCCCTGGCTCAGCCCACAGGCAGCCTGGCGTGGCCGTCAGCGGCCCAGGCAGAGGCAGCACGCCAGCCAGCACCACTCGTGGTGGAGGTGGAAAGAGGGGCGTTGCCCCAGTGCCTGGCAGAGCAGGTGCTAATCGGGGTAGCGCAGCGCTGCCAAGACAGACTCGCTGACATTCCCCACATCCGCCCTGGCCAGCTGTCCTGCTGATGCCCTCCTGCGACCTTCCGACCCAGGGACCCCCCTAACCAATCACACCAACGGCACTCACCTAACTTAGGCAACCTTCTGTTGGTCGTTTCTTTAAAACATTTCTCTCTTTAATGTTTTTTTGTAGTTGTAGGTGGAGAGAATGCCTGGATTTTATTTGTTCATTTACTTTTACGTGGTGCTGAGGATGGAACCCTGTGCCTCAGGCATGCTAGGCAAGCGTCTGCCACTGAGCCCCACCCAGCTCTGTGGGTCACCCTGTGTGATGGGCCCATGCTTCCCCACCCCTGCCCCCTAACCTACCCGTGGGGGCACAGTCCTGCTCCCTCTTGGCTGGAAGGTGTGGAACACCTGTGGGAACCAGACTTCCCCAGCCTTAGGCTTTTCCACTCCCTGGCCCTGCCTCCCCAGGGGCCTTCCTCTCTCCTGGTGTGGCTGACCTGCCGTCCGTCCGTCAGTCCTCGCCCCACTCCGCCCAGGCCCAACTTGACTTCCTCCTCCTGGCTTGCTCCCCTCTGCTCTGGGCTCTCTGCTTCCTCCTCCAGCCTCTGGAGGCTCCACCTCCCGCCAGCCGGCTGCGTCAGGGACTAGGCAGCCCACCTCAGCATCCATGTGCTGTCTCGGGTCAGTCCCACACACCTCGGCCGCTGCCTTCTTTCTGTCCTGCCCTGCCGGACAGGAGTCTCATCACAGGGTCTGCCCGGGGAAATGTCACCTAACACAGGCCGGAACCCCCAGGAGTTGACATTCAAAACTCTTGGCACAGGTGGGTCCCAGTGTGGCAGCAGAATCCTCCCCCTCCACAGACCGATGAACGTGACCCAAGGGCGGGCATGTTTTCCAGAGACCGCTAAGGGGTAAGCAAGAGGGGATGTCACACACCCTTATCACCACACACCGCCGCCACCACCGTAGGGGCTGGGGGTGTGAGTCCTGTAAACTCCGGGAGTGAGGCTGCCTGATGTCGGTTGGGCTAGTAGGTGCAGCCAGGGTGACACGGCTCCTGCTCCGGAGCTCACCTTCAGAGGGGAGGCAGCGACCGGCAAGGATCCTGCTGATTGGTCACAGGTGTGTCGAGAGCCTGGCAGACCTAGTGCAGAAGGTAATGACAGCACGTCGGGGCAGCGGGGAGGGGGACTAACGGCCACGGATGACTTCATCCTTTGACCCAGAGTCTCTCCAGACCCTCCGCCTTTGACATCCCTGACAGTGGGCACCTCTGCCTCTCCTGCCCGCCGCGTCCCCACACAGCAGGTGCTGGCCAGGCCGTCCCTGGGTCCCCTCTCTGGAACCCACTGGGTGCTTTCATTCCCCCCAGCAACCTCAGGACCGCCCTATGCCCCAGGCTGTCACCCTTACCCACCAGATAGCAGCCTGCACCCACCACCAGCCCACTCCCCAGTCAGCTTCTGATTACGTTCCCATCTTCCCGCCACCAGACTCAACCTCCCAGGAACACAGCGGCTTTTTCCTCTCTCATCGGGTGCCGGGCCTGACGAAGCCCGGGCCACCAATACTCCCAGACCTCACACCCTCCCCGTCCGTCCGTCCTCACCGCCAAGCAGCTCCTGCCTCAGGCTTCAACCGACCGTTCCCAGCAGCCTCCCCTGGCCAGCCACAGCCGTTCACAGATTAGATCTCCACTCAGACCAAGGCCGCCACTCTCACTAGTTCCTCTACACAAACAGCCACAAAAGTACACAGCACTCGGCACCAAGGGGCTCCCCGCAGCATCGTCTACACCAGGGAAATGCTGGAATCGACCGCCGTGGACACGGGACCCGTTAACTACACGACATCGCCACCGTGAAACGCTCCGTCACAGCCACACGGAACGACTCCCCCAGCACCCTGGCAGTTCAAAAAAAGCAGGTTGCAGGGCAGTATGTGAAACATGGTGCCATTTCTGTAGAGCTATAGATAGCTCTGTGTGTGTGTGTGTGTGTAGAGAGGGAGAGAGAGAGAGAGAGAGCACACAAGCTTTATCTTAGACACAGAAAAATCCAGGAGTATATGAGCAGAGCGGCTCGTGGTGAGTGACTGCAGGGAGACCATTGGAGGAGGTGTGCAGAGGTCATTTTGTGACTGAAGATCTAAGTATACAGAAGAGTGCCCAAACCTTCAGTGCAGAGCTCCATGCATCTACACAAACCAAACCCACTGCACCAGCACACCCCATGCAGAAACAGCATTCCTAGGATTCCAAGGACCCCGTGCACCCGTCTCCCATCACCAACTGGCTCCAAAGGTCACCCTGTCTCCCATCACCAACTGGCTCCAAGGGTCGTCACTGCTGGTCTCTGACGCCATTCTGCAATGCCTGGTTTTGAACGCTATATAAAGAGGGTGGCCTTCTTTTTATTGGCCTGGTTTCTTCTGGTTCATGTCCCACGTGAGGTGCGTTTGCATTGCCTGAGTCGCCAGGTGCTCGCCATCACTGCGCAGATGGACCTGGGTTTATCCACTGTCCGGCTGATGGGCTTTTGCACTTCTCCCCCTCCAGTTTAGGACAAGGAACAATGCTGCTATGGCTGTTTTCATGCACATCTTTTGGGGAACATCCTCACCTGTGTCTCCTGGAAATCTACCTGGGAGAGGAACTGCTGGGTCTGAGGGAGGCATCTGTTCAGCTCTAGGTGAAGCTGCCAAAGAGCTGTGCCAACTGACACTCCAACCAGCACACTGGGAAGGAGGCTTTATTTCTCTTTTGTTTGCTTCTGTGTCACTTGAATTTTTTAATAGTTAAATGTATTAATTCCATAATGTAAACAAAAGTAAAATACAGACAAGTTCATAAATAAATCACATTTCAATCAGGCCAAGATCTTACCTAAAAACCTCAGGGTGACTCCTCATCACCTGCCAAATGAAGTCCAATCACTGCCCAGAGGCATCCAAGACTCTGCATCACCTGATTCCTTCCCCTCTGCTCTGGTCTCCCTTGGTCTCTGTACCCCCATCTGGCCAGCATCTCGCTGCTCCATGTCCATCCCAAACTTCATCCTTTTCTCTCTCCTTTCCTTTCTCATCTCCTCTATCAAAATTCTAACTATCCTCCAGAGTTTAGCTTTAAATAAACCCGATAGCCCGGCATGGTGGCAAACCTCTATAATCTCTGAGGCTAGGGAGGCTGAGGCAGGAGGATAGTGAGTTCAAAGCCAGACTTAGCGAGGCCGTAATCAACTCTGCAAGACCCTGTCTCTAAATAAAAATACCAAAAAAGGACTGGCGATGTGGCATAGTGGGTAAGCAACCCTGGGTTCAATCCCTGGTACCAAAACCAACCAGCCAGCCAACCCTGTAATTCATCAGTCACTCCACAACTCTGTTTCCCCACTGTGTAGCAGGGACACCAGCACCATATTCCTAGGACTGCAGTGAGCATGGAATGTGACAGGTGACGTAATGATGTAACAACACTTAATCCTTGGGACACCCTAGGTGGGCTGTGTGGGACACACTGAGGACTCAACAAAGGTAGCTATTACAGTATGCTATTAGCCACTGTGCCAGATGCTGGGCCAAGAGTTGAACACAGCCATCATCTCACTTAATTCTCATAACCAACCATGAGATGGTTACAACCCCACTTTACAGAGAAGGAAAATGAGGATCAAGAAGGTCAAGGTCACATACAGCTACTCATGGCAGAGCTGGGTTTCAACCCCAGGTCTTCTCACTCCAAAGCTATGCTTTTAATGAGCCACTGAGCTCTACCAGAATTCAAATGCCATCTCTTCCCCCAAAGACGTCCCTGATCAGACTCCTTGAGTCCCAGGGGCACTCAGCTCACCTCTGTTGGAGTGACTGGTCCACTACACTTTGGAAGGCAATGCAGTCAACCCTGCCGTGTCCACAGTGCGCTCCAGCCTCACCGTTCAGCACCGAGGACAGCACCACGCTGCCCAGCTGGCTAAAAGTGAGCATAGCTGAACTGGCTTTAGCAGGTGTCCCAGAGAATGCCACAAATTCTCTGGCAAAGAAAACAAGTAAATCTTACTCAGTTGTTTATCATACCTGAATATAAATGTGCTTAATGTACCTTCTCCCAAAAGCAAGTGCTCACAGGGAGCAGGATAATAAAATGATGATGATGATAGATTATGAGAGTAGATACCATTATTTTTAGCATTTACCCTGCACCAAGCACCATGAGGTACGTGATTTAACCTCGCCGTAGCGCTGAGAGGCAAGTGCTGTTATCTTAACAAGGCAACAGGCTCAGAACAGCTTAGCAACGCGTCCAGAGTTACGTCAGATGAGACGGCCAGATCTGAAACCCAGGTCTGTGTGGAAGCAGATCCTAAATTCAGACCCATGAGAGACCCTGGGAAGGGGGTGATGGGGGAGAAGAAGAGGACAAGCACCACCATAATTCGGCACTTCTATGTTTTACTGAAGATGGGAATCACCAGTTTTGTTTCCCAGAGGAGGTGTCTAAAGCTGAGGGAGGCTCCATGACCCAGGCTGCCAAGCCTCAAAACCCAATCCATGTCCCTGACCAGTGTCTACCCCAGCTCCTCGAGGGCAACTGCATGCAGGTCCACACAGCAGCCTGGGAAGTTCCCCCAGACACAAGACTCAGGTGATTGGGCTTTTTGAACCCGGGATCACAGAAGCACCGAAATCCCTGGCCCCACTTCCTCTTCCCTCTGGGAGGAAACACAGGCCAGTGCCTCTTCTTCCTCCACAGCCAACCTCTCCAAGCCCCCTTGCGCAGGTCTTGAATCTCAAAGGGCTGAGGTCACATGCGAGCACTCAGGCCTCTAGAGTTCCCACGTCGCCTCTGGCCACGCCTCCAAGGACGGGCAGAGGAAGCACAAACCCCGCAGGGTGCCCTCTCTTCCCTGTAGTCTCCCTAGAGCTATGAGTCTACCTTCCCTCATCATCAGAGAACTCAGGAGCCATCCAGAGCACACCTTCACTGTGTAGAGAACAAGAGAGGGGTGGGTTCCTGACCACGCTGCTGTGAGGACTCAAGTCTCCGACCTGCTGATCCCCCACCCCGTTCCATTCACAGTCAACAGCTGTTCACCAGCGTTTCTGGAACATCTTCAGGGGGCAGTGGAGCCCAACACCAAAGGCCTGGACCATGGCTGCAACCCACCCCCGTCACCGTGAGCCGCGCAGTCCTGAGCAGCTGCGTCTCCCTGTCTCGGTTTCTTCTTCTGTGTTAACTGGCATCCCCACCACCAAGGTGTCCTTTTCTGCCAACCTCTCCCCTGTGGCCTGCATGAGATTCTAAACCTCAATCTTGAGCACATCATCTCTTTGATTAAGAGCTTCTGATGGTACCCCACTGCTTGCAAAGGCTTTAACCCACTGCCTTCCTGACCTGGTCCCGATTGACAGGTCCAGCCTTACAGATCCCCACCCCCAGGGTGCTCTACATTCTATTTACACTGAATAGTTCCAAATATTCCATGAGACCAGCCACCCGCCAACGTTCTGACCCATCCTCTTGCACATAAACGTCTCGGGATTCTCTTCTATACTGGAGACAGATATTTTTAAAACAACTGCTGAACTACAGCGTACACGGGAAAGTGTGCGACCGCAGAGCGGAGGGTCGTAGCACCCAGCTCTATGAAGGCTACGCAGCGCGCTCACCTACGGAACCAGCCCCAGGTCAGCAAATGGCATTACCAGCGTCCCAGGATCCCCGCGCCCCTTTCCTGCTTCTCTCCCTTGAAGAGCAGCACTGCCCTGACTTCTAAGAACGCAGACTTGGCTGCCTGTGTCTGCTCCTAGCCGACAGGACCATCCGTCTGAGTTCCTTAGCGTCAAGTTAATTTCCCTCAGCATGGTGTTGTGCGCTCCTCCACCATGACTGCTTCACAGGAGCTCATTCATTCTCCTAGCCTCATTGTAGCCCCTGGTACAAATATATCCCCCAAAATTCCATCTATTCTCTTGTTGATGAGCATTTGGGTGGTCTCCATATGGAGACACTGCAAATAGCTGTGACAAAAGCAATCTTGTGTGTGTCTGCGTGTGCACACTTCTCCTGGGCACAAACCTAGCACTGAAGATGCTGGGTTGGAGGTCACACATTTGGATGCTTTATAAAGAGGTCAAAGCCAACTGGTACGGTCGCACGTGGATGATCCTCCCTCCGGAGGCAGTGGCCTGATGAGGTGAGGCTCGGGACTGGAAGTATTTTGGGAAGAAGGATGATGGAAAGGCAGCTGGTGGTGTACAGTCTACCTGACTCACATTTGTATTCTCCAAACGTAATATCTGTCAAGTGAAGGTACAGACTGCAGACAGCACCCAGGACAGGAGAGGAAGGAGTAAAGGGGCCTGGAACACAGCGGCCATTCCATAAATGCTGGCTATTAGTATTAACCTAGCTAAGGGTTAAAGGTCAAGTGCTCACCAACCGTCACCTCTAGCATACTGTCTTGTCTCATCAATCCATTTTCAATACCTCTCAAATTAAGATGCAAATGACAATCAATGGCATGTCAGAAGCTGTCACTTGCTTCTGAAGGCCTCTCTGAGGCCATTAAGTATAATAGCCAAACAGGCAGAGGCCATGGGGACTGTCCGTGGTGCTGACCAGGTATGGCAAGTGGCCCTGATGGAGGCGGAGTGGGGCTCACACCCAGAGGAGATTTCAGAACCGGGAGGCAACTCCATCTCACGTGCTTTTAAAACACAATTCCTTCCCACCCGCTTGCCAAGGCTGAAATTCCACTCTCAATCAACCTTCCACATAAAGACGCAGACTCCCACGTACAAGCTCAACTGGAGCCTATGAGAAGTGCTCACATTTGTTCCTTCATTCAGTCCCAACCTCCAGTGAACGCCTATTGTCTCCATTTTCAAAACAGAGAGCTAACAGCCAGCGGTGGGCGTGCCTGCCTGGGGGCAAGGCTGAGGGGGCAGATCTAGGTTCTGGCACACCTGAGTGTGCTTTGCCCCTTAGGCTGGGGGAGGGTGAAACCTCAGACCCCTTCCCAAAACATCTGGAGAAGAGGGAGAGGTCACAAGGACGAGCGAGGAGATGGGTGGAAGCCACGGAGACAAAGGACTCAGTAACACTCAAGAGGGCAGAGGATGGTTTGAAAGGGTCAGCGGGGAAATGTGTAGGAACGTGTTCTGCGACTCTAAAGGGTTCTGCCCTGGATGGAACCATTACTTCTATTTATCCAATAAAATGTGCACTTATGAGCTCGTTTCTTATGCCATGCTTTTCTTGGTGCTGGGGATTCAAATAAGACCATCTTTGTCCTTAGGAGCTAACAGGTAGTGGAGGGGGAAGGGGAGACGAGACGGATAGGTAATTTTCATTCATTCCACCAACTCTTTACTAATTGCCTATTCAGTGACAGAGCCTGTGCTGGAGACTCACGACACAGGTGATTTAAACCCAGACTCTGCTCAAACTCTCAATCTACCAGAAGAGGCAGACAAGCAAAGGGGCAATTATAATCCAAGGTGTTATAATTACAAAGTAGTAGAGTATGAGGGGGAGAGAGAGGCAGAATATTATGGGGGCTGCGGAGAGCGAGAATGAATCCAGTCCTGTAGGTACCGGCAGGCTCTGGGCTGGAAGTAGGATTGTTTCAACTGAATTATACTTAATTGCAAATAGAATAATCTTTCACATGCAAGTGCTGCCTTCCGGTACAGTGAAGGTTATGTGGACAAATGGAAACTGGGCGGAGAGAAGGCAAACCGTAGGACACAAATGGAAGGGCAGGGTGGGACGTCTGACTGTTAAGTAACCGCATCTGGTGGGGGGCTGCTGGGGGCAAGTCACCCACTGCTCCAGCCAACGTGGAGACCTTCTAAAGAAGAGGCATTGGGGCTGTCACTGGGAGGACACCACAAACAGCTGCTTTCCCCAGGAAGCCACTGCTACCAGGACCTGGGGCCCCTGAACATGCTCTGGAAGAAGCTGACTGTGGGCAAAAGACACAGTGTACAGCCCCACCTGGCACCCGAGGCTTCACATACACACAGCGCTCAAACCTGTACTACAAGTCTGATGTCATGCACATACCAGGTGTACCGTTTACACGGGATTACTCACCCGTCACCAGACAGCCCACATACTTCCGTCTTAAGAGCACGGGCTCTGATGCCTGAGTAACGGGGTATGGGACTTGAAGCATCACACTGCCACTCTCTGAGCCAATTAGAGAAAGTTACTGAACCTATCTGAGCCTCAGTTTCCTTATAAATTAGAAATGAATAATAACCCATCACTTACACTCACAAGGATTAAATTGTATTAGTCAGCTCTCACCAGGTTATGCTGTGGTAACAAGTGACCCCAAACTTCAGTGGTTTACAGGACAAAGGTTTATTTTATGCTCATATTAAACATCTTTTATGAGTTAGCCATGACCGTGCCCCGTAAATTCTTCTGGTACTCAGGGTGAAGGAGTGAGTCCTACTGGGACACGTTATTCCCATGGTGGAGAGGAAACAGGTAAGATGAAACTTGGGCGAGCTCTTGTAGCCATTGCACTTTTCTCTATATATACACTTCAATTTTAAAAAATGTTTGAAAGGAAATATGGCTCTAATAACATGAAAATGCCAAAGGTACAGGGGAGGTGGGGAGGTTGGAAAGAAACCCTTCCATCACAGGTGATTTCTTATTATAAGGCGGCATGTTGGCCCGTTTTAGCACAGTTACACCCTAACTATGAAATTAACCCTCCCATGCCCCTTGTGGGGCTGAATTCAATGACAACAGATGTACAGTGCCTGTCACAAGAAGGTAAGAGCACTCAGTAGAGTACAGCTACTATTATCAACAATACTCAGAGACATTCATGTCTCCAATTCCCAGAAACTCTCAGAAAACTGAGGTTCTGAGAGCTAAAGTGATTTGTCAAGGAGTCCACAGCAATTAAGTGGCAAAGACAGAATGGCAAAGGATGCCATCAGAGCTGAACCCAAATGTTCATGATAGTGGTAGGCACAATAGTCAAAAGGTGGAAACAGCTCAAATGTCCATTGACAGGTAAATGCATGAACAAATGCGGTGTACACATACAGTGGAATATTACTCAATCATGAAAGGAATGAAGTAGTGATGCAGAGATGAGCCTTGGCAACATTACACCAAGGGAAAAAAGCTAGCTGCAAAAACCTTCTATAACTCTATTTTTGGAGGGGTACCGGGAATTGAACTCAGGGGCACTCAACCACTGAGTCACATCCCCAGCCCTATTTTGTATTTTATTTAGGGACAGGGTCTCACTGAGGTGCTTAGTGCCTGGCGATTGATGAGGCTGGCTTTGAACTCATGATCCTCCTGCGTCAGCCTCCCGAGCCACTGGGATTACAGGTGTGTGCCACCGCGCCTGGTTCTGTAACTATTTATATGAAATGTCCATCACAGGCAAATCTGTACTGATAGGAAGCAGACTGGTGAATGGCAGGGACAGAAGTGAGGGGAAACAGGAAGTGACTGCTAATGGGTGACAAAAATGTTCTGCCATTGATTGAGACACTGATTGCCTAACTTGAATATACTAAGGCTCAGTGAATTGTACACTTCTAATAGGTATAGGATATGTGGAGTATGTCTCCATAAAGCTTTTATATTATATATATTCCAAACTCAACTCATCTCCCTACATGGGTCTGAACTCCTACACTACACAGACCCTGAAGGTCAGGAAGAAGTACTGTGGGGTGTGGGGGGAGGCTCCTTCCAGGGGAGGGGCAGGGAGGCAGCAGCCCAGCAAGAGGCCAGCAATGAAGCCCAAGGCACAAAGGAAATGGGGATGTGGGGCAGCGGGTGGGCTAGGAGAGATGGAATGCATTTCTCCCAACCCCATAGGGCAAGCCTTCTGTCTGTCTGTGCCTCAGGCTCCCCACTGCCACCTTCCTCAGCTGACACAGGGCCAGCTTCCCTACAGCCTGCCAGACCCTGGAGAAGGGGATCAGTGGGGATGGGTCAAGACCTGTTGGCTACAGCACTCACCAGAGCAAACCCACCCCAGCCCGAGGCTGTGGGTAATGCTGGCCTTAGGCAGCACCTTCCCTGTGGACCCCTCAGTGCTTCCACATCCCCAAACCAGTACCTCTCCGAACGACTCCGCAGAACAACAGCTCACAGGGCCAACTTCCACCTGCCTGCCTGATCCATGCTGGGGTCTCCTACTCCTTGGATAGGATGCACCACCTTTTATCTTCCAGGCAAACAAGTACCTGCCCTGACCTGGCCCTAGCACAGCTGCAGAACAGCTGAGCCCCATCTTGGCTCTCTCAATGAGGGCAATGAGGGCAGGGCCCATACCTACCGCATCGACTGGGAGAGTGCCTGGCCTCCCCGGTTCTCCATACAGAAATGGAGGCTGGGTGAGTTCCAGCCCTGTGCCTCTCAAATGCAGCCCCCAGGAATCTTGCTAAAATGCAGATTCTGATTCTCCAGGTCTGGGTGGGGCCTGAGCGGCTACCTTTCCAACAGCTGGTAGGTGAGGCCAAGGCTGCGGTCTGTGGTCCCCGTACTGAGTAGAAGGCTCACTCTCTTTGCTGATTTCTTCATCTTCCTTGGCCATGCAGGGAGCCTCTAGAGAGCTGCTGAAACTATTCCTCTCCTTAGAAAAGAACCTGCTGCACATACACACAATATGTCGCAGAAAACTCGGGGTTTGCGGTCCATGAGTTGAAAGCGACTCTTCCACACCCTGAGCCTCAGTTCTGGTGGAAAAGAGGGTGCAACGAGGGGAGGGGGCCGCACGGGAACTCAGAACCCCTGGGTCTGGTCCCAGCTCCACTACTGACTCCCACTGTGACATAAGACGCTGAGCTCTAGTTTCCTCACCATGAAGGGAATGGTCTAGATTGGAGAAGATAAATAGCTTTTCTCTCTTTTTTTGCCAACTCTGGTAGCTGTTGCCTGAAATATCCTGTGTTAAGAATTCGTAGACTGTGTCGACTTGGCAGAAAAGGGTGTCATGATTGATTGGTGACGCCTGCCACGGTCCTGGGACAGGGTGCCTTGATTGATTGGTGATGCCTGCCAAGGTCCCAGGCCTGGAGAAGGATGGGGCTTCCTGCCAAATGTCTGCCTACCCCAGAAAGCCTTCCAGCTGTGACATCTCCAGCTCCTTTAGAGTCAGGCCAGACGGAGGAAAGAGGGTGAGGCTTGGCTCGAGGGGGCGGCAAGGGCGGATTCTTTAAGCCGCTGCATTCTCAAACTCAGGCCCTGCATCCCCTTGGAGGAGAGGTGGCAGAGGACAGGGTGTCCTTGCACTCCCATCCTTGGCTATTTTTAACTTCAAGGACAGAAGCTCAGGCAGAAGCTGAAGCAGAGAAGGGCCACCCAGCCTCCCACGGGAGGGGAAGCAACCAGCCTCCCGTCCTTCCTAAGCTGCTCACGGTTGGCCAGGTGAGAGGCCAGGGGCAGAAGGGTCCTCTCCTCTGGCGTGACTCCCCACGGCTCTGTCCCATGCTTCCCCGCAGGACCAGCCACCCCTCCTTGGTACCTCTGGACTCTCCTGCTGGTCCCACGCTGCCTGCTGTATATGCTCCTTCAAGCACAGGGGCCACGTGTATGTGCCGGCCCTCGTCCTGGGGCAGAGGACACAGCACGGGGCACACAAGTGAGGCCCTGTCCACTGAGCTTCCTGTCTGGAATGGCAGGCAGCAGACTGGACGGCAGCACAGTGCTTGGAAGGGAACTAGGCCATGGTCCCTCTTGCCCACGAGCAAGGACGGGGACACAGGTGTTCACCGTCTATCCCTAGGACCTGCGAACCTTCCCGGCACAGAGGGGGCGTGGGAAATGTTTGCCTATGGAAAACACAAGCAAGCGGACATCTGGGGGTCTGAGAGCCCCCCGGGGCCTTCCTCAGGTGGGCTGGGCGCTGCTCCCTCCCTCACTGGGCACTTCCTATGACATCAAGCCTGATGTTCTAGGCCGGGAACTCGCCCAGAGGACCACACTGCCCCTGAGGCTCCTCTAGGAGAGGCAGGCCAACACCAAACATGACCAGAACATATGAAACGCTGGGGTCAGAAGTCAGTGGCCAGGGAGACCTCGCCACAGTGAGCCCAGGAAGGAGCCCAGGGCGGTGGCGGATGGGGGCGATGCCAACACAGGGCAAGGAAGGCAAAGGCCCCGCCCACTTTACGTCTGGTAAGTTCTATGAGCAACAGGGAGGCGAGTGGCTGAGCAGAACAGGGGCCTAGGAAGGGAGGCTGGAGGGCAGGCAGGGGAGGGACCTTGGGAGACACTCACCCCCAGCACAGGCCTGCCACACAGTGGACGGAACCAGGGCGAGGAGGAGGGCGGCGCCGATAATGACGGTGGCCATGCGGTGGCCACACTGACAGAAGCGCCGCAGTGCCTCGCCACATGAGTAATGTACATCATTTACTTAATCCCCATGACTCAGGCAATCGGTCCCTCGTTGTCCCCATCTCACAGATAGGAAGGCTGCAGGTCCACCAGGTTTACGCAGCCAGGAGGTGGCTGGGCTGGGACACTGGCAGTCAGAGTTGGAGTCCACTGTCTCCCTGAGCTCACCCAGTCCCTCCACATGCGCGGTGTCCAGTTCCAGAGCTCTTAAACTTTTGGATCCCCTGAAAATTTGTTGAGAGCTGGCTCAGTGGAGCGACTTTTACATGGTTATATGAAGTTCAAAGTGGTGAACTCCAGCCCTGAAAACAAGCATTTTATCATCATTTGCAGCAAAAACATTGTCAGAGTTTTCCAAAGAGGTGAACATGGGCATCCACAATACCAGTGAAAACTAGTTCCAGAAATGGACTTCACTTAAGCATCATTGATGATTACTACTGTGTCCCCTTTATAAATAAGGAGCCTGAGGCAGAGAAAGGTTGAGTGGCTTGACCGTGGGATTTGGCAGAGCAGAAATCGACCCCAGACCCAGTCTCTGTCCTCGATGGCTCTATTCTGGTTTCTCTTACTGGCACCCTTCACCTGCCCAGGGAGAGAAGACACCGGCCTCGGTATCACAGCTCAGTGTCTGCAGAGCTGGGCCTACAGCTACATCGCCCAATATGGCCGCTGGCCACGTGTGGCCACTGGTGCTCATCAAACTTCTCCAGAATAAGGCGCTACTGCACTGGCAACACTTCAAGTGCTGAACGGCGTGGCCACTGTTGGGACCACAAACACAGAAAGCCCCTGTCACCACAGACATTTCTGATGGAGAACGCTGGCCTACACCGTGATCTCGTGACTCCCGACCTTGGGTTTTTCCACTGTCAGGGGCTCCTGGAATTAGATTCCAGCTGATAGATGAAGTGAAGCACAAAGAGGAGACAGAACAGGAAGCCAAGGTCTGGTAAGTTCTATGAGCAACAGGGAGGCGAGTGGCTGAGCAGAACAGGGGCCTAGGAAGGGAGGCTGGAGGGCAGGCAGGGGAGGGACAGAGCTCAGAGAAGGGCCCCAGTGGTCCCCAACCTTCTCTCCTGTAAAAGATGTAAGTCTATGTACCCGACCGGGAGAGAAGGTCAGGGACCACCGGCCTGAGACCCACCTCTCCAGCAACACACACCCCTCTGTGTGACTACAGGGACTCTAGCTATGACAGTTTCCTCACTTCCTTGCTGATGTCAGAGGTTGCTTTATCAGGGACGAGTTCTTTCATCCAGGGGCAGGAGAGAAGGCCACACAGCCCGTTCCCCTAGGAGAAAGAACACCATGGGCAAAACTCCCCGTTTCCTTAGCTAGAAAGAAGGCCACACGCTGGGGGCATTCACAGGCACCCAGGGCCAGCCTTGGGCCCCACAATTCCAGTGGGGCCTAGACTTGGGCACGGGCCATGACTCAAGGTGGCGTGGGGATGTGGACAGTGGACCAGGTGTTGGCTGCATCTGCAGCTGACAGGGCAGAGGTGAGGGTCGGGCTGCATGGGGTCTGCAACCCTGCCCTAGAGAGCTGGCTAAAGAGCCAGGTCGCCTGTGCTCCTTGGTGACGCCTTTCTCTGGTGTCTCTACAATGTTGTCCCTTAACTGCCAGGCCCAGAGGGAACCATGGGGGCAGAGGGTCTGCCCCTTCCTGCCTTCCCCCCTTCCTACCTTCCCCCCTTCCTCCCTTTTCATACACACTCTTGCAAAAATCTGCTGAAGGTGGAGAGTGGACTAAACGCCCTTCCCATCTTGCCAATTTTCTGACCTTTATCTTCTTACCAGTAAAAGCTCGCTATCTGTCCCATTTGCATTGTAAAAATCAAAGGATCCTAAAAACTGTCACTGAGTGAGAACTTTTCCCTATAGGCCCACCATCTGGAGTGGGGCTGGGTGTGTATTAACACCCAATAAAAACCTCCTGAATGTTGAATTTACCAGGCAGGCGCCCCACAGAAGAGCGACAGAGTTCACAACCATAAATTACTGCACTGGGAACATCTCCCACATCACTTAATCCCTCCAACAACCTGAATGGTGAGAACCATCACCATCTCCATCGACCACCTGGGGACACAAGACGCACAGAGGTTAGGCCACTCAAGAACAGATAGGGGAGGATAAAGAGAGGGCGGGAGGCTTAAGCCCAGGTTCCGTCTGAATTTAAAATGTGTACCTTCTGCCTCCCGGATTAAATACTCTATGGGCAACAGGGAGGAGTACAGATATTGGTTATTGACATTCTCACTCTGTTAGGACTAACAGTGACAGTGACTCTGGCACAGGGGAAGGGACTGTCCGCAGCCTGCTGCCTGGTGAAGGAAGGAGGATGAGCCCCTTCCCCTGTTCAAGGGAGATGGGAATGGAGACGGAGGTGTGGTCCCCGGATGGAGACAGGATGGGCACCCTGAATCCCAGCTGGGAGCATGTGAAGAAACAGATTTCCAGGCTCCCCTGGAGAATTGTGTGTGTGTGTGTGTGTGTGTGTGTGTGTATATATAATTTTTTATTGTTATTGTTTATTTCTTATGTGGCGATGGGGATTGAATTCGGTCTCATGCATGCCAGGCAGGTGCTTTACCACTGAGCTATCTCCTCAGCCCCTCCACTGGAGATTTTTTAATGAAGTGATCTGGGTGGGGCTCAGGACCCAGGTTCCAGACAGAAAAAACTGCACAGAGCAGGTGGGACATCACTTCCTCAGCAGAGACCCTGGATTCCAGAAGTCTTGGGAGCCACCGCTGGAACTCTGGACGTGCTCTCAAGTTGGCCAGGCCCTGCGTGGCATGACAGCGAACCCAGTCTCCTCCCGGGCCACTTCCTCCCTGGGCTCCTTCCTCCGTGCTCCTCCTAGAAGTCCTCCCTGACCTGCAGAACTGGGAAGCCCTCTGTGCTCTTCCATACCTGGGAGGATCCTCCCCCGTGGACATCTGTGCCCGTGTCCATCCCCCCATGGCACGCTGTGAGATGGGGCCTCGCCCAGGGTAGGTGCTCGGTAACTACTCGCAGAGAGGGACCTGCTCTGCTCCGGGAAGGCTGGACAGAGGAGGCCACGAGGAAAGCAGCCACCACAGGAAGGAAGTAATCCAGGTCACCAGGTTGGGAGGAGACAGAACCTACAAACGCTCCGCCACCGCCACCGTGCAGAAGGGGCTGGTGCTATTTATAGCTCACAAGCCTTCTGCTTCCTGCATTGAGATGCAGGGCCAGGCACGGAATAAATCCTGGGGAGGTCTGTGTGTTTTTAAATTTTATTCATTCATTTATCTATTTATTTTGTAAGAACAAGGGCAGAAAAACAGGGACAAAGCAATCCAAGGCTGTGAGGATGCGCTGCCTTGTGTCGTCCCCGGGGCTGCCTGGCCAAGTCTGCGGACCACGGCTGAATCGCACGCAGTTCCAGACCTGATCCTAGAAGCCAGCGTGTCCCTGTGGAGACCAGCCTGGGAAGGTCTTTTTAAGGTGATTTTTAAATGGTAGCGTCAGTTTACAAAATAGCATCACCGCAGGGCCCTGCTGGGGCCTAAGCATGTCTCCTGGGCTCACATGCACCCACGTGTTCCTAGGGAGAATCGGTCCAGTGGTTGGCATTCCACTTCTGGACTACAGAATGGGAGTTGTTTTCATTTTCTTTTGGGGTGCTTTCTCTGTGGTTTTCGCATATCTCTGCCATGGCTACCCATCGCATAGAATCCAGGTGTGAGACCCAACCATTCGCTGGCTGGGTAGCCCGGGGAGTCATTTCGTTTTCTCATCTGGACAGTGGGATCAGCAGCAGGACCTTTCCCAGAGGTCTGCCCTGAGGACCAGGAAAGGTGACACGTGAATTCTCAGCGCAGCATCCGGGGCACACACCTGTACGCGAGCAGGGAATACCAGCTGGGGGAACCAGACAGGTGCTTGTGACTGGTGAAAGCACAATATTGTTTTCAAAAGTTAAAGTGCTGAATGGCAACTCTGCCCCTCCTGGGAAAAAAGCCCTGGGAAGGGGCAGGAGCACGGGCTGGAGAGGCCCAGTCCAACCGAGCCTGCCCAAAAGGTGGGACCACTCTGCTCTCCCCCTCGCACCTCAGTTTCCTGACTTCGAAAACATGAGCAGGGTGGATATTAGTCCCTCCCCTCTTGGCAGAGGCCTGAGATGATGATATAACTCTGGTCCTCAAGGAGGAGCCCGCCCAGCCCTTCCCGGGCCCCACTTCCTCCCAGGCCCACTTCTTCCCAGTGCCCACTACCTCCTGGTGCCCACTTCCTCATGCACCAACTTTGCCCCCAGGAGACATAAATAAGCTTCCCCTGACCTCACAGGACCTCCAGTGACCTGAGCACCTTGGTGGTACTTGACACTCCCTCCTCAATGGGTCCCCCAGTTACCTGCCCCTCTTGTCTTTGCTCCTGGGTCAGGGGGTCCTGGTCCTACATGGCCCGGCACCCTTAGTACCCAACATGCTGGAGAGGGTGGAAAACGCTTGCTGACTGCATAAGGGATGCTTCTAAAAACGACAAAGGGCCGTGCAGAGCCGTGGCTGGGATGACGGACTCAAGTGCCATACTATACACGGCCCTGGGCCAGAGGCAGACAAGACTTCTCGGAGCCTGATTCTTCATCTGTGCAATGGGTACACTGATGTGCTCCCCCACAGCTGACATCGCCACAGCACGATCCAGGTGAAAAGCTCAGAGCACTTGGCATAGAGGAAACACAAGCGACGTCTCTAGTGTGATGAGGGTGATTTTTTTTTTTAAGATTTTTTTTTTTTTGAGAGAGAGAATTTTTTTAATATTTATTTTTCAGTTTTCGGCGGACACAACATCTTTGTTGGTATGTGGTGCTGAGGATCGAACCCAGGCCGCATGCATGCCAGGCGAGCGCGCTACCACTTGAGCCACATCCCCAGCCCGAGGGTGATTATTAAACAGGAAAAATGCCTGACCATCAGCTCGAGAGCCCAGAGAGCCCGCACTTTCCCTTTGGGTCTCACCATGGCTCCTGCTGGTTCTGTGAACTATTGGGCAGGCTGGGGACCAGGCAGAAACGCAGCCATCCCCAGGCCAAACTGCCACTCTGGAGAGGAGGAGAGTCCCAGTTCAGCGTCCCACAGACAGTGCCACTCTTCAAGCCACCACTGCGCTGGGTGGGCGGGGGAAGAGGTGCCTTCCTCTGACTTGCACACAGTTGACTTCTAAGCCACAGGCCTCCATGTGGGGCCAAGTCGTAGGCCATGAGGGGAGAGGCCATCCCTGGGCTGGCTGGCTCTCAGTTCAAAGGTGATACAAAGGCCCTCCCTTCACATTCTGGGGCCCCAGGCAAGAGTCTAAATGAGGATCTCAGGCTTATTCTAAATATTTAAAAGTTATAAATCAGGACTATTGAATAAAATATGTTCTGTCCTTCTATTCTGAGAAACACGCCTTCATAATGACCTTGAAGGCCAGGACAGGCTCATATTTAGAATCATCGGAGTCCGTGGCGGAACACGGTGTGAGGAGGGGCCAGCCCACCCCTCCCCTCCTCCTGGACACCACAGCAAGGGGCCAATCTGCACTTGTGTGCTATTCTGACCTCCGACCCTCAAGGCCACCACCATGACACCAGCAATGGACAGAGCCCACTAGACCCAAGGAAGGTGTGACCAGATGAGGGAAGCTGGCTCAGGGCCATTTGAATGCCGGGGCCTCCATACCTGACCACGGCCTAGCAGGAGTCCAGGGCGGTGAGTCCCCTTCCCGGCTCAGGGTCCTCACTGCCCCTGGCAAGGACGGATCTGGCTGGAGGAGGGCCAGAGAGCAGCCTGTGGATTCTGGTGACCTGAATCGGGGCCCATCCCGCCCAGGTGGAGAGGCAGGAGCCAGGTGGCACGGGTTCCACCAACAGCCAGCTCCGCCATTCTCCAGCCAGGTCATGAGGAGGTTCACAAGGTCGACACAGGTCGATTCTTCCAGAGCATGTGACCCGATTTCTACAGATGTACCAGGGCTTGAGGGTGAGGTGAGCTGAAGCATCCCATGCTTTCTTCCCCAGCAAGGCCCAGACTTAGGAGTTTAAGTTTCCGGGGCAGCCATAGGCATCTGCAGGGCGGGGGCCACTCTGAGCCTTTTCCAGGGCTTGAGTCATACAGTCGGGGTCAAACCCTTCAATCCTGACCTTAACTAAAGAGTCGTTTTCCTTTATTTTTTAATTTTATTTATTTATTATTATTATTTTTAAAGACTGAGACATTCACCTCTGGAGAGAAATTATGGGTTTCAAGAGTTCTTGACAAAGAGCTCCATTCCAGAAATGTAAAGCCGGCATTTTAAATTTGGTTCTTATTCACTGCTGGAAAGTATTAGAATGAAGATTACAAATTTAATAATGTAACGCGGCAGGAACTGGCCCGGCCTCATCTCCAGGAGAGTAATTTGTTCCTGCCTTCCAGCCGGCACTTCCCAGCCACCCAGCGTCACCAGACCAGCCTGGTGACACACTCCTGACTTGTCTCTGGTGCTCTGGCCCATACAGCCAGCCTGGAAGCCTGAGGACCCCAGGCTGCCCAATCAGGTCTGAGATGAGCTGCTGCACCCAAGAGGAGCCGTCCTGGGCTTCTCAGAGCCTCCCCTCCCCTCCCCGCTGCAGCCACAGGGGTCTTTTAAGACTCGCAAACCCCAAATCTGAGGCCGTCTCTTCCCTGCTAAAAACCCAACAGGGTCTGCGATCGTCCTGCTCAAGTGCAAGATCCTTGAATTGAAAGACCTAGTGAGACCCAGCCCTGTGACCTCACCAACCACATACTCCTTTCCCAGGACTCTCAAAAGGCATGTCCCTTTCCCACCTCAGGGCCTTTGCACAGTTGCTAACAATAACAAGATCTAATATTTATTGAGCACTAACTACGTGCCAGGCACCGGGATAAGGGCTGCCCAGATGTCCCCTCATCCTTACCCTGTGAGGTGGACAGCAGGGCCCAGTGGTTGAGCTCAGACTGTAGAGCCAGACAGGCAGATTGGAGTCTTGGCTCTGACCCCTACTATGTGATTTCAGGCAGCTTACTTACTTAGCTTACTCTCTGTGCCTCAGTTTCCCCATCTGTACAATTGGAATAGTGATGGAACCTGCCTGGGGCAGTCCTGGGGCTCGAATGAGTTAAGAGAGGTGAAGCATCAGAACATGATGGGAACCATGTGAACAGGGTTGATTGCCACTCTTTCTTTACAGAGAGAAACAGCATCATCCGTGAATGGCAAAAAAAAAATGTAGTTACAAAACTGTCGTGGGAATGTGGTCTCACCGGGCCTGCACTCTTACCAAGACAGGCCCACTGCAGAAAATGTGGGAAACAACTAGAAAGCAAAAAGTTACCCATGATTCTTATGCACAGAAGCAACCCTAGTCAGTATGTCCACCTGTGAGCGCTAGAGGTGTAGACAGACAGGAGGGAGGAGAGCCGCACCGTCCAGGAGAACTCGGCTTCAGCCTCACTCCTCGACTCCCAGGCTGTGCTGGCAGCAGGACAGCCCCGGCCACAGCCTCCCCCACCTCAGGTCCCAGCCCTGCTGCCAAGACCCCCACCCAGGGGTCAGGTCTCCCTACTGAGCCTCTGCTGGCCCCGGCACCTGTCCCAGGAGTGATGAGATCATCAGTCGTTGCTGTCGGGTTGTCTAACCTTCCCCCAGGCTGCAGACTCCACGAGGGCCAAGACGGGGCTCGCCTCAGGTCACCAGGGGGGCCTGGTCATCAGCACCCACTGGAGGGGAGCAGGAGTCAGGGACCCAGCTCTGCCCCTAGGTGGGGTGAGGACAGGATGGTGCTGCCTCTCACCTGGGGCGGCTCACGGCGCGGCAAGAGAAAGTGACAGAAGCCCCGTTGTGCCAAAGCTGGAAGAACAGCAAAGCACCACGGGAATGCCCAAGAGAAGAATGGGTGCTTCCTGGAGAGGTGGCTGGGACCCCTGGAAGAGGGGTGGGATGTCCGAGCAGAGGGCAAGGCCCAGGCGGAGTCCAGAGGTGAAGACTCACACGAGACCATTAGCCATGGAGAAGCTGGGCTTTGCCTGGAAATAATAAGTGCTTACAAAGGCTGGAAATAGGAAGCTGAACGAATATCTGGCCTGTGCACACCCCGGTTTCCCTGTCCACCCTGCCACCTTCTTGCCAATACACTCCCGGAGGCCAGCAGGCCACGCTCCGAGCTGGAGAGAGCCTTGCTGTTTATCCCCTTCCTCACCCCCGCCTGGCCCACCCTCCTCTGTCTGGTGAGGGCTTCCACCCCGGCAGCCCTCACCGTCAGGTGGAAGCTGGCGCATAAACCCCCTGCCCCTCATTCCCCGGTGGGACAGCCGAGGTGCATGCTCTACCCCAGGCGTCTGCAAACGATGGCCCCTGTGCCAAATCCATCTTGCTGCTGCTCTTGTAAATAAAGTTTTATTAGGACATGGCCTCGCCCTTTCATTTACATACCGTCTGTGGCTGCTTTCTCACTACAACTGTGAGATTGAGCAGTTGCAACGGGGACCGTATGGTCTGCAAAGACAGAAATATCTGCTGTCTGGCCTTCACAGGAGTCTGCAGAGCCCTCTTCTCCAGTCTCCTGAAGTCTTCAGAAGCCTCATTCCCAGCTGCCCTCGCCCAGAGGTAACCCGGTGTGCCCACTCCCCTCGGGGGTTTCACCCACCACCTCTGTGGACTATGAAAACCTTGTAAAATTGCTACTCAACTGTTCTGACTGACAAAAACGGCAGCTTCTAGTGGTTGGAGCTAATAGTTGTGCCTGAGTCCTGTTTCTCGATCTGCTTCTGGGGGAACCCAACCACGGACAGCAGGGCAAGTGTCACTGTGCCTGGCACAGGCCCGGCCTCCTCGGCAGAGGCAGAGACCAGCTTTGGCTGGACTCCCCCACCCGCCCCCTAAGCGGAGCCTTGCCACAGTCTTGCTGTGCAGACTCTTTAACACACCTGCAGGTTGCTCCCCCTTATGAGTGCAGACTTATTCCTCCGGTGAGGAAACAAGGTTCAAAGAGGGAGGACCATGACTTGCCCAGGGCCACCCAACCAGCTAACCGGAAGAAATGGGATCTCAGATCCAGGTTTTCTTATGACAAATGCAGGGCTCATGGCATGACACATCAGATACGCTTATGCTGTCACATGGCCTCAGGCAGCCGTGGGACTCCTGCCCACCTCTCCAGATACGACCACTGTTCCTGAGGATCAATGAGATCACACAGCTAAAAATGCTGTCAGACAGAGGACTCTACATCTGCTGGGGTTAGGCAGAAGCCAGGACAGACACCATTATTGTGTGTGTGTGTGTGTGTGCGCGCGCGCGCAAACACAAAGGATCAAACCCAGGGGTGCTTAACCACCGAGCCACATCCCCAGCCCCCCTTTTTTCTCATAGCACCTCATTTTTTAAATTTTTTAATTTTTTATTTTAATTTGTTATATGTGATAGCAGAATGCATTATATTCATATTACACATATAGAGCACAATTTTTCATGTCTGGTTGTACACAAAGTAGAGTCACCTCCTTCGTGTCTTCACACAAGTACTTAGGGTAACGATGACCACGCATTCCATGGTCTTTCTCCTACCCCTATGGCCCTTCCCTCCACCTCCCTCCCCTTTCCCCTCTGCCCTGTTCATTTAATCCTCCCATCTCCCCGCCCCCGAAACATCCTTAAATCAGAGAAATCATTTGGCATTTGGGTTTTTGGGATTGGCTACTCTCACTTAGCATTATATTCTCCAGCTCTGTCCATTTACCTGCAAATGCCATGTCTTATTTTGAGTCAGGACCTCGCTAAGTTGCTTAAGGCCCTGATAAACTGCTGAGGCTGATTTTGAACTTACGATCCTCTTGCCTCAAACTCCCAAGTGCTGGGATTACAGACATGTGCCACTACACAGGGCCAGGACAGATACCCTTTAAAGGGGCACTTGGAAAGAACCCACTAAGAAGCACCAAATACACACCATGTCGTGAAGAATGCAGACTTGAGTACAGGATGCTGGGAGGACCACAGTCCAGAGCCCAGCCTGGGCTGGCACTTCCCCAGCCCTCACTAGCCAGGTGACCCTGGCTAAGACAGGAGTACAGCTGGAGACTGGCTCTCCCATCCTGCCTCCCGGCCATCACCATGCCCATCTCATGGGACTGAGAGGGGGACCTACAATGAGGGCTGGACAGCACAGCACATTGGGCACAGCCACCCTCCACACTGGGCAACCAGAGGTTTCCAGACAGGGAGTGGCTGGACCTCGTCGGTTCACCAGCCAGATCCCATCCCACAGCTGCTGAGAGTCACCTGCAGGCATCAGCTCAGGGCTGCCCTGTCCTTACAGGACTTTATAGGACTACCCTAGCTGACGGTGGTTTGCCCCAAGGTGTCCCCAACCTGGGGGACTCCCTAATACAGGAAGCTGGTCAACACTGAGTTACCCCCCCCCCCCACCAAGAAGGGCCCAGAGAACAGGCTGCAGCTGGACTGCAGCGGAATGTCCGTGTGGCTGCTACTTCCCCTTCCGCGTCCTGTGTCCCTGTCACTCACAGGTCTTACTTGAGAGCCTTTCCACCGTATCACACCCAGGGCCTCGTGCGTCTGAGATAAGCACTCTACCGCCCAAACACAACCCCAGCTCTTCTATTTTATTTCAAGGCAGGGTCTTGCTAAGTTGCTAAAGCTGGTCTCAAACTTGCAGTCCTCCTGCCTCAGGCTCCTGAGTTGCTGGGATCACAGACACGTGTTACTGTGCCTGGCTCCACACACTACCACTGCACAAAACCCATGGCTCAGGCCAAGACGGCGGAGGCAGGAGGGAAAAGTTCCCCATCCTCTGTTTCCCTTTCAGTCCAAAGTGACTGTCAGGAGTCCAGAGAACAAGTCCAGAGAACAGCTATGTTAAATTCCCCCTTGTTAGAGGCAACCACCCACTGCCCTCGGGGCCAGGCTGCCCAGTTTGGGGTCCCTCTGCCCCATCTCAGCATGACCAACAGAAGTGGGCAGAAGTGGCAGCTTCCTGAGACCATATGGCTCGGGGGTGGCTTGGCCGTGGCCTGGCTGGGCTCCAGAGGCACCTGGTCCGGGCTTGGTATTGGGCCCAGGCAGATGAAAGATGTTTCTCCAGACATTTGCTAAGGAACTAATTAATTTCCATTATAGACCCCAATTAGTGACATATCCTCCCACCCACTCCCAGGACATCTCCAGGAGGCATCTACCAGGGACACCAAGTGCTGGAGATGCAGGGCACAGCCTTGATACCTCAAGCAGGGTCCATCATGGCTACTTGGGGACCCTGCATTTGGGGAACACTCAGCACCTGGAGTCCAGCAACATTAGTGTTATTTCTGGCTTTGCCATCCACCTGCTGTGAGGTGTTGAGCAAATGGAGATCCCTCTGGTAATCCCAGCAGCTTGGGAGGCTGAGGCAGGAGGGTTACAAATTTCAGGCCAGGCTCAGCAACTTAGCAAGGCCCTAAGCTACTGAGTGAGACCCTGTCTTAAAAATAAAAAAATTACCCAGTGGCTCGGGAGGCTGAGGCAGGAGGATCGTGAGTTCAAAGCCAGTCTCAGCAAAAGTGAGGCGCTACGCAATTCAGTGAGACTCTGTCTCTAAATAAAACACAAAATAGGGCTGGGATGTGGCTCAGTGGTTGAGTGCTCCTGAGTTCAATCCCTGGTACCAAAAAATAAAATAAAATAAATAGCTCAATGGTAAAGCACCTCAGCATTCAATACCCAGTACCTCCCTGCAAACTGTTCTAGTGTATGTGTATATTAACTAATTCCCAAAATACTTATTTTAGAAATTATTCAATGACTAGTCACCAAAGATCATCTAGAAAGAAACTCTGGTAGGAAATGACTTGGGGGATGACAATGATCTCACGGGGTGACAGGAGAGTAGAGGTAGGCTTGCGCGGTGTCCTTCCTCTCTGGGAGACTCTGGTGGTGTCTAAACCAAGCCCCCTGGACCCTCACTCAGCAGATAGGGACACTGAGGTCGGAGAGACAACCAAAAGTAGCTGGAGAAGACTCTGAGATTCAGCAGCTGAACAGAATTCTCCTTTCTTGACCCTGAAGGCAGCCTCGCAGGCTCCACAGGCACACAGCAAACACACCTACCAGGCCAGGGCCAGAGGGGGCAGTGCTCCCACCCTCCACCAGCCAGGTGTGCGCACCCCTGGCTCAGGGCAGGCAGCAGCTGCACCTCTGCGGTGCCTTCTGTGTGCGGCTCGGGCACTGCCTCCGGTCCTCCCGAGCTGCCTGGTACTCTTGCTGCATTTTGCAGAGGACATGGCTGAGGCCCACACCAGTCCCATACGTAGTCAGGACACCCAGCCAGCAAGTGACAGAGACACAAACCCGGATCTCCGCACCTCCAGAGTCTGTGCTTTCTACCCCAAGCCACCCCTCTCGGAGAACATGGGTTCAGTCCGTGTCCCATCCGGAAACTATGTTGTGTGCCTTGGTCTTCTGACCCCGAGTTGTGCTAGGCTGGGTGAGAGTTCATCTCACCACAAGCCGACTCCTGCTGGAAAATAACCAGCACCCCCCTTTCCTAGAAACGGTTCAACAAGACGACCAGGGAAACTGCCTTGGTGGCATTTCCCAGCACTGTGACTCTCCACCGCCATCATTCCTTTGACTTACTTCTTCCCAGGAAAGACCTGTCCTGAAATGAACCTCCTGGTGTTAACACGCAAGCCTCCGACCTGTTCTGTCTGGTAAAAGGTGCTAGACCGGAGCCAGCGTCCCCAGGGCTGCGCGAGCCCAGCAGCGTGGCCTGACTGTTGCTGTGTTGGCTCATTTATCACTTGTTCAGGGGGCTTCATGGGGTCCTCGCGGTGAGTCCTGTGCAGGCAGCAGCTGAGGCTCACCTGGATCAGAGGCCCTAAAGGAACCAGACGGACACAAAGACGCCATCCGGGGCTGAATTTGGAGCTCAGCATCCCAGACACAGGGAGGGGCACTGAAGAGAGCCTCGTTTTTCCCCGGCCAGTCTCTCACCTGTGATTGTCAATGTGGGTCCCTGGGCCAGCAGCCTCAGGGTGGCATGACCTGGGAACTCGTCAAAAACAAATCCACCCCAGACTGAAAGAGAAACTAGGGTGGGGTCCCCCAGTCTGTGTGCAAACAAGCCCCTTGGTGATTCTGGGCTCGCGGAGACTGAGCAGCCCGGCTCTGCCCTGTTCAACTGACCACAGCGATTAGAACCGCCGCGGCCACCGCTGACCGAGTGCCCCTGCGTGCCCGGCACTGGCACACGGCCTCGCTGGTCCCCACCACTGAGGACGCTTAACCCCGCAGGTCCAGCTCTGGGCGGGGTGCGACTGTGCATTTCACCGTCTTTTCCTCCCGATCACCCTTTGAAGTACCTACTATTATTATGGCCCAGTTTACAGAGGAGGAAGCTGAGCCCCAGGGAGATAGAGCAACTGGCCCAACGCCACGCAAGCCAGAAGTGGCAGAAGTAGCATGGAAATCCAGGTCTCTGGGATTCCAAAGCCAGTTCTTCCTGCCCCCGCAGGGTCCCGCTCAGGTGAGATGAGAAGAGTGCGACAGCAGGCAGGGTGGGGAGAAAGGGCCCTGCCCTGACTCCATAGTGCCTTCCAGCTAGGACTCAAAGGAAGCCACGTTGTGCATTTAAAGGCACAGCCATCTGTGCCTGAGGAACAGCAGAGTCAGGGACTCTGGGGGCAGGAGTTCTTGGCCTCTCTCTGACTTTACCCAGCTGAAGGCCTTTCCTTTTTCCTCTCTGGACCTGTTTCCCCACCACTGTCTACAAGGCTATGATGATCTCCACCCCGCATGCCCACCATGCTCATGTCCCTGACCTCACCTCCTCTCACCTACTCCTGTAACATGCCAGACTGCTGTTTCCTAAAGCTCACATTCACACTGACCTCAGGGCCTTTGCACAACATCTCCCTCTGCCCAGAATACTCTTCTCCTCATATCCTATTGCTGGCTCTGTCCTTTAGGCTTCAACTCAAGTGTGGTTTCTCCGATCACCTCACTTCATGCTCTCTCCTATCCTGTCACTTTTTATTTTCATTCCACTTAACACAATCTAAAATTATTTATTTTTTATTACTCACCGATTATTGTCCATCTCCCTCAGCCCATAATTCCATGAGAGCAGAAACCATGTCTGCACTGTTCCCTGATAAACCTCTAATGCCTAGCAGATTGTTTAGCACCAAGCAGCTAATTCAATATTGGTTGAATGAATAAATACCAGACAAGAAAACCTGGACTCAGAGGTCAGACCCTGGACCCTTGACGTGTGACCTTTGCTAGCCACTACACCTCTTTGAGCAGTGTCCCTCTTTGCCCAGTGAAGGGAATGGACGAGATGCTCTCCAAGGGTCCTTCCAGGACTGTTAGTCTTGGAAAGCCAGGCCTGGAACCTACCCAGTTGGCCCATCCAAAGCAGGCAGCTGGCCAGGGTCCGGGCAGCAGGTCCCTCTTCCCACCTCCACCCGTGTCCCTGCCCAGCCACACGGTCCTCTCACTCCCCCACCGCAGAAACTGTTAATGAAGTGCGCACTGCTAAATGCAGTTACAATTACGGGGGCTAAGAATAAGGCGCTGACATCAGCCTCGTCAGTTTCCGAGTGAATCAGAAGGGGAGGGGGGGAGGAAGGAGACGGGGAGGGGGGACAGCGCTCGGGAGCTGTCAAGTGGAAATAGCACAGCGTTAAATATAATCCAGCCCTGGCCTACATCGGTCTGGAGAGGCAGGTGATGGCTGGGCCCCCAGGGCCAGGGCAGACTGGATTCTTCAAGGAGGCCAGGCAGGCGCAGCAGCTGCTGGCCGACTGTGATGGGATCATCCAGGAACTGATGGCCACGAAAGAGCTGCAGTTGGGCAGTGGACCCCGGAGGGCACGCGTGAACCTGAACAGAACCCTGCACCCTAGCCTTTGTCACTTGTTATTGTGACAGCCCAAGTAGAGTCCCTGAAGACTGCACAGCCGTTTCCCACCTGGGAACTCATTTCATGCCGCAGGCCGAAGGTGGCTGCCAGCCAATGCGGCTGGGCTGGAGTCATCACCGTGCACACTGCTCCAGCTGCCTGACTTTGCTCATCTGCAGAATGGGCACATCTGCAGCAGCAGCTACCCTCTGGGTCGCTACAAGATTCGCTGAGATCATGCAAAACACCGAGCATGGCTGAGAGGCCCTCAGTTATTCTATTTCTATCATCCTGAGATGCTCAGACCAAGGGCATTAACCCTTTTTCCAGATGAGGCTCATGAAGGTTAAGAGAATTGCTTGAGGTCACAGGGCAAGTTGATAACCCAAGCCAGGTTCTCCTTCCACTCCAGAAAGACAGGGTGACCTGGGCCCGGTGGGGGCAGGGTTACGCGGGGAGATGGTGCGCTATTCTCAGCACCCTCTCTAGAAGCAGCACCTTTCCAACAGTTTCTAAAAGACACCGGAAGTAAGGTTGTTAGGGTGGCAGAAAGGCCCCAAGACGGGAGAGAAGGGCAGCTCAGGGCAGCTTCCTTCCATTCCGGCTCTCCTCCGCACTTGGCCGCCCCCCACTCAGCCTGCAGTTGGAACTGGCTCTGCCTCTGGGCCTGGGGGTGGGTGGAGAAGGAGGCAGAGCCTCATCCCCAGAGGGAGCCGAGGAGGAGGGGCCTTCCTTCCCCTTCCCACCAAACCCAGGCAGGTGGCCCCTGGCAACGGCAGACCAAGGGAGCTGGAGCCAGGAGTCTGGAGGACAGGGAAGGGGAAGAGCCCAAGGGGGGGACTTGAGGAAGGAGCCCCAAAGGCTCAGAGCAAACTGCAGACCAAGGATCAGGGCCACACGGAGGGCTGAAGCCTCATGCCCCTAATTTTCCCAAGATCCTTATTTCAGGAAAATTTGATTAAAATGAATTGGTTTGGGTCCGGTCCCCACTGTCAGCCCACCCTTCAGCCTGAACTAGGGAAATAATCGGCTCAATTCTCTACCAAGCTTCAGTTATCCAAACCCAGAAGAGTTCTGCCCAGCTCCCAGAACGTCGAGGCGATTACAGACCAGGTGATAAATGGGAGGGGGGTGGGGAAAGAGGACAGGGGTGGGGGACAGAAGTGGCCTGCCCCAAGGGTAAGAGTAGAAGTGGAGGCTTTAAAGCCTCAACGTCATGCCTTCACAAAAGCCACCCTCCCCACCCAGCCCAGCCCCCTTCTAGAGCTGAAGGGCTCCCTCTGTTCCACCACCTCCAGAGGAAAGGGAGGGACAGCAGGACATTTTGTTTCCCAGAAAAAGCTCAGGTCAAATTTCAAGGACAAAAGTTAGCACTTGGTCTGGGAAAGAAAACTCTACCAAACCGTGTGAATAGGGGTGGGGGGGTCGGTCCAGAATGTTTACTCCGGGTGCCTGGGAGTGGGGACAGGGACAATCAAATTCTGACTCCCCCTGCCAGGATCTGGCTGGCAGGATATGAGCACCTCCACATCCCAGAAGTAACTCGACAACCACCTCCATTTCTCCTCTGTCCAAATATGAGGGGGGAGGGAGGCTGTGGTACTAGTTTGTGGGCCCCACCCACCATGCCCCCACCACCACTGCATCAGATTTGGTCTGAACGGAAGAGGGCGGTGCCATGAAGGGCTTCCAGCCCAGAGATGTGGCCCAAACCGTTAGCAGAGGGACTGGTAGCCGGCTGGTGTTGCCATGGCAACTTCCTCCCTGCACCGGATCGAAGCATCCATCCTCTGGGCAAATCAGAGCTGGCTGCTCCAACTTCTCCGCCCTTCTCCTGAGCGGGCGGGGGAGAACTGGACGCTGAAACCACTTGGTCAGGCTCAGGAACCCCATTGCCAATTTCAGACCCCAGTGACCCCAGTGCATCCACTAGAAAGGAGATCCACCCCTGCTCCCAGCTATGCCCCAGGACACAGCGTCAAGGGCAGACCTGTGGATGTGGTCCAAACGAGTGGTCATGGAAATGGGCAGCCAGAATGCTTCCTACCCTCTTGTTTGGCATACAAGTCCCCCAAGTCTCCATCTTAAGAACCGCTTCAAAGGAGGGTCCAGCTTTACCATAATAGTAATCATAAGGCAAAAAAAAAAATTGCCTAGTAAGATTATTAATAATAACATTTTGAGAATCAGTCTTTTACCTGCCCAAACCCACAAATTCTTCTTTACAGTCATGCTCAGAAACAACTCTCACCTGGTATTAAGACAGATCAAAGTGAACATGCATTGCGATCTACCTCATGCCAGGTTCTGTCCTGAGTCTTCGAACAGCAAGCAGTATGTTAATTAAAAGCATAGATGCTTGAGTCAGAGTGCCCAAGTTCAAATCGCAACTCCCTCACTTCCTGGCTGAGTGACCTTGAACAAATTACTAAGTCTGTGCCTCAGCTTTCTCATCTGAAAATGGGGGTGTTAATAGGATATTAAATTTTACGGGGGGTGCTATGAGAAACACTGACCCTGTGAGGGTTCCTGCTGTTATTTACTTCCTCATACAGTTGAGAAAAATGGGGTCTCATGTCTAACTCCTCCCCATCCCTAACCTCCCCAATCACAAACTCAGTGTCAGCAAGGCTGAGCAATAAACCCAGGCACAAATGCCCTGGAGCCTGCCTCCCTAAAGCCCCTGCATCCTCGGGAAAAGGGCAAAAACAACATTCTAAGAAAAGCAGGCACACAGAAGATGCCCCTCAACAGGAATCTAGGAACCTGCAGTGACCAGCCTCCTGGGCCAGATGGTGGCTAGAAAGGTGTGGAAAGAGGAAGGTAGGTTATTTGGCCCACCCCAGTGTCCAAAGCCCCCAAGTCCAAAGCAGGAATGCGCTCTGCCCATTTAAGGCTAATGGAAAGCAGAGGGGGAACAGTTCCCTCCTTAGCCCATTCCCCAGGAAACCAGTGGAAGAGGGCAGATGAGCCTGAGGATGGCTGTGGATGGGAAAGCGGCCTTCCACGGGAGCTGGGAGCAGCAACAAAGGGGAGCCTCCCAGATGAGCCAGAGGCCTGTCAGACACACACACTTCCGAGAGAGCCATGAGGGACAGGGGACAGACCAGGCAGTAAGAGGGCCACAGGAGCAGGGAGAGACAGGTGGAGCCAAGCCTGCACCCGACAGCCTCCTGCCCAAGCCAGCTCTGTCCAGGAGCCCAGAGACTCTTCCAACTGCGTTTAGAAATTAGTTCAGCCAAGTGCTTTCTGAAGGATGCATCCAAAAGGCTTCTTTTAGAAGGAAATTAATGACTGGGAAGAGCAAGAAAAATTAAGCACCAAGACAACATTCCCCACTTCCGACTTTCACCAGACACTCATTATTCTTCCGGAAATGAAAGTTGACTTTCTCCCTCCCCCTCCCAAACTCCTGGCAGCCCTAGAGATGAGCAGACAGTGAGCTCAAAATGCCCACACTGAACTCTCAGCCACCAGCACTCCCTGAGGCCTCCTCACCTGGGCACCATTTTCTACACAGTGAGATCTAGCTTTTTAAAACCATTCTCTTTCAAAAAGAGGATTGCTGGTGTTCTGAGAACTGAGAACCTGGTTTTAGTCTCAGATTTGTATCTGCTACACTGGTTGACCTTGGGTTATAAACACACAGAAGCATACACACACCACATACCAGGGCTTCAGTCACACAAACACACACACACACGCATGCATACACATACACACTCACATGTATACAAATACACACCCACACTGACCCACTGAGAGTCTAGAAGGGACTGCATAGGATGATTTCTAAATCTCTTCCAAGTGCAACACTTAAGAACTTAAATCTTCTTGAAAACAATATAAGGTGAATCTTTAAAAATATCACTGATATTACATGCAGTTTTCTGTTGACTTAAGTGAAACCTAGAGCAAGCCACCTGCAGCCAAGGTGTCTGACCCATGACATGGAGCATGACTCTGGAGAAAAAACAAACTGTGCTGCCTCCAGTCCTCCTGCAAAACCATGCTCCTGCCCAGACAGGCTCCTGAGACCTAAGTGGCCTGCTGAACTTTAGAAGTGCCAGGCCACCTGGCAAGAGTTGGGAGCCAGCTTACCTGGCCTAGGGGCTTCCTGCCCTACCTTTTTCTCTGCAATTGTCACCTCCTCCAGACCCTCAAGGTAGCCTGATTTCCTCCCTTCAATTTTGCTCTAGTGGAGAACACTGCATTAGGGAGACTCCCTCAGCTATTTCAAGGGGGAGATTGAAGCCTCTGGGCCTCAATTATTTGCTCTGTAAAATGGCAATCCCATAAAATGGCTCTGTAGTAACCATCTTACCCCCACTCCCACCTTCAGGTCAACAACAAGAAGGTCTGTAAGGGGTCTGCCCCATTCATCACCAGACCACAGATTCTGAAGACCTCTCCTTTTCCCCACCTGCCTCCTACAGGTGAGTACCCATCACCCATCACTCCATTCCTTGGCAGAACCTAGAGAGAAGGGTTGACCAGATAAGGGTCCCAGCAGGCAGAGAGTGGAATCCTGGGCCCTTGAACTCCCCAGAACTGTAGGCTAAATTCTGTAGATTAAGCACTTACGTATTTTGGGGAGAGAGAATCCATATTTTCATCAGAGTCTCAAAAGTGTAGATGAAACCTTCTTGCTCCTCCCCAACACATACTCTCCTCTCCTTTTTGTCCCCTCACTGAATTCAAATACTCTCAGATTTTCAGCTCACAAAATACTTTTAACTCCACCCTACACCATACAAAGCCTTGTGTGGAGGCATTGCCATCCTCATTTTCACAGATGAGCAAAACAGAAGCTGGAGGTGGGGGGGTCATGTCTTACCCAAGGTCACGGCTCATAAGAATGAAGACTGAAACCTGATTCTGACTCTCAAGCTGGCACTCCTTGGAGAACTCTCGCCCAAGCCCTCTAGCTACCCCACCTGTTGTTGGATTCACTTCCTCACCCCAAAACCAAATCTGGAGCTCTCAGGTTCCCTCTGCCTGGTTTCAGGGCCCCAAAAAGCTGTGTCCGGCGGGAGCCTCCCGCCCCTGGGGCTCTGGCTAAGGTTGCACGCAGGCCTAGGAGCAGCAGGTTCCGGGCCCGCAGGAGGGTGGCCTGGTTCAGCCCACCCCAAAGGGCCACTCCAGGGACAAGAGCACGCGAGGTCAGGGGCACACACTAGCGCGCGCGCAAGTGTAGAGTTGGCGCCGCCTTACACCTCCTCCTGGAAGACGCGGAAGAAAAAGGGGGAAAGGGTATCACCTGGCAGGTTCCCGGTGACTGCCCCAGTCACATAAGAACCTAGAGTCCAGAGCCCCAGACTGTGGGGGAAGGGGAGGAGAGTCTAATGGGGGCGCTCTAGGCCTTGGGCGCCAGGCCGGGGTCTTGGGCTGGGAGCCTTTGGGTGCAGCCAAGACAAAGATGGAGAGGCAAGGTCTGTGCGCCACCTCCAATGGCGGGGGGCGCGTCGGAGCCTCAAGGGGTCTGAAGAGTGGGCACATTCTAGAGACTCAGGGACGGTGATAGGTCAGATCTAAGAACAAGACAGGGGGCATCCGGAAGGCGCAGGTGAGTAGGGAGAGTTGGCTCCAGGCGGCCCAAGGGCCCACCTGCGAGAAAAGGGTGCAAACGATCTAGAGGTCCCTGGGGGGAAGTCTAGAACACGGCCCATCCTAGAGCCCCTGCGGTCCCGTGGAATGGGAAGGAGACCCTGGGGGAGCTTCCCGAGAGGGGCCGGGGTGGAGAGAAGACACAGGCCGCCTCTGAGGGTGCACCGGATCCAGGAGGGGGCCTCCGGATCTGGATCCCGGGACACCTCCGGGGTCGGGGGCGGGCCGCGCGCTTACCCGCGTCTTCGTCGTCGAAGGAGTTCATGCACGGGAAGTAGATGGCGAGCGCCTCGAAGGAGGCGGACAGGCTGAGGCGGCTCTGCGAGCGCTCCATGCCCGCGCCGGCGCCGGGCGCCTCGGCCGCGCCGGCGGCGGCGGCGGCGGGCGGCTTGGGCAGCTTGGCCGCCCCATTCTTGACGCGGAGTACGGCGCGCGGCGTGGTGGCGGCGGCCCGGGGCCGGCCCGGGGCTCCGCGGCGGGGCTGGCGGGCGCGGCGGGGCCGGCGGGCGGGCGGGCGACAGGAGGGCCGGGCGCTGGCGGCGCACGGAGCCGGAGGCGCGCTGTGCTCCTGGCAGCGGCGGCGGCGGCGGCGGCGGCGGCGGCGCAGCGCGCTCTGGCCCGCGGCGCCCCCCGCCGGCCGCGCGGGGCGGGCTCCGAGCGGCGCGCCGCAGCCAATCGGCGCCGCCCGGGGGAGGGGGCGCTGCCTGCGGGGCGTGGGAGCCGGAGGGTGCGGGCTGCGCCCCGCTCTCGCCGCCACAGTCCGCGCAGGTGTGCGCGCCGGGAGCCAGGCGCGCGGTAAGACTGGCTGCGCCGGGTCCTACGGCGAACCCCCCGCCCGCCCAACCCCCACTCTCAGTCCTCAGAGCCGCCCAGACGCAGGCTTACACTCACTGACCCCGACAGGCCTCAGCCAGGGACAGACACTCTCTGGAAAGGGCCACTCTCGGAGACCAGCGCAGACCCCTGTCACTCGTGCTTTCGCCCAGAGACCCTCGAATCACTAGCACACTCACAATGACATTCACTCTGCAAGAAGGCAGCACAGATGCCATGAGACGCAGAGGCAGACGGCTGGACAGACACACCCAGACTCATTCATAGACGTCTAGACAGACAAATCCATGGACATACACAAGACTCACACAGATACAGCAAAGGACACCCTCAGACTGGCACATGAGGACCACATGGGCAGATACAGCAAAGGACACCCTCAGTTAGGTACATGGGAACCTGCAGACACACTTGGAGCCACAGGCAGGACACCCTTGGCAACCGGCATCCCACCCAAGGGAGATCCTCAGTTCCCACAAAAACTGTGGAAGGTCGGCCAAGCATACACATCCCATGCGCCCACGCTGCCTCACAGACAGAGAATTCTAGCACACAGACATATACACTTGGATGGACACACAGCTCCAGACTCACATGTGCACACTCATTGCCCCCCCTGCTTTGACCACCTCATCATTGCCAAACGTTTGGACAGACACCCATCAGTGGGTATGTGCATACACATGGAGACAACCACACAGACTCAGTCACTCCATGACAGATACATTCTGATGTTCAGACACCCTCAGACTCATAGGACTCTGAGACACACTGCAGCAGGCTCACACTCGCACACTCTCCCACATATGCACCCCCAGTGAGTATAGTTCTCACACCCACACCCACAAGCTCAGCACTCAGGGCCCCAGGACAGAGAGAAGCACAGTGGGAACACCACACTATGCTCCCTGGCCTGACCTAGGACCTGAGGCTCCCCACCCACTCAGCCAGGCCCCTAGGCTCACCTGCCCAGCAGTCCCCACCCATCTTGATGAAGCAGCCTGCTGAGAAGCCCTGGGAAAGAACAAGCCCAGCATTTCCATCTCAAGGGTGACGCCATCCTTCTAGGTGGTGCAGAGTGAAACCCTCTATTTCATGGCTCTATTTCCTCATCTGTACAATGGGCACCCCCCATTTTGGATAGTTGTGAGGATTGTGTAAGACAGCATGGACATTAGTTGCTGCACAACCAACTAAATGGCTTTAAAACAACAGCCATTTATTTGCTCACAGTTCTGTGGGTCTCTAGAAACCTGGGCAGCTTCAGCTGCATTTTCCGCTTAGGTTCTCACACAAATTTGGCCAGGCCTGACTCCTATCTGCAGGCTCTGGAGAAGAATCTGCTTCCAAGAGCATTCAGGTTGTGGCAGGATTTGGTTCCTTGTGGTTATAAGACTGAGGTCCCTGTTCCCTTGTGGGTTGTTGGCCAGGAGTCAATCTCAGCTCCTGGAAGTGGTTTGCTGGCTCTTGTACATGGTCCCATCCATCTTCAAGGCCACCATACATATCAAACTCTTCTCATCCTTTGAATCTCCCTGGCTTCCATCTGCTCTCTAGCCCGACAACATGCTTGCTCATAGAGGGCTGTGTGGTTAGATTAGGTCTGTCTGGATAATCACCTTGGATGTATCATGAAACATAATCATGGTGATGATATCTTATCCTGGTCACAGTTTCTACCCACACTCACATGAGGGGATTATCAAGGGCAGGGATCACCGGGTCATTCTGCCACACACTATGTAAAGCACCTAGCTCAGTACTTGGCACCAGGGGTGCTCTTGAGCTCTTTCCAAGAACCCGACTTAGGCCTTGAGAGCAAGCGGCAGGGTGCATTGGTTAAGAGTGCTTCCCACATGCCATCCACATCTGGGTAGCTCCATTTTCCTAGTTATTCAGACTACATATCCTCGACTTCTCTCTTATACAGCACATTCAATCCTTCAATAGTTCCTGTTGATTCTACACCCACAGTATATCCAGAAACTGACCACTTCTCTACCCAACACCTCCCATGGCTTCCCTCTCCTTCAGGGTCAAAGTCCAAATGCTACTTTCTACCCAGTCCTAACTTCATTGCCTCTGCCACCTCTCCATTCTCATCTCCAACACATCCGTGGCTCACTGGGCTCCAGACCCACTAGACTTCCTGTTCCCTCTGCCTCAAACACTCTCCCTTGCAGAGAGCCACAGGGCTCACTCTTATGTTCAAATGTCATCCTTTGTAAAGTAGCAGAATCCCCTCCCTGAAATGCCAAATCCTCCGTACCTTGCTGCACTCTCTCCCTGTCTGACACATCCCATATGTGGGGGGAGGGGTAATATATGTGCACACATGCCCACATACACCTTTGTGTGTGTGTGTGTGTGTGTGTGTATGAGCATTTTTCTTGTTTGTTATTATCTGTCTTTCCCTTCCTCTCCCTGGAGCCTAGGGAGAGAGCCTGGTTAAAAGGTGGTGCTCAATAACTAGCTGTGGATTGGATGAAGAAAACCACCCCAGCTTTGAAGGAGGTAACCTTAGCATCCCTCTCCCATACTCTACAGATGAAGAGCTGAGGCTCACAGAGGGAGACTGGCTTACTCAAGGCCACAGAGGGAAGGGCAGGAGATTGGAGCCTAATTCAAAAGTTTGTCCTTCCCACAGTTCTGCTTGGCCTCCTAAGACCAGGGCAGAGGAGCAGCATGTGGGAGGAGACGTAAGGGCAATAGGGAGGCCAGGGAAGGAGCCATGGAATCTCAGGAGCCCAAGAGGACTGTCCAAGAGACTCCAAGGAGCAGGCAAGGGAGGACTCTGAGGAGCAAACCAAGAGGACTGTCAGTGAGACTCCAAGGGAGCGATCCATCTGGGTGCCCAGCCTAGCAAACCTCAGTGTGGCCCCTGCTGACATCTGCTGGCAAACATGAGAGACACAGAGTCGGAGCTGCTCAGCAGAGCCCTCCCCACACCACTGACCACAGAATAAACAGCTGTCAGGTAACACCGCTAAGTTTGGGGATCATATTTTACGCTACAATGGAATAATGAATTTGAGTGGGTGAATTAATCTCTCCAGGCCTTGGTTCCTTCAATTGTAAAACAGGGATAAAGTCTTACAGTGTGGGCGTCACCATCAAGTGAGTCCATAAATGTGGAGCTCTTAGAACAACACCCAACACAGTAAGTTCTCTGCAAGTGGGAGCCATTACTACGAGAGAACCGCATAGCTCCTCTGCCAGAGCTGTGTGCACAGAGCTAGAAGGAATAGAAATATCATCCATCTCGTCTGGGAGAGAGGGAAACTGGGGCCCCAAGCACAAGAGACTGCCTCAAGCCATGTAGTACATAGGGAGAGAGCTGTTGGCAGAACACAGGTCTCCTGACCCGGGCCTTGCTCTTCCTACTGTGCTCCAGGTCACCTCCTCACCTGGCAAGAATGACTGTGTGAGGTTAGTTGTGCGGAAGAGGAAAAGCAGCCTGAGAAAGCTAAGCGAGCCTTTGGTGGACTGCCTGGGGTGACTCCTTCTCTCTTGGTTAGCACAGGTCTAAAATTCCACCAGGAGTTCAGGCCTGGAAGCGTTAAGGCTTTGATGCCTTTTAAATATGCAGTTTCCCATGGGAAGTTTAAGTGGCCAGCACTTGCACCTGCTGAGGATCATCCATTCTCAGAACAAGCCAGACAGTAGGGGCTGCTTGAGATTGTGGATGGGGAAAAGGCCAATATAGATCCAGGAGAAGGAAGAGATGGGAAATCAAAGACAAACTGCCAGTTTGAGATGGAGATGGCAAAGGTCAGACAGGTCCATCGGAGCTGAAGAAGTATTGCCTGATGAACTTAAGTGCACATTCTTATTTTGGCTTATGTGACCTTAGGTATGTCCCTTCAGGGTTCCCGTCAAAAAATAAGACTAATGAACACGAGCTTTGCAAAGTCATGGTGAAGACTAAATGTATGGAGAGTGCTGGCATCTAATAGATACTTACTGGGTGCATTCATTGAGTAAAATTTCCAAGTGCCCACTGTGAGCAGTCTCTACTCAACCCTCAGAATGCAGGGATGATCACACAAACCTGGCCTCTGCCTTCACAGTTTAAAGTTTGGCAACATTAGACAAATAATTATGCCAATAATTATTTAATGACATTATCTAATACTTTCATTATAATGATTTTAATTACAATTGTGATAAATGCCACAAAAGATATACAGAGTACCTTATGTTCTTTATAGTGGGTGTGTACCTGCGAGTGGGCGGGGACTTTCACCCAGCCTCCTGACGGAGGAGGGCTCCCTGGGCAGGTGATGTTTAGGCTGGAAATGTTGCCTGCTTTGAGCCTGGTACTGTTCTTGGCCCTGAGGATTTATCAGAAAAGAAAGTAAAGTCCCCGCCCTCACATTTGCATTTTGAAATTATCCTGGGGATGCTCTGGGGGGAGGGGGGAGGGGTTAAGTGAATTCAGAAGGTGACTGTCCCCTGCTTCTATTCAGTAAGTTCTGATTTGAACCAAAAAACAAAACAAAACAAAACAAAAAAACCACTGATGATTGTTCTGCTTCCCCAGCAGAGAAAGATGGCGAGAAAAGAATGTCCTGAAGAAAAGGGGACGTGAGGAGGTGGGAGACTGAGGGTCTAAGGCCACACGGAAGCCTATGGTCAAGACCTGGGTGGGAGGAGACGGAGGCCAGGGCTAAGGGGAGGGCTCAGCTGAGAAAGTTGCAGAGATCCCTGGAGCAGGAACAGGTGACAGCCAGACAAGATGAGGGACAAAACATGGCTGGGTTTCTGAGCATCCAGAGAAAGCAGCACAAGTGGATGGACCCTTCCTCCTCAGGCACCTCTCCTCACAGCGGGCACCCTCAGGAAAGTGGCCCTTAGCCTTTGCATAATTAGCAAGCCGCAGTGAGTGGCGTGTGTGTGAGTGTGTGTGTGTGTGTGTGTTTGTGTAGGTTTTAAATGCATGTCTTATAACACTTGCCACTTATCTTTGTCCTTGCCTGCGCAGCAATGACCTTGTCTCTGAAAGTGTCCTTGCAAGGTGTGTGTCCTTGTGTTAAGCTGTCCGGCTGGATTTAAATGCAACATGCGTCCTGGTATTTGAGTGTGCAGGTGTGTGGGAGAGAGACAGGCAGGCAGAAGAGATAGAAGAGTGCCTGTGCCTGGCCCACGTGTCCTGGTCTTCGTATGGTCCTGCATCTGCATGAGCCTGGACGTGCTTGTGTCTTCTACTGATGGCACGTCCTTCTCTACATCTGCCTTGTCTCCAAGTGTATCAGTGTCCATGTGGGTGCAACTGGATTGTGTGGACTGTGTTTGTGTAAAGTGTAAGATTTCTGATCTTGTCCTCTTCTGTGTGTCTACTTTTCTTATCATTCTGGTTGAGGTGGGTGAGTCTTTGGTTGTGTATGAATGCTGCTGCGTGTGACCTTGTCTGTGCAGACTGGTAGCCAAAGAGGAACTCTTGTATTTTCTTACATTAATTTCTGCTTTCAAATGGCTAATGCATAACTCAGAGGTAAGGAGAATAGAAATATTAACATCTTTTATAAACTAAAAAGTCCCAGGGGCCATGACACAGACCTGTCCTGTAATCTCAGCAACTCAGGAGGCTGAGGCAGGAGGACCACAAGTTCAAGGCCAGCCTGGGCACATGAGACCCTGTCTCAAAAAATAAGCAGGGATGGGGGTGTAGCTCCATGGTAGAGAATCGCCCAAGTGCAATCCCCAGATCTAGGAAAAATAAGTAACGTCCCCTAACCATTTGCCTAATCATTAATTTATTCTTTCATCCATCCAACCATTCATCTCAGTCACACTGACATTTAGTTGCAATATAGTATTCTCTCTTTGGCAAATTATTAAATTTCTCAGTGTCTCAGTTTTCTCATTTACAAAATAGGGATATTAAAGGTAGCCATGTGATACGGCAGGGGGCATGGGGTAGGGATGTAAGTGACAGAATGCAAATGTTATTTAACAGGTTGCATAGCACACAGTAAGAACTCACTGTCCTAACCATTATTATCACATCATTGTGGTCAGTCTAGTTCAGCAAATTCTCAGCAATTCTCTGAAGTCCATCCCTGAGCTAGAAGCTGGTGAGGCCAGTAAGTGCCTCTGCCACCACCTTTTATATGACCTTGGATAACTGTGCCCTCTCTGGACACATCATATGGGCAACCCACCCTTTCCCTACCTCCTTATGGAGAGTCTAGATGCACCTGAGCTTCAAAGACGGCACAGTTCTACACAGTTACGTAGTGGGCCAGGGGACACTCCAAACCCTCAGAATGGCAAGGACCAAGCTGGCTCATTTAGAGGGTCAGGCAGAGCAGGACAAAAGCAGACCCGTTAGCGCTGCAGGACTCAGTCCACTGCCTCTGCTGCCCCCTCCCTGCCATTTCCAGGCTCTCTTCTCCCTGGAGAGCACCCACTGGGAAGCCCAGGGTGGGGACACACCCTCCTCACTTACTTCTCCTCCAGGGGTATCTCACTATCTGGTGAAGGGGTTTATGGTTAATCTAAAAAGAGAAAGAAACAGAACAGAGAAAGGAGGAGACAATGAGTAGAGACAGATTAGAAGACAAACATGGGACCCCCTAACAGACACCCAAAGAGGCAGAGGCTGAGACGGGAGGAAGAGCGAGACGGCCGGAGGTGGGAAGGCCCAGGAATGAAGGCAAGCTTCCCTCAGGCCGGGCTTTGTCTGCCCAGAAGCAAGACTCCACCTGCAGCAGCCTTGGGGCAAGGATTGTCACTCTTCTCAGGTCGTCCTCCACAAACACACACACTCATACTACGCTGATACACACTCACACACACACACACCCTCATGGACAGGAGAAAAAGGCCCGGGACCCTCCTGCCTGACCTTAGGCAATGCTTAAACCACATTACCTTTGGACCAGTTTCCTCCTTTGGAGGATAAGCCCCTAGACCTCGTTCAGTGGTTTCAAGGTTAAATGGAAAAAAAAAAAATCAAAGTGTGGAATATGATATGTCAAGAAATTTGTAATGTTTTGAACAACCCACAATAAAAAATTAAAAAAAAAAGGTTAAATGGGATAATGGGTACAAAAGAATTGTAAGAATAATGGGAAATTTTGGAAAATAACCTTGGGTACTAGACAAGATGACTTTATAATTCATAAGGAAAAAAATAAGCATGTAAAAATGGTGAGGAAAATGCGGGGCTGGGGAAGGTAGAGAAGAACAGATTAATGACCCCATCAGATAGTAAAACATTCTAAAACCACAGGAAGGTTCTTCAAAGGTTAGAATAGATAAATTACTTAATATATAAAAAACTCTTGGGGCTGGGGTTGTGGCTCAGTGGTAGAGCACTTGCCTAGCATGTGTGAGGCCCTGGGTTCGATTCTCAGCATTGCGTTTAAATAAACGAATAAAGTAAAATCCATCGATATCTTAAAAAAAAATTTAAAAAGCTCTTATAAAACAATGTAGAAAGGCCCAACTGAGTTCATAATTCACTTGAATCAAATGTATGAAATATGATATGTCAAGAGCTTTGTAATGTTTTGAACAACTAATAAAAAAAAAAGATGGAATGCTGGGAATGTAACTGAGCCAGAACCGAGACCCAGATCACGGGGCTCCAAGTCCTGCCGAAACTAGGAAAACTTCCTCTTGTCAGATGAAATCAGTCCAGGGACAAAGTTAGAGGTTCCTATGACTGCTTCTTATTAGTTATTGATTAATTAGACCAAAATGCATCCTTTTAGAATCTTTTTGAAGATCAGGGGTTTTTGTTTGTTTGGTTGGTTGGTTTGTTTTTTTTTTACATTGTTAAAGAGGGAGTTTGTCCAACACTGGGAATTTATTAAAATGATGGCAAGAGCTTTGGAGCAGTAGAGAAAACTTAAAGAAGAAAGAAAATGAAGAAAAGAGATTCAAACTTTACCAAGTTCATGATTTGACTAAGAACCAGACATGGCTCCAGATACAATGCCATTATGACAAACACCATCGTTGAAAATACTTTCTAAAATTGGTTGACTTATTGTAAATATAAGTTAATATCGCACAATTCCACTGGAGTAAAGAATGTAGGTGGTCTCATGGAGTTCACTATTAAACTATTTGAATTATTAAAAAAAAAGGCCCAACTACTATAGAAAATAGAAGACATTAATAGGCAATTCATAGGAAAAAGACATACAAGTGACTTGTAAGTAATAAAAAGTCACGCAGCACTTCTCACAATGGAATGTCAGTTAAAACAAAAGTGAGGATTATTTTCAACCTGTCAGCCTAACTAAGAAGAAACTGCTTAAAAGCCAACTGTAAAGGAGAAGGGAGTGGGGCATAGAGTCACACAGTGCTGGTGGGGATATGGACTGATTGATGGAAACTTTGGAGATTAATTTGTTAGTATCTTTCAAAATATTCAAACCCACAAACCATTTAGCTCAGCAACTCACCAGTTAACACAATTCCACTTCCAGGAATTTATTCTACATTCTAAGATATATTTGCACATGCACAAAGATAGTATATACAAGGATTTTTTTAAATAAAATTGTAATAGAAAGAGATTGTAAACAAGCTAAATGTCCATCAGATAAACCATGATGTATTCACGCTGGAGAATTCTGTAGTCATTAAAGAGATTAAAAGTAGATCCAGATATGTTGATGTCCTAGATATATGACTAAATAAAAAGCAAGGTTGAGCAGCATGTATAGTATGATCCCATCTGTGTCCCCAAAAGATATATATGTATTTAAGTAAGTATCTTTGAATAGGCACACAAATTTCAGAAGTGACACATAGCAAGCTATTAATGGTGATTTTCTCAGGAAAATAAGACTGAAAATTTTTGGGTGGGAGTCTATCTTTGGCTTCATGCCCTTCTCTAGGATTTTTTAAATTTTAATCATGAGCATGTGCTGTTTTGAATTAAATAATCTTAAGTAAATTCTTTACCTAAAAAGGGGTCAGAATCAATGTTTGGTGATCAAAACTAAGGCATCAAGCTGGGGATGTGGCTCAAGTGGTGGCGCACTCGCCTGGCATGCGCGGGGCACTGGGTTCGATCCTCAACACCACATAAAAGTAAAATAAAGATATTGTTTTCACCCAAAACTAAAAAATAAAACTAAAAAAAACAACAACAACTAAGGCATCCATGTGATGCATTGCTTGGACCAGGGTACACACTAAGTTCCTGTGACCTGTGACTTCAGCAGCATGGATTAAGTTCAGAGTCATAGGAGTTGGTGACAGACCGATGCAGTAGACACCACTCCTTGGGACCACCCTCAGGACAGGAACCCACTTTGCTGCCTCATATCCTGGAAATGTTCAAGCAGGTTCGGTGGCCAAAAATGCTCACCTGCTATTGCCCAGGTCAGCACTTCCCCTCCTGAGCCAAGAGAGGCCCTGGCTGCTGGAGAAACCGGACCATTCTTTTCAGCAGCGGGAACTTTTCCCCTATATTCCTCATCCCACAGGCACCCCTGACTTCTGAACCTGGCCCTTAGAGCACCCAGACCAAAAGAGAGAGATGGCTAGGGTCATCCCAAGAAGCCCAGGGACCCATGAGCTTGTGGTGGGAGCCTGGGGAAGCCCTTCTCTCCCTCCTCTTCCTCAGCTTCCCCACATGTAAAGTGGGTGGGGAGGATGATTGCCGAAGGCCCCCGGCTCTGACAGCTTATGGAGTCTGATTTGGTTTGGTTTTCTTCTTCCACACTTCTATGACCGTCTGCCTTGAGATCCATAGCCGTGTGCTCACGTGGGGACCTTTCTTCACCTCTCAGCTGAATGGAGAAGGCCCCGTGACCTTGAGGAAGACCAGAGCCACAAAATAGAAGTTGAGGGTGTGGCTAAATGACTACATGGAGCAGAGCCTTTGTGTCCATGCATGTGTGTGTGTGTCTGTGCACGTGCACATACACAGACACACACACACACACACACACACACACTGACCCAAATTAAATGGTGATGTGAACAGGAAGTGAAACTTCATTAAAAGTCGTGATTGACAGCTGTTGTTAGCCTCCCCCAGCCGAAATGTTCACTACCAGGTACTTGAACTGGAGGAAAAATGACACAAGGGCCAAAGGAGCTTTGTCTGAGCCCAGTGGCCAGGAAAGGCAGGAGAATGAAGAACTCGACAGAGAGAAACAGAGAAAATAAGCTGGAGACGTGGTGGGGGGCAACCGTGGTGTGTGATTTCAGATCCCAGTTCTGTTCCTTCACGAGGTCACCTAAGCACAGGGGGTGGGTTGCCTGCCCGGCTCCATCTTCCTGCCCTGGGTTTTATGCTCCTCTGGCAGCATTTGTTTATGCATATGACTCGGTTTGACTATGCCATGTGAGTAAAGTGTGTGGGGACAAGGGGGGAGCTGGCAAGATTCCCTCACCATTGACACACGGAGGGAGACATTTCCCTTCCCATGACAATCAAGAGGGCAGCTAAGTGACACAGTCACAGCCCTGGTTGGCAAGGCAGATCAAAAAAGACCCAGAATCCTTATGTGATGTCACTGAGCCACGGCATTATCGGACCTTAGTAGCTTGGTGTCGTTGTTAGCTTATGATTTCATCACTGTGTAATACGTTGTGTTTGGGTTTTTTGCTTTATGTTTTTGGGGTCATCAAAGCATCCTAAAGGAAATACCCATGTGACTTCATTCCCTGCCAATGACTTCTCTTGTAAGGGTAAAAGAAATTGAAGTTAAAGTGTAAACGTTAAAGTATAAAAGACCGGGCATTGTAAAGTTTCTAAGCTGCAAGGCCTGAGTTAAAAAGTAAAGGACCAGGTATTGTTAAGTTCCTATGCTACACCACAAAACCTGAGATTCCTGTAGCTGTTAAAACAATTCCCGGGACTGTCCAGTAGATAAATAACCTAGGACCCTGTGTGGCCTTGCACGCAGGCATCGCAGGGCCTAAACCAATCAGTTTGAATGTACCTCCCCCCTTAGAACTCACCTATCACTCCCGCCCAACCTGTTCCTGCCAATGAATGAACTAATCATGTCTAAGAATTGTTGTTTGATTTTCCCGCGGTGTATGATGATTTGTTAAAGGAGACTGTGATGTATGTAAAGTCCCGCCCTCCCCAAAAAGTGTACTTAAGCATTGCTCAACCCCTGCTCTGGGCTCTGGGCTGCTCTCCCTTCTTGAGTGAGCACGGAGCCCCAGCGCGCTGGATTGGATCCTCAATAAACCCCTTTTGCTATTGCATGAGCCACGGTCTCTTGGTGGTCTCTTCCTCCGACGTTCGCAGGACCCTTACACTCTGACATTCTCTTCATCCCTTCAATAAATCCCCCTCCTTATTTTGTTACTTAAAACCAAGTAACTCCAGGTTCAAACAGAGCTTCTTCAAGTCACCACCAAGAATAGCTTTCAATGGTTGGTGTCTCCGTTTCTGATTCAGGGAGCTGGAAGAAGAAGCGTGGTACAGGCCTGGGCCAGCAATGTGGAAGCAGGTGCAGCGGGGGGGTGAGCAGTGGTAGCACTTCCCCTGCCTAGTGCCTCTAACAGGGTGCATCACTCAAGGGCGCCCCAGAACCTGGAGAGTAGGAAGTTTTTACTGAGCATCTGGGGACTGCAGAAGACTATGCTCAAACAGACAGAAATCTCTGCCCTCAGGAAGCTAACATTCTACATAATAAAGTAGAGAAATGCGTAAAAACAACAGCCTTTTAGAGTCAGTTCTGCTGGAGAAATTCCCTAATGCGGGTAGGGAGGAGGGGGAGGATCTGCAGAGGGGATCATAATGTGACACAGCAGGGCCAGGGAAGGCACCGTGAGGAGGTGACATTTAAGTAAAGACCTGAAAGGGATGACTCATGCAGACACCTGGAGGAAGAGTGTTCCAGGCAGACCGAGTGGCAGGAGCAAGGGCTCTGAGACGTGCAGGCCTGGCGCGTTGGGGAAACGGAAAGGAGGCCAGAGCAGTGGGCAGAGATGGACGAGGGGACGTGGCAACGCGTGACATCCGGAGGTAATGGTGGAAGGGGGAGGCCGTGGTGCAGTCCTTGATTTGCACAATTCCATATGCTATGAGGGTAATTGTTTTGTTACTGTTCCCTAAATTGGCTTGCTTTTGTTTAGATACATTTGAAATGAAAATTTTACATCACCATCATGAATGAAGAGCCAACATCACTTCCACGAATAAAAGATATCGGAATTAATGAGCACCTCGGAACAATGTGTAGGTGCCGAGTAACACTGAGGCCTGCAGGGGGCTTGCCACTCCTGATAGCCATAGAGAAGTGACAAGACATACTTGCACCAAATGAAGACTTGCCCCGTGATGCTATGTAGTGTCATATTACCAAAGTCACCTTGCATCCCGCTAGGCAGCGTGACTTACTGTTCCTGTTTCCCAGGGTTTCGCAGGATAGACTTTCAATGACATAATTGGGACAGCCCTGGACAAACTGGGTCAGCTGGTCATCCTTCCCCCCAGCAGTCCCCGCCACGCTGTAGCCTAAGACTCCAGGCTCCGTCTTGCCAATCCCTGGGCTGCCCAGGTGGAGGGCCCACTCAGAAGACCCTTTGCTCTTGGTGTCGGTGCCCTTGTGTAATCCCCTCCCCCCAAGGGTGGGAAGCACCCACCACTTACTTCTAACCAAAAAAATATGGCAAAATAGGCAGACTATGGCATCTATGAATGGATTCTGCATGAGACGGTGACGTCCACATTCCCACACTCCATCGCCTTCTCACCTGCTCGCTTGGCTGAAGCAGCATCTGTGCTGAAGAAAACCGAAAACCGATTCCATCACCAGCACCCACCCACCCCACCCAGAAAGTCACTTCTAAACTTGATGCGTTTTCTCTGGTTTTTTTTTTTTTTGGTCCTCTTTGACCATATATCATCTAAGTGCTTTTTCAATGGTATTGTGCTGTACATGGTTTCAGGGCTTGTGGGGGTAATTTTTTCACTTACTGTCCTCGTAAACATTTTCCCATGGCAATAAGTATAACTCCATGTCACTATTTTAAATTATTGAATAACATTCTGTATGATTTAACTAATCTCTTTTACTGGACATAGAGGTTATTTCCAGTTTTGGGGTCTCACGTTATTAACATTTAAAGAAATATTCTCGTAGCGATTAGATGGCTGAACACATCCATGATAGCTGCACTAGCAGAGCAACTGCAGTGTCAAGAGGATGCGTGTTTTCAAGGCTCTTATTAAGTGACGCTAAACTTCCCCTAACACTGTGAACCAGCTGTCACTCTCCAAGAGCAAACGTCGTTAAACCCCAGCCCCATTCTCTAGAGCCAGATATTTTCTTTGTGATTTTTTTTTTCTTTGCCATTGGTGATCTCAGAATTTCCCATCTCCTGCTCCCTACCACCAAAGACATCCATTCTGATCTATCAAATCTGTGAACTTAGACAGTCTACCTCCAAAATCTTTATTTACATCTATGGGTATCCACAAACAATAATATAATGTTGTTTGGGATCAAGCATTTAAAAAACTCCATGTAAGTTGGGCACAGAGACGCACTCCTGTAATCCCAACAACTCAGGAGGCAGAGGCAGGAGGATCACAAGCTCAAGGCTGGTCTGGGCAATTTAGTGAGACCCTGTCTCAAAATAAAAACTAGGGCTGGGGATTTGGCTCAGTAGCATAGCACCCATGGGTTCAACTCCCAGTATTGGGAAAAAACGTAAATGCTATCAAGATATATATATATATATATATATATATATATATATATATATATATATATATAGAGAGAGAGAGAGAGAGAGAGAGAGAATTTTTTAATATTTATTTTTTAGTTCTCGGCAGACACAACATCTTTGTTTGTATGTGGTGCTGAGGATCGAACCCGGGCCGCACGCATGCCAGGCGAGCGCGCTACCGCTTGAGCCACATCCCCAGCCCAAATATTTTATTCTACTGTCCCTTTTTATTCAATCAATACTGCTTTTGACAATTAGAGAAATGCAAATCAAAACAATTCTAAGATTTCATCTCACTCCAGTCAGAATGTCAATTATCAAGAATACAAGCAATAATAAGTGTTGGTGAGGATGTGAGGAAAAAGGTGCACTCATAGATTGCTGGTGAGCCTGCAAATTGGTGTAACCACTATGGAAAGCAGTATGGAGAGTCCTCAGAAAACTTGGAATGGATCCACCATTTGACCCAGCTAGCCCACTCCTTGGTTTATACCCAAAGGACTTAAAATTAGCATACTAGTGATGCAGCCACATCAATGATTATAGCAGCTCAATTCACAATAGCTAAACCTAGATGCCCTTCAACAGATGAATGGATAAAGAAAATATGGTACCTATACACAATGGAATATTGCTCAGCCTTTAAGAATAATGAAATTATGGCATCTGCAGGTAAATGGATAGAACTAGAGAATATCATGCTAAGTAAAATAAGCCAATCCCAAAAAACCAAAAGCCAAACGTTTTCTCTGATAAGTGGCTGTTGATCCACAGGGGAGCGGAGTTGGGGGTAGGGAGGAATGAAGAAACTTTGGTTTGTGTAGAGGGGAATGAAGGGAGTGGTGGGGCTGTGGGGATGGGAAGGACAGTAGAATGAGACAATCATTATTACCCTATATATACGTATGATCACACTACTGGAGTGACTGCACCATGTACAATCAGAGGAACGAGAAGTTGTGCTCCATCTGTGTACAGCATGTCAAAATGCATTCTACTGTAAAATAAATAAATTATTAAAAATATTGTTTTTGGGCTGGGGATGTGGCTCAAGCGGTAGCGCGCTCCCCTGGCATGCGTGCGGCCCGGGTTCGATCCTCAGCACCACATACAAACAAAGATGTTGTGTCCGCCGAAAACTAAAAAATAAATATTAAAATTCTCAAAAAAGAATATTGCTTTTGAGAACTGTATTAATTTGTGTAACTCTACTTTATTCATTTTAACCACAATTTAATTTTTGTCTCCATTTTCAAAATTCATTTTCAAACTGATGTAGATTAATGCTTTCACTTTACTACTATAAAAAATGCTCTGATGGACATCTTCATGTCTTTAACTTTTCTGGTGTTTCCTTGCAGACGTGGGATTGTGGATAGTAAGGTTAGCAGCAGTTTTCACTTTCTTTTTTACTGTGATCCACATTAAGAAACACATTTTAGGGGCTGGGGATGTGGCTCAAGTGGTGGCACGCTCGCATGCGTGCGGCCCGGGTTCGATCCTCAGCACCACATACAAACAAAGATGTTGTGTCCGCCAAAAACTAAAAAATAAATATTAAAAAATTCTCTCTCTTTAAAAAAAAGAAAGAAAGCAAGAAACACATTTTGCAAAGCCAGGCATGTTGTTCACACCTGTAACCCCAGCAGTTTGGCAGGCTGAAGCGGGAGGATTTTAAGTTCAAGGCCAGCCTCAGCAACTTGGTGAGGCCCTAAGCAACTTAGCAAGACCCTAACAAATAAAAAGGGCTGGAGATGTGGCTCAGTGGTCTGATAATGCCCCTGGATTCAATCTCTGGTAAAAAAACAAAAAAAAAAGAAAGAAAAGAAATACATTTTACATCATCTGGTAAGGCTCCCTTCACACACACATAAAACAAATTCCCATGAAATAACCTCTATTCTTATTACAAGAAGATATCCTGATGTGTTTTTATTCCATTTAATTCAACTTTATTTTTCAAATGTTAATCACAAATCACTAAATTGATTTTACAATACATTAATAGATCATGTTCCACAATTGGAAAAACTATGGATTAAAATATACCTAGTTTCACTCACTACTTTGAAATTACTGATTATCAGGGTGAATATGCTCATTTCTGACATTAGGTTCTCATTTGCCTCTGTCACGAGAACAGCACCTGATTTTATCCTTTTTCTTTTTCTGGTCTAAGGGAAAAGCAGTATGCCATTTTTGCTTTAATTTGTCTTTCTTGGTTACCTATAAGTTGGTTTCTCTTCATTTGTTCATTTACTACTTGAGTTTTTCAGAGACTGACTGTTTCTTTCCTTATTAAGCAGTCAGACTTTTTTATTGATGTTTTACTGCTGAGTTTCTTATATCTTAATCTTTTGATCCCTAAAGGATACTGTGATCTTTTCCCAGTCTGTTAACGTTTATTAACTTTGTGGTATCATTTGTTGAACAGAAAACCATCAATCATTTTCTTTATGGTTTGGATTTTTGCATCTTATTTGAGGGGTGTTTTCCAAATCCCATATTACAAAGATTTGCCTTTAAATTTTTATATCATCTTAAATTGTTTTTCCACACAGTAAGTCAGTTTCCCCAACACCATTAACATAATCCATTTCTCCTTCTGATTCCTGTCACCGCTTTTATCATATACCAAGTATCCATGGTCTGCTTCTGGGTTGGTTCATCTCTCCCATCCCATTAATAGCGTACTTTGAAAAATTTATCTCAGTTTATAATATCCTCACTCTTGCTCTTATTTTTCAGGATAGCTGTCTTAGCTACTCATGGAATTTTGTTCTTCCAGATAAAATTTAGAACCAGCTTATCTAATTCCTCACCCCATAATACTGGGGAGAATTTCATGAGTGACACCATCACAATGCCATTCCATCTGCGAACCTATTATATATTCTCCTTTGCCCCGTCCTTCTGTCTTATTTGAAAGGCTTTCTCTAACATGCTTAAGTTTGTTAATTTCTAGGTAATTTCTTTTCTTCTTTAAACACACACACACACACATATTAGTTCTGTGAATTGGCACAGCTTCTCCAGAGGGCAATTTGGCTGATTTTATTTAAAAAAAAAAAAAAACCCTGAGGACAAACACTTTTTTTGATCCAGCAATCCTACTTCTAGGAATTTTTCCTAAGGAAATAATTAGAAGTGAACACAAAGATGAATAATAGCAGCTTAACATTTACTGGGTGTTCATTCCATGCCAGGCGATACTCTGAGCACTTTACTATTAACGCATTTCGCCTTACAGCAGGGTATCGTGAGACGATTATTGGCTTCATTTCTGGTGGGGAAATGGAGACTCCAAGAGGTGTTGTAAGTTGCTAAGTCCAAGTAGCTGGTGACAGGCTGGGGCTCAAACACCAGTCTCTTAAACTCCCAAACCAAGATCTTCATGCAAGGAACCAGCTTGTTAACTTCTCTCCTTGGAACGCTATGCTGGGGATGTGGCTCAGTGGTAGAGTAGTCACCTGGTGTGCATGAGGCCCTGGGTTTGATCTCCAGTACTGGGGTGGGCAGAGGGGGAGGGGTCTACATGGTATTGTTTAAAGTAGCAAAAATTCAGAAATATGATAAATGTGCAAAAACTGAAGAATGATTAAATAAATCATGTAGAATCGTATGATAAAATACATACTCCTGGAAAATAACTTTAGAGGGGCTGGGAGTATTTCTTGGTGGTAGAGCACTGGCCTAGCATGTGTGAGGCCCTAGGTTCCATCTCTGGCACCACACACACACACACACACACACACACACACTTTTATGTCACACACAGAGAGAGTTTTGTTGTTGCTTTAGAGCTGTATAGTTATCCCCTGGCACAAACAGCAAACACACAACCGACAAACTCATACATGCATGGAACTCGATTTCAGTTCATGATCCCCCCTTTCCCTTCCCCCTTTCCCTCCTGTCCCCCCCCCGCACACACACACACACACACACTCCCATTGTCCTTCCTTTTGTTCATCTATTTATTTCTATTTGGTTGGTTCTTTCTATTTATGCATTAAAGTGAAGGTCCTGGGGTGGATTTACGCATGCACAGAACATGACTTTTTAAGAATTTATTCTGATTGCCTCCCCTTACCCCTCCCTTAATCTCCTTCTACATTACCGACTTTCCTTTTGTCTTGATGTCATCCTGTCCTTCCTCCCCTTCCCTTTATTTTCCTCTAGCTTCTAGATATAAGAAAAAACATCCAACCTTTGCGTTTCTGATTTTGACTTATTTCACTTAAGATTTTGACTTATTTCACTTGAGATTCTCCAGTTCCATCCATTCACCCACAAATCCCATAATTTCATTCTTTTTTATGGTTAAGCAGAGCTCCGTTGTGTATATATACCATGATTTCTTAATCCATTCATCAATTGATGGGCATCTGGGTGGATTCCCTGATTTTGCTCTTGTGAATTGTGCTGCTATAAACATTGTGTCGTGTGCTGATTTTAGATCTTTTGAGAAAATACCAAGGAGTGGGATAGCTGGGTCATATTGTCCATCTCTAGTTTCTGGAGCAATCTCCATCCCACTTTTCTGAGGGGTTTTACTTGTCTGCAGTCCCACCAACAATGCACAAGTGATCCTTTCTCCCCCAACCTCAGCAGTATTTATTGTTGTTCATATTCCTGATCATCGCCATTCTGCCTGGAGAGAGATGAGATCTTAGTGTAGTTTTGATTTGCATACACACAAAGTTTTGAAAGAATAAGGACGAGGAAATATTCATGACACATTCAATGAAAAAGCCATGTGAAACACTTATGTCCCGTTTTAATTTTAAAAGTGCATATATGCCATTTTCATCAAGTTCAAAAATAGGGAAGCCAGTCTGGTAGCCAAGGTTGGGGGAGGAGGGGCTGTCCATCGGGAAGTCCGCCAGGTGCTTAAAAAGCCCTGAATCTTGAGCTGGCTTATGGTCACATGGGCATATTCACACATAAAAATTAATCCAGTTGTATAGTTAAAATGTGTGTGCTTTATATAGGTCTATATAATTTATATGTCACTAAAATAAATGAATAGATGCATAGAAAAATCCTGGAGAAAAAGAACAAAAATGTTAGTAGTGATTGTTGCTACGTACTGTATAATTTTAATTTTTTATACTATTCTGAGTTTCCTTTTTTTTTAACAAAGAGCTTGTATTACCTTTAGAATTAGAAGAAAAAAAAATAACGCCAAGGTCATGGGGGAGGGGGATATGCACATGAGAGCCAGGTTCAAGTCCAGTCCTAGACCCCTGGAGGTGGGAGACCTGTTTAGTCTTTAATGCTGGGCACCCACCTGGGCCTGGTTTGCAAACAGGATACCATGGTCCAAGGACAGAACAGAGGGAGAAGCCCAGCCCCAACCCACTTGGAAGGCAAACTGACCGCCAGGCCCTAAGGAGCCTTGGATGGACTACAGCGCCCTCAGATTCCTCCAACTTTAAAATCCTGCTGGGCAGGTGATGCACAGAGCCCTCCTGGTCACAGTGACAACTCATTGTTCAGCTGCCAGTTGGCCGCCTTGTTGTTCACTGGTGATGACATCAGGCCTCCAGGGAGCATGTTGGCTGTCAGTCAAGAGCCTTTTCAAGGCAGTCAGCCATTTCTGCCTCCTCTCTCTTTTAAAGAGACAGTGTCAGCTCGGGTAAGAGAGCTGGGTTTGGGCCACTTTGACACTTTCTATGCATTTCGAGAGCAGTTCTAGGGCAATGGAGGAATAAGGAAGGTAAAAGGCAGATTTCTGTGGGTGATTCCTGTGATCCCAGCCTCAGCTTGCTCATGACACTAAAATTTGCCAACTAAGAGGTAGATAAAAATAATTTCAGTATTAAAAAAAAATCTTTGGTACATGAGGTTTCTGGTAAATATAAACTACATTTAAATATAAAATGAGCAAAAATAACTGTGAGAATTAGCAGCAGTTCTTTCCATCTTCTTACTAAAAAATAACAATTTTATCAAAGCCATTGACTGTGTCTAACAACAACAATAAAAATCCCAGATCTTGGGGCTGGGCTGTGGCTCAGTGGTAGAGCACTCACTTAGCATGCACGAGGCACTGGGCTCAATCCTCAGCAACACATAAATGTAAAATAAAGATATTGTGTCCACCTGAAACTAAAAGATAAATAGTAAAAAAAAAAAAAAAATTCCCAGATTTCCTAGCTTCTGTTGCAGCTGAGATAGCATAAAACAGTTATGGCCAGTGAGTCACAGACAAGCAGTTTATGAAAAACTTTCCCTTTCTGATGTAGTAATTTTCTTGTCTCTGAGAGGACAAGAATGCAATGGCCACAGCTACTGCAGCTACTTTGAAATTATGAGAACAGCCCCCCTCCGGAACAGCAGAGAACCTAACCTTGACCTCCAGTGCACTGTAGCAGTGGTGGTGACTGCCTGACTCTTCCTTAATTGTTATTTAAATCAGTGGCTGCTCAGGTTGTCTATAACTCGTGGTCAAAGCCATCCTCCACTGGTTCACCCAACAATGTAAAAATCATAATGTCACCGATACAAAATGCAAAGTTTGAGCAGAAGCAATGGCAGCATGTGTAAACGGCAGTGCTTCTTGAAGGTAGGTACCACCTTAAGTGGAAATAACTGGTTAAAATGACAGCTACAGTCTCCCAGGGGAACTCACATCTTTTTCAATGGAAAAATAGCAATGTAAATAAAGTCCACACGTTTTTTTCTTTGCTTTCACTCTTGTAGTTCCATTAAATCCCCCTAAAAATATCCTTCAATACTTAAGAAAAATACCCTACTATGGCCATGTGTGTATAATATGTCAGAATACAGTCTACTGTCATGTATAACTAAGAACAAATTTAAAATCCTTGGGAAAATAAAGAATAGCCTAATATGAAACATTTTTAATGAAATCATTTCTAATTACCTATCTATATACTGGCAGGTGTTTGGATGATGTCCATGTCATTTGAATTCCACTCACCTCAGGCTTTTCTGTCTGCTTTTGCTTTTAAGCCTTGAATTTGGAAATGATTGTAGATTTACAAGAAAAATTGCAAAGACAGGACCAAAAGTTCCCACTGACCCATGGTACCTTTGTGAACACTTAGCAGTGAACTTAGTGATTGGTGTGATATTACCAACTACTCTCCATGTTTCGTGCAGACTTTCCACCCATGTTCTTTTCCTGATCTGGTTTCCACACCGGAATACCTCTTTGCACACAAATGTGGGGTGTCCTTAGTCTCCTCTGACTGATGACAGTTTCTCAGTCTCATCTTGTCTTTCTCCGCCTTGATCCTTTTGAAGAGTAGTGGTCATTTTGTAGAATGTCTATAATTTGGCTTGTCTGATGATTTTCCCATGATTCAATGGAGGCTGGGAGAGAAGTAATGGACGTACCTCACCCCACTATACTGGAGGGAATGACGCCTACCTGACCTCTCCCTGGTGATCCGACCTTAATCCCTTTGGTTTTTGTACTTTTCCATATTGCTTTAATTCCTCATAATGAGTGTCTGAAAATAGTAAGTTTGGAAATGTTTCATAAACTGAAGAACTCCACAAATGTGAGAGTTTAAATTTTTTATCTGAAAGAGAGAATTAATGTCCAGGGCTTGGCAGAAAGGGGATGAGAAGGTAAGTATAGCGGCAATATCAATGTTTAATTGGTCTGGAGGCTGGCCAGGGTGCCACAGAAAGACCAAGATGACTTTGAGATTTATGTAACCGCCAGCAGAGCAGAGGATTAGGGCCTCGTCCAGATATTTTTAATATAATATATTTCCTTTTAGCCTGCGGCCCTGGCCACCCCACCCACCTAGTCAGAAGCAGTGGAATCAAGAACTGATTGAGCTGGGAAAGCAGTGGGTCTGGAACCAACGTGGACGAAGGGTCCTCCATATTCCAGGTGCTTTGTCTCATCCACTGACTCCTCACAGTTCTGCTAGCCAACCGTGGGGATCATCTCTCCATTGTGTGAGGAAACTGAGATCCAGAGAAGTAACTGCTTGCTGGCCATCAGACACCTCCCAGGTCATGTAGGACAGGAAGGTTACCGGTCCCTCTAGAGCTCTGTGACTTCAAACCCATGCTGTTTCCCTTCCACCTCAACCTTGTGCTTTCTGTGAGCAAGTGCAGGAATCCCAGTCCTGGACAAAGATCATGAGTTCGGGCATCTGTCCCCCAGCATTTAGGTTTTCCATATTCTGTAGTCTCCTGGTGGATCAAGAACCACCTGGCATGAATCCTCAGGTCAGGACCCCGCTATCCTCTACATGACTTAAGCCACTACCTTCTCCAATTAGATGGGCCAAGAGTGCAGGTAGCTGGGGTAGATAAACCTTCCCTGGCACCATCTTGGAATGGCAGGGAGAAATAAAATAAAAAAAAAAAAAGTAGGAAGAGGGCAAAAGAATGGGGAAAGATAACTGCTAGGTTTGGGATTCTTGCTTCCAGTTACCCCTCAGCCTGGCTCCTGTTTGGCCCCTTAGGGATGGATGTGGCCCAAAGAAGGCTTTTCTATTGAAGCTAGTTCAAATTTGGTTCCCATAACTTAAAACCAATGTATCCTGCACACTTTGCACTTACCCTAGTTTCCCCATAATGTCACCATACCTGCGGGTTGTGCCAGTCTGGACCCCTAGGCCTCTTTCATGAAAGGTTCTGAACGTAAGCTCAGGAGTCAGAAAGACCAGGGATTGAATCCCTTTTTCTCCACCAACAAGCCATGTGGTCTTGGGCAAAGGACTTTCTCTCCTTAAGGTTGTTCAATCCAATAAAGGGGGATGATAATACGACTGCAAAAGGTGTTATAAGAATTAGACAGGGCCAGGAGCCGTGGCACACACCTGTAATCCCAGCAGCTCAGGAGGCTGAGACAGGAGGATGGCGAGTTCAAAGCCAACCTCAGCAATGGCAAGGCGTAAGCAACTCAGTGAGACCCTGTCTCTAAATACAATACAAAAATAGGGCTGGGGATGCGGCTCAGTGGTCAAGTGCCCCAGTACCCCCACACAAAAAAAGAATTAGACACAATAATACATGCAAAGTGCTTAGCAAGGCACAAATCTGGCTTAGCATTCAATATATGGTAGCTAAGATTATTATTATTCAACTTTCCTCGCCAAATGGCTACAATTTATTGGCTTCCCAATTCCATGAGACAGCTTCCGGCCCGAACCATTTCTTTTCTTGCCAGGCCACATAATTCATATGCCTCTAGCAATCCATGAATAAGTCTTCCCAAAGGAAGGAGTCTATGTCAGTCACTTTACTGGAAATCAAAGGATTAAAACGGTTAGGCCTGTGCCCTGTGGCATGCTGGTAAGTATTTAACAACTAGATCGCCAGGATTTATTTATTTATTTATAGCAGTTTTTGTTTGGATTTTTTGTTTGTTTGTTTTTGCCAATTTCCATGGTGTAAATGTTCCCACCATAGCTGATCTCATGCCGAACTCAGAGTTGGGAAGAACATGCTCAACTGACTCTCACAGATGGAGCTGGTCAGCTCCATCAGGCCACCGCCAGTCCAGGCAAAATCCCCCAAGAAGGTGAGAAGGGCAGGGAAGCATTCCAAAATGCATCCACTAGCACAGCCATGAGTGGTGGGCACGTCTGAGTCGGGTTCTCTGGAAGCAGAGACTTAAGTAGGACTCTTTTTGGTACTGAGGATTGAACTCAGGGACACTGAACCACTGAGCCACATCCCCAGCCCTATTTTGTACTTTATTTAGAGACAGGGTCTCACTGAGTTGCTTACCACCTCCCCATTGCTGAGGCTGGCTTTGAACTCACGATCCTCCTGCCTCAGCCTCCCGAGCTGCTGGGATCGTAGGGGTGTGCCACCGTATCCAACCTGAAGTACGATTCTTACAGTGCTCTATTGAGAGACTTCGCAGGGGAAACCTGTTAGGGGGTGAGGGAAGCAGAAGAGGACAGGAGAGAAAGTCGGGCTGAAGTATGGGTTCAGGGAAAGCCAGACTCAGTTCCAGTCCCACAGAGGGCGCTGTAGCATGGATCCACTACCCCAGAGTGTCCCAGCGCGAGCCAGGAGACTGGGCGTTTGTACACCCCACTTAGAGAGCAGGGGTGACTTCTCAGGCATTTCCTGTTGGCTAAAGGGAATTCTCAGGAGAAGGGAGCAGCTGTGACCTGTGGGCAACCAACTGCTGGGGAACGAGGGCCAGCCTGGGAAAGGGCACCTGGCTGGGACCCGGTAGGGTTGGTTCTCTGGTGTCAACATCCTGGCGATCATTTGATAGGGACAAACGTGGCGAAGGTGGTGCTGCTGGCCACCGAGGGTTGACTGGGTGGGTGGAGGTGGCCGTGAAGCAATGGGTGGCACGGGGGTGGCGGTGCTGATAAGGGTGACGGTGAATCCAGCATAGATGCTGGTTATTGGTGGGAGGAAGATGACAAATGCCAAAATCCTTACTTTGTCCAGGTTTGTCTCTTCCTGTTATGTTTTGTGTTTCTGCAGTGGCCTTGGGGATTGAAACGGTTTAGAATTTCCTCTTGTCAAGACCAGAGAATGAAACCACGACTGAGTAGAACTGCATTCCCTCCTCCAGTGAAGGCCTGCTGTGTGTATCTTTTTATTTTTATTTTTTAAACGCTGTGCACATTCCCCCGGGGGCTGTACCTGATTCCATTCACCACAATATGTCAAGGTCCTCTGTGAAGCGTAGGGGTGTGGTGACTTCCGACTCCTTAACACGTCAAAGGTGGGAGCAGGGTTTAACACACCCACTCCTTGTGCCAGGAAGTCCCAGAGGCTGCCAGAGTGGCTCTGTCCCACGCACAACGCACAACGTGGGGTTGCTGCTGCCAGCTACAGGGCTCTGCTCCTGAGCGTGAGGCTTGGTGGCTTGTGCACGTGGGTCAACAGGTCCTCCCCCCCCAGGGCGAGTCAGGCCCAGCGCCCAGGCAGCTGCTTCTCTCCCCGAGTGTCTGGGGTGGGGGGGGTCTCTCCTCCCCGTCCCCAGGGTAGGTGGTGAGGCAGGAACCCTCCCCACCAGGCCAGGTACCTTACACAGTGCATTTGCAACACAATAACTCTCTACCTAAGAGGTTGCTGGGACCAACAAGAGGCGCATTCATTCATTCTCTGAGTAGATACTGAGCATCCATGATTTCCAGGCACTAATCTAGGCTCTAGGCGCTGGGACAAGCACATGGTGGGGAAAGACAAAATCCCTGCCCTCCTGGAGCTTATGTTCATGGCTCAATCTTTTTTAAAAATATTTTTTAGTTGTCAATGGATCTTTATTTTATTTATTTCTATGCAGGGCTGAGCATCGAACCCAGGGCCTCACACATACTAGGCATGTGCTCTGCCACGGAGCCACAGCCCAGCCCCATCCTGGCTCTTTCTTATCAGTTGAGGAAACTGAGGCCTAATGAAGTTCATTGACTTCATCATCAAAGACAGACAGGAGCGGGCAGAGCTAAGACTGTAACTGAAGTCAGCTGATCCCAAAACACAAGCCCTGGGCTAATTCTATACTAATATGGTTTCTTTCTCTTTTTTGGCTTTTACTACCTTTTTTTTTTTTTTTTTTTTTGGTGCTAAGTTCCTTGGTTGCTTCCAGCAAACCTCTTCCCCAGACCGTGTGGAAGGGCTCCTCCCAGCACCTGCCTTCCTTCAGCTGAGGACCGAGCTCATGACCACGCTGTCGTTCGGACGCTGGTCTCTGCTACCTAGACTTCCTGCAACTAAAGCCCCAGGTCAGTGTGTCCAAACCTGCCACTGATTCTGGGAGCCATCCTGTATTCGTCTGGCAAACAATTTTCCCCTCCAGTTCTACGGAGCCCACTTCTATTGCACGCAACCAAGCAACTGGGTTGACACTGTCACTTCACCCTCTGAGTCCCAGTTTGCACCTCAAGCAAGTTTTGTCATATGCTAACCCATGTCACAGGAAACCAAAAGAAGGAGAGCTTGTCTGCTTGAACCAGGCTTTGCCCGCACCCCTGGTTTCTAGACCCTTCTGAGACCCCACCTTCCTAGAGACACCCCCAACTCCTGCACCGGGACTGCAAGACACGCAGGTGCTGCTCACTCAGCAAAAGCAGCAGACTTGGAGCTATATTTGAGCTTTCCTGAAACACGTGCATTAGGCCGCTGTGCTCTGACTGAAGACAGTGGGAATGAACCTCACTTTATCTAGAGAACGGACAGGACAGGGGATAGCTCAGCAAGCTCACAGTCATAGCCACAGCCATGCCTCTTCCTCCGAGGTCTATTTTCAGGTCATCACACGTGCTTATTAATGCAGCACATCAGGGCTTGGGGCCAGAAATAGACCTTTCTTGGAGAACTTATCAGTCAGGATTACACTGAGTTGTATGAAACAGAAATCTGACTTAATAAAGCTTTCATTTTTATCTCCTCAGGAAGATGTCCAGAGGTAGGCAGTCCAGCTTAGTAAAGAGTCTCAAAGAAATCCTTAAGGACAGAAGCTCCTTCTGCCTTCCTCCTCGGCTATCTTTAGCAAGGGGTTCTTTCCTCATAGTCATAAGATGATTGCCCTACTTCCAGTAATCTCACCTACATTCCAGGCAGGAATAATGGCAAAGGCAAAGAGAAAAAGGCATGCGCCTGTTGAGTTCCTCAGCCTTTTTGTATGAGGAAGACAAGAAATTCCCAGGGAGCCCCATCCAAATTTCTATTTATATCTCATTGATCAAAACTGGACCAGAGGGTTGGGGTTGTGGCTCAGGGGTAGAGCGCTCGCCTAGCACATGCAAGGCCCTGGGTTCGATCCTCAGCACCACATAAAAATAAATAAAATGAAGGTATCGGGTCCAACTAAAAATAAATAAAAAACTGAGTCTGAGGATTGATCACATTAGCTCCAGGGGAGGGAATGCAAGGAGGTATTTTTAACTGGGCCCATTGTCATTCAAAGAAAACGGGGATTCTGTTACTAAGTCAGAAGGGGAGAATATACACTGGTTTTGCAACTGTGGTGTCTGTCACAACAGGTGAGGTGGGATGGGTCTTCCTGAGGAAAGCCTCTGAGGAGCTGGGTCAGAGGCTCTGAGGGAGCGACCACTTCCAGGATGCGCGTGTGTAAGTTAGAAGGTGACCCACTGTGGGGCTGCTCATAGCTCCTCCCTGTCCTCTCTGTGACTCCCAGAGACACCAGATGGGTTCGCCAGCTTTTCATCTGTGACCAAAATACATGGTGGGAACAATGTAGAGGAGGAAAAGTTTATTTTGGCTCACAGTTTAAGAGATTAGACCCTGTGGGCCGACTCCGTAGCTCTGGGCCCAGGAGAGGCAGAACACCATGGCGGAGGGGCCTGGGGGAGGAAGGCTGCTCTGTTTATGGTTGCCAGGAAGCAGAGAGAAGGAGGAGAAAGGCAGGGCCGCAGGGAGCTGAACCCTCCCAGGGCACCTCCCAGTGACCCACCTCCCCAGCCACACACCCCAGCCTACAGGTAGTTACACCCAGTTAGTGAGTCCCTTCAAAATAGGACGGACTGACGGGCTCGCATAATCTGAGGATTTTACCTCTGAATATTTCTGAATTAACACAGGAACGTTTGGGCATGGGGGGAGACCTCATGTCCAAACAATAACACCAGAGCAGATATGTAAATATGTCCTTTAAACATGTCATTGTCCTCAGAGAGGGCAATAACATGTTAAAGGTGGAGGGGCACGTCATAAAGGAGTCAAGTGGTCCTGGCTTAAATCCCAGCTCTGCCAACTCTGTGACTTGAGTAAGTCACTTAACCTCTGTGGGCCTCTCAGTGTTCTGGGTTATAAAATGGAAATGATTCCTTGCATTGGCTTCACTGGGCTCAAATAAGAGTATACACACACCTTGGACATTGTGTCAGCTTTCCATTACTGTGACAAAATGCCTGAGGAAAACAAGAGATGAAAGATTGGTCTTGGCTCACAGTTTAGAGGGTTCAATCCATTGCTAGGCCCCATCCCCTTGGGCCTGAGGCGAGGCTGAACATCCTGGTGGGGAGCACATGGTGGAACAAAGCCACCTTCCTTAAAGGTGGAGCAGAAAGAGAAGAAGCGGCCAAGGCCAAGACACACCCTTCTGAGGCACACCCCCGGTGACCTACTTCTTCCAACTAGGCCCCACCTTCTGCAGTTCCCACCCCGTCCCCAAAGCCCATTCTATCATGAACCAATGGAAGGATTAATTCAGAGTTCTCATGATCCAGTCACTTCCCAAAGCCCCACTCTGAACACTGCTGCATTGGGGACCCCATTTTTAACACTTGAACCTTCAGGGGACATTTCAGATCCAAACTGTGACATACATCAAAGGTGCCTAACCAATGGGAATTGTCGACGCTTTAATCCCTTTGTTTTCTAATGGGTGAAAATGAAGCTCAGAGAAGAGAAGCAAGATGACCCAAGTCACCGGCCAAGCAGTGCCAGGACCGGGGCTGGGCACCCTTTTCTACCCTGGGTGTATTGCCTATCCCCACTGCCTCTTCTAAGACAAAGCTATTAGCTTTCGCTAGCACATGGCAGAGACCTGCCTGGTGGGAGGAAGTTCCTGGTTTTGAATTTAATTTTTAAAAACAAACAAAAAATTGTGAGCAAAATGCTTTTAGATGCTTTGGAGGCCAAAAATTAAGCAGAAAAAACTGGAGGTGGCATCTTGGTGTGCCCCTGGTGGATTCCAGGCACCATCACTGCTATTGTGATTAGTACTTCTGAGCACCCTGTACCTGACCTAAGGCTGGAGGTCCACCTAATGGCAATACTCAGCGTTTATTGAGCACTGTGTTGTTTCCCGTGGCTGCTGGAACTGATTGCCTCCTCCCTGAGACTGCACAAATGTGTTCTTTTACGGTGCTGGAAGCCAGGAGTCCCAGAACTAGGTGTCAGCAGGTCCGAGATCCTCTACGATCTTCTACAAAGGTGTTTCTTACTTTTCCAGCTTCCAGAGATCTTGCACATTCCTTGGATCCCGATCCCTTTCTCTATCTTCAAAACCCACAGCATGGCATCTTCAAATCTCTCCCTGTGTGTCCAGCTGGGAGTGCAGATCGGTGGAAGAGCATTGGTCCAGCATGTGCAAGGCCCTAGGTTCTATCCCCAGCACTGGAAAAGAAAAAGAAAAAAAAATCATTAGCACTCTCTCTCCCCGACTCCGGGCCTCCCTCCCCTCTCTCTCCCTTCCCTTATTCTCCCTACCTTCATCTGGCTTCTGTCCTCACGTCTCCTTCCAGGATTCTGGCCTTCCTGCCTCCCTCCCTTTGCTTGTAAGGATCTCTGACCACATTGAGCCCACCAGGATAATCTGACTCAAAATCTTTAATCACATCTGGGAAGTCCCTTTTGGCAAGTAGGGTAACACTCCCAGGTCCTGGAGACTACGGTATGGACATCTTTGTTTTATCTGCCAGAGCACTTACTGGGGACCTAGCACTGAGGGGGGCTCAGAGAACCCTCCAGAACAGCCAGTGAGGCGGATACTATGATGTTGTCCATTTTCAAATGATAGATTTTATTCGTTTCTTATTGCTGCTAATTGCCACTAGCATGGTGGGTGGCTTCAGCAATACAAACTCACCATCTCCAGTTCTGTAGGTTGCAAGTCCTACACAGGCCTCTGTGGGCCAAAGTTCAGTACCAGCAGAGTAGCCTGAATTTTTCCCCAGGGACCACTGGCATTCCTTGACTAGAGTCTCCTTCGTGTACAAACCAGCAACCCTGGGCCCCATCCTGACATCACGTCACTGTGACCATTCTTCTGCCCCCTGCTCCACGGGTAAGGACCCCAGCTGGATAGCACAGGATGATCTCCTGGTCTTAAAGTCAGCTGACGAGGGGCTGGAGTTGTAGCTCAGTGGTACAGTGCTTGGCTAGCAAGTGTGAGGCACTGGGTGGATCCTTAGCACTATATAAAAATAAATAAAATAAAATAAAAAAGGCATTGTGTTGGGCTAGGGCTGGGGCTCAGTGGTAGAGCACTTGCCTGGCATGTATAAGGCCCTGGGCTCGATTCTCAGCACCACACATAAATAAATGAATAAAATAAAGGTCCATCAACATCTAAAAATTCTTTTAAAAGGCATTGTGTCTGTCTACGACTAAAAAAGAAGAAGTCAGCTGACTAGCAGTCTTAATCTCATCTGCAACCTTGATTCCCTCTGATCAAGTAACCTAACATGGTCCCAGGATCAGAAGTAGGACATGACATTTTTGTTTCTAGCACGTAAGCCAAAGACTCAGAAAGGCGAAATGATTTGCTTGGAGTTTTATGGTAAGAAAATGGCAGAGCCAGGCTCTGGATGGAAGCCATTGGCTGCAGCACTCATGACTTAACCCTTGCACTCTACCTCCCTATGCCAGGTACCCGCGATGGCAATCCTACCGTCAGAGAGGAATCCTGGTGACTATTAAGGCATTTTACAGTTGAAGACATTGTGACTCTTTGGGATGGTGTGGCCAGCTCAAAATTCACACCCATACTGGTCGAAGGCCCCAGAGCAAGGCCATTTGGCCCCAGATGAGAGATGATCCAAAACAAAAGGGAGACACTGGAAGGTGCAAGTTGTCTTCCTTTTAAGCCGAGATTTCAGGTGTTTTTATTCAATCAGCAGGCTCTCTTCCTAGATGTCCCTCAACAGTAGGCTCCCCCTTCACTGTCCCTTCTTCAATGTCAGCTACCGGTGACACCCTGCCCACTCCCCTCCCTCTCTAACCCCTTGTCTCACTTTAATTTCCTCGTCAACAGTCATAATCATGTGATCTATTTGGCTCCTGTGCTGGAAAGAATGCTTCATGAGGGCAGGGATACGTCTCCTCAGTGCACTGCTGCATTCCCAGGGCCCTCAAGACACGAGGTTAGTCTGAAATGAGTCAGTGAATCATTCAGCGAACTCAGCCTCATCAAGGGACTATTAACAAATGCTATTAACACATGTGCACTAGATAGTGGGGCTGTTGGTATCCTGATGAAGAAAAGTCTTTCCGATATGGAAGATGGAATTCATGGAATTGTGTGGTCATCAGAATTATTAAGGAAATGTGTTCAAAAGGCCAATTCCCAGTGTTTACCCCCAAAGCTTCCTTTTCAAATGATTTGGGGAGGAATCCAGAAGTCAGTATTTCTAGAGTTCTTCACGTGATGATAATGTGCCTCTTCTGTAGACTCACAGCTTCTGCAGGCTAAATCAAAACTTCTGGGACAGAGGTTCTCCATGTTCACAGAGTTTTGAGAAACTAATGCTGGAGCCCCCACTCCAGACATTTTAATGTGATTAGACTAGGACAAGGCTGGACGTTAGATTTTCATTTCAGTTATTATACCTCTCAGCTTCAGAAACACACTTTTCTTTTTTTGGTACTAGGGATTGATCCCAGGGGTGCTTAACCACTGAGCCACATCCCCAGCCCATTTTATTTTTTATTTTGAGAAAGGGTCTCGCTAAGGTGCTGAGGCTAGCTTTGAACTCTCGATCCTCTTGCCTCGGCCTCCCAAGCCGCTGGTGTTAGACCAGGACACAAGAAAAGACCACTGACTCCAATTAAAGTCAAATTAAAGCAAGCTTATTATTTCAACCGGCCGGGCTGCCTCTCCCTCCCAAAACGGTGGGAACAAGACAGCACCCCAGCTTTCCTGAAGCCCAGCTTTATAGCCCAGAAAGTTACACAAAGGGGGGTTACAGATAACAGAACTCTGACAAGCATCATACTAATGGTAGTTTACATTTTTTGCTGGCCCCAACATCAGAATTTATGAGGACCATTAGAGCCTCAGAAAGGGTTGTTGTCTGGCCAGGGAAGGCCAATATTTATGAGGTGTCACTAACTTTCAGAGAGGGCTGCTACCTGGTCAGAGAGCCAGGCATGGGTGAGTTCAAGGCACGGGCAGGCATTCCAAGCAGGTTCAGAATTTGCAGTAATTTATAGTAAAGCCGAAATTATCTTTTCATGGTTTTGTGGGGAGATGCCCAATTTTAAGAAAAGATCAGGTTGGGTCTATCACTGGGATTACAGGCATGCATGGAACACACTTTTCTCTTTGTGTGTGTGTGTGTGTGTGTGTGTGTGTGGTTGGTTGGTTTGTTTGTTTGTATAGTTGGTAATCTTATACTCCCAGACCTGAAAATTGAACATTTGTATATTATAATGTGATAATTTTGAAGATCAGAGTCTCTCCCTTCTCCAGGGTTTGTTGAATTTGATTATTGAAGGTTGTAATGATCTGTTTTAGTTTTAGTTTTTGGTACCAGGGATTGACCCAAGAGCACTTAACCACTAAGCTATATCCCCAGCCCTTTTTAAATTTTGTATTTTGAGGCAGGATCTCACTACATTGCTTATAGCTTCACTAAGTTGCTGAGACTGTCTTCAAACCTGTGATCCACCGCCTCGGTCTTCCAAGCCACTGGGATTACAGGTATGCACCACCATGCCCAGCGAGTCCTCTGTTTCTTAATGACTCTTATAAACTATTTTAGGAAAAGACTGTATTCCTTGTCAAATGTGGTCACTGAATCTCTGTTCCTTTAGTTTATGTTTGATTAGTATTTTGATAGGGATTTCCTTGAAAACAAATGAAAGATGACAAAATCAAACACACCTCCCTCAGTCTTTGCAGACTGGCTCTGTGCTGAGGTCCTCTTTCAACACGAGGCCGGGCTGATTTACAGCTCTACCTTAGCCTTCATTTCCCACAGAGCTGCTTTTAAGTTGCTTTTTTATTTTATTTTATTTTTTTGGTGCTGGGGATTGAACCCAGGGCCTCTTGTGCATGCTAGGAAGGTACTCTACCAACTGGATATAACCCCAGCCCTGCTTTTTCTTGATTCAGAATCCACTTGGTTGCTAAAACCTTTGATGGTTTTCCAGAGTTCTGACACAGTTTGTTCTGACAGTTTCTAATGTTTCTTGTGGAGGAACCTGAAAAGCCTACTTGTCATTTTGTTCCTGGAGTCATTGAACTTTAAAAAAAAAAATAGTTCTTAGTTGTAGATGAACATAATACCTTTATTTTATTTATTTACTTATTTTTATGTGGTTCTGAGGATCCAACCTAGTGCCTCACACATGCTAGGCCAGCGCTCTGCTGCTCAGCTACACCCCCAGCCCCGCGCCGAGTTTCCCTGGACTCTCACGTGAAGCAAAGGTTGACACCTGCTGCTCTGGAGTGAAACCTTGGCATCACTCCTTTCAACAAGAGCCTCAAGTGATTCTGCTGTAGCCAATCTGATTTTGAGAAACTGCAGATTGACCAAACCCGGGGTCTGACCACACTGAGTCCACCTTCCCTGGACTTGCGTTTGAATTCTCTCTCTCAACTTCCTCCAGCTCCTGGGAGCTGAGCTGGATGAGGAAGGTCAACCTCGAGTGAATGGCTCTGCATCTCTGTGATGGGTTCCATGGAGACACCTAGTGGTGTTTTTGTTTTAAGTACCAAAGATTAAACCCAGGGGTGCTTAACCACTGAGCCATTTCCCCAGCCCGCCCCCCACCACCACCACTTTTAAAATTAGTTTTTTATTTTTTATTTTAAGACAGGGTCTCACTAAGTAGCTTAGGGACTCACTAAATTGCTGAGGCTGGCTTTGAACTTGTGATCCTCCTGCCTCAGCCTCCCAAGTGGCTGAGATTACAGGTGTGGAGTTGTTTTATTTGAGGTTAACCAGAGGAATGAGTTTATGGCTCCCCTTTGCTTTACAAAGGAATCAAAACAGAAATAAAGCAAGGAATCCAGGAGGCACCAGATTCCTGCCCCTGAGTTTAACAGTTCAGTGGAAGATTTTTAGCTGTAAATCTCTGTTGGCACCTGGCATAGAGTCTTCCCCCCACTTGAGCTAAAATCCCCTGAAGTCTTCAACCCTTCAAGGCTACAAGCTTGCAGGTAAATATCTGGTACAACTAAACTCCCGGGTTTGCCCCTCACAGAGACCATGAACTGGAAGAGTAAGTAGCTCTGGGATGACCAAGAGGTTTCTTCTCCTCTCACCATGTATGATCATAAACAGGTTTTAATTATTTGATTCTCGGTTTCCTCACTTGTACGTGAGAATGATAACTGCCCTTGATTCCCATTTTTGATATGGAAGATAAACACAATGAATTGTTTAATGACAAAGTCTTAAAAATCTTAACAAATGTGTGATTTGATCCTGTTTTGTTTAAAATTATCTACATATCTTTATACATCGATTTATCTATGTCTGAGTTTATGTGTGTCAATTTCTGGAGGTGTGCGTAGAGAGCGGCCAGAATGATGTTGACCAGAGAGGTAACAAGTTTGAGGGCCATTTTTATTGTCCCTTTTGCATCTTCCTAACTGGTTTCTAATGTCCATGTACCATTTCTGCAAAAGAAAGCTGGACTTTGGGGTCAAGAGGGCTTATCAAGTGCATCTATTCATCTTTTCCCTTTCCAAATATCCTACTGACAGGACAAAACAAGCATTTCAAAAATCTAATTAAAGCTATCAAAATAATAGCTACCTCTTAGAATCATGAGGTTTGAAATCTGGCACATAGTGCTTATTATTGTCTGCATTCCCTACCCACTTCTAACTCCAAAAAAGAGTATTATTACAGATGTTTTTAACTTGTCTTGAGCCATGGACTCCTTTGCAATCTTGTAGAGCCTAAGAACTCCTTTTTCAGCACTTCTTTTGTGTGTGGTGCTGGGGATTGAACCCAGGGCCTTGCACATGCTAAGCAAGCCCTCTACCATTGAGCCACACCCTCAGCTCTCAGAATATTGTTTATTGATGATTGATTGAATGATTCTTGGGATTGAACCCAAAAGTACTTTACCACTGAGCTAAGTCCCCAGCCCTTTTGATTTTTTATTTTGAGACAGGATCTCACTGTGTTACTTAGGGCCTCGCTAAATTGCTGAGGCTGGCCTTGAACTTGTGATCTCTCCTGCCTCAGCCTCCCAAGTCACTGGTATCATAGGTATGCACCACCATGATATTTTTAAATGAAGAAAGCTCCATATATAGGGTTATAAAAATTTATAGATATTCCCCAAATTATGTAAATTTTTTAACTTTATGATGGTATGAAAACAATAAGCATTCAATAAAAGCCATAATTGGAATTATAATCTTTTCCCAGGTTAGTGTTATGTGGCATGATATTCTCGCTCTATGCTAGGCAAGAGCAACAAACTGCAGCTCTTAGGCAGCCAGCCGATCAGAAGGGAAAGCATCTGTCCTTCTGCAGTGTACTGCGTCGCTAAGCTATGATGTTCAATAGGTTAGGTGCATTAAATGCATTTTTTAAAAAAAAATTTAGTTGTAGATGGACACAATACCTTTTATTTTATTTATTCATTTTTATGTGGTGCTGAGAGTTGAACCCAGTACCTCACATATGCTAGGTAAGCACTCTACTATGAATTTTTGACTTACGATAATTTCAACTTACAATTGGTCTACTTTGATAGAACCCCATTGTAAGTTGAGGAATCTGTGTATACTGAAATGCAGTTATCAAAATATTTAAGAAATCTGTCATAGAGTAACATATTCCAGCCCCAATGCTTCTATATTATAAGATTTAGCAGCATTTTTGTTAAGAATCATAATTTCAGAGTCATAAAGAGCATAAATGTCATATCTTGAAATAAATTCCACAAAAGCAATGTGATAGAAAAACACGTGATTTCTATTGGTGATGAAGTTGCAGGTACTTAATTACTTCTATTACTCATGATCAAAGGAAATGCTACAAAGGAAATGCTACTTTCTGAAAATAAAGACTGTATTTCCCACCCAGCTTCATGAACCTCTTAATTTAATATGTGTTTCCATGGATCTTTGCCTAAGTCTATTTATCTGTTTGGTTTTTTTCCTCACTTATTCCAGGATTTCCCCAGGTGTATGATGAATCTTGTTTACCTGTTCATACTGAAGGACGGCATGTAGACCAATGCTCTTGGAGCATATGCGGAGGGCTTATTGATCATGAACTTTGGGTGCCTATGCATTAGGAACTCCCAGTACCAGGATCTTTAAGTCTTCCTTCTGATCTGGTTAAATTCTCCAGAAGACTCTCTGGACATTTTTTTTTAGTTGAAGATGGACACAATTCCTTTATTATTTTATTATTTTTATGTGTTGCTGAGGATCAAATCCAGGGCCTCACATGTGCTAGGCAAATGTTCTATCACTGAGCCACAAGCCCAGCTCTCTCTGTACCCTTTTTAGGAGAGCATAATCCTCCCTGGGAAAGTATAACCCTATGCAGTCGCTCTCTCCCTCCCCAGAAGTCTCAGTATCTGTTCAGGTGCCGCAGTCCGGCTGCAGCAAAATAACCGGGGGGTGACGAACGACTTGTGTACGTTGATACAGCAGGAGTAGGAGCCGTTTATTGCAGGACAGGAGCAGTATTTATACATTCCACACAGATTATCTAATTAGCATAAACTAGATACATCAGTCAACCAATAAGGAATCTCCACACTTAATGGCTCGCTGGCATTACTTCACAAACCACTCCCTCTGGCATTTTGCCAGGCGCCATCCAGACTTGTTTACAGACTCTAACATTCAGGGACCTTCCAGGGCCAGCGTTTGGAATGTAGGCTGGAAAAGAGCCTGAGAGGATGAGGCTGCGGGGACCTCTCAGCCTCCACCTGTGAGCCTTCCCCCCTCCTTCTGCAGCATGCGCTGCCTTTACGCCCCTTCTGTCAGTTGCTCTGTAGGCTATCAATATGGCAGCCTCCACCTACATGTAGCTGCTGAAATTTAAATAGAATAAGCTTTGGGCTCCTCAGTTGCACTAGTCACATTTCCAGTGCTCAATGGCCACCCGTCAGCTGAGGCTGGCTGCTGTATTTTCATCATTGCAGAAAGTCCTATTGGACTTTCTAGAGCAGGGATTGGCAAATTATTTTCCGTGAAGGGACAGAGTCAATTTTGGGGGGCTTTTCATGCTAGATGGTCTGCACCACATCTACTCAACTCTGTCACTGTAGCATGGAATTCAGGAACACAAGTTGGAATATGTGGCCATGTTCCAATAAAAGTTTATTTATGTACATAGAAATTTTCACATCATAAAATATTCTCCTTTTGAATTTTTTTACAGCCATTTAAGAGTATAAGACTGTCCTTAGCTTATAGACTGCATGTAAATAGGCAATAGACTTAATCGAGTCTATAGACCGTAGTTTGCTGACCCCTGTCTTGGTGAATTGCCATTTTAAGGAATCCCTGAGCCAGGCGCGGTGTTACACACCTGTAATCCCAGCGGCTCAGGAGTCCGAAACAGGAGGACCGCAATTTCAAAGCCAGCCTCAGCAGTGGCGAGGTGATAAGCAACTCACTGAGACCCTGTCTCTAAATAAAATACAAAATAGGGCTGGGGGTGTGTAGAGTGGTAGAGTGCCCCTGGGTTCAGTCCCTGGTACCCCCTCAAAAAAAAAGTAGCTGTATTTTCTGTATGTTATTTTAGTAAGTGCAGAAAGAAAGCAGAGGCTAAGATGTGCATTTTAGATGTTTTTTTCTAAGCTGGAAGTCTGATCATCTGTTCAGGGCCTGGCTTCCCCTCTGCACTTTAGAATCTATGGGCATAGAGTCCCATCTTTCCTCTTCACCCTTCTCCACTGAGCACCCAGCACAATCCTTGACAACTACTAGACTTAGCGGACAGCGCTGGGAGAGCAAGTGCTCACCAAGCCACCTTCAATGTAAAATCGACTTTTCGTTTAGATCTGCTTTCAGGAAAGAATGTGCAGCTCATGCAGATGAGGCTATTCCAGTTTACTTAACAATCATATATATATTTTGTTATCATCGAACACATTGACATTCTGACTTTCCATTTTTGTCCCAGGATCACATTTTGATAAATGTGATCCCACCTCTGAGAGAAGACATCAGCTTCTAAGTCTGTGTAGAATCAAACAAATCTTGGTGACAGAAGTGTAAGTCACAACTGAATTTGATAAGAATTCTTGTGAAGAGAGGGGAAGTGATGCAAAGGATATCAATACTTGGAGAATTTTGAATGCTGTGTTGAAATCACCCTCAGCAAGATAAGGAGGAGAAGGTTATGCAGAATGTCAACATTGCCATGACCGTCAAAGGACAATACGACAAGAGCATTGTTGAGGACTGGTCTGATGGAGCAAAAGCCAGAGAGGAGATTAAAACTATCCATGTCCTGAGGAGTGGTTACCTGGGGGGGGGGGTGTCACTGACTTGGAAGGGGTATGAGAAAGCTCTTGGGGTACTGGGAATACTTCTTAGCCTGATCTGGCCGTAGAATCACAGGTACACACATGTGAACAGTTTCATTTAGATGTAGTTACAAGATATGGCACTTTGCCATGTAAAGCTATTTCTTAACTCAGAAAAAGAGGCCAGTTTATTAAAGAAATGCAAATCAAAAGCACAATGAGCTCTCAACTCACACTTATTAGGATAACCATTACAAAAACCTAAATAAATAAATAACGTGTGGCCGAGAATACAGAAAAGTTGGAGCCCTGGGGCACTGTGTTGGAAATGTAAAATGATCCAGCCCCTGTGGAAAACAGAGTGGCAGCTCCTCGAAAATTTAAAGGTAGAATTACCATGTAATCCAGCCATTCCACTTCTGGGTCTGTTTCTCAAAAGAATTACAAACAGAGTTTTGAAGAGAGATGTGTGTATCTGAGTTCCCAGCAGCATTAGTCACAATAGCCCAAAGTGGAAGCAGCCCAAGTGTCCGTGGAGGGGTGAATGAATGAAGAGAGAGACCTGTACCCACTGTGGAACCCCACTCAGCCTTTAGAAGGGCAGAAACTTTACAGTGGCACAGCAGGAGTGAGCCCGAGGACACCACGCTGAGTGAGATAAGCTGCTCGCAAGCAGACCAAGGCCTCAAGACTCCATGTATGTGGGGTACATAGAAGAGTCACATGGGAAGAGGGGCGACAGGCAGGGATTATCTAATAGGAAGAGGATTTCAGTTTCACAAGAAAACAGGTCTTTGAGTGAATGGTGATGATGGTAGGACAACAGTTTGAAAGTACTCAACACCATTGAACTTTTCATTTAAAAACAAAGATGGCCAGGCGCTGTGGCGCAGGCCTGTAATCCCAGCAGCTCACGAGGCTGAGGAGGAGGATAGAGAGTTCAGAGCCAGCCTCAGCAACTTAACAGGCCTTAAGCAACTCAGTGAGACTCTGTCTCTAAATAAAATATTAAAAAGAGCTGGGGATGAGGCTCAGTGGTCAAGTGCTCCTGGGTTTAATCCCCAATACCAAAATAAATAAATGAATCTAAGAAATAAAAAAATAAGATCAGCGAAGACGGTTAAAATCTATGTGTATTTGATGATAACTTTTCAAAAATAAGAAACAAAAAAATGCATATTTTTTTCCTGATTATTATAACTAGTGATGCCTTCCCCATGTTTAATAACATGTAATGAGAAGACATTTGGCTTTCTAAGAGATATAACTATGAGACTACACAGGTTTTATACATATGTATATGTCATCTTTAAAGCATAAGACTTGTAACAGTTTAAATTATAAAATATGTTTGTTAAAGAAAATTTTTCATTTAAGTTGTAAAAAAGCAGAGACTAACCAGTTTTGTGTTGTTATTTTTGTCCAATAATGTGCAAATTTTCCTCTGGGCTGAGAGCATTTCTGAATACACAGTCATGAGGGGACCTCACAGTGGTTGGTACTTCAAGGTGTAAGCTGTCTTTGGTAGATCTGACCCAACCAGATCTGCAAGCTTTGTTTCTCCCATGCCTGCAGGACTAGAGCGGGGCTTGAGGAAGTACACTGTAGTGAGGAAGTACACTGTAGTAAGGAAGTCCAACCTGAAGGGTGGGAAACAATCAGGCGGCCCTAGCAGGCCTCACCCCTCTACCCTGGTGAACGTCTCTATCTACAGTAAATGTGCATTACTTCTTTAAAAAAAAAAAAAAAAAATATATATATATACTGGGAGCCATTAGCCAAGTAGGTATGACAATTTCCTTGCCAGCGTACCCCATGTTGCAGTGACATTGAATGTACGTGACCTTGCTCAAGGACCAAGGCAGATTAGGGTGTTCCCGGTTTTAAGATAATCCTGTTTAGGGCGTTCCCAGTTTAGGTTCCAGGTTTAAGGTTTAAGATTATTCCTGCTGGGAATAGGGCGTATCCTGCTGCCTGAGTTCCCCTTGAGTTCTCACGGGATTCAGACAATATATTTTGGAGATAGAAGCCCAGTGGAGGTGGATTTGGGCAGAGAACGTGGATTTGGGAAGAGAACGTGGATTTCCCCAGAACGTGTTTGTAGACGGCTGGTGTGAGTTCGGGAATAAAGAGTTGCTGTTTGAATCTACAAGCTGTGTGGTGGCTCGTGATTGTGTGCCCAGCCAGACTGCGGCATTTGTGCCCAGCCAGACTGCGGTATATATATATATATCTTTTAGTTGTAGTTGGACACATTACCTTTATTTTATTTATTTATTTTATGTGGTGCTGAGGATTGAACCCAGGGCCTCGCACATGCTAAGTGAGTGCTCTGCTGCTGAGCCCACAACCCCAGCCCTGTGCATTACTTCTTTAATAAGAAAAACGAGTTCAGACACTTACAAAATACAATGTATCATTGACCATCCTTAGTATTTTAGGAACATTAATTTATTTCACCTTCATTAACAACCAACTCTATAAGGTAGATGAGAATATTGTCACTAACTCAGCCTACAGATGAGGAAACTGAGGCACAGAGCAATTAAGCAGCCAGCTCAAGGTGAGCTTGTAAGTGGCAGGGCTGGGACTCAAACCCAGGCAGTCAGCTCCTGAACCTGTGCCCTCAACAGTGTGCTGCCTCCAAGTCAGGGTGGATGCATTTCTTGTTGGGGAATGTCTTAGTTCCTTTGCACTGCTATAACAAAATGCCCAAGACAAGGCAATTTTTAAAGAACAGAAATATTTATTTTCTCACAGTTCTGGAGATGAGGAGTTCAAGATCAAGGTGCTAACAGATTTGGTGTCTGGTGAGGGCTGCTCTGTTTCCAGATGGCACCTTCTTGCTGAGGCTGGTGGTGAGGTGACCAAAAGGATAAACACTGTGTCCCCATTTAGCATAAGAAATGGAAGTTTCCTCAGGCCCTTTTTTCAATGTACTAATCCCATTCCCAGGGGCTGTGCTTAACCCTCCTAAAAGGGCCAGCCTCTTAGTTCTGCCATGTTGGGTCCTAGGTCCCAACATGGACTTTGAGGGGACACATCCACTCTAACCACAGCAAGAACAAAGTCTCTTGTATCTCATTTCTCCTCTTTCTCCTCCCGGCCCCGGCCCCATCTTTACTCCAGTTTTGAGGATAAATTCGACAGTTTTGATCTGGATTGGTCAGATCACCCATTATAAATTGGTTTTGGTGCCGTTTTAAAGAAAGTTACGTCCAGAACGGTGGTTTCCAGGCTTTCAGATTTTCCATATGGGTAATTCTTTTTTCAAAGTGTTGGGCAAAGACTTTTTCTTCCAGTCACGTCAGACTAATAGAGGCTGGATTTAACCTTTCTTAGACAATTAGGAAAATAGGCGAAATTATATAAAATAAGGATTTTCAAGTGCAATCATAGGCTGCAGAAGGTTTCAGCTAACAATGGGCCACATATACAACAGCGGTCCCATGAGATTATGTCACCTAGTGACGTTGTAGCCATCTTAGTTGTGCTTAAGTGTATTCTATGATGTTGTCACAACAAAATTGCCAAATGATACATCCTCAGAACCTGTTCCTGTCATTAAGCCTCACGGGACTGTATTGGACAATAGGCAATGCAGAATTATGGTCCTTGAGAGAAAGGAAACAGCAATATAAGCCTTATGATGACCCCTTAGTGCATGGAGACGATTTTCAGGATGTAGCTCAGGAAAGGGAAACCCAAACAGAGCCCAGGGAAGCCAGGGTGGCTGAAATTTACCAAAGGAGTACTGGAGGGGAGGGTTGGGAGTTCTCAACTTCAAAGACCTCCTAGGGGTCCTGGGGAGTCTGTGGCTGAGTCATGATCTGCACAACCTGAGAAAAACAAACAAACAAACCACTCAAGGCCAAGGGGGAGACTTCTGGGAAGGAATAGGCTAGAAAATTCTAGAGCTCATTCAGGATCAAGGAAAGTCTACGATTCCATCAGGGCAAAATGGAAACCCTTCTTAGTACAGTAGGCATCAAGGAACGTCCCCGTAAGGGGTCTTGCCTTAGTAATGAAGCTAAATTAGGCTTAGATTAAAGGCTATTCTGAATCTGCCTTTAAAAAACTTAAAAGAAATCCTGAAGCAGGCCCAGATGATCCCAAGTAATTTAACTATGTACCCAACCAAGCCAATGCTGTGTAAAAGAACACAACAGAATCCAGCACCCCACAGCACAAAACTTACACAGTGTCTGGTGCTACGGGTTGAATTCTGCCCCCCTCCAAATTCATCTCTGGAAGCCCCAAGTCCCAGTGTGATGGAGATGGGACCTCTAGAGGTAATTAAATTACAAGAATGGAGCCCTCGTGATGGGATTGATGCCCTTGTAGGAAGAGGCAGACGACAGATTCTTTTTCTCTCCTTGCTCTGTGAGGAAGCAGACAAAAGATGGCAAGAAGCAACCATCCTGGCCCCTAATCTTAGACTTCAGCCTTCAGAACTGTGAAAAGCTGTTAAGCCACAAAAAAACACAGAATTTTGTCACTGCCACTTGAACTAAGACAACGAATGTGTCCCCTCCTACTTCACGACTTTCCACCTTCCAGTCTGCCCCACATCAGTTCCTACAATTATAGGTTCTCTGGTTAAGTACTCTAGTGCCCGTTTTTATGCCATCAATCCACCAAAGGTTAAGAAAAATGATGAAAGCTGTTTGAAGGTACTATGAGCTGAACAGATTTAACAAACATGCACTGAGCACCTACAATCTGCCATGAACTCTGTTATATTTTTACTGCCAATCGTCAGCTGAAGAAACTGGGCCCTCAAGAGCATACATGACTTGCTCTAGGATTCCATTTATGCCAAGTTTTAAAGAAACGTGGAGCTAATTGGCAGTGTTCGAACAGAATAAGAGTAACCTTTGGGAGAAAGGATGGGAAGTGAACAGAAGGGAGCCCAGGGCGACTGGATCCTGATAGTAAAGGACTTCTTCACTTGGCGGGAGGTGATCTGTGTGTGTTCACTTTGCGATAATTCACCCCTTTGTGTGCTTGTGACTCATGCATTTCTCTCTACTATACTTTACATAGAATATGCATTAAAATTCTCCAAATAAGAGATACTGATAAAATGCAAACTTTAAGAAATGGCTGAAAAGTTGAAAAAAGTCCTCCCAATACAGAACAAAAAGAAAGTGGAAAAAAACAAAGAGATAAAACAAAAGAAAACGAGTTAGGAGACTTTGATGTCATTTTCCATAGATTTAAAAAAGATTCATTTATAAAGGAAAAAGAATCAGATCAGCATCAGGTTTCTCATCAGAAGACAAAAGTCAGACACCATTAGTGCACTATTTTGAAAGCTCTGAAAGAGATTTTTATCCTACAATTCTATTCCCAGACAAATATAAGGGTGAAGGTAAAATAAAGACATTTGCAGAGTTCCCAGGACAGAGGAAGGATGTCTTTTAAAATAATCTGTTGATTTTATTTTAAAGTAAGGACAACACATGAAAGTATTAGTTGTAGTTGCAGGACAGCGTATAATGGGAAATGCATCCATCAGAATATAATTGGCTGCCGTGATAAGTAACTCAAACTCTCAGAGTCTTCAGACCACAAAGATGTACGTCTCCCACTTACTACATGTTGAGGAACATTGGTGGGGGCTCTGCTGTTCTGGGACCCAGGCTGACAGAGGTGCCACCATATGCGATGCTTGCAGGTACTGTATGAGTGTATGGGGCTCACACCTGCCATTAAATGCTACAGCCCAGAAGTCACACAGATCCCTTCCTCCATGTCCATTGGCCAGAATTAGACACATGGCTATCCTCAGTTTAAAAAGGTAGGGAAATGCAATCCTCCATTCATCCAAAAGGAGAGGAAAATTAAACAGGAGGGAAGCATTGAAATATTTACCACATTCTTAAAAAAAATGACAATTAAAAAATATATAAGTGAGGCTGTTGAAAGGTAGAGAATAGAAGAGGGTAGAAAAGATGGAGAGAAAAGTAACACTATGCATACCCACATCTTAGAAAATGAGATGTCCGCAGACATTGCCCATGCAGTAGCATAAGAAATTAGAGTTTATGTTTACTGAATTTATGAGATCAAGGGAACAACAAATAAGTATGTAAATACTAAACAGTTGGAGATGGAGGAAGCAAAGAGTGTAAGTAAATGTCACAGCAGGTAGTCAGAGTGCCCAGCTGTTTGTCTTAGTCTGTTCAGGCTGCTGTAACAAAATACCACAAGCTGGGTATAAACAACAGAAATGTGTTTCTTACAGTTCTGGAGACGGAAAGTCCCAGATCAGGGTGCCAGCAGAGCTGGTGTCTGGTGAAGGCCCACTTTCTAGTACATAGATGCCACCTTTGCCTGTATCCTCACGTGGTGGAAGGGCAAGGCGATCAAGGGCAAGAGCCCCTGATCTCTGAAGGCCCTGAAGGGCCTGATCCCACTCACAATGGGTTAGCGCAAAATGGGAACTTTAGCGGTTTAAGAGCTGACAGGCTGTGTTTTTGCATGCCGACACACAGCAGCTCTGCTGGTTGACATTTAACCCTAGAGGCTTACGGCGACTCACAGGTACCATAGGAGATGACCACAGTAGCAGAAGAAGGAGACAAAGCCAGGGACAGAACAATCCCCTTTAGGCTTAGCCCCTAAGCTGTATGAGCTAAGAGTCCCTAGGCTCTTGACAAGCTTGCACCCACGTAAGGGATGTAGAATGTACCCCCTTAATAGAATTGCACCAACTCCCTTGCCTCGATGTGCCCAAAACTCACTTATGTATAAAAGCAAAAGCTCTGCTGTGTTCGGGGCTCAGATTTTGGGAATTATCCCTCTGGGTTGTGGCACCTCCAATAAAGTGTTGCTTCCAGATCTGGGTGTCCTCACCCTCATTTCCTGCTACAACAAGGGCTCCACTTTCATGGCCCAATCACTTCCCAAAGGGCCCGTCCCCTAAACACCATGGCCTTGGGGGATTTCAACATATGAACGTGAGGGGCACAGACTTTCACACTATTGGCACTATTGTTCCTATCAAAGAAAAAAATAATCAAAATTATTAAGGGAGGTGACTTGAGGAATCTGGGGAGTTGGTTTTTCCTGGTAAACCCCTCTGTGCTGTTTTATATGTTATGATGTTTGTGTGCTACTTTAGTGAAATGTTTAACCATTGTTTCAACTAATGTATCCTTTGAGGTCCCACCTGCAAGCCTGGCCACTCTGGGCAAGTGGTCATCACTTCAATTACCTGAGCTTCAGTTTCCTCGTCCACCAAGTGGGTGAACTGTCCACCTCCCTCCCATATGGCGGGAGCCTGGCAGAGCGCCTGGCACAAGGCACACGCTGGCTAGATGGACGACACCCAAGCCGATGTCAGGTCCACTCTGTGTGCGACAGATTTGGGCCCTGAGAGTCCTGATGGAGAGGCAGCGACCTTAGATTCTCAGAGACCATCTGACCTAGTGCTTATGCCACAGCTGAGCCTGTGTGGCCCAGTCTGGTCCTGGGCTACAGGAGGAATCCATCTGCAAGACCAGGACTGGAACTGGCTCCTGGTTGCCGCCCAGGGCCCTGCTGGCCACCCCTGCGCTCTCTGAATCATCAACTGCTTTTGGCTCGGGACAGAGTGAAAAGAGAGTGGGCCGGGAAGAACTGAAACGTTCCCTCCTGTGCAAATGGTTTCTCTCTGTGCTGGCAAGTCCAGGGTGTTCAGACAGAGGTCAGGAGCATGTGCTTTCTGTGATATCCTGGGGGAGAGAATGTGACCCAGCTGAGGGTGCAGGTGAGGGAGAGGGAGCCGGAAGGAGCTTGGCCGACTTTGATATCTGAAAGGGCTCCTTTTTATTACAGGAAGTGGTTGTTTGGGGGGGGGCACAGAAACCAACTCTGTTTTTCTATCAAAACCAGCGGAAATTATAATCAGGAAAATTAAGAAGTCATTGAACAGACTGACAATGTGGCCCAGGCCACTGTCTGTCCAGCCCTGTCCTCTCTCCAGCCTCAGCTCCTCCTTCCTCTCACCCACCTGAGCTTTGCCGGCTGGTCCCCCCACCCGCTGCTCCCTTGCTGACCTGCTTCAGTCCTCCCCTAGGACTCCTGCCCTGCAGCCACCACGTCTTTCCGCCTCTGCACTTATCAAGGTGTCAAAATCGCCCCTGCCTACCTGTCTCTCCTAGTGGACTGGAGGTCATGTCCTGGACCCTCAGCCTCAGGTCTGGAATTCGGACCAAATAGTGCTTTTCTTGGCCTGTACCATTTAGGCGCATGCGGTCTTTTGAAATATTTGCATTCATCACTGTCAACTAAAAATCAAGAAATCATGATTTCTGGCTTCTCTTGACACACCGGAAACCAGGTAACCTGGATCCACTTCTCCTCCCTCAGAGCCGCAGTCCCCTTCCGATAGAGGATTCCGTCTCCATTTATCCATAGTCCTCCGGTGCTTTTTGAAGGCCAGAGGGAGCCATTTGCCAGCGCCCTTGCAGTATCATTTTTCTTCGAGTGGATCAAAGAAGAAGGTGGAATATTTCTTCTACCCATGCTCCTCCCTCACACCTGTGTATTTCCCTCCTTTACATTCCCAGACTCCACCTGAGCTTTCACCCTCCCCCAGGCCGGGAACACCTGAAGACAGGTATGGAGCACCTTGTTCACCTCTGTGGCTCCACAGCCAGCACCAGGCCTGTTGGGAGAATGAGCGCAACTCTTCTTACTGCAAAATGAGCTCTTTACAAATCTTTCATCTCCTATAGATAAAGGAGAAGAAATGTCCACTCAACAAGTGCTACTGGGCTTAGCTCAGAGATATAGCACTTGCCCAGCCTATGTGAAGCCTGGGGTTTGATCTCCAGCAGCTCAAAACTTTTTTTTTTTTATTTTTACCAACTTTGTACCCATTTTTCATCCTCAGTGTAGCCCTCCATCAAACCACTCCCTGGATGTGATTTCAAGTTCTGACCAAACCTTGCTCTTAGCGTTTACAAAAGATAGTGAAGACCTGTTTATTGGTGGTATTGGTATTAATATTAGAAATAAGTAGTTATCATTGATCAAGGGTGTCCCCGTGCCAGGAACTTTATGTTATTTATGTGTTCAAGCTTTACAGCCACCCCATGGAGTATTGGCAGTCCTCACTGAAGGCAGGACTGTCCATCCGAAGGCATACAGGATAAACCAAAACAGCACAGCAGCTGATTTTTAAGTGACTCCAGGCAAAATTCGCTAACTGAAAAGTCAGATCTAGCATTCATTAAACCATTCGGTAGCCACGTAGTTCTAAGAATTTTACCTGTATGAACTCCTTCAGTCCTCTAGATGATATTTTGAGGAAAGAACTAATAATTTCCATTTTGCTGCTGGGGACATTCGAGTCCTGAGATTTCCACCATTTTACTGTGATCATCAGCGAAGCCATCTCTCTCTCTTACTTCCCAGCTTCTGCACCCACTCCCTGCGTTGAAGGGAATGATCTCCTTCCTGAGACTTCCTGGAGAGCCATGCCCACAGGGGAGGAGGACAATGCCCCACAGGTTCGCCCCCAGCCTCCCGCAGCCAGGACGTGAGCATGTGACTCAGCTCTGCCCACTGGGCGCATCTGCCTCGGGCTGGGATTGAAAACTAACGGGGGAATGTTCTCTGGCAGGCTTGGTGGGCCAGCACGGCCAACTTCCGGTGACAACAGTGGCAGTGGGGTGACAGGCAGCACTGCGTATCTGGAATTGGGGTCAGCAATGTTCCCAAGCCGATTCAGCTGCGTTCATGGAAATGTGGACCATTTCATTCTTTTTTTTCTAAGTTTTTTGGGATTTTGTTTTGTTTTGTTTTTGTGTGTGTGTTTGTTTTGGTACCAGGGGTTGAATCCAGGGGCACCTAACCACTGAGACACATCCCCTTTTTATTTTTTTATTTTTGAGACAGAGTCTTGCTAAGTTGCTTAGGGCCTCACTAAGTTGCTGAAGACAGGTGTGCACCACCACGCCCAGCTCTGGACACCATTTCTGACTGCTCAGCCTGTCTATTCCACATCCTTTAAACAAATTCCTTTCTGCCCTACTCTTTCAGTTGTGTTTCTGTGTTTATTGATTGCTGTGGCAAACTTGGGATTTCAACCTGACCAGTCTGTCTCCTAGCATTTACATTTCAACCAGTATGCTATGTTCCCCCTGGAAGTGTTCTCCAGCTTCAGGCACAGTTGGATCTAGGTCCTTAAGTGACGTCAGTGGGCTGCTCCATTTTCCTCATCTCTCCTCTCCTGTGTACTGGCTCCACTTTTAGCCACACTCCTTGCTCATATAGGCAAGATGACCACCAGAAGCTCCAGGCTTATATATGCAGCAGCTCTGAACCCTCACAGAGAAAGACACTGCTCTTACCATATAGTTTCAGGAAAAGTCTTAGACTTAACTCCTGCTGACCCAGGTCAAATTATGGACATCTGTGCAGTGGACTCAATGAATTGGCTAGGCCTCAGTCACAGATCCACATGGTACTCAAGGTGGGGTCTCGTGCAAAGGGATGGAGCAGTTCTCCACAGGAAATCAGAAGGAAATACCGGGCAGGCAAAAACAAAAGGTATCTCCTACATCCTACTTCTAAAGAGGAGGCAAATCAGGCTCAGAGAGGCTGGGTAATCTGCTCAGGGTCACACAGTTAGGGAATGAGAAGTTAGAATTTGAAGGCCCTCAGACGCGGATAGCTCAGCTTTCTTATTGCTTTTCCCATTTGGTTTGCAAAATTTTTCTAGATTTTATTTTCTTCCCCTACTTCCCTGATTTAAATGCTATGAAAGAATTTAAAATTTATAGAGTTATAAGGAAAAAGAAAAATCCTTTGAAATCTCATCACCATATGACGAGTGCTGTTGGTTAACATTTCGTGGGCATCTTTCATGCATGTCTATGCACATGGGCAACAGAAGCAACATTTACATAAATCAAAACACACAGTAACATCTTTCAATCACAGATGCCCTTTCCTAATGTGATTTTTTCCCCTTGGCCCTTTCATTATCCTTTGCCACCCTCCACGAACCTCCCTCACATACTCCTCACCTTCTGGCTCAAATAATCCAGTTAACAACTGAGTGTGTTTTTGAAGACTTTTCTCCAAGCCAATACAATCACACACACACACACACACACACACACACACACACACACACACACACACCATAGAGAAATTCTGCTCTTACTTCTTACAATTTTTTTTAAATCTCCTTTAACTCTGATGTCATTTTCCGTTCACTGATGTAATATGCATCGTTGTTTTTAATACCAGGATTGAACCCAGGGCTTTCAACCACTGAGCCACCCCCCAGCCCTTTTTATTTTTTATTTTGAGACAAGGCCTCACTAAGTTGCATAAGGCCTCACTAAGTGGCTGAGGCTGACTTTGAACTTGCAATCCTCCTGCCTCAGCCTCGCAAGCTCCTAGTATTGCAGGCATGCACCACCTTGCCCAGCTTCATAATAAGTATTTTAAAGGACACTAATTTGGGGTCCCAAAGAGTGATTGTCAAGAGATCTTATTCATAGAAGGAGCCCCCCCCCCGCCTTTTTTTTTTGTGTGTGTGCTGCTGAGGATTGAACCCAGGGCCTTGTGCATGCAAGGCAAGCACTCTACCCACTGAGCTCTATCTCCAGCCTAAGGAGCCCTTCTTGACACCCCTAAAATTGCTTTGCTGAGGTCACCTTCAGGTGGGCTCATCCCCCACAGTTCTGGGGCGGGTGTAAGAAGGCTGAGGGGGGACACTCTATCCTAGTAATAGATATAGACTGCCAGGCCCTGGTCTCCTGATGTCCAGGTTTGCTTGCTGGCCTGTGTGTGATGCCCAAGGGCCTGCAAAGTCACCTCTGACTGGAGCTCCTAATTCAGGCCAGCTCACCCCTCCCCCCCAGCCCTTCAACACCTTCTCCCATTTCCTTTTATGGATTTTTTTCTTCTTCTTCCTCCTGCTCGGGAATTTTAACCAGTCTAGGAACCAGTTGCCTGCTCTCAGATCAATAGCCCTGGAGAGGGCTGCGGGTGGCCTCTGGGATGCACTTCAGCGGCTCCTGCAGACAGACCATTTTCTTCCTGACTCAGTTTCACTCAAATTAAGCCCCTTTCGCTTTTGAGAGCGTGAGCTGGCACCAATCCAGAACCAGAATAAATCGGTGGCTAAAACCTCTTATTCATCTCTCAAAAGTCCAGCTCCCCAGCAGGAACTTGGAATTTTTTGTTTGTTTGTTTGCTCCCTACTTTTGTTCCTTGGTCACCATCACATTTTAGAAGGGATTTGAAGCTGCTCTGTGGCTGGAGTTAAGTGCTTAGTAAAGTATTTGTTGAGGAAGGGATAGAAGAGTAAAATGATGGAATAGTCAGCGCTTGGCGAATGGTTAATGCGCCTGAAACTGACCAAAAATTGTTACTGAGCAGAGGCAGAACTGCAGTGTTGTCCACTGGCGCCACCTTCTGGAAACAAGTTAGAATAACAGGTCCGTTTCTGCAGCTCCAGCCTAAGGGCTTCTGAAAATGCAGACCAGGAACTGAGTCAAAAGGAAGAGATCCCAGCAAGTAGAAGGCTGAGGCAGGAGGATCCCAAGCTCAAAGCCAGCCTCAGCAACATAGAGAGACCCTATCTTAAAATAAAAAATTTAAAAAGGGTTGGGATGTGGCTCAGTGGTTAAGCACACCTGGGTTCAATCTCTGGTACCCCTCTTCACCAAGCCCCTAAAAAGAGAAAAGAAGAGAATCAATTTCAACAAAATCCCCTACCCCAGTCTCCTCTGCACTGGACCTCCAAGTTATTGTACTAACATTATTATTTTTAATAAAACATGACTATGACATATTAGTGCTGGTTTCAAGTGAACCTAAATGTGCTAAATGCTTTAGATGTATCTTCATTCTCATAGTAACTGCAAGAGACGGATTACCATTATTGTTGCATCTTTAGATATTAAATACCTGAGGCTCTCAAAGGCTTATAGTAGACTTATTATATCTAAGGAACTCAGCTAGTCAGTGACTAAATAAGACTCAAACTGTTCTGCCCGACTTCGGAGACTGTTGCGGGTGGAGCTCCCCAGAAATCAGACTCCAGGGTGGAGATTTGCTGTGGGAAGTGTATTGCAGAGTGCTGTCCAGGTCGTCTGTGGGAGGGAAAGGTTGAAAGTGCAGCCTCAACAGAGGCCTCAGTTGATGCCAGGGGCACATGGACCCAGAATGGCAAGGAGGCGCCCCGTCCCTCACAGTCATTGGATGCAGTCTGTCCCAGGAAAGGGGTATGAACTTGAACCAGGCTGCTCTCTTCAGCCAAAGGCAAGGCCCCAAGAGAGACTCAGCTGAAAGCTGTTGGCAACCAAAGTTCCCAGTCACTGGGGGAATAAATGCTTCAGCCGTGAAGTTGGATGGGGGAGGCGGGGTCTGGGCTGCATACCACAGTATCCCCTAAGAGCCCCTGTGCCCGTCCAGCACACCTGACTGCTCAGCGCATTCCTCAGTGCAATGGGGAGGCTTGGTAGGTAGACAAAGTCAGTGTTATGAATTGTGGAAGGAAGGATTTAAAGAATAAGAATGGTTCTGCCTGCCATCTACCCGGAGAACCTCTGACCCAGGCCATGCCTGCCATCCTGCTGCAATAACCAATGAACTTTGGTCTATTCATACAGAAATATGAATTATTTTATGAGTTCCAAACCCTTAATAAAGAAGTAAAATGCAAAATCATCAGCTGACCAGGCAAATGCATGGTGATGAATTGCTCGACATATTCAAATTAAAAATGAAAGAATTGAGGGTCACAATTGATTAATACGTGAAAACTGATTTTTTTTAACCTTTTAGGTTTTTATTATAGTTCTCTCTGAAAAAATACGGATCGCTTCTCCAATTTGTGTATCATCCTTGCATAGGGACCTGCTAATATTCTCTGTATGGTTCCAACTTTAGTATATGTGCTGCCAAAGTGAGCCCGAGAACTCATTTTAAAAACATAATTCTGTGGCAAATTAAATTGTTTAATAAAAATATTTTACTCATCTCATGCTACTTCCATAAGAGTTTAATGGTGAAAAAAAATATGAAAGGAACTTTAATCAGTGTGGCTACACTAGGAAGACAAGGGGGCCCAAGTCCTCAACCCTTCCTTCCAGGAATTGACAATGACTTTGAGGTTTGATAGACAGGGGAACGAGTGTGAGGGTTTGGGGCTTCCAAAGCCAGAAGTCTTTCATAGCTGCAAAACAGGTAATCTTGGGTTGGCTTGGCCTGGTCCATCATTAACTCAGGATTGTTCAGGCAGGGCTTTGCCCAGGATAAGGAAGTTGCTGTTGTCTGGAGGTAGCTTCCACTCATCTCAAGATGTTTATTATTCAACCCGGTGGTTCCTGGAATTTAAGGTGACTCAGAGCAAAGGAGACAGATGCAAAATGGAGGCAGAAATGCCAAGTCTTGAAGCCTGCATTTAGTCACCTATCAAACATTTGCAGACAAAAGTGAAGAGGCTAAGTCCTTACTGTATTTCCCCTCAAGGGGGGGGGGTGAATTTTGAGGGACATCGGGCTTGGTCTCATGTCTTCTTAGCCCAGTGCAGAACAGTGTGACTTCCTCATCCCCTGACATTAGGCTTGGCTGTGACTTGCTTTGCTCAATGGGATCTGAGCAGTTGTAACACAAGCTGAGGCTTGAAATGTGCTTGCCCGGCTGACTTCGCACTGTGGTTCTTCTGCCATCCGACAGAACATGTCCTGGCTAGCTCACTAATCTAAAGAAGATGAGTGACACGCAGAGCAGGACTTGACCAGCCTGCAGCTTACAGCCAAGCCCCACAAGCCTCGCTGAGTCAGCCGCAATCAGCCAACTTGCAGAAGTGTGAGAATAAATGATTGTTATTTTATGCCACTGAATTTTGGGGTGGCCAGTTATGTGATAATAGCCAACTGATACACATTTACAAGGTTGTAGAGGATGATGTACGACTGTGTAAAGAGTAATTTTGACTATGACTTTTCCTTAAGAGCTGTCTTTAGACCTTAATCTCTCATAAGATGTTGACTCATGTACTTTTATATGATAGATACCACAAAGTGTCTCCTAATAAATGCCTCCCTTACTTTTACAAAGCCATGAGACATTCAGGGTCCCCAAACCCCAGACACAGGACTATATAAAACCTGTGAAGCCCCTTTAAAGGGTGAAACTCTAATGTCTGTCATCAGGATACTGGGCAGAGATGAGCCTCCCTGAGAGCCAGGTGTCCTGGAACTCACAGAGCAGAAGCACTCCCCCTAGAAAGCCAGAGACTCAACTGCCAGAGAAGGGTGTCAAATAAGATTCCGAGGTCATCTCCCTTGTACCTAGGTACACGGTCCGCCCCCTATCCCCACCCCCCCAAAAAATGCCAGTGGTCCCAACCTCCCTTACAGTCATGTCTGGCCATGAAATTGGGTTCTGTCCAATAAGATGCCAAATAACCACATAGCAGAGTCTAGGACCCTTCTTAAGAGACAGGAGGATTTCGCCCAGTACCTTCCACTTGTTCCCCTGGTGGCTTCTTCCTTCTTTCTGACTTGGATGCAGGATGTCAGGAGTTGGGACAGCCCTTTGGACCATGATGTGAGCTTGGAAATGGTAGTTTATGCAGAACGAAGTAAAAAAGATTAAAGTTCTCATGGTACAAGATTTCATGGCACAAACCACCAAACTTCCTACCTCCAATTTTTGCAAGAGAAGGGAAACAACTTCTAAGTGGCTAAAGTCCTTGATATTTTAGCATCTCTGTTATTCACAGATGAACGCTTCCAACTGTTGACAATCCATAGTCCCCATGTTTATTAGAAGAGAAGAGGTCTTTCTTTGATGTTGTTGTTGCTTTTAGTAGAAAAAGAACCTCACAGTCAGGAGCAGCTCCATGATCCGAGCAGACCAAGGAAAAACACCGTGGCTCCCCTCCACTCCTGCAGTGGATAATGACAGGACAGGATGACAGCACTTCTGCTCCTAAAGTACTCTTCCACCACTGTGGTTGTCAGAAAAAATCCTTCTCACACAGATTGCTTCTTCCTGACATTGCTCACTTCTCCATCCGTGTCTTGAGTGAATATATCAGATACAGATACATCTTGAACCTTAACTGAAAGAGTCTGGCAAACGCTTTGCTTTTCAAAATTATCTTGGGAAGGTAAAAGATTAAGAAACACAGAAAGGAAAGGTTAAAACTGTTACTAAAATATTTTTGGTACTGAACAATAGAAATCATTGTCTCACGGTTCTGGAAGCTGGAAGTCAAAGACCAGGGTGCTGGCTCGGGTGGGGGCTGGCACAGGCAGCTCCAACGAGGGCTCTCTTCCTGTCTTCTACCAGCCACCTTCTTGCTGTGTAGGGATGAGTGAGTGAACACAATAAAAATTCTTGAAATCTCCAACAACCAATCTATTATTGAACTAATAATAGAAAAAAATATACCAAACGAAAATGGTAAAATATCTATGGACTAGTCTATTAAAAATGTGCCAGATGTCTACTAAGAAAACTATAAACTTTTACAATGAGACACAATGGAAATACTGTATATATTACCTTCCTGGATGTGAAAGACATAATACCAAAAACAAATCAAGGAGCTCAAAGTGAATATATAAACACAGCTCCATGCCCATAAAATACTACAAGAATTTTTCATAAGGGTCGATAAGCTGACTCTAAGACTTATTTGGAAGAATAATTGTGCAGTATGACAAAGGGAACTTTGGAAAGAAATAGAAGAGTAACAAAGGACACAACATCTTCAGTAACTAAAACAGTACTGGAATTTACAAATACATGTACAAAACAAGAATCCAGAAATGAACTTATAGGGATTTATTATATATGAAAATGTTATTCCAGATAATGGGAAAATAGTGGGACATTCGATAAATGTCACTATGACAACTGGATATCCATTTGGGAAAACAAATTGATTTGATTATACCTCATCCCATTTTCAAATATAAATCTCAGAACCAAATATAACATTAAAAATCCTAAACCAGGTGTGGTGGTGCACATCTGTAATCCCAGCAACTCAGGAAGCTGAGGCAGGAGGATTGCAAGCAGAAGGCCAGTCCCCATCCAAAATTAAAAAGGATCAAAATATAGGACAGGGGATATAGCTCAATGGTAGAACACCCCTGGGTACAATCCCCAGTACTGAAAAATAAGAGACAGAATTTGTTGGGGTTTTTTTTTGTTGTTGTTTGTTTGTTTGTTTGAGACAGGGTCTTACTATGTTGCCCAAGCCATCCTTTAACTCCTGGGCTCAAGGGATCCTCCTGCCTCATCCTCCCGAGTTGCTGGTACTAGAGGCATGTGCCACTGTGCCTGGCAAGACAAATTAGTTTTTTAAAGGAAGTTTGTAAAAATGGAAAATATAAATTGCCAATAAAATATGTAAAAATGCTTAGTTTCACTAAAAATGAAGGAAATGCCAATTAAAAATACCAAGCATGGTGACACACATGCCAATAATTCCAGCTACTTGGGAATCTGAGGCAGGGGGTTCATAAGCTTAAGGCCAGCCTGAGTAACTTAGTGAGACCCTGTCTCAAAAATCAATTTTAAAAGAGCTTAGGATGTAGCTCAGAGATACAGTATTCCTGGGCTCAATCCTCAGTACCACACACACACACACACACACACAAACCCTTACCATGTTTTGCCATTATTGCCAAATGACAAAGTCATTTCTTTCAGTGTGGGTGGGAGAGCGGGTGGATATCTCCTATTTGTCTCTTCAGTTTTGCTCTCTGCCCTTTTCTACCTCCTCTGTGCCCCAGGAGTCAGGCTGCATCAACAGATTCCTTCTGCCATCTGGTGAAGGTGGAGGTCAGCCCAGTAGGAGACAGAGGGGACAGGGTGTTTCAAGGCCTTCATTCCCTGGCTCCTTCCTTGTGGAGCCACTCCCACAGTCCCTCTCCACGGGACTCTTCCTTCCACTAAGAGCCCTCTCTCCCACATCCTTCCAACCTTCAGGGGTAGTAATAGCCCCTCTTACTAGTCCCAAGTACTGCACTACTTTTTGCATACAGTCCCCCATTAAATTCACCTTGAAACTCTCCTAGAGAGTGTGCCACATGAGGATACGAGAGAAAATGGGCACACTCCTTTGGAGAAGTACTCATCAGCAATTTCACTTCTCTGTATCTACCCCAGAGACTCACTTGCATACATGTACAAAGGGCAAGCACATGGGTACTTGCAACACCCTTGTTTGCCATAATAAAAAGTTAGAAATAATTTAATTGCCTTCAACTAGGGAAATAGTTGAATCAACTATAGTACATCCATTGTATGGTGTGGTATGTAGTTATTTTTAAAGGAGGCATCTATTTGTAGCATAAACATCTAAAATATATTTTTGCTTGAAGGAAGATCAGAGCCATAATAAATAGCATAAAAATGATACCTATTTCCATAGTATTATGTATTTCATAAAAGTGTAGGAAACTGAGTACACTTGTAATCCCAGAGGCTTATGAGGTTGAGATAGGAGGATTGCAAGTTCAAGGCCAGTTTCAGCAATTTAGCAAGATCCTACTAACTTATTGAGTTCCTGTCTCAAAATAAAGAATAAAAAATGCTGAGGATGTGGCTCAGTGTTAGAAAACCCCTGGGTTCAATCCCTGGTATAAAAAAAAAATGTGGGGAACTTTTCACTGCCTCTCCCTGTAGAGGGATTATACCATCCCACCCCACTGAAGATAGGCATGGCCATATGATTTGCTTCAGCCAAGGGCCTGTAAGTGAAAGTGACATGTGACTTCTAGCCAGAAGCTTTAAGAGGCTCCACTATTCTTTCTTTTTCTTCTGCCACGAGGTCAGCAGGTCTCTGCTGCCCCTTTAAACTGTGTCCAGAGATACAGCTGAAGTCAACCTATAACAAACAAGTGAAGGATCAAGATATAAATCTTTATTGTTATAAATAGCTGAAATTTTCAAGATGTTTGTTATTGCAGCACAACCTAACCTACCATGACTAATATATACTGCTGTATAATTGATCCAGTTACTTCTAGGGAAGAGAAATGATGCTGGGAGTGATGATCCCAGGAGACTTTATATTTAATATTTTAATTTTCTTACAACAAAAATATATTCATGCATCACTGTGCAATAAAAATACAGTATTTAAAATGAATACAGCAGGTGTTTCCTTACTTAAAATTAAATGCTAAAAAAAAATCATTCTTAAAATAAACACATAAACACCCAATAAAATAATGGTTCTTTCTGCCCAGCTGGCACTCTGAAGGAGACTGGAGGCGGAGAGCTCTGTGAACTTTCCAAAGCAAGAGGAAGTACTGGAGCGTGACAATGTCTTGCCACCTTCTCTGCAGGTAGAAATCTGCAGAGCCTAGACACACTGTGAAATTTATTTCTAGTCCAGATATCATAAAATTGAAACACAGCTTCGGAAACCCTTTTTTTAAAAAAATATGAATAACGTCTACCTTTCCAGTGACCTCATTTATATGAGAACAAGAGTAATTATATGACCAAAATTCAATTCAGATATTCTAGGAAAACTCTATTCTCCTTGACACAGCCAACCCTTACCTAGAAAAGTTAGTAAGAGATATCGGAGCTCTGTTTCTGATTACACCCATAGACCTCTCTGAGTCAGACTTTATTGCATTAAACTAAAAAGCCAATATTGGTTGGATGGATATCAAAGGCCTCATGCAAGTTGATATGTCATAGACAGCCTTGCAATTTCAATTTCTCATTCAAGCCAAATAACAGCCTTCTTGTCTCTGAACTTTACTTTTGGGCAAAATCAAAGGAGCCAGACTCCCTGATCCATTGCTCAGTATTCAGCTTCCTGTGTGTCAGGCAGTTATGGTGACAGCTTCAGAAGTAGCAATAGAAGCCCTGACTTTCAATCACTGTTACGGTGACTTTGAAACAAAACTGCCCCCGCCCCCTGATATCTTCAAGACCAGCTCTTGTCATGAGTTTGCCAGTACCTAATTCCCTATATTCAATACCTTTCTGCCTAGAACGCCTAGAGTGGTTTCTTTTTCTGGCCTCTACACATGACCCCAGCTGAGAACAGGTAGGAAGGTAATATTCAGACAGTGCACTCATGGATGAAAATAGGAGATAGAAAGAAAAACCCGGTAAAATTAGAAAACCATCCCACAAGGTCAAATATGTGAATAGTTTGAGTTCTAGAAAGTGGAGATATAGAAAATAAGGAGAGGAAGGAAGGAAATATTCAAAGAAACAATTCACAAAAATAACCTGGAACTGAAGAAAATGGACTTTTCAGATTGGGAGGGATCACTACGGAACAATTAGACCTCAGGTACCTCCTGAGATGATGTGATAGCAAATATAGGCTCCCACCTATGTGATACTCTTGCTGAGGACTGAATTGTCCTCTAATCGGGTCTCCAGATGTAACTACCAGTTCATAGAACATTTCAGAGATAGTGTAACATTCTAAACAACATCATGAGGCCATGAAACTTTAACCAATAAATTGCATAAGGAAAGGAATAGCAGGGGCTGGTACAGATCAAAAGACATAAGTAAATATAAATGTAGTGCAGAGAACTTGTTCAGATCCTGATTTATTTATTTTCTTTTTAATTTTTTATTTTGAGACAGTGTCTTACTAAGTTGTTTAGAGCCTCATTAAGAGGCTGAGGCTGGCCTCGAATTTGCAATCCTCCTGCCTCAGCTCCTGAGTGGTTGGGATTACCTGTGTGCGCCACCACACATGGCCTTCAGATACTGATATAAATAAGTCAATAAAAATTTATTTTTGAGATAATCAGATAAAATTGAACCTGGACTAAGTAAGAAATTATTGCTAATTTCCTTTAGTGAGATGATGGAATTATAGTTACATTTTTTAAAAGCTTAGAGCTCCATACCAACATATTTACAATGTGATATGATATCTGGAATTTGCTGTAAAATGCTGCAAAAGGGATAGAATAGTGAAATAAAAACTAGGTGATGGATACAAAGTGGTTTATTGTATTATACTTTCTGATTGTTTTTAAATTATCATAACAAAAAGTGAAAGAAGAAAGCAATAAAGGAGGGAGGGAAGGAGGCCCAGGAAGGAAGGAGGGACAGCAGTGAGTGTCCCAAAGTCATTAAAGCTGAGATTTCAGAATATCAGAACAAAAGGCAGCTGGAGGAGGGACAAAACAGAGCTTTACAAAAGATCGAGAATCAGAAAGGTATCGGGTTTTGTGATAGCAATGCAGATGCTAGAGGAGCATGAGAACAGTCTGCACAATTATGAAAAAGTGACCTGCAGCCTAGAACCTTGTGTCTAGGCTAAGTATCGATGATACGTGAGGGTGGAATAAAAATGCCTTGAGATTGGTAAGGTTTCAAGAACATTTATCAAGCCGGGCTTGGTGGCGCACACCTGCAATCCCAGCAGCTCAGGAGGCTGAGGCAGGAGGATGGGGAGTTCAAAGCCAGCCTCAGCAAAAGCAAGGCACTAAGCAACTCAGTGAGACCTGTCTCTAAATAAATTATAAAATACCCACTTGAATCAAATGTATGAAATATGATATGTCAAGAGCTATGTAATGTTTTGAACAACTAATAATAATAATTAAAAAAATAGGGCTGGGGATGTGGCTCAGTGGTCGAGTGTCCCTGAGCTCAATTCCCAGTATCCAAAAAAAAAAAAAAAAGTTTATCTCAACTTTTTTTCCTCAGAATGCCTCCAAAAATAATGAAATAAATCAATAATCAAACATACAGGACCCAGTAAACAAGTCATCCAAACTAAGAGAAGAAGGATGATCCACCACAGGATGATAATGAAGGACTCCAAAGTGACAGCCAAGGCTTAGAGGGCAATCAGGTGGAACTGGAGCAGGTCAGACAACCCCAGAAAGATTTCTTCAACAAATTGAAACTGACAGAAAATCTAATGAATTTGAGCACATGGAGAAGAGACTTAGAGAGCATTTTGCTAGCCTGTAAGTACTTGAGATAAGGATTTTTGTCTGTCTTGTCAAGTTCTGTAACCCCAAGTTCTAGAACAGCACCACACATAGAAGGGGCTTGTAAACAAATATTTGTGGAATCAATTAATGAGTTAACATGTGACAGGGAGACAATATGTGGTATGCAGAACAGCCCCCAAAGATGTTCATGTCCCACTCCTGGAACCTATGAAGATGCTATGTTTCATGTCAAAAGGGACTTTGCAGATGTCATTGACATGTCAAAAGGGACTTTGCAGATCTTAAAACAGGGGGAATATTCTGGATGATCTGGGTAAACTCAACCTAATCCCATGAATAAACTGATCACACGACCCCTTGAAAACAGAACTTTCTGGGGTGGAAAGACGTGATGGAAGAAGCAGCAGGACAGAAGATGTAGAAGGGGAAGGCGATTCCTGGCTGCACGGCTAAAGCGGGAAAGAACACAGAGAAAGCATGAGCCGGGTCCCAGGCCGCCCAGGGGAGAAGGTAAGTGCCCTGGTGATTGACAGAAGGAAAGCTGCTGTGAGACTGGAATTCAGTCAACAACCTCCAGGAACCTGGAAGTGGATTCAACTCTCGAACCTCCAGAAAGGAACGCTGGCCAGTGGACACCTGGACTTCAGCCTGGTGAGACTCTAAGCAGAGGATCCAGTGACCCACTCTTGACTCACATGGAACTGCGGCCTAAGAAAGGGGAGCGGGGCTGCGGCTCAGTGGCAGAGCACTTGCCTAGCATGTGAGAGGCACTGGGTTTCATTCTCACACCACGTATAAATAAATGAAAATAAAGGTCCATCAACGTCTAAAAAATTAAAAATTAAAAAAAAAGAGAGATGGGAACTGAAGCTGGGGGTGTAGATCAGGAGCACAGCACTTGTCTAGTATGTGCAAGACCTTGGGTTGGATCCCCAGCAAAACACACACACACACACACACACGCACACACGCACACACGCACGCACATGCTGGGGTTGTGGCTCAGCAGTAGAGTGCTCACCTAGCACAGGTGAGGACCTGGGTTTGACCCTCAGCACCACATAAAAGTAAATAAATAAAATAAAGGTATTGTGTCCAACTACAACTAAAAAATAAACGTTTAAAGAAAAACAATCTTCACCTTTATGCAAAATATTGTCCTTATTCTGTCCTTGGGTAAAGAACTATAAAGAGCTTGGAAGTCATCACTGAACACACTGAAAACCAACAATTCTTCTAACATCCCTTAGAGGACTGAGGTTATAGGGCAAATTGCTGCTCTAAAAACCAGAGAGACGGGAGAATACACAGAATCCCAGCTTACCAGGGGCAAAAACTGTTGGTCATAGGAATTTATAGAACATTTTAAACAGTATTTATGAATTACCGCAGGCCGAGGGTAGACTACCCTGATAGTTCAAAAAGTCCAGAGGCCCATTCTTGGGGTACCCCACACAGGGTCCCTCCAGTTCTTCACTGTAAAGATCTAAAGAAAATCCTCTCAAATTTTTGACAAGAGGAGGAGAAAAGAACCTATCTGGAAATGAGCCCAGAGCACTCTGCTCTGTAACAAGAGTTTGTCCTCAAAGGAAACTACTTTACCAGACCCTTATCATGCCTAGAGTGAGGGTAATTAGACACCTACAGCTGCCCTTAGCTCTCTGGTCTCACATAGGGGAGGAAGGAAAAGGCTAGGAAATTATACTGAAGGTTACAGCTCTGCTCCACTATCCCCCTGCTCCCCCAAATATTCAATCCTAAGATTATAGAAGACTCCCCTCCTCAGTATCTCACCATCACACCAACCTGGCTCCAGAATAAAAACATTGAATTACAACTGAGAATGCTGCAAGATACAGACTTTAATTCAGAAGGAGTTTCCAAGGAAACTCAAAGACAACAGGAGAGACAAAAACAAGGATGCTAGAGAAAACTGAAGCCTTTGACACAGCTTCAGCAAACAGCAGGTACAGCCTAACGCGGCCAGATAAACAGGACCACGGCAGGCCTATTCACCTCAGTTCCTATCACACCTACACCATGTCTGACTATCAGACAATTATAAGGGATGCCAAAAGCCAGAGAAACCACAGTCTGCAGAAACAAAGCAAGAATCAGAACCAGATTCAAATATGACAGAGATTTGGAATTACTAAACCAGGAACTTTAAATTATTGAGATTAGTGTGCTAAGGACTGCAGTGGAAAAAATGGCAGCATGCAAGAATGTAGGTACCACCCAGCTAGCTGGGAAGCCGAAGCAAGTTCAAGTTCGAGGATAGATAGTCTGGGCAGCGTAGCAAGGAAAATGAAAACTAAAAAGGGCTGGGGAAGCGGCTCGGTGGTGGAGCACCTCTGGGCTCCATCGATAGTACTAGAAAAGAAAAGAAAAAGTGCAGACACCACCAATCACAGATTCCGGAAGCTCAGAGACCTCCAAGAAAAATAAATACTAAAACACTAACATCTAGGAATATATTCAAACTGTAGAAAACCAAAGACAAAGAGACAATCTTGAAAGGAGTCTTGGGGGGAAAAAAACATCTTGCGTAAGGGAACAAGGATAAGTATCACATTGAAACTCTGTTCAAAAACCATGCAAGCAAGAAGCAAAATAATTAAAGTGTTGAAAGAGAAAAAAAAAACATGCAAATAAACAAACCCTACCAATCTAGTATTCTGTATCCAGTGAAATTATCTTTCTAAAGAGAAAAAATAAAGATTTTTCAGACAAACAGAAACCGAGATTTGTCTCTAGCAGACCTGTCTTGTAAGAAATGTTAAAAGAAGTTTTTCAGAAAGAGAAAATGATAAAAACCAGAAACTTAGATCTACATAAAAAGTGTCAGGCTGGGCACGGTGGTGCATGCCTGTAATCCCAGTGGCTCAGGAGGCTGAGGCAGGAGGATCATGAGTTCAAAGCCAGCCTCAGCAAAAGAGAGGTGCTAAGCAACTCAGTGAGACCCTGTCTCTAAATAAAAATACAAAATAGGACTGGGGGTGTGGTTCAGTGGTCAAGTGCCCCTGCTTCCAATCCATGATACTAACTCCCACCCACGCCAAAAGTGTTAGGAATAAATTAAGGAAAATAAAACCTTTTTTTTTTCTTATTCTTATTTTACCTAATGGACTTCTGTTCAAAATAATAATAATACAGCAAGACTGGGTTTGTAGCGAAGTGGTAGAGTGCTTGCCTCTCATGCGTGAGGCTCTGGGTTTGATCCTCAGCACCACATAAAAAAATTAATAAAATAAAGATATTAGGTCCATCTACAACTAAAACAATATTTAAAAGAAATAATAATTACACAGTAAATATCGAGTGATTAGAGCTTATGGATAAGTGAAATGGATGACAGCAATATTATAAGAACTTATTTTGTTGTAAGTTACCTCTACTACCTGTAAACTGTATAGTTATTTGAAAGTTGTGTGTTTATGTTATTTGAAAGTTGACTTAGGTTACTTGTAAGTGTCTATTATAAACTGTAAGACAATCATTAAAATAATTTTTTTTAAAAAAAAAAGCACATTTGAGGGGCTGGGGTTGTGGCTCAATGGTAGAGAGCTCGCCTAGCACATGTGAGGCCCTCGGTTGGATCCCTAGTACCACATAAAAATAAATAAATAAAATAAAGATATTGTGTGGGAAAAAAAAAGCACATTTGATACATTAAAAGAGAAAATGGAGGGCTGGGGATGTGGCTCAAGCGGTAGAGCGCTCCCCTGGCATGTGTGCGGCCCGGGTTCGATCCTCAGTACCACATACAAACAAAGATGTTGTGTCCGCCGAAAACTAAAAAGAAAAAAATATATATTAAAAAATTATCTCTCTCTCTCTCTCTCTCTAAAAAAAAAAAGTTAAAAAAAAAGAGAAAATGGAATCATATAAATGGCTCAACTTAAACCAGAGAAGATAGAAAAAGAAGGGAATGTTTAAAAGGAGCAAAGAAAGTACAAGGAATAGAAACAGTTACAAATATAGCAGATATTAATATAATTCTATCAGTAATCACAATAAATGGAATGGCCTAGATACATCAGTTAAAGGGGACTAAGAGAATAAAAACACAAAAACAAGACTCAATTATATGTTTTCTATAAAATATCCACTTTAAAGTCAGGCATGGTACACATCTGTAATCACAGTGATCTTGGAGGCTGAGGCAGAAGGATCACAAGTTGAAGGCCAGCCTCAGCAACTTAATGTTCAAATAAAAAATAAAAAGGGCTGAGGATGTGGCTAAGTGGTTAGAGCACCCCAGGGTTCAATCCCTGGTACATAAACAAACAAACAAACCACCCACTTTAAATATAAAGACAGATTAAAGGTAAAGGGAGGAAGAAAGATATATCCCCAATGCTAGCGCTAATCAAAAGAAAGCGGGAGTGACCATATTAATTTGGGCCAAAGCAGACTTCAGAATAAGGAAAATGTGCGGGATAAAGATGGACATTACATAATGATAAAGGGATAAGTTCTCCAAAAAGACACAGCAGTCCTTAATGTGTACACATCTTTTGTCAAAAGACCACCAAAAAAGTGAGGCAAAGACTGCAGAGAGAAATAGGTGAATGTACTGTTACAGTTGAACCCTTCATCACAGCTCTGTCACCCATGGACAGACCCAGCAGGCAGAAAAATCAGTAAAAACAGAGGTGAATTAAACAGCACCATCAACCAACTGGACCCAACTGAATCCAAAAGAATATATAATCTCCAAACAGCAGCAAACACATTATTCTCGAGCCCACATGGAACATTAACAAGATAGATTATATTCTGGGCCATAAGACATACCTTAAAACGTTTAAAAGATGAGAATTCCTTTAAAATATAACATAATGGAATTGAACTAGACATTAGGTACAGAAAGATGATTGGAAAATCTCCCCATTTTAGAAATGAACACTTGTAAGTAACTCATAGGTCACAGAAGAAGTCTCAAGAGAAAATTTAAAATATCTTTAATTAAATGAAAATCAAAATTTGAGAGGTGCAGGAAATATAGTTTTTAGAGTGAAGTTTGTAGCATTGAATGCATGTTAACATCATTAATCTAAGCTTACACCTGAGGTAATTCAAGAAAAAAGAGTAATATAAACCTGAAGCAAATAGGAGTAAAAACAGAATAATAAAAATTAGAGCAGAAATCAATGAAATTAGAAGCAAGAAAACAGCTGAGAAAATTGATGAGAGCACAAACTGTTTCTTCAAAAAGATCAGTGAAATTGATAAGCCTCAGGGCAGATGAACAAAGATAGAAATTAAAATCATAAATGAAATTAGGGCTATAACTATTGATCTCATGGACATTAAAGGGATAATAAAAGCCTATTATGGGGCTGGGGTTGTAGCTCAGTGGTAGAGCACTTGTCTAGCATGTGTGAGGTACTGGGTTTGATTCTCAGCACCACATATAAATAAATTAAATAAAGGTCCATCAACAACTAAAAAAATACATTTTTTTTTTTAAAACAAAAAGCATATTATGAGGGGCTGGGGTTGTGGCTCAGCCATACAGCACTTGCCTAGCATGTGCGAGACGCTGGGTTCTATCTTCAGCACCACATAAAAATAAATAAAATAAAGGTATTGTGTCCAACTACAACTAAAAATATATTTTTTTTAAAAAGTATATTATTATGATTATAAATTTAATGTAACAGATAATCTGGTTCAATTCCATGAAAGACACAAGTACCAAAACTCACAAAATGAGAAAAGAACAATCTGAATAGGCCTATATTTATTAAAGAAATTGAACCAAAAATTAATATACTTCCAAAAAAGAAAATGTCAGACCAAGATAATTACATTGGTCAATTCTACCAAATATTTAAGGAATGAATGATACTATGTCTCTACAATCTCATCCCTAAGGTAAAAGCATAGTAAATACTCTCTAACTCATACTATGAGGCCAGAATTACCCTAACACTACAAAGACATTGTATAAGGGAAACCTACAGACCAATTTCTTTTATTAAAATACATGCAAAAACTTCGACAATTTGTTAACAAATCAAATCTGACAATATATAAAATGAGTCATACACCATGCCAAGTAGAATTTATTCCAGGCATACAGGTCTGGTTCAAAATTTAAAAACTAATGAATCTAATCTATTACAACAGCGGGCTAAAGGGGGGGAAAATCATGTGATCTTATCAACAATTGCAGAAAAAGCATTTGACAAAACCCAATACAAATTCACTATAAAAACTCTCAGAAAACTAAGAATAGAAAAAGAATTTCTGAAACTTGATAGGAATATCTCCAAGAACTCTGTGATGTGCAACATAGTTAATGATGAGAAACTAAATGTTTTCTCCCTAAGATCTGGAACAAGGCAAGGATGACCCCTCTCAACACTCGTATTCAACATATTATAGGAAGTCCTGGCTAATTTAATAGAAAAAGAAAAGAAAAAAGAAAACTGTCTCTGTTCACAAAAGACAAGATTATCAATGTGAAAAATTCTAAAGAACTGGTTAACAAAACCAACCAATCAAACAAACAAAAAAACTCCTGTAACTAATAATCAAAAATAGGAGGGGCTGGGGTTGTGGCTCAGTGGTAGACCACTTGCCTAGCATGTGTGAGGCACTGGGTTCGATTCTCAGCACCGCATATAAACAAATACATAAATAAAGGTCCATCAATAACTAATAAAAATTTTTAAAAAAGAAGGTTGCAGAATATAAGGTTAGTAATATACAAAGTCAGTTGCTATTCTATATAGCAATGAACTCGTGAACTTTTAAAATTAAAAGACAGTATCATTTATATTAGCACAAAATGGGTTTTAAATGCAATAAAATATGTACATGTAAGGACAACCATAAAACTCTGATGAAAGAAGTTAAAAGAAATTTAAATACATGGATATTGCACTTTCACATTAGAAAGATTCAATATTGTTAAGATATTGTTCTTCTCCATTTCGTCTATAGATTCAACATGATCTCAACCAAAATTTAAAGTTATTTTAGGATGTCAACAAATTGATTGTGAAATTTATATGGAAAGGCAAAACAATCAGAGCAGCAGACACAGAGCTGAAAAACAAAGTTGGTAGTGTGATGTGATCCATGATACTACTTGACTTCAAGACTTACTGGAAGACCTCAGAAAGCAAAGAAAAAAATTTAGAAACATAAACAAAAACAAATAAACAACAAAAAACAAATTTTTTAAAAAAAATAAAAACAAAACCAAAAAAGACTACAGTGATCAAGACAAGGTGGTATTGGCAAAAGAACAGACAAATAGAGGTAGAAGCAGGAGGGTCACAAGTTTGAAGCCAGCTTCAGCAACTTAGTGAGACCCTGCCTTAAAACAAAACAATAAAAGGGCTGGGGACCTAGCTCAATGGTAAAGAGCCTCTGGGTTCAAACCCTGATATCATCCCCCCATCCACTGCAAAAAAAAAAAAAAAAAAAAATGACAGGTTAATGGAACCCAATAGAGAAACTGAAAAGAGACCCACTAAATATAGTCAATTGATTTATGCCAAGGAACAAAGGAAATTCAATGGAGAAAGGAAAGTCTTTTTAAGAGTGCAGGTACAATCGAACATCCACACACAAAGAAAAACTGAATCTAGACACAGACCTTTAACTTTTCACCAAAAATTAACCCCAAACAGATCACAGACCTAAATGTAAAATACAAAACTATGAAACTTCTAAAAGATAACATAAGAAATAAAAATCTAGGTGATCCTGTGTTTGGCAACAAGTTTTTAGATACCAAAAAATGTGATCCAGGAAGGAAAAATCAGCAGGTTAGACTTCACTGAAATTAAAAAGTCCTCTTGGGGATGCAGAGTGCTTGCCAAGCATGTGTGAGGTTTGGGGTTCAATCCTTAGAACTGCAAAAAAAAAAAAAAGAAAGAAAAAATAAGAAAATTAAAAATTTCTGGTCTGGAAAGTCACTGTTAAAGAGAGTGAAAGATAGGATATGGGTTGGAGGAAAATACTTTCCAAGCACATATCTGATAAAGGACTGATATGCAAAACATATGAAGAAATTTTAAAATCCAATAATAAGAAAACAAACAACCCAGTTTAAAAATGGGCAAAAAATTAGAACAGACATCTCATCAAGGAAGATACACAGATGGCAAATAAGCATATGGAAAGATGTTTAATATGTCGTCAGGGGATTGGAAATGAAAACAATAATGAGTTACCATTACGTGCTACCAATTCGAATGGCTAAAATCCAGAATAACAGAAAACAAATAGGCATGAAGAACAAATAAAATGGACTAACCAGATGTCATCAGGCGTGTGGTGCAATGGGAACTTTCTTGTGTTACTGAAAGGAATGAGAAATGGTACGGCCACTTTGGAAGACAACTTGATAGTTTCTTACAAAGTTAGACATAGTTTTAATGTATGATCTAGCAGTCATCCTTGTCCGTGTTTACTCATGTCACCACAAAAACCTGCATGCAGATGTTTTATTCATAGTAGTGGTTTTATTCATAATCATCAAAAACTGAATCAAGAGATACCTCAATGAGTCTAGTAGTTTCCTGGGACTGGCATAATAAAATACCAAAGTACTGAAGCCTGTGGCTTAAAGTCACAGAGGTGAATTCGCTCACAGTTCTAGAGGCTGGAAGTCTGCAATCAATGTGTCTAAGAGCATGTTTCCTCGGAGCCTCTGGGTAGAATCTTTCCAAGCTTCTTTCTGGTTTCTGGTGGTGGCTATTGATCCTTGGTGCTCCCTGGCTTGCAGCTGCATTGCTCCAGTCTCTGCCTCTCTCATTCTCCATGTGTCTCTTTTTTTCCTTCTTAAGGACACTGGTCATGTCAGATCAGGGCCCACTCTAGTGATCTTATCTTAATTTGACTAAATCTGCAAAGACCCTTTTCCAACTAAGATCATGTTCACAGATATCAAGATTTAGGACTTCAATATATCTTTTTTGGAAGATACAGGCCAATCTAAATATAGGTTAAAGAATAAACAAACTGTTCATACAGTGGAATATTATTCAGTGATAAAAAGAAGGAGCTATCAAGCCATAAAAAGATATAAAGTAACATTAAATCCTATTGCTTCATGAAAGAATTCAAATGGAAAAGGCTACATATTATATAATTCAACTCTAAGGCATTCTGGAAAAGGCACAACTCTAAAGAGTGTAAAAGGTTAGTGATTGCCAAAGGTTGAAAGTAGGGGAGGGAGGGAGGTGTGAATGATTGAAACAGGATTTTTAGGGCAATGAAATTCTTCTTAAGGATGACGGGTGCATCAAATCCTATGTTTATTAAAACCTCTAGGACTGAACAACATAAAGATTGAACTCTAATACAAACGATGAACATCAGTTAATGACGATGTATCAATATTGGCTCATCAATCATAACACATGTACCAAAATGAATACAATATGTTAGTAACAGGGGAACTGTATATTGAGGGAAAGGGGAATATTGGAACTCTGTGCGCTATCTGGTCAATTTTTCTATAAATCTAAAACTATTCTTTATTTTTATTTTTATTATTATTTTTTTTAGGGAGAGAGAGAGAACTTTAACATTTATTTTTCGGTTATTGGCGGACACAACATCTTTGTTTGTATGTGGTGCTGAGGATCGAACCCTGGCCGCACGCATGCCAGGCGAGCGCGCTACCGCTTGAGCCACATCCCCAGCCCCTATTCTTTATTTTTAAAAAAATCTATTGTAGTATCTAAGGATCAAGTACCATCTTTTCTAGGCAGTCTTTCCTGCTCTCCAACTACTCCCAAGATGGGCTAGATGCCCTTCTCTCCATAATACCATAATACCCCCCATAATACCCCACACGTATTGATAGTCCTATGGTTGCATCTACCACAATATATTTTAATATCTTTGTGTCTGTCAGTTAACAGCTGTGGTTTGCTGACCCCTGACCTAGAATGCAGAGATGGCGAAAGGAGAATCCATGCAACTTGTTAGTAGGCACTCAGAAAGGCCTGACAAAGGGCAGTGCTGTTCACTCAGCACACTCATGATGTAATTTGTGGTGTAATCATTATGAGTCTTCTGACCCAATAGGCTATTTTCTGGATAGGGGCATAAGACACAGTCATGTCACATTAAAGTTTACTGCAGTCTGAGCAGTCTCTAGATTACTGGCCTTTGGTCAGCCAAAGGCAGATTCCCATGGGGAAGTTTGTACTAGGAAATCTCTCCAGGATTCAAATCCAGTGATTCTGCTTAAAATCCATGCTTTTTACATTACACAACACTCTCTTAATCTTGTTCAAGTTAAAAGGTAATGTAGTATTAGGTTAAGGCCATGTGGTGTGGTCCAGTGGTGATGGGCTATAGGTCAGATAACATAATGAGAAAGGGAAACTCAGGTTGTGACCACTCCCTGGCCTTTGGAAAGTCCATGTCCAGAGAAATGGGCAGCCATTTCTCTGCCTCAACCAACTGTTACCATACAGAAAATGGGCACACTGTTGCCAGACAAGGGAGGAATGCAGGTTTTTGTCCACACAGCAATCTGTTTTTTTAAAATGTTGGCAACTTACTCAACCTGTTTAGCAATGCTGGAACGCCCTATTAGAAGGATAAGGAGTCATGTCATGCAAACGATTGGGGTGTTTAGAAAGGGAGAAAAATAGCAGGTGATGGCTGAAGGGTAAGGGCAGCTTCTTGAGAACCTTGATTGTCTCACTTTTGGGTCTAAGTGATCATCAAAGGATTTAGGCAAGAAAGGGGACACGATTACAACTGCATTTTTAAAAAGATCATTTGGCAGTTGATGGGGGCAGGGATGAGAGGAGGGTGGTGAATTAGAAGTCTATCATTAAGCTAAGTAAGGGTAAAGGAGAGATGACAAAGGCCTATTTACTTTGTTCTTTCTCCTACCAGTCTGTAAACTCTAAGCCAGCAGGGCGCCAGTCTGTCTTGTTCTGTGTCTCCCGGACTAAGCAGAAAGCTTGCTTAATGTTTGTTGAAAGAATGGAGGAAAGGGAATGAAGGCGGAGGCATTTTGAAGGACTGGGTTTAAGAGTCAACTACCTTGTAAATGTTGATAATGATGACAGCAGCCAAGAGAGTGGGGAGACAAGGAGACCTCTTTCCCCTGCTGAAGCTTCCCTTAGGAGCCTTGGGGAGGGGGTATTCTCAATGAATAAATAATGTACACAGGTTTTGGGGGTTTTTTTGTTTGTTTTTTAAAAGTCCTTGGTGTGTTTGGTTCCTGGCACTTCCTGTGGCCTTTTCAGTCCACAAAGGGAAGAATTAGCTTAAAGGACTAAAAGCTGGATTAACTAAAAAATATAGGAATGCACATTTCTCTGCTCTAGGACCAGTATTCCCAATGCACAAAGAAAACGGGATTGCCCTCGGCCTCCGATCCCGAGAGGATCACTTTCATGGGGTGGGGGCCGATGACCCTCGAATTCTCGGGGCCCTGTGAGTTCCTACCCAAAGCAAAAAGGGCAGCCCCTCTCCAAACCTCTCTCCCAGTCCTCCTCGTTCCCACACATCCGATTACTTGACCACCACCCCCAGCTCCGCCCTCTCTCCTCCCACCTCCTCTTCCTGCTCCCCCGCCCCATTTCCTTCCCCTTCGCCCGCCCCCTCCTCTCTCCCACCCAGAGACCGACACCCTCCCCGGTCCGCTACATCCCTGCCCTCCGCTCTTCTTCCTCCTCCCTTCCGTCAGCGCCCCTCTTGGGAGGCCAGGGCAACCCCGTGCCTCGTTTGCCCAATGAGGAGACAGCATAAGGTGGGGCGGGACTTGGGCGGGAGCGGAAGTGGTGGCCGGAGCGGAAGTGGAGCTGCCGCCACCGCCGCCGCCGATTCCGGAGCCGGGGTAGCTGCCGCCGTCGCCGCCGCAACTGCAGCCACTGCAGCCACCGCTGCCGCCGCCTCAGGAGTGGGCTTGGGAAGGAAGCGGTTGCCATTCTTAGAGCTTCGTCGGAAGCACTTTAGGCCCCTGCAGCGCTGCCACGGTGAGTGCAGCCGGGCCCCCCCCGGGGCCCCCAGGGGCCCAAGCTAGAAGCCCCTCTCGGGCTGCGCGACAGCCACCGCGGCCCCGCGGGGGACCTGCGCGGGTAGCGGCGGGCAGCCCCCTCGGCCCCGCGCGGCCGCTTGCGGCGCGGGCTCGGCCTTGCCGCGGCCCCTCCCTGTTTCCGGGGCCGGGCCCTCCGCCTCTGGGAGAAGCCCGGGCCTCCCTCGCCGCCCGCAGCCCTGCCCGGCGGGCGGGTGCGGCTCCGTACTGCGCTGAAAGGGACGGTCGGGCGTGGGCCCCGGAAACGCCCCCCTTGCACACCCTACCGAGCCCCCCTCTCTCCCTGGGATTCGGTGGGCGCGAACCGTCTCCTTCATCCCTGTCACGACTGCTCCGTGCATTCTGCTTCCAGAAATTGAAATCTCACCACGCGGGCGAGTTTCCGAGCCCCAGCACCCCTGCTGGACTCCCCCGGAGGAGTAAAGGGTTTAACCTTGGCCGACTGCAGGGGAAAACCCCCTCCCACTTTGCAGTAAAGCCGTTTCATCATCTTTCAATGGTTTGGGAGCTTGGTAGGACGGAGATTCCCTGGGAAAAGCAGGGTTGAGGTTTGAATCAAAAATGGATTCACTGGAACCGGGTACTGAGTCAGGCGGGATCCCCAGGAAGAAAAAAATACCACAGGCTGAGTAGTGGAATACCGCCCCATGTTATTTAGTGACATTTAATGCCAGAATCTTTTGTGTCCTTGCTCCAAATTCCCCCATCCATTTTTCTGTCTGAAATTTGCCTGATGGCCTCCCGGGTGGGGAATGGGTGGGCGTGATGTGGATTCTTTTTCATCAGATGAGTACATCTTTGTCTATTGCAAATGGAGAACTTGCATGTAATGGGGTTTCAAAGGTGGCAGCATTAGTAAGACAATTTGCCAACCTTTCTTTAAAAATGCATGTCTCTTGTCCTTACCTTCACTGCATTTCTCTTTGGTAAGGCTAGATAGCATCAGGCTCTGATTTTACTTGCCCTGTGTGGGAGATGGAATTTGGCAAGGTGATGTTATGAATATATAAAATCAGCCGGTCACAGGAGCCAAAACAGAAAGGTGAAGAAGCATTTACAAAAATATGAGAGTTGTCTGCACTTCTCATTGTCTCGGTTGTTCATATGAAACCACATACATATGCAGTTTATAGAACTGAACACATGGTTACTCAGCTTTTCGCATTTTCCTATTGAAAATTTATAAGTATTATTTGTTCTTGGTGGTGAATTTCTTCTTGACTGCCTCCAGTGCACCGAATTTCTTAGGGCTGTCTCAGTTGTCTGAACCTGTTTTTCTAGGATCCTTGTCCTTAGCTGCACACAGAATGGTGAGTGTGAAACCTGTCAATTTTGTTGGGTCTAAGTTAAAATCTTTTTTTTTTTTTAATGGAAAAAAAAAAAATAATAATATATATATATATATATATATATATATATATATATATATATATATTTAGTTGTAGATGGACACAATGTCTTTTTATATGGTGCTGAGGATCGAACCCAGGGCCTAACACATGCTAGGCAAGCCCTCTACCACTGAGCACAACCCCATCCCCTAATTTAAAATCTTAAGCATGGCTTTCTAAATGGTAGCAACTGCAGAATTATTTTCCTGGCCTCTGCCTTCAGTGAGATAAGAAACCATTCACCCATCTTACAGATGAAGACTTTACCAAAAATGAGGTGATTTGGCCTAAACCACATATCTATTTGCAAATTGAATATTCTCTTTTGTCAGTAGCAAATATTTATGGACCATCAGCCTCTGGAGTATGGCTCCTATGGCTTCTACCCTATAATCTTCTGAACATTTCCCATCATGCAGTGCTTGTGTTATGTTGAAGCCATTTTAGAATTGGAGCTCTATAGATCTGGGAGGCAGCCTCTGTAAACCAGGCTGAACAAATTCCCTTGATGCTAGTTCCCCAGGCAGAGTCTCTAAGAGATCTGGGCTGTGGCAAAAAGTGCATTTTCCCCACTTGACTGTTGATACAGAAACAGAAAGAGTGCTGAAGTTGAAGTTAAATAAATTTGATATAGTTCTTGCCTGCAGTATTTTCTAGCTGTGTAATCTTAAGCATGTTAATCATTCTGGTTTTTAGCTTTCCTAACTTTGGAGTTTTCATGAGGCCTTTTTACAAACTAAGTTGTTAAATATAAGCTCTTAATTTTGTTGTTTTTTAATCACAGAGTTCACTTTTCTTTTTTTCTCTAGTTACATTCTGTGAAGACCCAACCCTGCTTTTGTACATGTTGCTTTGAAAAAAATGATATATCATTATAGAACTTCTTTTACATGTACAAATCCAGCCTTTCTGAATCATTTTCTCATCTGTACAGTGCAAATGGTAATGCAGTCTTTGATACATTATGACATACTCAAAATAAGCACCTGGAATATAAATTTTTAAAAATATTAGGTTAAATTTGTTTATTCATTTTTTTTGCCATGTTGGCAGTTGAACACAGGGTCACACACAAGCTAACGGACAAGCAGTATCACTGAACTTCATCCCCAGCCCCTTTTAAATTGGTAACATAAAAACTCTACATATAAATGATGTTCTATGTGATATTTCAGTACATGTATGTATCCTATAATATTTAAATCAGATTAAACAAAGTTCTTCCAGGTTTTTGAGATATATAGTATATAATTGTTATCTATAGTCACCCACCCTACTGAACAGAACTTCTTACTCCTATCAAACTTGTAACTTAATACCCATTGATCAGGGCTGGGGATGTGGCTCAAGCGGTAGTGCGCTCGCCTGGCATGCGTGCAGCCCGGGTTCGATCCTCAGCACCACATACAAACAAAGATGTTGTGTCCGCTGATAACCAAAAAATAAATATTAAAATTCTCAAAAAAAAAATACCCATTGATCAACCTTTCTGTAGTATATATTTTTAATAGTTTTTGACCATATGCATGAACGTACACGTATTTAGTTATAGCATATGTGCTATATAACATAGAATCCACTTATTTGTAATGTTCACCAACTGATGAAGTAGCATTAGGTATAATTATAATAGCTAGCATTTGTAGCATAAACTGTGCATTAAGCACATATATATTAACTCAGTCTTTGTAACAGCCAATAAGAAGTAAGTACTGTTAGCCTCATTTTGTAGATGAGGAAACTGAGGCACAGAAGAGTAATTTTTCCTAAGGATACCAACACAAGGTAAGTACTGGAATTGGGAATCAAACCCAGGTGGTTTGGCTCTAGGGAATGATAGATTTCTACTTATGGAATAACGTCTATATTTTATGGTGAATACCATTTAGTCCTTCATTTTTCTTTACATATATCCTATTAAAGTAAATGTATTTAAACTGAAGCTATAGCTAATTTTAAAGACAGGTATACTGTGATTTATTGGGGGGTATACCTTTTCTGGCCTGTGGGAATGATACTTTTGGTGTGCATCAGGAAACAAACTTCTGCAAAATCCAGTTTTTCTGGTACTTGCTTCAGACCAGGGAGAAGGTTCATCAGCTACCTTTGTCGCACACAGTTCCAGGTTCTTTATCTAATAGAATTTGATCATGGTCATCGTTATATACTGTTCATCATACTACTTTTTTTTTTTTTTTTGGTTGATTTTTAGGTTTTCTATATATTGTCGGGGTAGAGTAAATGAGGGAAAGATCTACATAAGTAGAGAGAAAATTTTAAATTATTACATCTTGTTATGCTGCCTGCTCATGTGGTAACAAAGTACTTTTCCCGTAAATGAGGATACCTTAGAGAATGAACTAAAATTTCATTGTAGAGGGACTTTTAAGTTGCTTGGTTTCTACACTCCTCTAGGGAGAGATGACAGTTCACACATTAGGGGGCAGGAAATCACACTTATGTAATAGCAACTTTTAAGTTTTAGAAGCATTTTAATTGCTGCAAGAATATAGGATCCTCATAGTCTTCTGCACATCAGGATGGAGAAACTAACAGCTGGAGCTAGGTACTGAGGGGAGTTTTCTAAGGGGAATGCTTAAAAAGGATGAATAGAATACAGTGCTTTATTTCATGATATGTGTGCTCAAAGTGAATCATGATAATGCTTTCTCTACCAAAGATCTTCTAAAAGAGGCATGGTCACATGTTTCAAATACTTGTAATGAGATGAAAATGAATGATGGCTGTGCAGAGACAAGTTATTCCAGCAGTTCTTTATTTTGTGATATTTTTTTTCCTGTCCTAGTTGTTTATTTCATTGTTTTCTGTAGGCAACCCAAGAAGAGTTATTTCTGAATGGCCTTGACCAGGACAAACTTATTAAAGGGCAAAATAAATTAGATGTGAACCCTATCCATTATTATTTTTTGCCCTTCATTGAGAACTTCACCTTAAAGCTTGTTTGATGAGTTTTTAAAATATATACCAACTTTGCATGATTCTTCAAAAAACTGATGTCTGTTTTTTCCTGGGAATAATAATTGATCTTTAGAAGACATTGAGCAAAGAACATTAGTTTTAAAATTAATGTTGGTTTAGCTATAGCTGTGTGACTCTAAGTGAGTTACTCTTTATAAAAGGGAACAGTGTCACCTACTTCATAAGAATACTTAGGATTAAATGAGTTGCTATAAATCCCTAAGTGCTTTGTCCATTTGAACAGACCATAAACAATGGATATTTTTATTAAGCCCAATAGCTAACTGATTGGATTTCTGAATGGAAAAGATAGATGGTATTTCAAAGATTTGTTGAAACTCCATTTGAATCTATAAATATGGTGATAGGTACCGAAAAATATTAGTCAAAAGGCATATTGTTGTCTCCTGATTAGAGCTGACTCTTCAAACAGTAGTCTAAGATAGACTATATGTTCAGTGTATTTTATAGATTAGATGTCATCTACCTGCCCCTGTCCACATGGGCAATAATAACTTGTTCACTTCGTTACAAAAATGTGTCATTTGATTAAGTGATTTGCTGTTCAGTGTGGTAGGCATTGAGCTCTATGTTGAGTATCCAAATACAAGAGTCTGGATTCCTAGCTTAAGCTGATAATCCACTGTGGAGTCAACAAAGACATTTACAATAAATCAATGTGTACCCATTTTAGAAATAGGCGTAGGTTAATTAACATGTGTCTTTCTTTTTAAAAAAAAAAAATCTTCAAAGAAAGCAATTTAGAATTGAAAGAAATAAGATACATAGTAAATGCCCCTTCACTCATTGACCATTTATTTTTTAACCTTTGTGTAGGGTATACTTTGGCTGCCATTTATTTGGGTGCTTAAATTTAATCATGGCTAATTGGACATAATTAACAATGGTATTCAAAATTGATGTGAAAGAAGGAATTCTGAAATACAGGTACAGTTTCCTCTCACCATTCAGTGTTCACCAGACATAAAGTTAATGATTTTGTATTTCAGATAACATGTTTCTAACGAAGAACCTGCAAATGTTTGAATGAAATGAAATTTATTACAGGACTCTACTTTGTGTGTAGAAAGGCACACAGACATTTTTAGAGTAGGTGTTTTTCAGTGAGTAGTTTTCTTTGAGAGCCAGGAGTACTTGACTTTTTCTGGATAACACCCACTAGCCAGCTGGTCCTGCTGACTTTCTCAGTCCCTCCTGCTGGAGCTTGGCAGGTTTTCCCTTCAGCAGAGTGACTCCAGAGCTGTAACTTCTACTTCATGGTTCTGTGGTTGCTCTATCTGGAATGATACATCCAACTGCTGTTCAGAATTTGCAGTCAGTTCTTTACCCCACTGAGACTTTGAGCCTAGGTTTTCAAGATGCTCCTGTCTATTGCCATCTATGCTAGCTGGCGACCTAATGCTGGGTTCACAAAGTCTGACTATTCCAATAACTCAAGAAAATGACAAAGAAAGCACGCAACCACACAGAATTACCTTTTCAATATTCTGGAGACGACTCTGCAACCTTAAGGGTCCATGGAAAGAGAGAGAGCCGCTGGAATTTTTTATTCTTATATAGGGAACATACAAGGGGTGGTTCCATGGAACATTCTATCCCAAAAAGGGCAAAGGGGTAGGATTACAAAGGAACGGGAGTGTAGCTCAACCCCTGCAGGTGAGGCCTGCACCTGGAGCCACGCCTTGTTATCTGAGCTGGGGTAACGCCCAAGTTACTGCCACCTGGCAGTCATGCCAGACTGAAGGCAATAATTGGTCAGTGCCCTGGGGCATCAGGACCTAAAAGTGTCTGCATCCATGGCACCTGTCAGTTTCCTCTCTGGATTAATAATTGTTCTCATTCCTTTTTCCACTTTGGCCTTTGCTTTCTGTCATTTAGAAAAACATACTGTACTTTATGCATACATCTGTTTTCCTGTCACCACCTGGAGTTTCCTTTCTCTCTCTTAACCACAGCTCTTCATCCCATAAAAGGAATTTGGGACCTATATACTTTTGAAGTAAACCACTTTCCTCTAATTCTAGCAGGTAGCTTTTCTGAGGAGAAGCATTGTAACCCACAAAGGTATGACATTTTCTTATGTTCCAACTATTCAAGTTTATGTTCTGGAAGGGAAGGTCATACAGCTTTCATTTCTTTTGAACTACTCTCAGTGACTAATCCAGAGTTCTTGGAAATAATCTATTTTTTTTTTTCCTTTTGCAGTTCTTTCAACACACATTGATTATATGCACTACATTTTTGTGAAGTAGTTTATGACTAAGCTTTTATTTTGACTAGCACCAGATAGGCATTTTATGTGCATTATTTTATTTGGTAGCTGTTAATATCTACTTTTAACAGTGAGGAAACTGAGATGCAGAGACGTTATAATATGGAAATATGGGGGGGGGGTCGCTTAATTTCTCTATAGAAGCCCGGATTTGTTGTATGTAGGGCTTTCCTGAAACAGATTCCACCAGTATGTTTTATATAAAACTTGGGTAATTCCAGATATATAAGAGATGATCGAATCCTCATTTTAAATTTCTAACTCAATGTTATTTTAGAATTGAGTGCTTTGTTTTCCTCAAAAATAAAATATAGTTGAAAGTTAATGATGGCCACGGCCATCATTTTCAATCTGTTTTTTTGGGGTGGAGGATACTGGGGATAAACTCAAGCACTAACTCACATCCCCAGCCCATTTTTGTATTTTATTTAGAGACAGGGTCTCACTGAGTTGCCTGGGACCTTGCCAAGTTTTTGAGGCTGGCTTTGAATTTGCAAACCTCCTGCCTTAGCCTCCCAAGCCGCTGGGATTGTAGGCTTGCGCCATTGAGTCCGGCTCATTTTCAAATTCTTTCTTCCTTTGCAGTGCCCTTTAAAATATATGTATACACACATAGCACGCACAAGCATATATATAGTGAGAAAGATTGATTATAGTCATTTTTTTTGTCCTTATCCTTGGGTATCGCCTTTGGACACTGGGAAATAACTTCTCAGAATTTTGACCCTGATTAGAAAAACTTAGGCAAAGAATTGAGATGGTGGGGCTATGTTGGTTATTAGATACTCTTGTTCCAGCATTTGTTATCTGGGCTAGGGTTTCGTTTCTTTGAAGGAAATAGTTATTTTGTTGACACCTTTAGAATTATTTTTCATAGCTTTCTGTTTCTCTAAACCTCTAACTTCTGTTTTTTAAAAAGTTTTTCTTATAAAACAAATTATTTTGTACTCCTGGTGCTTATCACAGGCTGTGTTCTTTTATGACTCATAGATGGTCATGTAGTCTTGTGCCATCTTACTTTCTCTTTTTTAAAATCATTTCCCTATTGTTGTATATTTAAATGTTTTTCACTATGCAATTGCTATATTTATTAGCAAATGCTTCCTAGTCCTCTGACTTGCTGCATCAGGTTACTTCGGACAGATTGACACCTGTCACTACCATATGAGAGTGCTTGGTAACTTTATTCTCAAGCATGTCGTTATCTTCTTGAAATATGCCAGGCACAGGAAAACTCTCTTAGCTCACTGCAGAGCTAGGACACTCTCCCTGCAACCCCCCACCCCACCCCCAACTTTGTCCTGCAATGAGTTTGTCTACTGTGGTATCTTTGACTCTCTGAGAGTGGTACTGGGCTTGATGACCAGTCTATAGTCCTTTATAAAGCTCAGAAGAAAAATTATATCCTGATGATAAACCATCACTAGTTGTCATCTCTAGAAAATTTGATTAGGAACTTATAAATATAAGGGTCAGTTAACATGTATTCCCATTTTTATTTCATTGAGGGGTTGTTTCCTGTGCAAGAATAATTTAGACTTGCTTTTTCTACTCATGGGCTTGTATATTTAAAAACAAATCCAGCTGGGCATGGTGGTGCACACCAGTAATCTCAGCTACTCCAGAGGTTGAGACAGGAGGATTGCAAGTTCAAGGCCAGCTTTGGTAATGTAGTGAGACCCTGTCTCAAAATAAAAAATAAAATGGGTTGAGGATGTAGCTCTGTGATAGAATGTCCCTGGGTTTGATTCGCAGTACTGATTGATAGTTCACCCACTTGCTTGCTCAGTGGTAGAGTGATCCTGGGTTCAGTCTCCAGAATGGATGGATGGATAGATGGATAAACAGATTTAAAAAAAAAATCCAACCTCACAGCATTTTGTGGGTTTAAGCAGTGATGTTACCATAATAATAATACCTCAAAACATTTGTACACTATGCTTTTCATTCATATATATATATATATATATATATTTTTATTTTTTTTTTTTTTTTTTTTTTTTTTTGAGTTGTGGATGAACCTTTATTTGTTTATTTTTATGTGGTGGTACTGAAGATTGAACCCAGTGCCTCACACTTGCTAGACAAAGCACTCTACCACTGAGCCACAACCCCATTCCCATGCACTGTGTATTACTTAAGAAGAGTTTGCACATCTAATGTTCTTTAATTCCCTATCTGTCATATTCACAGCAACTCTCTTAAGGGAGATGCTCTTGTCTTTGTTTTTTAGACTGGAAGACTAGGATGTAACAAGGTCTTAAGGCTGTGTAGTGGCAGATTGTGCTGTGATACAGCCCTGTTGCCTTTCTGCTGTACCAGCATTCATAGGCAGGCTGTGTTCTTTGCTATCCCAGTAATGAGTGTTGAAAAATTTACCGGATACATATTTGAGTATGAGTCTTGTACTGAGCACAGTTTTTGACACTAAGTGTGAAATAAATATGCAGTTTTCCTTGGAGGAAACATGTGAAACTGTAAATGGTTTGGTTTTCATCATCTGTACCATAGACTATCATAAAGAAACTCTCCATATGTATTTGAGGTATAGGCATGGTAGACCAATGTGTGCTTTCTGGCCCTGGATGGTTGGCCAGGGTTTGCATAGGCAGGAATTAAAGAGTATAGAAGAGCATTCTACATGAAGAGAACAACAAAAGCAGTTTTTTAGTATGTTTGAGCATGGCATTTTATAGGTCATGTGGTGATGTCCAGCCTGAGAGAAGGGTACATGGAGAACAGTGGGTGAGAAAGCCTGGTTGACCAGGAAGAGCCAAGTTATGAGGACCCTGAAAGCCAGGTGGAATGTGGACTTGGTGGAGTGACCAAAAGTGCTGAAAGTTATTGAGTGAAAGTACAGGCAGAGCTAAAGAAGTAGTTTAGGAAGAGTGATTTTGAAGTAGGGCCGGAAACACAAAGTGAGGTGCAAATACGAGTTTTCAATATGCTTGAGGAATAGAAGCTTTGAATTTCTTTAGAAAAGAGAAGGCTACCAAATTTGTAGTTTTATTCTTTTTAGGGTTTATCCATTCATTGGATAGCTATTTGTTCTTACTGATTATGTGCAGGATGTTGTGGGAGATATTCCCAAAAGGAGCTTGTATAGGAAGGGACTTGAGGTATATACAAATAATTTTAATACTGAAGAAATGTGATAAGACATGACAGGTATAGATCAAGTGGTTTGTGAGAGTCATTTTATCTTAGAGCAGTATCATTCAGTAGAAACAGAATGTGAACTATATGTAATCTGAATTTTTCTTTAAAGAGGACTGAGGGTATAGCTCAGTAGTAGAGCCCTTGCCTAACCTGTGCAAGGCTCTGGGTTTAGTACCTAGTATTACAAAAACAAAAACCCAAGTGAAATTAAAAATTTTATTAATTTCTGTACAATAACCAAAATATTATGATTTCAGTGGGTGACACTAGTCACATTTCAAGTGAATAGCCACATGTGGTTCTGGTATTACACAGCTTGGGCTTAAGAAAGGTTTCTTGGAGGAGGTGGCCTTTGAGCCATGCTCTGAAGAACTTTATATTCCAAGTGAGTGGGGAAGGCCATTCCAGATAGAGGGATTGACTTTAGTGAGTCAAGATAGAAAATCACACTTTGTATGTAAGTGTGAAACACATATTGTGTGGCAGGCATTTTATGGGAAAAATCTGAGAAGATAGGTTGGCAAGCATTCACTGATAGGGTGGGCATTGAGATCTGATTCTGTTCTCCAGCAGAAAATAATAATTTTGAGCAGAAAGTGACTTGATCTGGGCTTTTAAGAAGATGGGGCTGGTAGGGAAGTTACTCAGTGGTAGAACATTTGTGTAGCATGTGAGGCCCTGGGTTCAATCCCTAGTACCACAAAAAAGATGGTCTCGTAGCGAAGATGTGAAGGGGGCTGGAGATAGAGACTGAAACCAGTGGGTATAGGGAAAGATGATGGATGGGAGATTTATTGGAGATGTAGAAAGAGGAATGGTTTCATTTCTCCCTTGTCTACTGCCTTGCTCCAAACTGCTGGGTGTTGTGTAACCCATTTCCTGTTGAAATTGGTCTAGCTGCTTCAAAAATCCATGTTATATAAGTCAAAAGTTATGTAAGCAGTAGACATCAGGACATTTGGCTATGGATTTTGTTTGTTTTAAATTGTTTCTGTGTATATGTAGAATTAAAATTTTTTGAAATGGGTAGATACATGAATAGTTTTTTTTTTGTTGTTTTTTGTTTTTTAATATGCATTTAGTCGCACGGTAACATGATGATTTTCAATCTCTAGGAACTCTTATGATGATCCCAGAGAAGCTTGAAATAGTTGGCCTCAAATCAGAAAGGCCATGTTTTATTTTAGGAAATAGGGTGAGGACATTTGGGAGGTCTCAAAGAGTACTCAAAATTCTTCAAAGTGTGAGTTAAATTTTAAATGCTTGAAGAAGGAGAGAAAAGGGGGTTGAAGGGGGTACTTAATTTGGGCTTAGTTAGGTCAAAGAGCTTTGTGGCATCCTTCAGCAAGGTCCGTCCCTCATATTTCTATTATTATACGGTATGGGATAGCTTAGCTTTGAGTTGGCTTTTGCCCAGAAATTTATTATTTGGAATCTTTCATCGGTCGAATTGCATCAGTACTGTTGTATGAACTTTGAGATGGACCTCTAGTGACTTATAACTGCAGACTGTAAATTGAGTCATTGAAAGTTGGTTTCCTCCTGCTGTGCTTGGTACTTTCAGGAATAACAATTGTACGATTATTTAATAATATATAGGAATTATCCTGATCCCAAAAACTTTATGGTCAAGAAAATTAGGTATACTGAAAACATGTAATTTTGGGATGATAGGATATTTCTTTCTTGTATTAAAGTAGACTAGGTTATCTCTTAGTAACACTCTATACTGGATAGTTACCCAGGGACTTGGGCTGACAGTCCGTGCTTTTATGAGTGCATCATCTAGAACACATTTTAGGTGGATGCTGTAAGAGAAGAAAGCTTGGGGAACTACATGCAGGATTTTCACAGTTTGAGCCTGGAAGCAGCATCATTTCTGCCTGTGTTGATTGGACAGAGCTGCTGACTCCTAACTGCTGGGGATGTGCTGGGATGTGTAGGGAAGCAGCAAATGGAGTCTTTCCTGAGGATTACTATCTGCTGTAGTTACATTCTAGTGTTGTGAGTGAAGATGTCATAGATCTAGGCAAGACTTACTTCACTAAATGTAACCTTACAATTAGCAAGTTGTATATAGGAGGTAACTCTGAATATGATTTAGATAATAAGCAGTAGGAAGAAAATTCATAGTTCTGAACTAGAGAATCAACTCTTTCTAAATTGCCTGGATATCTTTGTGCTTCATTTGATAATGCATTTTTGTGTGCTTGGGCCTCATGTTTAGAATTTCTCTCTTTAAAATTAAAAAATGAGCTGGAGCCAGGCATGGTGGTATGTGCCTGTATTCTCAAAAGCTCAGGAGGCTGAGACAAGAGAATCACAAGTTCAAAGCCAGCCTCAGAAACTTAGTGAGGCCCCAAGCAACTTAGTGAGACCCTTCTCTAAATAAAATATAAAAAGGGCAGGGGATGTGGCCCAGTGGTTAAGCGTCCCTAGGTTCAGTCCCTGGTGCCTGAAAGAGGATGGGTATGCTGGGTGAGGTGGTGAACATTTCTGATTCCAGAGATTCAAGGTTGAGGCAGGAGGACCACAGGTTTGAGGTCAGCCTGAGCAGTTTAATAACCTGTCCCAAAATAAAAAGTAAGAGGGGCTGAAGATGTAGTTCAGTGGTAAAGCACCCCTGGATTCAGTCCTTAATACCACAAAAATCAATAAATGGATAAGCATATTTTTACTCTATGGCATAGAGGGATATATGTAAATTTAAGCTAACAGTATGTAAACTAACTTTTAATAGTAAATCATTTTTAATTGCTTTTTTCAAAAAAAATCATTGCACTTTCTAAGATTATTGTAGTGGAGAACTAACTTAAGGTGAGGTGATTAAGAGGCGTTCACTGATTGGTCTGTATAAAGGGTTCGATAAAATAATAAACTGAAAACACTGAGATTTTTGTTTTGAGAAAATCTAAATGAACTTCTGTGGTTCAAATAAATTTATTTAACTTCTGTTTCTATACATCCTGTATACTTTTTATTTTTTGCAACCTATACCTAAACAAAATTAGTACCTGGTATTTGTATATAATGCTTTAAACTTTTCATAGTACTTCATGTATATTAGGTCACTTGTCCTTGTAAGAGCCTCTTTGAGAGAGTTGGTAGTGTTCTTGCTTTCCAATAAGGAAACTAGAGCTCTCAGGTTAAGTGATCTAACCAAGATCATTGCCCTCTGAGTAGGAGAGCTAGTGATCAGTAGAGCCCAAGTCCATCCACCTTGATTCATGATTCTTCTCTTTGGTGTGTGTTGGAAAATTAATTGACCCAAATAAAGGCCTTAGCAAAGTACCTGACAGTATAGATGCTTAGTGCGTGATCTGTAATGTCGATGGCATTTGGAGCTAGATGTTTCACTTTTGGGTAGGCTTTCCAGAGGGGTTGTAAGAAGATTCACACATGTATTTCCTGGGCCCTGAAGCCTGACATCTGCTTTTCTTTTTCTCTTGCTCTTGTTCTAGGGAATGACCATGGACAAAAGTGAGCTGGTACAGAAAGCCAAACTCGCTGAGCAGGCCGAGCGCTATGATGACATGGCTGCAGCCATGAAGGCAGTCACTGAACAGGGGCACGAACTCTCCAATGAAGAGAGAAATCTGCTCTCTGTCGCCTACAAGAATGTGGTAGGTGCTCGCCGTTCTTCCTGGCGCGTCATCTCCAGCATTGAACAGAAAACAGAGAGGAATGAGAAGAAGCAGCAGATGGGCAAAGAGTACCGTGAGAAGATAGAGGCGGAGCTGCAGGATATCTGCAATGATGTTCTGGTAAGGGGCCAGTGCTTCTCTTTAAAGAGTGACTTCTAAATAGTATTAACACTGTCCAAATGCAAACTCTCAAACAGCTTATGAGAAAGAGTGTCTGAGTATACTGGAAAGCTGAAAAACCATTTACAACCCACTTTTATGCACATGATATGATTCCCCTCCCTCCCCCCTTTTTTGCTTGATCAGAGGTTGTTCATCACTTCTGGGCTATTTTCCTCCCTTATCAGAAAAGCTTGTGAAAAACAGGAGGATTTAGTCAACATCTTTTCTTTAGAAATTGAGGCCAGATAGACAGGATTTTAGATGCAGCCACAGATAGGCTATTCTCTATAGTCATCTGAGTAGTGATGTCATCTCCTGTAGGGGAGGCAGGATTAAAAAGCTGAGCTGCCTTTCATCCTCTCCCCAGCCTTGCCTTCACAGTGGAGAGTCCTGATTTTGTCTGAAAATTAGGCACATATTCCTCAAGTTCAGTATGCGTTCCAAAGCCAAATCGAAGGTGGTTTGGGGATTCTCCTCTCCGGTGTTTTATATAAGCTAGAGGGAGATTGTTGACTCTCTGTGACCACAGTTTGGGGTTGGATGGGAGGGGTGCATATCCTAGAGCAAATCATGATCATATTGTCTTTCCCTCACATCCTGAGCCCACTGGGAACTTTTTTTTTCTTCCAGGTGAAATCAGGTAAAAATGAACGGTGAGGGATGCTTTGAAGGGAAAAGGAATTCACACTTGTTGACCTACCTCCTCCCCTGCTGGCTGCCTCTCCGAATTACTGCCCATGACACCTTTCTTTTGAAAAACCAGTACAAAGCTTGTCAGTCATCAGGCAGTACTTCTCATCCCTAACCCATAAGGAGTTACACTCTGTCTGCAAAGAATATTAAAATGACTACTGCCCCTGCGTCTTCTTAAATCCCCTTATAATTAAGCTTTGCATTGAGCTTCTCTTTTTATTAGATTCATGGTGTAAGATAAACAGTATCATGGCTAAACTTGTTGCCTGTTGGTCATTTGGGGGTTTGTTAATGGTGCACTAATTCCTGAATGTTAGGTACATCTGGTATTCAGATGAAGTATGGCATGCATTCCAAGGGCAAGAAAGTTCCATAATTCCTGAAATGTAGACCAGCTTTTAAGAGCATCTGAAAGAATGTGAAGAAGAGCATGGTACTTACTGCCTCTTAACCAGTTTTTCAGGATGCCACATTCTAAAACAACTCTTCGAAAATATTGCTCTGTATACGAAGCTTGGACTCCTTCAGAACTACTTTTGTTGTAAGCATAAATGTTTAAAGGAATTTATTATTAATAATAGTATTAGACTCTTTTGAGTGCTTACTGCGTGCCAGCCATCGTGTTAAGCACTTTATGTACATTAGCTCACTTGTCCTCAAGTTTACCCTAGAAGGTGGCCATTGTGATCCCCCATTGTACAGCCAAGCAAACTGAGGCTTGGGTGAGAAGGCAGTCGGTCCAGGGTGATAGAGACAGCAGGCAGAAAAGGGGTTTCTTCCCAGGTCAGATTGATTCTGAACTTAGTTCTTGGCAGTTTTGTTCTATTATCACTTTTTTTCTCCCAGAATGGAAAAATATTTTTCCCCTAAGTTAGGGCAAAGTAAAATCACTCTGATCTTATCACCTAGAGGACCATTGTGAACATAATCCTTCCAGGTTTTTCCCCTATGTATTTGTGTGCCTGTACACATAGATATTTTAATATCAAATATGGCTTTTGTGTTTTTATTCTGCTTTTTCACTCAGATTTCTTTTGAGAGCATTTCCATGTTATCAGTGTAGTTCTACATCATTTTTGCATAGCATTGCATTGTAATAGCTGTGTTTTAATGAACCCCTTATGGATGGTCAAAGTGACTTTTAACTGAAGAATATGGGCATCTGCTGTTATGACCTAAACAACATTTAGTCTTGGATTTTTTTAAAAAAAAAGTTATTTTTAATTTTCAAAAAAATTGGTAGTGGTAGTTTGTATCTTGAATCTCAAATATAATTTTAGAATCATGTAAATAATTCAAAGTTCTTAATAATGTGAATCATTTTTTAGGAGCTGTTGGACAAATATCTAATTCCCAATGCTACCCAACCAGAAAGTAAGGTGTTCTACTTGAAAATGAAAGGAGATTATTTTAGGTATCTTTCTGAGGTGGCATCTGGAGATAATAAACAAAGTAAGTAACATTTAAACAAATTTGACCAATAGTGGAGCTAGTCTCCTTTTGTAAGGACTTCAACAATTTTTGCTTTTGTCTGTGCATCATAGACATTAGATGATGTCACAGTAATCAAAATGTAAAAGACCATTGTGCTGTGAGGAATGAGGTTGTGGGGGTTGACAAATCAGAATGTGTCTAAAGAGTAAATGTGGAGGGCGTTAAAAAGTCTGATGTGTAGTGAGTGCATTTGAAGAGCTCTTTTTCTTGGAAATTATTTGATAGCTGTCTTTTTAGAAACAGAACTTTAAAGTATAGTAGTCTACTTTTATGTACAGTTTTGTTTTCTCCAGTTTCAGTTTCTTAAGGCCAACTAAGGCCTGAAAACATTAAATGGAAAATTCCAGAAATAAACAGTTCATAAGTTTTAGATTTCACCCTGTTCTGAGTAATGGGATGAAGTGTTATATCATCCTCCTCGGGATGTGAATCATCCCTTTGGCATATGCACCTTGTATATATGTTCCCTGCCTATTGGTCTTTTAATTGTCATCTTACTTATCAGATTGACTGTCATAGTATGGCCATGTTTGTGTTAAGATAACCCTTATTGTACTTAATGACAAAGCACAAACTCCTATTACAGTATATTATAATTGTTCTATTTTATGATTGTTGTTAATCTCCTACTGTGCCTAATTTATAAATTAAACTATAGATGTACATACAAGGAAAACAGTTAAATTAGGTTCAATACTATACATTCACTGGGGATCTTGGAACATACACTCTGCAGATAAGGGAGACATATAGTGACGCATTTCTTTTGTCACAAGGATATTGTGATAGTGGTGCTGTGATAGTGTTAACAGCTGTGTGTCCCTGCTGTGTGCCAAGTACTTTAAAGTCTTGTTTATTCTCTCACAACTTTGAGTTTAGATGGGAGTCTATTCGTTTTTTGTTTTTGTTTTTATTGTGCTGGAGATTGAACCCAGACCTTGTGCATGTGAGGCATGCACTCTACCCACTGAGTTATATCCCCAGCCCCATTTTTCTAATAAAGGAAACCAGGGATAGAGAGTTATTCTCAGCTGTGTACTTAGTGAATTAAAAGTTGGGAATTCAGTTTGGGTCTATCAACTCCGAAACCCCTTATTTTTCTATGTTCCATCTTGTTAAAGATTATGTTTCTTGATTGGTTTAATAGACTTTGTTATATTCGTCATTGTTTCCCCTGGAGCACTTAATATAGTACTTGACTTAGAATAAACATTTAGCAAATGTTTGATTGAATGGTAGAGACACTGACATCTCATTTTGATGGATCATTTACATCAGCCCACTTTGTCAAAATACTGTGATTGTGAATCCAGTTTATGATGCACCATGTGGGAGAAGCAGCCTTTAATACTTTTCCTCTTTCTTACAGCCACCGTGTCGAACTCCCAGCAGGCTTACCAGGAAGCATTTGAAATTAGTAAGAAAGAAATGCAGCCTACACACCCAATTCGACTTGGCCTGGCTCTAAATTTCTCAGTCTTTTACTATGAGATTCTAAACTCTCCTGAAAAGGCCTGCAGCCTGGCAAAAACGGTGAGAAGGATCCTCCGGTTTCTAATCCTAATAGACTTTTGAGCTTCCTAGTAACTTTTATTGTGGGACATCCTCATGGTCTTGGACTTTTTAGAAGATTTTTTTTTTTTTTAAGGGTAGGATTATGTCTTTTATGAAAGAAATACAGGCCTATTATTTTGTGATTCCTTCTCAACACTCCTGCTGATTTATTATTATTATTATTACTACTACTACTACTACTACTATTTTTGAGGGGTGGTTGCAGAACATTCCAGGTAAAGGTGGTTTATTGTTTTTCATCAAGCTTTGGGCCTTGGTTTTACATCATCATCCTCCTTCCAATATAGTAGGTTATGGCTGTGTAAATGAAAGAAATCAGACCACATTCCCTCTCTTCTTCCCTTCCTTTCTGTACTGGGAATGGAACCTTCAGTCCTTGTGCATATTAGGCAAGTGCTCTACCACTGAGCTACATCCCCAATACCTACCCTCTTTTAATTTTATTTTTGAGACACAATCTCACTAAGTTGCCCAGGTTGTCCTCAAACTTGTGATCCTCTGCTTCAGCCTTCTGAGTAGCTGGGATTACAGGTGTGCACCCCCACTCCCAGCTGGACCACATTTTCTTTGTGTGCTATATTTCCTCCTGTCTTTTTTTGGCCTTTTCTTTATATGTATTTGTAAACATGCGCACAGTTTTTTTTTTGTTGTTGTTGTTTGTTTCTTTTCTTTCTTTCTTTTTTTTTTTTTTAAAGTTTGGAAAAGGTCCTGAAATGAACCCCTTAAATTGCTGCTCTTAACCTATTGAGTCTCATTGTCCCAGATGTGGGACATCTGTAAAGACTTAAATGGAGAAACAGTTATGACGCTTATGATAACTGGAAATAAATATTGTGTTTTTAAAGTTCTGTTCTTTGAGAAAATAACTGAATGATTACAACATTTAGCAAATGTTTTATTGAATGGTAGACACTGATATATGTATTTTCATAAAGATATATAAGTGCTAGGTTATCATTTCCAGCCTATTTTAATATACCTGTGTCAGTTTTGTTGAACTATTTGCAGAATTGAAAATTTGGGACTTAGCAGGTTAATTAAATCAGGTTTAGTGAAGTGAGTTTCACTCTTGTACATTTTTTTGTATCTAAGTTTAAAAAAAATTTAAGAGATTTTCTAGAAGAGTTTTTGGTAAATAAAAATTTGTGTGAATTTACCTAGAACAGATGTGCTAGGCTTAACAATAATACTAGTTACTTATTAGATAAAGCCAAGTTTATTAGAAAATCATAATTTATATTGTCTAGGAAATTTTATCATTGCTGATTGGTGCTTTATAATCACATTATGAAGTTTTATAAACACAAGGCTCCCCCAAAGTACTGTAGAAGAAGAAAAATTATAGTCACTTATTAGAAGGAAAAAAAAAAAACTCAACTAACAATTCTAAGAACATGTAGATTCTTTGCTGAAGGCTCTGTGTTTTAGGCATTTGATGAAGCGATTGCTGAATTGGATACACTGAATGAAGAGTCTTACAAAGACAGCACTCTGATCATGCAGTTACTTAGGGACAATCTCACTGTAAGTACTACTTTTGGATGGTTTATGGCCTTTCCTATTCACCTGCTAAATAATTCACTGTTATCCAAGATTCAAGAGAGGATTTATACTCCATTAAACATAATTCAGTTAGTTATAGATGACTGCTAAAATTGTGATGTGTATAGTCATCAGTGTCTGTGCTAAAATTGTGATGTGTATAGTCATCAGTGTATGCAATAATACAGAAGGAATTTTAAACAGTTGATTGAAATAAGATATAGATTGAACCACTCCCACATAAATTTGAGTAGCCCTACTTTGATAATACCTTTTTTTTTTTTTTCTCTTGCAGCTGTGGACATCCGAAAACCAGGGAGATGAAGGAGATGCTGGGGAGGGAGAGAACTAATGTCTATCATGCTTTGTGATCTGTTCAGTGTCACTCTGTACCCTCCACATTTATCCCTTTGTGCGATAAAACAAACAAACAAACAAAAATTTGTACGTTGACTTCGATTTTTCACAGCCTCAGCCTAGCAAAAATGGTCCATGGTATAAACAGCTGGTATTTGTATCTAAACTCGGATTGGTCACATAAATGCCACGGCATTCTGAAGTTTTGATTTCATTAATATTGACAGAATTACTGTGTGCTTAATTTTTTTAAACTGAACACTGTGATTATGGGGTTTTGTAACTTAGCAGAACTCTTACTGGTAGAAAAAATAGACCTGAATTATGTGTAACTTTTTGGAAAGTTTAATCTGATATCAAAATAGTCACTGAAATACAATTCTGTTGTAAAGTTGTACAGAAAGTTATAGAGACTATATTGTGGTGCTGGGACTGGAGTGAGACACATCATTTGGCATCCAAGTTTAATGGTAATTCACAGTAATTCTGCCTGTGGTTCAGGGCTTGTAGACATTTGACCAGTTTGGGCTGTTGCCACTCAAAAGTTCATGACCACAAAAGTCTACAGTGTCTTCCTCTGAGGAAACTCGGATCCTGAAATTGAGATTCTTTGTGGCAGATAGCTGGGTTATGACACTGCAAAAAGGTTCAGTGCTCATTATAACAAGAGTGACTAAGCCCCCTTTCCTACAGCAATATGTTACTGATTTGCAACTTTTCAAAACAATCGGATCTGTTTTCCTTGTTACTACTTAGCTAAAGAAAAACAAGCTATATATCTTATGAACCACCTTATCTGTTTCCTGGGTAAGTCATTTAAGAACAATGTTCTGTACAAATTGCCTCTCACTGGAGGAGTACTCAAGATATTCCTAACTTGGGGCATTAAATTTTAAAATCCAAACATTCCTTCCCCCATGTTCTTTTGAACTATTGACTTTGTTTTTCTCTTCCCTCTTAAAAATGTATGTCCTTCTGCTTCCTTACATTTTCTTCCTTTGGAAATCTGTATCTTTTGTTTACTTTTTATGCCGTGTGGGCAGAGGGTGCAAGACAGTGGTGAGCATTTTGGTGAGTAAGGCTTGCTTCAGAGTTGAGAAGAGCTTCTCACACCACATCCCAGTCTTCCTCCAGTTCTCAGCACAATTGTTGCTCTTCAGTCATACCACAGTCTGAATCAAAAAGTATTTTTAAATCTCTATGAGTTCTCCCTTTATTGCAACCAACCCTGATAATGCTTGTTAGTGCCTATCACCAGATCTCCAAAGTGTACTCATCCAGCTCAGTTCTCAGACATGTCTACACAAGACCCTATAATGCAGGGAAGTTGCATGGGCACTGCAAAGGAGAGAATCAAGAATAGCCAGGCCTGTCAGTCTCACAGTATCACCCCTTACCCTTAACATTCCATAAAGCTATAGAGTTCATTTGTTTGTCCATCTGCTGAAATGAGAAAAGAAAAATTCATGCACTGATTTAAAACAAACAAACAAAAAAAAAAACTAAAAAAAAAAAAATCCTTTTCTTTCTAGCTGAACAAAAATGTGCAGTTAATACTTGGCGCTTGAAAATGCAGTAGTGAATGTGGAACCAAGCTGTCTGTATATCTGGTAGCTCTCTGCTTAGTTTTCCTTACCAGTATTCTGCCTAATGTTTGCTTCTGTGATGGTTATATTGCCTAGCAAGCACACCTGTGGTTGTGAAAATAGTATAGCAAAAAAGAAAAATTCCCGGTTATTGATGTACTAGATTTGTGTATGTCTTTTAAACAGTTCTAGTTTCACCTTACACGGAATAATCAGGAAAAAGTGTAAAAACTCAAAAGTGAAATAAAAAATTTTATCAGTTAGTTGCTTGTGAATTGATGTGCCACCACTATCTCTATTGATGCAGAACTAGCTAGGTACTCTGATCACCTATTTTTACTTCTGTTTTCTTGAAAAATGGATAAAACAGGTGGGAGATGGGTACACTCCTGTAATCCCAGCTACTTGGGAGGCTGTTGCAGGAGGATCACAAGTTCAAGGCCAAATGGGCAACCTAGCCCTACCTGTTTCAAAAAAAACTTTGTTGCTCAGTGGTACAGCACTTGCCTAGTATGTGCAAGGCTCGGGTTTAATCCCCAGTACCATAACAAAAGAAAAATAGGAAAATAGCTTTATTTCATCCTTCAGAACCGAAATCAAAGGTGTGATAAAGAAATTACCATTAATTAAACACTCTCTACTTGAGACCTCTCCAACATCTACAGTAAACCAGATGTTAAGGTCCTTTTTGTGGCTTGTAAGATTTGGTATGCACAGTTATTTTGCAGCACTTCCCAAACCCTGACTTTTTTTTAAATCCTAACATACAACCTAGTCAATGAGATGAAACCAACTTTAGGGTTGCTTGAGTCTTGGTACTGCTGTTCATGATAACTGGCAGCACTTTCTTCATAGGGTTTACACCCCTTCTAAAACCATCCACACTCCTGTAGGAGAGAAGTCTCCACAGAGGGGTATTTTTTAAGATGAGAACTGGTACCTGTAGTGTGAGGCTAGACAGGCAGACCAGCTGCGGCCCCCGTTCAGGAACTGTCACACCTGTGGAAGCCATGCCCAATCCAAGGTCAGGGGAAGCTGAGGCCCTGGAAGAACCACTATAAAGCATCTGTCTACAATGGACAGGAATTTAAACAAAATGGCCCTACATTGGGGCTGCAAACAGCCTCATTGCTTATTGTAGGGCCACTTCCTTGGCCCTTTTCTGCTCTTGGGTCCCTATTGTTCCCATGCAAGTAAACCCCTGATGGGATGGATGCAGGTGGAAGACCTCCTCCACAGGTGGCAGGTGATGTCTCACCAAGAGGTCTTGGCGGTGGGACAGCCAGTTGCAAGGGAGGCCTGAAGGACAGGGATCCCCAGTTCTGAAGCAGCCTTTAGCCCCCAGTCACTGAGGTTTACCATTCCGGCACATTAGGGTGGGACTGGGTCGAGCTGCTTCAGAAAAACATTTCCGTAGGCAGGATAACAATCTGTACCCAAGTTGAAACAGCGTGTCTGGCTCAGAATTTTCCCCTCTGCAAGTGCAAAGCGCAAAAAGCAGTTTCTAATCCTTGACAAGAGGGAGACCCCGTTCATTTTACAGAGAAGGAAAATGGGTCCAGAAAGGCGCAGCGTGACTGGATTAGAACTCCGTCCGTAGCCCGCCCTTCCTGAGCTGCCCACCGGCGTCCGCAGCACCCTAGGCCGCCCGAGGCCCTCCTCGGCGGCGGGGTCTGAGATGTCTCGCACCTGCGACTTGAGATGGCTGAGGGCCCCCAGGTGGGGTGGGGCTGGGCCCCGGCGATTGGCTCGCTGGCCCGGGGGTGGGGGCGGTAAAGGGAAGGGGCGGCCAGGCGCGCAGGAGGGATAGTCCTGGGCCGCCGCAGGGTAGGTCCCTGCCTGCGCAGCGCGGGCCTCGCGGTGACCCACTTCTCGTCTCCCCCGCACCCGGCTGGGTCCACCATGAACGCCGGCGGCCAGGGCTACCCGCTGGCCTCGCTCTACGTGGGCGACCTGCACCCAGACGTGAACGAGGCCATGCTCTATGAGACGTTCTCGCCCGCCGGCCCCATCCTGTCCATCCGCGTGTGCCGCGACGTGGCCACCAGGCGCTCGCTGGGCTACGCCTACATCAACTTCCAGCAGCCGGCCGACGGTGAGCCCCCGGGAGGGCGGACGAGAGGGGACGAGCCCCAGTCCAGAGAGACCGCCCCCAGGACTGGCCGCTCGCTTAAGTGTTCCATTTTGCAGCCAGGGAAACTGAGGCGCAGAGATGCAGGGTCTTGGAAGGGGCTCGGTAGCTGAGGCGAGAATTGCAGTGACTGCCTTGCTCCGTTTGTACAGAAGAGAGATTAAGACCACGTGAAAACAGCTAAAGCCTTTGGGGTAGGGCAGACCTGACCTGACCCCCAAATAGACAGTTGTGGTTACTCAACCATTCTGAGCCCAGTTGCTTCTCCGCAAAATGCAGCTCCTGTCTGCTTTCAGGAGTGGTTGTGAGGATGAGATTGGAAGCACCTGGGGAGGGAGGCGCCCAAGACGGCACAGCTCAGCTCGAGAGTGCAGAAACCTGGGCGCCAGCCTCCCAGGGAGCCTGACATGAGGTCTACGCTGTGGCCTCCACTTTCCCCGAAAAGCCCTCTCTTCCAGCCCGTGTCCCAAGGCTGATAGGATTGATTAGACTTCGTTAGACGAGTAGGTCTGCACCTCTTTTGAGAATGGAGGACAAAAGAATAGGAGCTCTGCCATTGTGAGGTGAGCTGGGGCAAACGACCCCAGTATCCATGGGGCTAAGGCTTACTCCCCAAGAGAGGAAGAATGGAGAACTGTATAATCCCAACTAGTCCAATTTGGAAGGCCGAGCAAGAAGGATGCCAAGGTGGAGGTCAGCCTGGGCACGCTGGAGACTCTGTCTTTAAAAAAAAAAAAGAAGTGGTTTGTGTGTGCCTGGGGATGTGACTCAAGGGTAGATCTTGCCTAGCATGGGGGAGGCCCTGAATTCCATCCCCAGAACACCCCCCCACACCCACACAGAGAAAGGAGATCTGGATTGAAAAATAGTGAATAATAGCTGTAATGCTGTGGTGTAACCCTCCAGAAACATGACGGAAAAAAGCCTGCCCCAGCCTCAGTCCGAAAGAAGGTGGCTTACTGCGGGGGTCCTGGGAGGATGGGCAAGTTCTCCTGAGCTGGGGTTTGTGTGGCTGAACTGAATGCTTCCCCCTTCCTCTGTCCCGCCCCACCTGCTATATGGTGTTCCTGGCTTCCCAGCCCCTCTGCAAGCATGGCCAGTGTCCAGGGACCTGACCTTTTGGTCCCAGCTCATAAACGGGGGCACTGAGCTGCAGGGAGCAGGAGTCTTGCCCCTGGCTGCCGATGCTGGGACTGGATGAGGGACTCCTTGAGGCTTGCTCCCCTGCACTTCCCAGCTCCCTCCATGTCTCTGAAACTAGCAGAACCCCAAAGCAAAGGCAGTGTATTTATTATCTTGGAGGGACAGGCAGTGGCAGCGGCAGGAGGGTGAATAGGAGTGGCTGTTTTCAGACACACTGCCATCTACCAGACTCCTATTGCACATCCAGTGCAAAGTGCAAACGTGTCACATTGTATGCCTGACTTTTCAGTCTGTCCAACAGGTTGGGGGTAGGTGACATTACTTCTTTTCTAGGTGTGCAAAGGAGGTATTGTCATTGTCCTCACTTTACAGGTGAGGAAACGGGCTCAGACAGGTGGTGTTCACTTTCCTCAAAGCTGGACTGCCTGGGTGGGACTGACTCTCAGCTCTGCTGTTCATCACCTTTGAGCTTTAATTTCGTTAAACTGCTGCCACCCCTTGTCATTTGGACCCCTCTGTTACATTCTCATCTACTCAGTGTGCTTAAGAGGACAAAATAGACCTGGCTCTGCCACTAACATTTCACCCTTCTAAGCCTCAGTTTTCCCTTCTGTAAAATGGAGATGGGAATCCTTGCTCACCTGGGTTTGGGGAGGTGGGAGTAGCACTGTGCACATTAATTTCTCAGCCCATCCCTCCTGAGCTTTTAGGCTCCTGTCTCAGGTGAGAACCACACAATGGCCGTTTTCCAGCTCTAATTAAGTGTCATAGATGGTCAAGGTCAGGAAATTCCCTTAATCTGCTTCTTTCTTTCCTCCTGTCCAGCCGAGCGGGCACTGGACACAATGAACTTTGAGTTGATCAAAGGCCAACCCATCCGCATCATGTGGTCACAGAGAGACCCAGGACTCCGCAGATCAGGTGTGGGCAACATCTTCATCAAGAACCTGGAGGACTCCATTGACAACAAGGCTTTATATGATACCTTCTCCACCTTTGGGAACATCCTCTCTTGCAAGGTGGGTGTGCCAAATACCTGTGTGGTGCAGGGCTGCCAACCAGCACTTCCCTTTACAGTTTAGAAGGTCCTTTCAGCACAGCCCCAGGTATAGCAAGCACTTGAACTACAGCTGTTCTTCTCAGTTTGTCTCAACAGAACTAACAGAATCTACCTGTCAGCCCTCTGTGTGACCAGCCCCAAGTGGTGGCCATCAGCGACCACTGTCTATCTAGATCATAGCTCTGCAGTTGGTGGTTTGTTCTGAACCCAGTGGGGCACTTTGGTTTGACCTTGGCTGCCCTCCCTCCTGTGCTCCTTCTGCCTGATGGGAGGCCTCTGGGGCGTATGAAGCAGTGCTTGGCTGGGAGCTGGGAGCTCGGCTTTCCTCCCTGTGGCCTCCCACCCTCCAGCGGCCTAGCTTGGGCCCCCGTAGACAGAAGGTAGAAACTCACTGGGCCTTCTGAGTCTTGAACTCAGAACTAGGATACGAATATTTCTGCATGCTGTTAGCCAAGACAAGACTCAAGACCAGCCCACAGGCAGGGTGAAGAGTGAGGGGGCTAGAGATTACAGGACAAAGGCTACAGGAAAGCCATGAATGGGGCTATCATGGCCATCAGTGTCCACATCTTGTTTTTGTTGTGCCTGCTGAATACAAGTGGAACCACTGAGCTGCACCCCCAGACCCTGCCACATCTTGTTGTTAAGGTTTCTTTGGGGGCTGGAAATGGAGCTCAGGGGTAAAGCACTTGCCTAGCATACATGAGGCCCTAGGTTTGATCCCCAGCACCAAAACAAAACAAAAGGATTTTTCTCCCATTGGCATGCAAGTTCACTCCGAGTAGTGATCCTGTACTTAGTCACTGTTGCATCCCAGTATCTCAACTAGCCATGAGCACATAATAGGTGCTCAGTAAATATTTGCTGAGTGATGGGATGAATTATCATTTGAGAAGGTCTCTGATTGTTCTCACTTTGTCTATGAAGATGTTGAGCAGCAGAGGCCAGACAGCAGGTTGGTGTGTGCTGGCCAGAGGGCTTAAGCCTGGGTGTTCTGCCCCTGCGTTGTATGGGGATGGCTGGTGAGTTACCCTGCAGCCTCTGGGGCAACCACCTTCCTGGGCTTATGGCCATCTCTGTCTTGGAACTTTTCTGAGTGCTACTTTGTGTCAGGCACAATCCCTAAGTTCTAAGGCTTCATGCCTTCTCTCTGGATGAGGGACTCTCCCTGTGGTTCAGAGGAGCAGACTGAGACTTGAGGTATAGTAATATGCTAAAGTTCCCTGTGACAGAGAGACAGGGCTGCTCCCCATCTTTGAGGATCAGTGGAAGAGACTCTTCAGTAACAATGGCAGATTTGCTAAGTACCTTCTAGTGCTAGGTTTTCTGCACATATGGTCACATCCAATTTCCCTCCACAGCCCCTTAAATCATGCAAAGGATCACTGAGTTGCACTTGAGGACAGAGAAGTTGAGAGAGTTGGAGTCCCTTGTCCACAGTTATGTTGCACTGGGGGTTGATTTTTAGTGGCAGAATCAGAATTTGAATTAGTGGATTTGCCACTGAAGAAAATTGAACAGGGATCAGTGTGTCTTTGCCGGCTACGGGCCTTGAGGTCCTCTGGGACTCTGAGGAGTAGACAGAAAGCTCCGTGTGATGCAGGCAGGTCTTTGCAGACTTAATGAGGCTCTGTTGTGGGCCAGTTTAGAAACAAGGCTTACGGTGTGTCCCTCACCTTGGGAGCTCTTGGGTCAGTTGGAGATGGAATAGCTGGAAATCAGCTCTGAGGGAGAAGCATGGTGATCGTGATGGTGATAAGGAAGGAGAGAGCCATTTAGCTGTCAGAGAGGTTTCTGTGTCACTGTGGGAAGAGCACATAACCTGAATCAGGTCACCTAAGTGCCAAGCCCAGTTGCTTAGTCGGGAGCAACATAAGGTCAGACCATGGTCTGGGGCCAAATGTCCTGTGTTTAAACCCTGCCTCTTCCACTTCCTGGTTCCATGACCTTAGGCCTAAAAAGGTGACTTTGGTAGGAGGAACCTACCTCATAGGTTGTCATGAGGATAAACTGAGTTATGTGGAGCCAATGGAAGGACACTTGAAGTACTGTCAGCAACACATGGCAAGTAAAATAACTAAGAAGCTCTTCCTGCTGGCTGACCTTGGACAAGTCATTTATTTCCATTTTCCCTCTCCGACTCAGGTTGAGAATTGTCTGGGAGGTTTCTCCTAGCAAACATATCAAGAAAAGTATAGGATGCTCTTGCAAGTGTGCGACCCACAGTGGGGTCCCAGTCAATGTTACTGAGTGTGGGTGGAAGAGCCCTGTCTGGGGCTGGGAGGTGGAGGGTGTGTGCTGGGCATGAGTTTGGATGCAGGATCAGTTGTGCAGATCTATTGGAGAGCCTCAGACGCTGAGAAATTTGTGCGTAGGAGCCACTGGAGCTCGGACAGACTGGTCAGAACCACATTTTAGAAAGAGCATCCCAAGCTGGGCACAGTGGTGCACACCTGTAATCCCAGCTACCTGGGAGGCTGAGGCAGGAGGATGGCAAGTTTGAGACCAGGCTTAGCAATTTAGTGAGACCCTGTCTCAAAATAAAAAATAAATAAAAGGGCTGGGGATGCAGCTTAGTGGTAGAGTGCCCCTGGGCTGAATCCCCAGTGCTACTGAAAAAGAAAACACAGTGGGGGTCTGAGGACCTGCTGGCGTAGGAAGGCAGAGCTGGTCTGTGGTGTGGCGCAGTGTGCTCATTCTGAGTACTCGATCATCTTACGCAAGTGGATCGGTCTCTTTGAACTTCAGTTTCCCATCTCTACAATGGTGCTGTTATGTGACATAGGATTATTTTCTATTTTTGGTGCTAGGGATGGAACCCAGGGAGGCAAGCACTGTCCCACTGAGCTACCCCGGTCCTCATGGGACCGTCTTTGACACGCGCAGAGTGAGCACACGGGGGCTGGGCACTCATGATCATCTTTGTCATCCTTTTCTCCGGAACCCCGATTGGGGGTTGGATGTTCTGTCTGTCCTTCCTCCCTGTGGTCCAGGTGGTATGTGACGAGCACGGCTCTCGGGGCTTCGGCTTTGTGCATTTTGAGACCCATGAGGCTGCGCAGCAGGCCATCAGCACCATGAACGGGATGCTGCTGAATGACCGCAAAGTGTGAGTGGCTGTGCCCGGGGGAGGGTCGGAGGCTGGAGGGACAGGACCGTGGCTCCCACCAAGTAGGAAAGGTGGGTGCCAGACGCGGGGCAGCAGTCTCCCCGACGCATGACCTCAGGCAAGTTGCTTGACCTCTCAGGGCCTCTCCTGATGTCAAACTGGAGCTGATGCGGGTGTTAAAGGGTTGTCCCGAGTCAGAAATGCAGTGACCATCTCGAAATTTGAGAGAGGATTTCGGCTAAAGGCCACATGGTCCGTGGACTCGGTCTTCTCAGTCTGGCTGTGCATTTTCCTTAAACCTTGTTGGTTTCATGGGATTTGGGGACAGAAGGAAAAGCAGCACATGCTTAGCCTGTCCAGGCCGGGGTCAACCCTGCTTTACAGATAGGAAGGTACGGATGCTGGGGGGGACCTGCTTCTGGCTGCGCCCTCCCCAGTGTGGATTCTGCCCATCTGGTGGCCCAGCCCTCAGTGCTGTGGAGTGAAGGCGGCTTTGAGCTGGGAGAGTACCTGGGGGCATTTTGTCAGGGTCTCTGGTGGCAGGGGTCCTATTGACAGGTCACACTGACCTAGGTGGGCTTTTACCAATTCTCAAAAAGGTGTCATCTTGCCTGGAGTGGAGGCGCACGCCTGTCATCCCAGCGTCTCGGGAGGCTGAGGCAGGAGGATCATGAGTTCAAAGCCAGCCTCAGCAAAGGCAAGGTGCTAAGCAACTCAGGGAGACCCTGTCTCTAAATAAAATACAAAGTGGGTCTGGGGATGTGGCTCGGTGGTCAAGTGTCCCTGAGTTCAATCCCTGGCACACCCCCCCCCAAAAAGTATCATCTTTGTTAGCAAGTATTAACTCACATTTCCCTCTGCTGTTTGTTTTTCATCAGCACCAGCACTCCGTGTGCTTGGCTCTCTTCTTGGAGCGCCCCTAGATTCACACCTACCACAGAGCTATGCTTTTATGTTTTGAGAGACGTCTTGCTAAATTGATAAGGCTGTCCTCCAACTTGCAGTCCTCCCGCCTCACCCTCCCAAGTCCCTGAGATTACAAGCGTGGTGACGGCACATAGCTATGCTTTTTTTTTTTCCCCTTAAGGAGACATGCCAGCTCGGCATAATGGCGCTGTCTGGTGGCCCAGCTACTTGGGAGGTTAAGGCAGGCACACTGTGTGAGTCTGGGCGTTGATACCAGCCTGAGCAACAGTGAGACTCTGTCTCTTTTTAAAAATAGAAATAAAATGGAAAGACGAAAAAGGTACTCTCCGAGGTGTGTTTATGTGAACTTGGAAATTACTTAAAATTAATGTTGTATTTAAGGGATTTCAACCCATCCCCCAGAGTGACATTGGCATTGACCTTGTCTGATTGACTCAGTCCTGCTTTTCTAGTGCACTCGGTATGTATTAAATGAATAAGCAAAGCCTGATGATGTGATTTGGATCCCAGTTTCACAGGAATGAGCACTGAGGCTCAGAGAGGTGAAGTAACTTGCCCAGGGTTACACAGTCAGGCAGATGCAGACTGAGGATTCAAGTTCTTGTCTAAATCCCAAATTCATGCTCTTGCCTCCTGTGCTCTTAGCTGCCTGGTATATGGTGTGTGTTTGTCACAAAATAAAGTCTTCTGAATCTTATGCTAGGGACAAGCTCTGAAACATAGCCCCTTGGCTGTTGGAGAGTCTTGGACAGGTTCATCTACATGGAATGGCCCTGTGCAGTTGCCCAGTGAGGGAGGTGGAGGCTGGGAAGCACAGTGACTGGCACAAGTGGCCCAATGATGCTGGGTGGCTTGGGGGTGCGGTGAGGGGTGCTAAGGTCTGGCCGCTGCCTGCCCTGGTGGTGTGTCCACAGCTTTGTTGGCCACTTCAAGTCTCGAAGGGAGCGGGAGGCCGAGCTGGGCGCCCGGGCCCTGGAGTTCACCAACATCTATGTGAAGAACCTGCACGTGGACACGGACGAGCAGGCCCTGCAGGACCTCTTCTCCCAGTTTGGTGTGTGGGTTCCCTGAGGGAGGAGGGTCCCTATTGCTCTCTGTCACATCCAGGTTTGCCATGAGGAGGGCCCTCCTGAGGCTTCCTGAGGTCAGGGAGGGAGCATCCTGGGGCTCCCCACCTCCCCTTTGAGCCAGGTTGATCCTTCCCAGGAAAGATGCTGAGTGTGAAGGTGATGAGGGACAACAGCGGCCACTCCCGGGGCTTCGGCTTTGTCAACTTTGAAAAGCATGAGGAAGCCCAGAAGGTAGGAGCCGCCCAGTGGCTCTGTTCCAGGGAGGAGGGGCAGAGCCAGGACTAGGAGGAAGGGAGATCGGGTGTATGGGCCTCCAGCCGCTGTGGAGGGGAAGAAGTTCCCCTCTATTTGGGCCAAGAGGGTGGGAGAGTCTGGCCCTTCTAGGCTGGGGGGCAAAGGCTCCATCCCCAAGGTCACTTCTAAGCCTTGCAGTTCAAAGAACTGAATACTGAGGCAGGGAAGCCAAAGTCCTCATCAGACACAAATCTTTACTAATGTACCAGCCACTTAAGACAGTTCCCTGCAACATTTCTCCTAACACAGTGTAAAAAATAAAAAACCCATGAAAAATCCTAGCCACTGAGTCAAGAAATGCTTGGCATTGACTTCTGATTCTTGTGGTTGAGCTAATGAAAATGAAGTTCAAAGTCCATAGATAACAGAGATAAGTTGCACTTCTTGCAGAGGATGGGGAATTTTATGCAGTTAACTGGCCTAAGCCTGCTAAATCCTTAGTTTAAGATACAAACATTTTCTTTTCTTTTTCTTTTTTCTTGGGATTGAACCCAGGGGCACCTCACTGCTGAGCCACACCCCCAGCCCATTTTATTTATTTTTTATTTTTTAAATTTTTTTAGAGAGATAATTTTATTTATATATATATATATATATATATATAATATACATAATGTGTGTGTGTATATATATATACATATATATAATTTTTTAGTTTTCGGTGGACACAACATCTTTATTTTTATGTGGTGCTGAGGATCGAACCCAGCGCCCCATGCATGCCAGGCGAGCGCGCTACCACTTGGGCCACATCCCCAGCCGAAACCCATTTTATTTTTTTATTTTGAGACAGGGTTTCACTGTGTTGCTTAGGACCTTGCTAAAGTTGCTGAGGCTGATCTTGAATTTTTGATTCTCCTGCCTCAGCCTCCCTAGTTTCTGGGATTACAGGCGTGTGCTGCAATGCCCAGCTAAGACACAAATGTTTATTTAAAAAAAAAAAAAAATTACAGGGCTGGGTTTGTGGCTCAGTGGTAGAGTGCTTGCCTAGCAAGGGCGGGGCCCGGGTTCGATCCTCAGCACCACATAAAAAAAATAAAGATATTGTGTTATGTACATCTACACCTAAAAAATGAAAAAAAAAAAAAACTTACAGTCCTCAGTTAGCAGAAAGGATTCTTTCGTACTGTGAAATTCCGATATGAAGTGATGATTATAATTGTCCTTTTGTGTGCGTGTGTGTGTGTGTGTGTGTGTGTGTGTGTGTGTGAGAGACTGAAGATTGATCCAGGAATGCTCTACCTCTGAGCTACATCCCTGGACCTTTTTTATTTGAGACAGGGTCTTGCCAAGTTGCCCAGACTGGCCTCAAACTTTCGATCCTCCTGCCTCAGCCTCCCAGGTAGCAGCTGGGATTACATGACATGATTACAGCTGTGCCTTCATGCCCAGCAGTAATCATGACATTTGCTTGCTGCTCTGTTCAAATTGTCCACATGTAGTTGTAGTAAGAACTTGAATTTCAGATATTTTCTAGCAGACTTTACTTTTTAAAGCAGTTTTAGGTTCACAGCAAAATTGAGTGAAAGGCACAGGTATAGGTATACTCCCTTTATCCCTACACATACCTGGCCTCCCCTATTGTCATTATCCCCCAACAGAGTGACATACTCATCATAGCTGATGAACCTGCACTGGCGCATGGTTATCACAGGACATGTGCTCATTGTCTCACTATCAGCGTTTCACTGCCCTAAGAAACTGTGCTCTTTCAGCCTTCCCTACCCACCAGCCACTGGCCAACACTGACCGTTTGTACTTACCTCACAGTTCTGCCTTTTCCAGAATGTCATATAGTGGAAATCATATAGCATGTAGCTTTTACAGGTTGGCTTCTTTCACTGAGTAATATGTGTTTAAAATATGGGAATACTTGAATATATTTAAAATAATTAAATTTTAAATATGGCTCAGTGGTAGAGCACTCACCTAGCATGTGCAAGTATTGTGTCCAACTACAACTAATTTATATATTTATATATATATATTTTTTAATTTAAATATGGGAAACTTTGCAGACTTCAATTTTTTTTTTTTTAAATAGAGCCCTACTCAAATTTTAAAGATCTATAATTCACTTTGCAAAACTTTTCAAATGACCTTTATCCGGTACTAATGATCCTGAGCAAGGAAGGCCAGAGTGGTTTGCAGGGAGTTCCCTCTAGGCCCAAAGGCAGGGCTGGAGACCAAGGAGATGGCCAGGTCTGGGTGGTTACCAGGTGTTTGCTCCCCACCCACCCCAGGCTGTGGACCAAATGAATGGGAAGGAGGTGAGCGGGCTGCTGCTGTATGTGGGCCGAGCCCAGAAGCGGGCAGAGCGGCAAAATGAGCTGAAGCGCAGGTTCGAACAAATGAAGCAGGACAGGCAGAACCGCTACCAGGTGAGCCCAGGCCTTCATGTGGACAAAGGGCTCTACATATTCCAAATCCCCTAGAGGAAATCCTACTCCAGGCTACGAATAATTAGGCCAAATGTGTCACATTCAAAGGTTGGAATGTGGTGCAATCATTAAAATTATATTAAGTAAGGGGCTCGAGCTGTGGCTCAGAGGTAGTGCGCTTGCCTGGCATGTGGGAGGAACTGGGTTCAATTCTCAGCACCACGTATAAACAAATAAAAAATAAAGGTCTATCAACATAAAAAAATATTTTAAAAACGTTTTAAGTTAATTCATGTAATTAAAATTGTAGCTCAGTACAATTTAAGCCTTCTTTGGGAAATGAATCCCTCAAAAGTTTTTAATAGAAGTTCTAGGTCCCTCATGGAGAAGGGTGTGTGTACTCCATATATACCTACACCCACGCGCGCAGTCCATCCTCAGTAGCGCACAGTGAGGAGCAGTTTTTCCTCTCTACGCTAGGGACGTTTGGCAATGTGTGGAATTTTCAGTGGTCGTGTTTTGGGGGCAGGGAGCTACTGGGTACAGGCCAAGGACACAATATGGGCAAGCAGGATATTCAACTGTACAATGGTGGGGTCTCAATTCTGTTGTGTGTTCACACACTTTTGTGCTTGGGCAGTCTGGAAGGAGGACATTGAGGTCCTGGGGGCAGCCGACATTCAGTGCCAAGGAGCCAGGGGTCTGAGGTTAGACCACCGGGGTCAGTCCTGTCTGCCACTTCCAGGCTATCTGATCAGAAGCGATGCACTTGACCTGTTTCTGCTTCAGTTTTGATGTGTGTGAAATGAGGATTAAAGTCTCCTTCTCTTAAGGATTAAATGTCAAAATGTGTGAAGGACCTAGGGGTGTGCCTGGCACCAGGGGAGAGTCAACTTACTTGGTTCTGAGCCAGCAGGCGTGAGTGGCAGCTGGCCCTGCCTGGGAGGAGCTCTGCGTCCCCCTGTGTCTCCCATCTATAAAGTGCGTAAAGCCCATGGGGAGGTGGGGACCCAGGCAGGTGTATGAGAACTGCCCGGGGCTGCAGCTTCTGGGTAATGGGCATGCTGAGCCATGGGAGCCTGAGAACAGGAGGCTGGGCTGGCAGGGCTCCCAGTGACTCTCGTGGCCATGGCAGCCGATGTTGTCCTGAGGCAATCTGGGGCTTGAGGCGGGAGGGCGAATCAAGCAGTGCCCTTTCCTATAGGGCGTGAACCTGTATGTGAAGAATCTGGATGACTCCATTGATGACGAGAGACTGAGGAAAGTGTTCTCTCCCTACGGAGTGATTACCAGTGCGAAGGTGAGGGCCGGGACGCGTCCAGGGCACAGCCTCCCCTTCACCCTCCCATCCCGCACGCCCACCAGCCTCTCACTGGGCATTTGGGGAGTTGGTGCTGGGCTTTTTAGGGCTCCGTCTGACCATATTGGAGCTCATAATCCATCTGCAGCCTTGTCTAGGTTGGAGGGAAAGACAGTAGATGTATAGACTACTACTGGATTTGTTGGGGTGCACTGTAACAACATTTATTGAGCACCTGCTGTATGCCAGATTCTGGAAATTTATGTCTTAAAATTTCTGTGGACCTTTGTTTTCTGGCTTTGGCCAATGACATAACCCCTCTGGGCCTCCGTTTTCCTATCTGAAAAATGAGAGAATTGGGTTGTATTGGTTTTCCACATTCTTCCCCATTTATTGAGCCTGTGTGCCCACCCCTGTGAGACATCTGAGATGTGAAAATGGTCCTCCTACTCAGTAACTCTGACCCTGACCAGGAGTCTTAACTTCTTAGCCTTATCTCTTTAGAGCCATGGGCTCACTGCATGGTGCTCAGCCCTGGCTTCTTGAGGATTGCCTGGAAAGTTATTCAGTACAGACCTGGATCAGACAAATTGAATGTAGATATCTGGAGGCAGGGCTTGGGCACCTTTTGAAAAGTCCCCAGATGGTTTTAAGATGACCCATGGCTATTCATCCCACACTGTGGGAAGCATCTAGGAACATACCAGGTGTGTTCTGGAACAGACTGGTATGTTCTGTTAACAGCCTTTAAATACTGTGAACTCATAAGAACGGGGGATGCTGGAGGCAAAGCTAGGTGGGACGGAGGGAGGCTTCCTGGAGTAGCAGTGGCAGCAGCGTTTGACTTGTCAGGCTCTGTGGGTGGGAATTCGGAACAGTGTGGGTGATGGGGCTGGGGACCTTCGCATATGTGATGGTTGGGGTCTTAGAAAGGGATCTAGAATTTCTCTCGACATTGAATCCAATCTTAAACCCTTCAGGGAGCCTGGTATCTGGGGAAGATTCTCATTTGGGAGGGTGGAGAGGTAGAGACCTTTTGAAAAATGAGACAGGAAGCTATGGGATCCGGTCCTGCTTTTAGGAAGTGCAGCACCCTTGGTATTGTACTGGAAAGCTGGGCTCTTCGAGTTCCTTAGACCTACATCTTAAATCCCAGCCCTACCATTTCCCAGCTGGAGAACCTGGGCATGTGAGTGCCTTTCAGACTCTGTTTACCCACCTGTGAAACGGAAGCAACATCATCCCTCGGGAGGCTCCCGAGTGCTGCGCATGGAGCTGCATACAGAGCACGTGCAGTCCATGTGCAGCAGGCCGGAGTGGCTGTGACCATCGGGCACACATTGTATTTAATTTAAGGAGATTCACTGACATTGAGGAGTCCTTGAACAAAGGACATATATAAATCTGGATTGCTCGGAGTTGAGGGACACCTGGGGTGATCATCTTTTCAGTAGGCCAATCAGGTTATGAGGATTTTATATAATTTTATATATTTTCCATTTTATATAAAGTAGTGATTATGAGAATTGAGTTGATGTATAAACTAACTACTATAAATACTTAGTCCACAGTCAAGTTCATAATAAATTCTGCATGTTTATTAATTATCATTACTATTGTTTTTACCTATCAGTTTTTTGTTTTTTTTTTGCTACTGGGGATTGAACACAGGGCATTCTACCAGTGAGCTACATCCCCAGCCCCTTTTATTTTTATTTATATATGTATATTTTTTACCAGGGATCGAACCCAGGGGTGCTTAACCACTGAGCCACATCCCCAGTCCTTCTTTATATTTTATTTAGAGACAGGGTCTCACTGAGTTTTAGGGACTCACTAAGTTGCTGAGGCTGGCTGTGGGATTCTCCTGCCTCAGCCTCCAGGTGTGCCTGGCATCCTACTAACAGTTCTTAACAGTATTTTTGTGTCAACATCTCTGTCTGGTGAGCCTGTGGATCCTTTCTAATAATATTTTTAAATGATAAAATTCACAGGATTATAAAAACCAGTTTTATTGAAGTATGACATCAAAATACTAAAATGTCAGAAGTAAGTACTACTTGTTTTTTTATTGCGGTGCTTGGGATTAAACCCAGGGTCTTGTGCACGCAAGGCAAACAGTCTACCAACTGAGCTATATCCCCAGCCTAGTAAGAACTTCTTTATTAACACATCAACCTAAGATCTATCAGGGTAGCAGAGTAAATGACAGTTTGAGATCAGCAACATTATGTCATGATTTTTCTTCGCAATATTCATAGGCCTGGTTAAAATTGCCATGATATTTTTCTTTTGTTGGCCATATTCATAATGGGAGGACATGCTAGTGTAGAAATAAGGCTGTCACTTTTCCCCATTAAGTTCACAGCCCCTCTGAATTCTATAATGACTTCCCTGGGTGGGGGGATCTATGGGTTCCCAGCTATACTGTGGGGTGGCTGTTTGAAAGTCACCAAGTCAGAGCACGGGCTCTGAAAGGGCAGGTGTTGGAAAGAGCTCTAGCCCTTAGAGTGTGGGAGCCCGGGCAGTGTCTCAACCTCAGGAAAGCTTACCCACAAAACAGGGGGAGATCCTGGAAGAGAAAAAATATTAGTTAAAAAAGTGAAATCCAAATGAAGTGTAGAGTGGGCGGGGAGAGTGTCATGGTTAATCACATTGCATCAGGGTTGGAGTCTGGACAAATGTGCCTTGCTAGCTTAGGGAGGCTGCGAGGGACCCAGGGCTCGGTACTGTTCCTGTACCTTTTCTGTAAGTCTGAAGTTACTCCAAAACAATGAGGCCATTTTATAAGGCTGAGAATATCTTCCCCAAACTCCTAAAAACTTGGTCCAGGGCCTTGCAGAGGCCTCTGGCTGTGTCTGGGTCCCTTTCTTCCCGTAAAGTGGGAGCTGCAGGACCTCCCTCACCGGGAGGCTGTGCACGTGAGCCTCATGTAAAGGCACGCAGTGTCTGGCACACAGTGGCCTCAGTCAACACAGGGTGCACAGCTTGTCCCCTGAGCACAGGTTTCTCATGGGGCTTCCTGGGGAAGGAGGGGAGCACAGCTCAGGAGTCTTCCTCCTCCATCCCCAGCAACCCTTGTCTTGTCTTGCTTTTAGGTGATGACAGAGGGTGGCCACTGCAAGGGGTTTGGCTTTGTGTGTTTTTCCTCTCCAGAAGAGGCAACCAAAGCTGTGACAGAGATGAATGGGCGCATCGTGGGCACCAAGCCTCTGTACGTGGCATTGGCCCAGCGCAAAGAGGAGCGGAAGGCCATCTTGACCAACCAGTACATGCAGCGCCTCTCCACGGTGCGGGCCCTGGGCCGCCCCCTCTTGGGCTCCTTCCAGCAGCCCTCCAGCTACTTCCTGCCCGCTCTGCCCCAGGTGACAGTTTGCCCGCAGCTCCCGCCACACCCTTTCCCTGATAGCCAGGTAGAGCAGGAAGGCGGGAGCTTCCAGGGAGAGCTTCTGTTGAAAATTCACTAGGCACTGTCCCAACCCCTGAAGCTGTCACCTCACCTGTAAAAGGTGGAGTACCTAGGAGCATCTCCCCGCCTGAGAGAGTCTTGAATCGCTTGTGCAGAAAGACTTTCTTTGGTCAGATAAGTTGAGGAGATGTTGTATCAAACAAAAGGAGCCTCCATTTCTTTACCACATCCACTATCCTGCCCCAACACGCTGACCCCACGGTGGCCCCCACAGAGGGGAGAGCAGGAAGCATTCCTCAGTTCATGGTGGTTTGTGTGGGGTGCCTGTTAACACCTCCCTGCGCTGCTGTTCTGAGGAACCTGGTTTGGGAAAGGACCTCATGGGACTTAAAGTAGGAAGACATAAGCCATTGAAAGCCACAGGGTTGGTGACATGCCCTCTCAGCTGGTACAAATCTGAGTAAGAGGTATTGCCTTTTTCATCTAGGCCTGATAAGGAGCAGGGATTGAAATCTGAGATCTTTCCCTAAAGGGTCTCATGAGAGAGGAAGGAGCCTTTTACTAACCTGTTCCCTAGAGAGGACAGTAGAGTTCCTGCAGTAGTGTCCCTGAAAGGATGAGATTTCTCACCTGGCCCCTCTATTGCTGAGCCCCTCATCCTAGGTCCTCTTCTCCCCCACAGCCTCCGGCCCAGGCTGCGTACTGTGCCTCTGGCTCCATGGCCTCCATCCAGCCTGCCCCCAGGTGGACAGCCCAGCCACATAGACCTTCATGTGAGTGACCCAGCCCCCATACCCTCAGCCCAGCCTATGGGCATGGGCCCCAGAAGCAGTGTGTAACACAGGGTCAAGCCATTTCACCTCTCTTGAGCCTCAGTTTCCTCTTCTCAGTGTGGGCCTGAATGAGTGTGCATGAAGCCCCCAGAACAGTAGCAAGGCTGTAGAGGACATGCAGGGTGGCCATTGTCCTTATCTCCAAAGACTTCTCTCATTTATAGCTGAACAATCGGGAGGCTAAGGCCCTAAGCAAACTCAGCAAGACCCTGTCTTTAAATTAAAAAAGAAAAAGGGGTGGAGTGGGCCCCCCCGCGCCCCTCCCCCCTGCACTGGGGATGTGGCTCAGTGGTTAAGGCCCCTGGGTTTAATCCCCAGTACAAAAACAAAAACAACAAAAAAAATCTTGTAACAAATCTGAGAAAATGAAACTCCTCTGGCTACACTGCTGATGACCTTCCTAAGAGCCAAGTTCACGTTCACTTAAAACTGTCTTAGGGGAACTAAGGTGCATGACCCCAGCACTTGGGCATCTTGGGGCTTTGGGCAGACATGAGCTGGCTTTGTCACTGAAGATTTCCGTACTCCTACTCCCTGGTTTTGGGTTGGAGTCACTCATCTCTCTGCTGTCAATTTGTAGTTCCCCTTCCCAGCCCCGGACCTTTCAGAGCATGGTGATTATAGCCCATAAACTTTCTCTCTCCATTTCTCTGTGCTGCAAGCCGTCTGTCCTCCAGCTGCTGCAATGGTCCGGCCAACAGGCATGTCTCGGCACCCCCAGGCCCACGCTGGCAGTGTCAGTCAGGCCTCCACTCAGGAGCTCCACCCGGTGCACCACGCCCAGAGAGTGGGTGAGTGTGCGCAGGGCCAAGAGGACTGTGGGTGTGAGGAAGGTAGGCAAGTCTTGGTGCTGAGGTTGGCCTTGGAGGGAGTAAGACCAGTCTCCATGGTGACCTTGCCTCCTGGTAAGCCAGGCTGACTCTGGAGGCCATGCATGTATGTGGAAGTTAGCTTGGCCTCCAGCTCCTGGGACTTGCTCACTCTGTGGTCCTCACTAACTACTGTGCCTGATCACCTGTTCTTTAAAATGGGTGTAAGAATAGCGCGTCCCTTTTGTGAGGACTGAGAACACACAGCCAGGAGCTGGATCTTAGGACTGCAGTGGCTGTGTACACGTGTGGGCTTTGGCTGCAAGGCAAGCACAGCCATTGCTTCACTCAGCAAACCTCCTCATGCGAGTCTGTGTGCTGGTCCTGCGCTTGGCATCTGGGGCTTCTGTATGAACAAGCTAGACTCAGTCCTTGGCCTGAGGTCACTGCCAGGCCCTCGCACCCTGCTTTTTTCTTTTTATTGTGGTAAAATATACATAACAGTTTACCAGTTAACTTTTTTTTTTTTTTTTTTTTTTTGGTACTGGTGGTTGAACCCAGAGCATTCTACCACTGAGCTACACTCCCAGTCCTTTAACAAGGTTTCACTAAGTTGCTGAGGCTGGCCTCAAACTTGCGATCCTTCTGCCTCAGCCTCACAAGTTGCTGGGATTACAGACGTGTGCCACCACGCCCAGCTCCCTTACTCATCTTGAAGTGTACAATTCAGTGGCATTTAGTGCATTCACAGTGTTGCAGCCATTGCCACCATTCACCTGCAGAACTTTTCCTTGCAAAACAAATTATATATCCATTAAACCCTAACTCCTCACTTCCCCCCACCCTCCATTCCCTGGAAACCACCATTCTACTTTGTCTCTGAGAATTTGACTATACCAAGTATTTCATGTAAATAGAATTATATAAATGTGTCCTTTTGTGACTTATTTCACTTAGCACAGTATCTTCAGGATTCACATATGCTGTGGCATGTGTCAGAATCTGTCTTTTAAAAAAAATATTTGTTTATTTATTTTTATATACTGCTGAGGACTGAACCCAGGGCCTCACACATGCAAGGCAAGCACTCTACCACTGAGCTACAACCCCAGCCCAGAATCTCCATTCTTTTTAAGGCTAAATAATATTCCATTGTACACATATGCCACGTGTTGCTCATCTGTGAGGGACACCTGAGCTGCTCCCACCTGCTGGCCGCTGTGCATGCTGCTGCTGTGGACATGAGTCACAAACCTCCGAGACCCTGCTTTCCATTCTTTTGGGTACATACCCACAGCGGAACTGTTGGGTGATTTGCTGATTCTCATTTTTTGAGGAACACTCATGTAACATGTGTTTCCACGGTGGCTGTTTTTTGCACTCCTGTCAAGAGTGCACGAGTGTTTCAATTTCTCTGTGCTAACCAACACATTATTTTCTGTTTGGGGTTTTGTATTGTGGATAGCAGCTGTTTGAACCCTGTTTATTTTTTACAGCCAACATTGGTACCCAGACGATAGGACCCAGTGGGGCAGGATGCTCTACACCAGGCCGGCCTCTACAGCCATACAAATGTCCCTCAACTGTACACAGTACCCGTGGGGTAAGACTGGCCCAGCTGCCCGCCCTACTCTGGGCTATGGGAATCCTGGCTCAGAACCTTGGCTAATGTGTTGGCTTATAAAGTTCCATTAACTAATGTGTGCAGCAGAAGGGGAAAGAGGGCCAGGGTCATATTTTATTTGCTAATTATGATTTGCTTTGCATAGGTTATTACTAAAATTAATTTGGATTTCTGTTGAACATCAGTGAAAGGTATTCTAAGAATATACTGAGTATTGAAGGGATGTGATTAAGTATCAAAATAGGACTAAAAATATCTACTATGATTTAATGAAAGACTGTGTATTTATTTTCCTACCAAAAAGAGGCCTCAAATTCAACACTATCATATCCTGTCTAGAATTCTAATGTGCCTAGTTGAACTATCTTTTGCATTTGAACAAGAGTGGTCTTTAAATAGCAAAAACACTTTTTAAAGTTACCAACATGTGAAAGGGTGTTCTGGGGACGTGTCCATAAAGCTACCTGATACGGTGCTTTATCTGGCACTTAGTGATTAGTGATGCATGACTTTTATTTGGTAACACTGATTAGGGGCATATATGGGGTCATAGCACATCTAAGTCTTCTAACCCGTGTGCTCTTGTTAGGGACTCTGCCCCACCTGATTGTCCAGACCTTATCCCCGGCTCCCCTCTTCCAGAACCTTCCTGGAGGCCTGTGTTCACATAGTATTTGGAGGCCTTTCCCATCCCTGTGGTTAAGGGACATGTCCCCGGCACTGTATAGGTCCAGGAGCCTGCTGTGCACGTGCCTGGCCAGGAGCCCCTGACCGCATCCATGCTGGCTGCAGCGCCCCTGCATGAGCAAAAGCAGATGATTGGTGAGTGGCTAACACCCCTACATTGGGGCAGCAAAAGGAGGGCTGGGAGCTGATAAGACTGCTGGGAGCCTCACAGAGCTGCCCAGCGATCTCACCCGATCTGCTTCTACCCTAGTCTTAAAACTCTGGTCAGCCCAAGCTTTTTCCAGTTCTGCTGTTCTGACTGACTTGGTGAGAGACACCCCAGATGTAGAGAGGGCCAGGATCAGGAGGCACCATAAGAAAGCGGACAACCTTGAGTTGAGGCTGAGAAATGGCCCAGGGGTGTTACAGTTTGTTACCAAATTTAATCTGTGTCCTGGTGCCCACTGCAGGGAGGTGCAAAAAATCTGTGCAAAGGACTCTTGAATTCCTGGTTCACTTCTGTCCATGACATGAGACTGTGTGACTGAATGAGCAGGCTTGTTCCTGATTGGCAGCATCTTCCCTGCATGGTCACCGAGATCTTCCGGCTGAAGGCCTTAGATACTTCCACACCGCTCATCTCTCGGTTTATTTATTAGGGTTTTGCCATTCCATATCCCATCCCATCTGCTATAAAATTTTTTTGAATGTGCTTAACAAAGGCAGAAGTTTTTCTTAGGCGGTCTCTGTAAACATTCCCTTATGGGAAGACCCTTATCCCACCATTTAAGATCCCAATCCTGGCTGGACCCTCCATGTGCCTGGCGCCAACACTAAGACTTCTTGTTAGAAATCCTTATAGTGGAAGATGAATTTGCCCTATGATTTGTTTTCCACCCTCCAAAGAAACTCCGAAGTTCAGCATTATCATATTCTGTCCAGAATTTCGATGTATCTAGTTAGAACTATTTCTTGCAAAATGAACGAGTGGTCTTTAAACAGCAAATGACTTTGTGTTAGGCCCTGTGCTGTAATTACCTCATATACATTATCAAATTTGATTCTTCAAACTGTCCTTTAAGGCAGGGTTTGCCATAGGCACTATGCAGCTGAAAAAAGAAGTTCCCAGTAAGTGACACAGCCTAGAAGGAGCACTGGGTTAAGAACCCAGATGTCCTCGCTGCTCCACCCCTGATACCACTCTTGGGTGCTGGGCTATGTATGGGCCAGGTGTGGCATAAGCCATCAGAGCTTGTCCACACAGGGGAGCGTCTTTACCCGCTTGTCCATAACGTACACAACCAGCTGGCCGGCAAGATCACAGGCATGCTGCTGGAGATCGACAACTCGGAGCTGCTGCTCATGCTGGAGTCTCCAGAGTCCCTCCACGCCAAGGTTGGTAGAGCCTGGTCAGCAGGACAGCCAAAGACAAGGCCTGTCCCAGCCACGAGGCCAGATGAAGTGGATCTTCTTGCTCACACTCCTTGAAGGCCTGCTGAATGTTGGTGTGGGAGAGTGCTTCCCCCCCACTTTGGTACTGGGGATTGAACCCAGGGGTGCTTTCCCACCAAGCCACATCCCCGGCCCTTTATATTTTATTTAGAGACAGGGTGTCTCGCTAAGTTGCTTAGGGCCTCACTAAGTTGTCAAGGCTGGCTTTGATCTTGTAATCCTCCTGCCTCAGCCTCCCAAGCTGTTGGGATTTCAGGCATGCATCACCACACCTGTGGGAGAGGGCCTTAATTGAGGGTGTGCTACTTGAGGTTTTGGTATAAGGAACTATATTCTGACTCGGTATAAGGGTTTTTTCCAGTGTCCAGCAGTGTACCTCTATCTTGACAAGGTGACCATGGGGCAAGGGATCTTGCAAGCAGCAGTGGATGAGGGGTTCACAGACTCTTTATCATGCTGAGGTGGGGGAGGCCAAGGCCCTTTTGGGATCCTTCTGAGAAGCTGTGTTAAGCCCCTCCTACTTGTGTCTCGCAGATAGAAGAGGCCGTGGCAGTGCTGCAGGCACACCAGGCCATGGAGCAGCCAAAGGCATACATGCATTGAAATCAGGTGGGTGGCTGTGCTGGGAGGACAGGGATACAGCAGCTGAGCTCAGAAGCAGCTGTGGACAACTGGGCCTCAGGCTGCCTCTCAGAAACTGAGAGCCGTGTTATGTTGTTGGCTTTGAGGCATCGAGGAAGCTGAGAAATCATCACATGAGATGATGCTCTATGTGGCTGAATGGTGAAGAGTCAGGGAGGTGCTCTTATAGCAGCTGCCCTACTGGCCTCATGCAGAATGGTCTGGGCTTCCCCTGGACACTGGCTGGCTCCATCAGCTGAATACTGGATGTCTGCTATCCTGTAGCAACAATTTTTTCCCTTTCATTCCCAGAAAATGGATTCCTTACTCCTGTGGCTGTCAAGAGAAACAGCATCTCCTGCTCTCAGCTCTGAGGCCCTGTGAACTATAACTTATTTCCCAACTGGACTGAATCTTTACTTGAGCCCTCTACATGGAATGAAGGCTGTCACCAAGCCAGCCATTTCCCTTTTGTTTTGTGCATTAAAAGTGCTGCAAAATCTGGCCTCTTAGGAGGCTTTCTTGAGCCTGAGGGAGTTGGGGGCAAAGAAAAAAGCAGACTTGACTGGGGCTTTCACATAAGAAATAGAACCCCCCAAAGCACTAATGTACACAGGGTGCATACACTAGAACCGAACTGTCAGGAACTGAGCTAGGCTACTTGTAATAGCTCCAAATTAGAAATGACTGGCCCATCAGGAGTGCAGTGGATGGTTAAATGGGTCTCATACAATGGACTGAGAAAGTGGGAAAAAGCTACAGTGATGTGTGGCATTTCTGGACCCCTGGCTTGAGCAAACAGCTGGCAAACACCTGAGAAGCAAGAAATTGCTTCCAGGCCCTGGGCTGCTGGAGGAGTTGTGTAATTAAATGTAGGAATGTTAGGATGCCTTCCCAGATTGTGGTCTCCTTCCCCTGAAGGAAACTGAAAAGTCTCTGAAGAAGGTTCTTTGGGATAATTAGTCCTCACCTCCCATCAGGGATGTAGGCCCCAGTTTTATGACCTCCCCTGTATCAGGGCAGCCAAAGGATAAGGGCAAGGATCACAACCCAGCACATGAGTACTGCCATAAGTTCACCAGCAATACATCCAACTGAGTCTTCAAGGTTGTACTGATATTCTGTCTTAATTCCTCTCTCTGTTCTCTATAAATGTTCTATTTTGGGAGATGAGACCTAATTTGCCCATACTGGCTTCAAACTTGTGATTCTTCCATTTCTGCCTCCTGCATAGCTCAAACTATATGCCACCACACCTGACTCACAAATGCTATTTCAAACTTTCTCCACTCCTCAAGCTTCTGGCCCCATATCCCCTGTGCAGATTTTATCTTCTCTTCAAATGCTGAATGCTGGAATTTCTTCAGGCCCTCTCCTCTTCTCTTCGGTATCTGATAATGGCATCTTCAATTTGCACCTGCTCTAGGATGACTCTTGGAGACTCCTGGGTTACAGGTCTCATTTTATCTGCCATCAACTTTTTTTTTTTTTTTTTTGGGTGCTGAGAATTAAACCCAGGGCCTATTACATGCTAAGCAAGCACTCTACTACTAAGCCACATCCCCAGCCATCTACCATTAACACTTCCAACTTGTCTAAAATGAAGCTCATGATTCAATGTGCCTCTCCCCCAATTCTGTGGCTCTCCCTTCCAGTGGTCCGTGTTTTAATAGATGGCCCCACCCTCATTCTGTTGCAAAAGCCCCAATCTGAGGGTTCCCCCACCCCCTGTGCCACTTCACTTTCCCGCCTCAACTTCCACATGAAATCTATTAGTTTTTACCCCCCCCCCCACTCTCATCTTTCTACTTCTAAATCCACTATCCCCACCCTAGTCCAAACTCAGATGGACTCTGGCAATAGCCTCTCAGTGGCTTCACTACATCTGCAATGACCATTCTCCCATGTCCTCTACCACTCAATCAGAAAGCTTGCCTCAGGATGCGCATCTTTCCTCTCACCCTGCGAAAGACCTTCAGTAGCTTCCTACTGTTTGTGTAGGGTCTCAGGTTTTGTCCTCGCTCCCTCTGGCTCCCACATAGGAATTGGGAGAAGACTCTGTCATTCCCATGTAATGACCTTGTCTTAGGATAGGGGGTAGAATTCATTTATGGCTATTAAGACAGTAATATTGATAGCTGTCCCTTTCCTAGAAATGTTAACCTATCACATGTAGAAATTTTAATCTTCATAGCCTCTCAGGAGATGGACGGTGATAACTTTCAAACACAGGTGATGACAAAGCTTACCATGACATTCTATATGTTTATCAGGAATTTAAGTACCAAAAAAAAAAAAGGCCCCTTCGCCTGTGAAGGCCAAGGCCTGGCTGCCTGCTTCCATTGAGTCTAGATGTGCCTTCTATAGCTCTATGTGGGTTGTGATGGGTGTTGCCACTAAATCTGCCTCAAATCAGTGAAGCCCCAAAAGAAATAACGAGGTGTGGCTCCCCACTCTGACAAGGTCCTCTTACCACACCTGGGGCCTATTGGGTGTGTCTGATTCCTACCATGAACTTGAGTCTAGAGGTCTGTGAATATTCAGATAGCAAAAGACTCGTGCTTAAGCGCTGCTCCTGACCTCTTTTCACAGCTCATGTTCCTTATCACCTTTGTGATGAGAAGTATAAGCCAACAAACCTTTGTTTAATCATAAAACTTCTGCATTGAAGTAAAACTAATTTAACTAGGACCACAGCCCAGGAAGGGGAGGCAGCCCTTAATTCCTGTCAAATTCTAAAGTTCTCCAGCCTTACTCCAGGCCATGTTGTGTGAACCTGAGTGGTATTTTTTAGCCCCTGTGCTTCCTCACCACGTCCTCCCCACTAGGACTTTTACACAGGCTGTTGGGTCTCTGCACACTGCTTTCAACGCCCTCCCCCCTTCACCAGTTAACCTCTCACTTTAAAACACGTTCAAGCTTTACCCCCTCAAGGGCCCTTTTCCCTCGACTGTGGGAACCTCCCTGTGGAGGCAGGTAAGGTGCTGGTGACTACTCCATGCTGCTCTGTAGGCTGTGGCTTTACTGGGGGTGATTATCTGATGACTTCTTGCCTTCCCACCGGACTGTCAGCCCTACAGCAGGTAGTCTATTCTTTGTTGCCTCCCCAGCACTGCATGCAGCACCTGGCCCATGCAGACATTTGAGTAAATTTGTTCAACAAATAGATGAAAGCACAAGAAGCAGCAGCTTCTATTGTTACTGCTATCATGGGCGCAAAGCTGAAAAGGCATAATTGAAAGTATGACTTCTGTACAGAAGAAAGCCTTTTAATGCAATAGCTTAACACACAGTTCAACAAATTCAGTCAGTTCAAATTAACTTCAACATATTACAACGAACTAAGAAGCCTGGAGGGGCCACCACTTTGGGGAGGGGGGGTGGGGAGGCAAATTGCTGCCCAGAATGGAAGGATACTGACCTCAAGGAGGCCCCTCTCCCCATCCCAAGAGGTGTGGCCATAACCATCGGGCTCTTGCAATAGCTTAGGTACCTCCATGCAGAAGGCAGCAGCACAGAGTCAAGGGCAGAGCCATCTAGGGAACACAGCTCTGCCTTCTCACCAGAGCAGGGCCTGGAAAAAAGGCACTGGGGCTGACACAGAATTCTGTGCCCAAGACAGGTGGGGACAGCAGCTGCAGCACTGGAGAACCAGCTCAACAGGCCGCTCTGGGTGTAGGTGGGCCAGGGATTTTAGCTTCTCCCCCACCTCTACCCAGGAGCTCAGTTCAGATTAACTGCAGAGAGGTGAAGTCTGATGCAGCTACAAAGGCAGCATTCAATCTGCAGCACACTTGGGGCAGGGACAAAGCCAAGTGCTTTGCTGTTGAGGACTGCTTGTCTGATATGCTAACTGAGGCAGCAGGGTGGGAACAGGGCTCTAGCTTCACACTCAGCTCTAGCAAGGACCTTTGTGGTGAAACCATGTCTGTGCTTGACTATGCTGGCTTAACTTGAACAAGCAAAGCCTCTCAAAGGTGGAGGCCACTGCTGTCGGAGGGGCTGAGGAGGGTATTTCAAAGCTCCCTGTGGGGCATGCTAGGTTTCGGGGGTGGCTACAGGGGAGGACACCCCTGGCTTCTCTGGGAAGGGCAGACAAAAGGTTCTTGCTGCCCTTTAAGGTTTTATTTCAGTTTCTGGTTAACTTCCTGCCGTAACTTCTGTGCAGGGCCATTCCTGGGCTCAATTTGTAGGAGGCTACTGATGTCTGCAAGGCTGGATTTATAGTCCTAATGGGGAAGAAGAAAAGTGTGGGGAAGGGACCTGGATGAGGTGAAATTCAAATGGATGGGGACAGCTGCTGAGGCAACAGTGTCTTAAAACCCAGCCTCTAACTGCCCTGAGCGACCCTGGGCCTTGGAGGAGAAGAAACTTGGCAGGAACCCGCTTACCTCACCTGTACCCTTAATGAATAATGGCATAAACCCCTGCAGCTATGTTGGTACCTTGGGCAGGCCCTGTTACCTTGAGTGACTTGTAGGCTTGAGCCCGTCTGTACAGTGCTTTCACGTTCTTGCCATCCAGCTTGAGGGCTTCTGTGCAGTCCTTCACTGCCTCCTTGTCCTGATTCAGGACCAGATGACAGAGTGCTCTGAGGGGAAAGACCATCGCAGAGGTTTAGTCACTTCTGTGGGTCCCTGCAAGCCAGGAGGTAGGTGAGGAGTGACCTCTGGATCGTTGAACCTACTCTGTGCTGACTGTAGCTTCTTCAATCCTACTCCCTTTTTACAGATAAAAAAAACCAAAAAGCTTTTACAGCTGGCTCAGAGGGGGTGAAGAGCGTTGCCCAAGGTGCCACAGCTACTAAGGGCCAGACCCAGTTCAAACCAAGTGAATCTGAACAACTCCAGACTCCATCTGGTTCTGTTACTGTGTCTGCTCCACTCTCCTCAATCAGGAAAAAGTCAAGTCATCCTGAAACCTTCCCCTTTACAGATTAAAAATATTTACCGTTTGAGAAAACACATAAATACTAATCAATAATAAGCTGACATGTAAGTGGTGAATATAATGAGATGGTGAATACAAAATGGCTAATAAAGCAAATATAACAAAATACTTTAGGATATGGATGGTAGGTATATGGGTGTTCAGTATTTTTCCCTGACAAACTCTAGAATCATCATGAATTAAAAAAGCAGGAACAACCAAACAGGAAAAACTTGGGCTGAGGATACAGCTTAGTAGTAGGATGATTGACTAGCATGTACAAGGCTCTGGGTCTACCCCTAGCATTGCAAAAAAACAAAAACCTAAACCCTACCCTACCCCCCGAAAAAGGAAAAAATCTAGTATTTTGGTGATTTCATAGAATATATAAAATTAAAGAAAAACCTTCCTGTAGCAATTTAAAGACAGGTGTAAGCCAGGTATGGTGGTGCATGCTAGTAATCCCAGTGGCTTAGGAGGCTGAGGCATGCAGATCTCAAGTTCAAAGCCAGTCTCAGCAGCTTAGCAAGGTCCTAAGCAACTTTGCAAAACCCTGTCTCAAAATAAAAAATGGGCTGAGGATGTGGCTCAGTGGTGCCCCTGGGTTCAATTCCTGGTACCAAATAAAATAAAAAATAAATAAATACAGGTACTAATTTACTGGCACTCTTCTTATTGAGAGGAGGCTGTGTTTGTGACTCTGTTCTCTCCCCTTGAATTCAGGCAGGTTCTGTGACTGCGCTGACCAAGAGGAGGGAAGATAAAGGGATATGATGCAACTTTCAAGGCCAGGTCATAAAGGCCTTGTTGGTTCTGCCTTGGGTCTCTGAGAACACGTACTCATGAAGACTTGAGCTGCCATGTCAGCAGCTAACTACTCTGAGGCCACCAAGCTATGAGTAGGCCAAGCCAGCGAATAGGGAAAAGCCGCCATGAGAGACAAAAAGGTGCCAGCTTGCTCTAGGAATCCTTTTTTTTAGCCACTGAGGTATCGCCTACCTCTTTTGATTTTGAGACACAGTCTCACTATGTTGGAATAGAACTCAGAGCCTTATACATGCTAGTCAGTGTTGCTAGGCCCTGCTAAGTTGCTGAGGCTCAGCCTCCCAAGTTGCTGGGACTACAGGCATGGACTACCATGCCCAGCACTTGCTGTAGCAATTCTGTCCCCTAGCCACATGTCATTCCAGTGGGTGGCACACATGTAATGACTCTAAGCCCCAACTACCATCTTGCTGACCCTGAATGAAAGACCCCAAATGAGAACCAAGTGAATCTGAACAACTGAATTCCCCATACTACTAAAGAAATGGGTTGTTATAAATTATTAAGTTTTAGAATAGTAGTCCCTGATTTAAACTTTGAACACAGAGCAATTCTAGGGAAACTAAGGTTTTCTCCCAATGGGCTCTGGCAATTTAAAGAATTAACCAAGTTTTGGGAAAGTAGAAGAATCAAAGCATATAAACATTATGTACTGTATAGTGACTTCAGAATATAAATATTAAGATGAATGTAATTATATATGACATCTAAAAATTATATTTAAGATGATAAAAGTGACTTTGGCCTATAAAACAAAGACCTTTAATTTTTGGAAAGTGGAATGATTTTGTATCCAGTTAAAAGGGGTTAAATTACAAAGGAGTCTGGAATATAACATGAGTGAGTAAAAAGGAACATAAGTTTGGGATCACAAAGATCTGGCTTGCGGCTGGCGGTGTGGCTAGCATATGCACAAAGTCCTGGGTTCTATCCCCAACACTGCAAAAAAAAAAAAAACACAAAAAAACAAACCAAAAACAAGACCTGTGCTGCCACGTATAAGCTATTTACCTGTATACTCATTAATTCATCTTTCTTAGCCAATCTGGGTAAAATGAGACTATGCCATAAACCAAACTACTGTTTTGAATACTAAATAATTCTCATAGGGAAGGGTCATTCCATATAGCAAGTTATAGATGCTGGGTACCAAGTGACGGTGTGCATTCAAGTCTTATTAGCACAAAGAGTAAGCGGAGGACTAGGCACTGTTCCACACAGATGCATATGCATGAGTGGGCCATTACAACTGCATCCAGGATGTGCTAAGCTTTTAGTCACAATGGATGAAAATTCAGTTTTGTAATTGGTCCTCTAAATTAAGTTTATAAATTCAATGCAGTCACAACCAAAAACTGTTCAACAAAACAGTTTTTGGAATTTGTCAACATGATCCTAATGCTTAGCTGGAATAACAGGTGTAGGAGAACAGCCAGGGATACCTCAAGAATAATGGGGAAGGGGCTGGGGCTGAAGCTCAGTGAAAGATTGCTTGCCTGGCATGTGTGAGGCACTACATATAAATAAACAAAATAAAGGCATGCTATCCATCTGCAGCTACCAAAAAAAAAAAAAAAAAAAAAAAATGATGGGGCAAAGATCAGCTTTACAAGACATTGAAAAGCAAGAGCAATTAAAACAATGTGGCACAGATACATTTGCCTAGAGAACGGTATTTAAGACAGACTTAGTAGTGCATGCCTATAATCCCAGTAACTTGGGAGGCTGAACTAGGAAGGAAGACCACAAGTTCAAGGCTGAGGCAATTTAGCAAGGTGAGACCCAGTCTCAAAAAATTAAAAAAGAGGTGGGGATGTCTTCAGTGGTGTCCAATTACCAATAACAAACAAACAAAAAACAGTAAGCAAAACAAAGTACTATCCCAGATATTTCCACAAATGTGAAGTGAATGGGCTACAGGCTTCCTTTTTAAGTTAGCCTGGCAAATTGAGGCACCCCTGGTCCAGAGAGTAAAATCACAGGGTTCAAAATCCCACAGTCCAAGCTTTGTCTTTTCAACTCTTTTGGCAACAAAATCACCAGACCTGGAACTGATATGAGACTACTTAGTTTCTGCCATCCCATGTGAATATGGAATTTTCATATTTCACTGAAGAAAAACTAATAATTTCAGTAAGCTGCCCCATTCCCTCCTGGGTTTTACATAATTCAGTATATGGACTGTATTACCTTACTAAAATCTAAAACACATTTTATTCCAAGAGTTTTGAATAAGGAATAGTAAACCTGCATCAGATTAAAGATAAGTGAACACAAGAGTGATAAGTACATGTTGGTAGGAAAGGAGAAACAGATTTGTAACATTTTATAATCAATATTTGGATGAGATAAAGTCCTTGATGACTGTCAAGTTTCTGACAGAATATTAACAGATCTCACTGGAGCCAGACTCCAATTCTGGCATCACTGTTTATGGGCTGCCTGAGCTAAGGAAAGCCCTTCCTTCTGAGCTTTGGTTTTCTCAACTCCAAAACAGGAAGACCTCCTATCACCTGTATCTGTACCTCCAAGCACTACTGTAAAGCAGTGAGTCTCATATAATAAAGGTATGATATTCTGGCTCCAAGGCCTTCACTGCTAGTGGTCACTGATAGCAGCTCCTCCCAAAGAACCTTCCACCCACAAAATCTAATATCTCTGGCTGGACTGTGACCCTCCTATTCCCAGGCCAGGCAATCACTATTCTACTCCCTGGGCTCTGGACCAGTTCTCTGACAGAAACTGCCAATATTTTTGGGTCTTGGAGAAGTCATGGGGTAAGGGAACAAGAGGAGGGTGGTGGAGAGGCAAAGACTCATTTTGAAGTTGTTTTCAGTAAGCACATGGCTTTTACTTTACTGTATGCTTACTTGGGGTAATTAATGAAAATTTTGGGGAGTGGATCTAACAAAGCCCAGGCTACTCTTTGGTATCCCTTAGTTTCTACCCCTATGAGAGGGCAAATGCCACTGGCAATGCCTAGCTCACAGTGCCTGTAACTGGTATGAACATGTTTTGAGTTGTAACATATGACTAAACGCTAGGGACTGAAGAACCTACCACAGTTGGAGAGAAGACTATGGAACAAATCATTCAATGTTCTGAAATCCCCCAGGCCAGCAGCTGTGTAGAAGATACCTGTTGCTGTACGTGGTAGATTCCAGGTTACTAAACAAGAGGCTTTCATTGTACTTCTCAATAGCTTTCTTATGGTTGCCCTTCTTTACAAGCTCATTGCCTTCTTCCTTCAGAACTCTGGCTCTCTCCACATCCCCAGCAGAAGGCACTAGATACAAATTCAGAAGAGGAAAAAACCATAGAGCAGGTGCCAAATGAGATCAATGAGATCTCTTCAGTATCATCTCTTCAAAGTTGTCTATAATCCTCTCTCCCCCAGAGACTGCCTACACCATTGCAGATCCTCCTTCCTGATTAATGGTTTCTGAGAATTTAACACTTTTCATTCAGAAAAGGTTGGAGCCTCCTGTTATAAACATATTAATACACACACATGATAAAAAAACAACCCAGGTTCTAGTCTTGGCACTGTCACTTGGTACTTGGAATCCATCTTGTGTGACCACTGAACTTTTGGACTTCAATTTCCTCACCAACACATGTAGAAGAATAAGTATTAATAAACAAGCATCTAGTGAAGAAAGCCTATAAAGTTTAAGGCCAGCCTCAACAACTTAGCAAGAATCTGTCTTAAAAATTTCAAAAAAGGGCTAGTGATGTAGTTCAGTGTTAGAGTGCCCCTAGCTTCAATCCCCAGTACTGCAAAAAGGCTGTAGTTTCTGGATTTTCAGAAAAGTGGTGAAGACCAGGCACTTCCTGTTTTGATCTAACCTGTGAGTATTCTCCCTCACCTTACACGTTCATCTCTGCTCCAACCTTGTTATCTGGTAACAAAGTTAAAACTCAAAGCTGCTCATGCTGGTGTGGTCAAGCCCTTTACTGCTTGGCTCTAGTTAATTGTTCTGGCATCTGTTCTACATCACTTGCTTCTTTAATCTTTAAAAACTGCCTTTAAAAAACAATATTTATGGGCTGGAGTTGTAGCTCAGTGGTAAAGTGCTTGCCTTGTATGAGTGAGGTGCGGGGTTCAATCCTCAGCACCACATAAAAATAAATAAATAAAGGTATTGTGCCCATCTACAATATTTGTAACAAGGGCAAGATTATAGGAACAAATAAATTCTGGAACTCATGCCCCTGCTTAAGAAACAGAACACACTAGGATCTTTAAGGTCCTGTAGGTCCTTCCCCAACTCAACCCACTCCTGGAGGAAACTATTATCCCCATTCTGTGCTTTCTCTGGTTTTGTTTTTAAAGTGTAGTTTACCTATATACAATAAACCATTTGTTGTTTACTTTGACTCTGAACTTCATAAATCTATGTATATGATTTGGTTTTCTTTTTCCCCTCTCAGCATTATATTCCTAAGATAATTTGTGTTGATTCATGAAGGTGTAGTTCATTCACTTTCATGGGTGTAATATCACGCAGATCTGTCCATTCTCTTAACTGTAGAGATGTGAGATGTTTCCAGTTTTGTTTTAACTATTACATTCATTCTGCTATGATCATTTCTGTCCTTGTTACGTGTGCACGAGTTCCTCTAGAAGTAAACCAGTGGGCTGCAATACACGCACAGCTCCAGGTATTCCTGGGCTCTGCAACACACCCCTTACTTCAATCATAACTCATTCCTACTGTTCACTTTGTGCACTTTTACTTTCCAACTCTTTCCACTGTCTCTGCCAAGAATTCTGCTCCCTTCTAACCTCACCTCATTTTTCCAGGTCCAGCTGAAACGATCGCCCCCATCACCATCTCTTCTGTGAGCCTTTCCCCGATTCCAGCAAGCACTCGTAAGCCAGCTCTTAAAACAAACTTTCTGAACACTAAAGACTTGTATTTTAAAATGTTCTGCTTAAGTGTCTCAGGTCCTCAACAGACCAAGAACTTCCTGAGAGCCACGGCTGCCTCTGTCTTCTGTATCACATTGCTTAACACAAAATAAATCATAGGTGCTCTGAATTCATCTAGTTATTAGCACCCTACATTTTTACTCCAGAGAAGAGTGGGGGAACACTTACCAGGCTCCCACAAACCAGAATGAATGCTACCCATGGCCTGGAAAAAGAAATAATTTCTGCCCTCCCATAATAACTAAAGGTCACATCCCCAGCAGAAGGCACTAGATACAAATTCAGAAGAGGAAAAAACCATAGAGCAGGTGCCTTGCTCCTTTTTGCACCTAGCTTGCTGGGCTAATTCCTTTGGTTTCCTGTAAGAGCTTTCCTGTGGAAAGTCTCCTGTTTGTGGCTACCTAGATTTCTGTTTTTTTACTCATCCTTCTCCAAGATTCATACAGTGTATCCTCCTCTAGTTATGGAAGTAGCATAGATAGCTTGGGGCTGAACTAGTCACAAAAATCTCATCCTCTGGCCTATGATCAATTAGAATAGGGGGTGGCGGGGAGAGAGAGACAAACACACACAGACAGACACGGACAGACAATGCCTGACCAAGAGATTTTGGGGAAAATGTTCTTTTACTAGTGAATTATGGACACAAGGGACTTTCTTTCTTCCTCTAGGTCATGAGGCATGGTGCATAGCTGAAAGCTAGGAACTGGTACAGCTACTTTATCACTAGGAGGGGAGCCTGTCTGAAGTCAAAGCTGAAAAACAACATAGAAGAGAGCAAAGAGAAGTACTGAGAATTGAAGTCAAAGAGTCTGGTAATGGCCTTGCATGGTGCCTGTAATCCAATGACTTGGGAGGCTGAGGCAGAAGGTCTGCAAGTTTAAGTCCAGCCTCAGATACTCAGTAAGAACCTGTCTCAAAATTAAAAATAAGAAGGGCTGTGGATGTAGCTAGTGGTAAAGCACCCCTGGGTTTAATCTCTAGTACTGGGTGTGGAGGAAGTAGTGAATTGCTGTGGCAAACCTCTCCTGAGCTTTTCAGCTATATGAGCCAATAAATTCATTTCACTGTTTTAATAGTCTTGTAATCAAAAACATCCTCAGTGACACATCTCAATGCTGCCAGAGGACTGGGAGCCAATACTATATGCTCATATACCAGGCTGGAGCCTGGCCCGCCCCACAGTTTCATCCTTAAGGCTATGAGGTAGCTGCATTGCCACCTCACAGCACAACTCAGGAGATGATATTTAAGAAGTCAAGACTTTTTCATTTTGTTTTGTTTTAAACTTTGTTTACAAGATTATTTTTTATAACCCAGCTAAACAAGGCCAATTTTTATACAACTACTCTAAAGAAAGGGTCTAAGACTCTCTGGACAGGAGATGGTCACAGCTTACCTCTGCTCTTTGTAGTTTCTTTGGATTTGTTTTTGGTTGACTCTTTGTTTTCTGAAGGCAAGGAATTCCACCTCTTCTGGGCTGAGACAGGCACCACAGGGATAGAGGGTAGCTTCAGGCGCCACTCAGGCCCAAGTGAATCCATGAGAGCTCTGGTCATTCTGGAAGGGAAGGCAGGATTGCAGAGAGGTTTTCAGCCAGTTCAAGAAGATAGTCCTCCTTTTGCACACCCAAGGGAAGTAGGCCCTTTCAGAAAAGCCAGTTATGATCCTCTCCTGGTCTGAACCATTTGTTTATATCCTCTGACACACCACCGAAGAGGACAGGAGTCTGCCATCTACAGACACCTTATCAGATCAGCCACTGTGACACTCCTTCCCTTGCGCTTGGCCGCACTATGTTAACTTTAAAGCGGTGATCTGTTGCTTGTTGAGGATACTTAAGCTCTGTCCCCAAAACATTATACACTCCCCAAGGAAAGATTCTGTTTTATGTTTTCTCAAAGAATCTAGTACAAAGGCATGCAAGCACCTGATAATGCTCAGAGATTTCTCTAAAATGCTTTTTTTTTTTTTAATGGTGCTGGGGATTGAACCCAGGGATTTATGCATGTGAGGCAAGCACTCTACCAACTGAGCTATATCCCCAGCCCTAAAATGCAAATCTTAAGTCATTCTCCAACCTTAAAACTTCTCAGGGTTCCCATTTCCCTAAGTTAACATGCATCCCCTTTTCCACTTTTATTATGTACCATATTCCCTCCTAATCCTTATGTTTATTTTTTCTTTACCTGGAACAATTTCTCCCATTTTCCATTCCCACCTTCTAGGTCCAGCTAAGTCCTACTTATTAGGCTCTCAGCTTAACATGCTACTCTATGACCATGTCCATTTTGTTAACTGATCTCCAGCACCTAGCACATCACCTGGCACCCACTAAGGTCTAATAAGTATGTGATGAATAGTCATATACTTCTGCTCTTACAGCCATGTTCCTGGGTTACAAGGATAAAAATCACACAGACTGATCTTACTACAAATTAATGATCTCCAACGAGGTCACAAAGCTGTTTTCCTGATTAACTTAGCTATATCAAATCTCTTAAGCTGTTTTCTAACCTTTCTCTTTTTTCAAAGCAAACTTTCTCATACCCCAAATATAAACCTACCTGCCAGGGACTCAAACCTTCCTCTCTCTCCTGTCACAATAGCGGAGACAACAGTGACTATCCCTCCAGATGGGATGGACCCCATCTCCTGCCTCTCAAGCAGCATCTCCCTTGCCTTTATCTGCATTCTTTCTCTCTACTGATTCTAACTGTCTGCATTTAGGTCCCTTTAAGTCTTTGTTCACTAAATAAAATCCTCCTATCCATCTACCATCCCAGCTATACTCCCCCTGCTTTCTTTCACGTCAGATTTTCTGCACTCTCTGCCATCTGGCTTCTGACCCCACTGAATGGCATCCACCAGCATCACTAGTGACTATACCTTTAGCTGACTTAAGCTTCTTGGAATACCGGACATTAATGACATCTCCATCCCTTCTTAAAATACTCCTTCACTGTGGCAACTAAATGCCCCACATTTTCTTCCACTTCTCTTCGCAAGTCCCCAAATGGTGGAGTTTTTCAAAGTTCCATCTTCTTCCCACTACATACTGGCTGTGGTGTTATTTTTTTTTTCCTCCCACATCTTCAACCTCTGTGTTGATCACCCTCAAATTTCTATGTCTTGCCTACTTTTCTCTTTTACTCCAAACCAACAGCCTTCCTTACATCACAGTTACCTCCATGGCAACAGGCCAACAACCTAGATGTTCTCTGCTGTTCTTCCCTTCTCACCACCCCCACTTGCTAAGACTATTAAGATCCTAAGTGTCCTCTGTTGTGCCACTCTTCTCTCTACTATCTCTCCCTTCTCCTGGACTGCTGCATGCTCCCTTCCTACTTTGTTCCTTCATGTCATCACTCAACAATAAGCTTTTCTACAAAACACAAATCTGTTCATGTTGCTTCATGGCTAAAAACCTTCTTAAGATGCCTCACTCACTCAGGATTAAGTCCCAGCCCCATGCACCAGGCCCTGTGTGACCTGGCCTCACTAATTCATCCCAAGATGAATTTCCCATCTACCGCACCATGTGGAATGGACGTTTTACAATTCCTGTAAAATGTTGGGCTCACTCACCCTTGTACATGCTGCCCTTCTGCCTTGCTGACCCTCTACTCCAGATCTCTTCTGTCAGTCTTTGCTCACCTCCCCTGAAAAGCCTTCTCTGGCTTCCTTCCTCCTAGTTGGTGAGAGGCCTCCTTTCTGTCCTAAGAACCCTCTGTGCTGCCTCCTACTGTGTGACTTAGCACAATGTACTGAGGGTGCCTATTACTGATGTCTTCTTGAGACCAGCAGCCCTAGGAGGATAGGAAAAGTTAAGTCTTGGTCAGCAGCCCAGGTTCTAGTGTGAGGTCTGATATTTTGTTGAGTGATAGAAATTAAAAGGAGGCAAACAGAAAACACAGGATGCTGACAAAAGTCAAGCAAGAAATAAAACACTTAACGTGTACTAGGAGGTCAAGGGTTTGCTATTTTTTTGGTTTTCTAGCAGCCCTCATAGGAGAAACATAATCAGTTATACAAATGAGGGTATTTATGAGATAAAAACCAAACATGGCTCAGGAGACCAGGAAGACATTTCACCTGAGGAGCTTCATGGAGGGGTCATAATATAATACTGTAAACTACATCCACAAACAAAATCCCTACAGGCTGAGTCCTGGTTGCATATGCTTGTGCATTACTTTCCCAGTTAGAGTTAGCACTCTGAGGACAAATAGGATCCAAATCTCTTTTTTTACTTCCCCTCATGGAATCTGGCACAATACCTTAAAGAGTTCAATAACCGTTACTGTGTGAATGAACTTGCACATCCAGACAAAAATCAGTCAATCTCAATGATTCTGACTCCTTAAATACCTGCTAAAACAACAGCAGATTCTCTTTCTACATTTCATTTAACCCACATGCTCCTTAGGAAATTTCTAAGTATAGACAGACCTTGCCCAGAAGACAACTGAAGCAATGGCCAAAAGCCAATCAAGGAGGACAGGAAATTCCCATGGAGAAATCCTACAATGAATGTGAATCACCTGTTGATGCCTTCCAGGGCTGACGCCACACTGTTATCAATTTGCAGTACAGTCTTGTAGTCGACATAGGCCAGAGGATACTTCTCTAGGGCCTCATAGGCAGATGCTCGCCGCAGCAGAGGCTTCATGCTGAAGGGAACCAAGGCCAGTGCTCTAGAACAGGAGGCAAAAATATCATCTGCCTGATGTACTACCAGGGCTCTCGAATAGATCTTTCAGTCAGGGTCATCTGCAGCACTCAGTATACTGAAGGTAATTCTAGGGCAAGAGACACTGCAAAGAATGCTTAACCGTAAATAAAGACTTTTAAAGCTGGATTGAAGTAAGGAGGGGAAGAGGGCAAAAATCAATACTGTGAAATTTGTGTGCATGTATGTCAATTTTCATAGCTTCAATTCCCCCCAAGATTTGCAGCTTTCATGCTAACATGTTTCTAGACTGTGGCCTAGTGGTAATACCAAAAGGCTCTGCAGTCAGCTGGGATGGTATTTGGATTCCACCTCTGCCACTATGTAATCCTAGGCAAATCACTATTTCTCCAACTCTCTGCAACTCAGTTCTGGACTGAGAAGGATGATAAACACCAGAGTGATCTGAGCACTCAAGGAGGAAAACCTACCACAGACCCTAGGAGCATGCTCATGTCTCTGCTCCTGTCTACCATCCCTGCACAAATCTAAGGCAATGTCACAGGATATCAGATCTGAGAACACATTTAGCTATGTGCTATTGTAGCTATGATGAAATAAAGCAATATTAGACTGGCCTGGAGAGGAAGAGGTACGAAAAATTGTTCAATATCTTTTACAACTGTTCACTGATAAAGACCCATTTCCTTCTCTCTCCTTGGTTCTTTATAAACAATCTGTTAACCTGTATTCTATCTTTCTTTCTTTTCTTCCCTCTCACCTACACCCATCCCAGAAAATCACCTGGACAAGCAAGTCATAGGTCTACAACCTTACCTCTCCCCAGATATCAAGTCTCATAAAGGCTGCAAAGCCTATGTCCAGCTGCCCACCCTACTTCTTTTTGAGCAGAAGAGCTGACTCCAAAGACACAAGTCAGGTGCCACAAGGATGGAGCCTCTCATTCTCAGTGGCCGGGTGTCACTTAGTGACACTTCCAAATAACTTGTCACAGATGTGACTGGTGGAATCCTTTTGAAGAAGAAAATAAGCCAGATACACCCGATCTCCTGTTCCAAAACCCTCAGGCATCCCAATGTTACCCTGGGCCACTTACGAAGTACAGTCTTTGATGCAGTCTGTGCAGTTTCCATCCTTTAAGTGGCATGCTGCTCGGTTGGAGTACAGAACACTCTCTTCTTCAGGGTCTGAAGAACCTACCCAGGTGGAGGCAGGAACAGAAAGAATATCATCAGAAATGGATGTCTCTGGACACTGGGACTCATTTCATACCTGGGCTCTCTAGGCTTTGGGAAAGGCAGCAGAGATGACTATAACCTGATCAGGCTTGTCTGCCAGATGGAACAGCATGTCTGACATAACAGTGGGGACACAGAGCTTTATGCCATACACAGGGAACCAACTAGCTCCTCCTTCATTCATTCTAGTACTGAACTTGATACTAGGTGAAAGATAAATATGAAACAGCTGGTTCCTGCTTCAAAAAATAATTTTAAAAAAGCTGTAACTACGTGAGGATGTGTATCTTATTATAGAAAGCATGTGAACCCAATAGAAGGGGGGAAAAAAGGAAAAGAACAATATGAGAAATGCCTGATAAGTAGATTAACCAAAGAAGTGTAAGGAATATATCACCAGTGAAACTTCACATTATGTACAACCACAAGAATGGGATCTAATTAGAATAAGTTATACTCTATGTATGTATAATATGTCAAAATACACTCTACTGTCATATATATCCAGAAAGAAAAAAAAAAAAAAGTTGTAGGGACATGAAAGCAGTTTTACCTGGTCAAGTCAGAGAGGACTTTGCCTGGTACGTGAAAACTAAGTTGGGAATGCCAGGACTTCAGAGAACTCAATCAGGAGGACTCAAGTTACCCATCAGGGAGAGCATTACTAGTCATTTCTCTAATGGCAGTCCTACCCATAAGCACACAGAAGATCATGTCCCTTCCCATGGCTACAATGATTTCCACATTTAAATATAATTTTCAACCCCTTCATACCCACTAGCGTGGGCCATAATTAAACAAACAGACAACAACAAAAACCCAGAAAACAAGCTGGGCATGGTGGTGCATGCCTGTAATCCCAGCAGCTTGGGAGGCTAAGGCAGGAGGATCTCTAGTTCAAAGCCAGCCTCAGCAAAAGTGAGGTGCTAAGCAACTCAGTGAGACCCTGTCTCTAAATAAAATACAAAAAACAGGGCTGGGGATGTGGCTCAATGGTCGAGTTCAATCCCTGGTCCCCCTCATCCCCTCCAAAAATCCAAGAAAAACAGTGAAAATAATGGTTGCCTCCAGAAGGAGAGAAAACAGACTCCTTTAAAAATTTTGAAACATTCAGAAAATAATTTAAAATACTCATATCCACTGCTTTATTTAGCAAAATTATGGTTCCAACCTTTTTATTTTTGAGATGGCTAATGCTCTACCCATCCTCATCCTCATCCCTGTGCTCCCTCCCCCAGAGGCTGGCACGATTCTGAAGCTGGTATCTAAAATTTCAAGCATTACTTACTTTTATTATGTTTTCATAGTTAAGATACAATATTGTTTCGTGTCCACTGAAGCATTCCCTAAGTGGTATTTTATAGCCTATCCTCCTGAAACTTATTTCTTTCACTAAGAATCACGATACTATGTTAGTACCTGAATTTTTCACTCAATACCAACAATAACAAACATAATTAATAGCCAATTTTTTTTCTTCTTTACTTTGGCAGGCCTGAGACAGACAGTACAGGAATGTTATGGTTTAGATATGTGATGTCCCCTAAAAGCTCATGGGGTGAGACAATGCAAGGTGGTTTAAGGGTGAAATGAGTGGGTAATGAGAATCCTAACCCAATCAGTGCATTAATCCCCTGGTAGGGATTAACTGGATGGTAACTGTAGGTAGATAGGGTGTAGCAGGAGGAGGTAGGTCCCTGGGGGCATGCCTTTGGGGTCTGTATTTTGTCCATGGGGAATAGAACTCTCTCTGCTTCCTGGTAATATATTCCCAGTTGCCTTTCTCTGCCTCACACTTCTGCCATGATGTTCTAGCTCATCCCAGGCTCTGAGGAATGGAGTTGGCCATCTATGGACTGAAACCTCTGGAATCATGAGCCCCCACATAAACTTTCCTACCTAAGATTATTCTTGTCAGATTTGTTAGTTACAACAGCAAAAAAGTTGACTAAAACAAAGGATAAGTAAAATACCTCCTGTACTTAAGGAGCAAGTACAAACACTTAAAACCTGTAATCCATCTCAAGTTACTCAGAAATAGCTTGGTGTGCTGGAAAGTGCATGAGAACCTAAAATCCAGGACTGGGAGGAGTGATAGAGAGCTTACTTAGCATGTGTGGCCCCAGCCTCTCCCCCCACTTCTCCCCCACACATACAGCTGAGAAGAAACCACAATCCAGCTGTGACCCTGTGCAAGTCATTCAACCCCTCAGATCTTGTGTGCTCACCTACCACATAAAGATATCACTTTACAGATTTGCAGCAAGGGTTCATTGTGTTAGGGTGCTCCCTGAGCTTCTTTCAGAATCAAGAAAACATCAGAAAAATGAAGGCAATTATCCACAAATTACCTAGAAAATTAGTAGCAGGATCAAAACCAAACTTTGGTACCCGCTAAGTCTAAACTCCAGGCTAGCTAGGGTGTTATAGTGGGGGGGGGGGAGGCAGAAATATCAATATCTCAGATTCCTTAGCAACTTCCTCAAGTGAGGCTGACATGAGGAAATGGGCCTAAAGAGAAGGCTTCCAGAAAAAAAAAGGGGGTTAAATAACTTGAAATTGTTGAAAGTTTCAACAAAATGTGGAATTTTGGAAGAAGTCTAGCTAAATGACTAAACATTTGGACTTAGCAATCAGACAGATTCATATTCAAATCCTGGCTCTGACATGTCCTCAGTGTGTAACCCTAGGGTAAGCAATTTAATTTTTCTGGATTCTTCATCTATGGGTGTCTTATCCATAGGGTCATAAAAAAGATAAATAAGATAATGTTTATTATGTTTAGCACACAGTAAAGAATTCAATAAATGCTGGCTGAGAAAACAAGAAAAAGACAGGCAAAAGGAAATAGGTACTAAAAAGTGATTTACAGAGAATCCATCCAGGGCTGTCCTCAAAAATCAAAGCTTTAACAAATGGGGACTCCTGAATAAGATACTCTGGAGAAGCTACTTTGTGCAAAGGTCTGTTGCTATGAGAGAAGGGAATATGCTACTCCTCTGTTTAAAACTCTCCAATAGCTTTCCAGCAGGGAATAAAACCCAAACTCCTAAGGATTAAAACAGCTTTACAACAAGGTTCTACCTACCTCCTGTCTTTCTTATTCCCTCCAGAGGCTCACTATACTTTAACTCTGAACACACCTTGCTTATTTTCTCTCCGGGCCTTTCTAATAGCCGTTTTCCTCCCCCTGGAATGTTCGGCACCCTAAACTTTGTGTACTGGGCTTCTTATTCAGATATCTCCTCAAGTATCTCTTCTTCAGAGTTGTCCTTGACAACCAAAGGAGTGCTTCAGTCAACTCTATCCATCATTTCCTCATGTCTTCTTTATGTTCCTGGGCAGCTCTAAAATCACCAGGGAGGAAAGAGGCTGGGCCATAAAGCTCACTGCTTCAGAAACATTTGGAGTCAATCAGTTGGGAAAATAGTTTGTATTCAAAGCCAGCTCCGAAGGAAGACAGAGCAAACTGAACTGAAAATCCTGAAGGTGGGCAGAATTTTTAAAGGAGAAAAGACAGGGAAGTGACAAAAGACAAGAACTGTACGTTTGTAGATTTAGTTAGTCTCCCCTAGACATCATCTTTAATGCCTTTCAGCTTTGGATGGGAGTCCGCAGCCTCCACTCTCATCAGGTGAAGGCTATTCCCAATTTCCAATGGAGGAGGCAGATTCTCTTTCATTCATAGCCCTCATTATCTCAGACGTCTCGTTTATTTCTTTAGTAGCTTAAGACCCCCTACCTCAATAACCGTCTTTAATATAACAAATGCTCAACAAATATTCACTGAAAAATCAACAGCTGAGGGGTAAGCGGATTCAGTTATATCCTCAGGGATCAGAATGAGGCCGGAAAACTTAAGATGAGAACCAAGAAGGCAGTTCAAGAGCAGGTGGAAAGGAAGGGCCAAGGAAGTTTCTCGTCGAATGCCAAAGTCGGGAAGGGACCGGGAACTAACGGGAGGGCCCGGGGGGTCGGTCCGCCGCGGAGAGAGCCAGCCCCAGAAACACTGAACACAGTGAGGCCGGGTGCTGGTGGGGACTGGAGAAAGCGGGCCCGGAGGAGGAACCGGGGGGCGGGTTCATACCTCGCACCTGCAGCAACCGCAGCGCGCGGCAGTAGAGCGCGGAGGCCTCGGCGTACTGGCCGTTGCGGAAGCTCTGGTTGCCGGCGGCGCGGAGCCCCTCCACAGAGTCTGGGAGTTTGGGGGCCATCCCGGAGCCGGGCGGGCACACGAGGGCCGCCTCGGTTTCCCCCTGAGTGATGCGAAACGGCGTCCGGGCGGAAGCACCGGCTGCGACTATTTAGGTCCGGTAGCAAACCCGGCCACGAGGGGGCGCGGCCTTCGCCAACCCGAGACCCGTAGCGCCCCGCCCTCTGCGCGTGCTCAGTTTGGAACCTCTGTCTGCTTCGCGAGGTGGCTGGAGATTCCCCAACTGGCAGCTGGGGAATTGGGCGCTCTGGATGAGGCCAATAAGGAGGATGTCTGCTCTCAGGGCACTTACGTTCTGGAGTGGCGTGACAAGCAATTAAATCATGAGCAAGTGAAGACGCTAATTTCATAATGCGATTAGTGCTCTTTAGGATAATGCCATACAAAGTGACCACGTGGGCGCTATTTTAGATGCGGGGCAAGGGAAGGCATCTCTAGGCGAGTAATAATTAGGTTGAGACCTGAGAAGGGAATGCTGTTCCAAAGGGGGAGCAAGTGCAACAGCCCTAAGGCTAGAAAGAACCGCACACCTCATACACTGTAGATACTGATTTAGTAAATAAATGCACAGATTGAGGGGTGAAGACTTGGAACTGAAAGTGCCTAAGTTTATACTTCAAGCCTCATCTGATGTCCCTCTCTGTCCTACTTGATTTTTGTAAAAAAAAAAAAAAAAAAAATCTCTTTGCTACCGGCAACACTAAGTTCTTTCTCTTACTGCTAGCCTTTCCTTGTTATCCCCTTCTGGAATTCCTTTCCAAACACTTCTACCTAATCCTGAAACAATTTAGAATTTCCAGCTCAAACATCATCTTCCATTCCTGCCCCTGCCCCATGTCACTCCTCAGCCATTGGTCCTTAGGTTTATCCTTATTTTATCATTTATCAGTCCCTGAGTGCCAGTATAGTTTTCCTCAAACACTGAGGTCTTTGAAGGCAGGAATAGGTCCTCTTCATTTTTGTCTAAGATTTAATAGGATCTGGCACATAGCATGAATGTCTCTTGGCAAAATTCACATATTTAAATCCTCTCTAACCCCTAGGGTGGTGGTATTAGGAGGTATTAGGCCCTTTGGAAAGTAATTAGATTGTGGAGGCATAGCCATCATGAATAGAATCAGTGTCTTAGAGGCCTCCGAGCCACTTCTACCATATGAGGACACAGCAAAAAGGGAGTCATCTATGAACCCAGAAAGAGGTCCCTAACCAGACACTGCATCAACTGGTGCTTTGAACTTGGGTTTCTAGCTTCCAGAAATGTGAGAAATAAATTTATCATTTATAAGCTTCTCATTTATGGTATTTTGTTAACAGTAGCCCAAACAGAGCAAGACAACCTGAGTTGAGAATTATTCAGAATTTTAAATTGACAAATTATGATGATATTTACACTTTCATCCCCCAAATTGTTTTCAGCCTTTTAATTGTTTTGTTTTTTGGTATTGGGGATTGGACCAGAGGTGCTCTACCACAGAGCTACATCCCATCTCCAGTCATTTTAAAAAAATATTTTTATTTTTTAAAATTTTTTTAGTTGTAGATGAACACAATACCTTTATTTATTTATTTTTTATTGTGGTGCTGGGGATCGAACCCAGTTGTCTCATGTGTGATAGAGAAGTGCTCTACCACTGAGCCACAACCCCAGCCACAAAACATTTTTATTTTGGAGAGTCTCACTAAGGGTCTCACTAAGTTGTTGAGGCTGGCTTTGAATTTGTGATCCTCCTATCTCTGCCTCCTGAGTAGCTGGAATTACAGATGTGCACTACCACACTGGGCAGCCTCATGGTTTTGAATCAACATATAAAAGCATTGGCTGAGCCTGGATTGTGCAAATAAAGACATATCCTAATTCTAACACATTTTTACTTGCCAATATTCTCTCAATCTGTTTAAAGGAACTACCAGTTAACAGTGGGAAAAAGTGTTTAAATGAAATAAATTCTACAAATAATTGTCCAATAACACCTGTATACATTAGCCCACTAAGACTACAGTTACATACCTATTCCTTCCCTAGTAGAGCTGCATACATAATGTGGCCTTGATGAAATGGTTAACTCTGAGTTGAAAATCTGTCAGCTGCCACTGTAATCCCAGCGACTTGGGAGGCCAAGGCAGGAAGGTCACAAGTTTGACCTGGGCAATTTAGGGAGATTTTGTCTCAAACTGAAAAGGATTCGAGATGTAATTTAGTGGTAGAGCACCCCCCCCCCCACTTCAATCCTCAGTATGGGAGGGGAAGTCACCTGCTAAAAAGTCACAACCCAAAGATATATCAGCTGATAAATTAAAAAGACATGCAAAAATGTATGCAATGGAATAAACCTACTGTGCTTGGCTGAGGGTTGCTATTTAGATTTAAATAAAATTTAAAATTCGTTTTTTCATTCACATTAATCAGGTAAGACTAGTGGCTACCATTTTGGACAGCACATACACAGAACATTTTCATTACTGCAGAAATATTTACTGGGCACTACTGGGCTGAATCTGTGGAAAGAGGCCATCACGTCAGTCCATTACAGAAAAATCCTAGGAAGAGGACAAAGGAGGGATGTTTTTGTGTATCAGCTGAAACTAGAGTTCAACTAGTGAAGAAGTAGAAGACCACAAATACCTCCAAGGATACTTGGAGCAGCGACTCTCCAAAATGTGTAGAACTTGGCCTGTTAGGAACCTACTGTTTTGCTGGGTGTGGCGGCCCAGCCTGTAATCCCAGCTACTTGGAAGGCTGAGGCAGGAGGGTCACAAGTAGGAGACAGCCTGCGCAATTTTGCGAGACCCTCTCTCAGAAGAACTGAGGCTGTAGCTCAACGGTAGAGGGAGGACCCCTGGGTCCAGTACCGTTACCCCGCTCAAAAAAAAAAAAAAAAAAAAATCAACAGTCCTTATGGAGTCTGTGCTTCGCTAGAAACCGCAGTATCTGCTTCTGAAATGGGGAAACTCTGAAGCAGAGATGGGTTCCCAGCCCGGGGAATCCACAGAGACTTCGGCGAAGCGTGACGCAGCCACACTGCTGCCTCCACACACCCGGGCCCACTGAGCCCTCCGCCGCTAGGAGTCTCCGCGGCTCACCCGGGCCAGCACCACGTGACGCACTCCCGCACCACGCGATCCAGAAGCAATTCCCCGCGGCTCCGCCCAGCCCGCGAGCCTCACGCCGCTTCCGGTAGAGGCAGAAAGCGGAAGTGTGGGAGGGTCTGCGGGGCGGGCTCGGGGAGGTCCGGGGGAGGATGGAGCAGTGAGCGGGGCTGGGCCGCTGCCGGCAGCGCCATGGAGACCGTGCAGCTGAGGAACCCGCCGCGCCGGTGAGGGGCCACTGGATGAGAGGACGGGCTTGGGGCGAGAGAGGGAAAGGCGGGAACTGGCTGAGGGGAGACACCTGTGAGGGAGCCCCGGGAGAGGGGAGGACCTGCGGCCGGGCGACTTGGCTGATGGGGCACCTGCCGAGGGAGGGGGACGTCTGGCGGGTGAAGGTCCCACAAAGCTGCTGAGCTCGTTAAACGCGGGGCTGGTTTGAGGAGGCGCTCGCGTTGGGGGTCCTGTCCTGAGGAACGTGGCGGCAAGTTGGGCAGACACCTGCCGAGGCCCGGGGCCCCGGGCCCCGGGGCAAGGCTCTCGCCCAGGGAGCGCCGAGGCTGGGGGATGCGGAGGCTGGCTGAGAGCCGGCGAGGGGCGTGTAAGTGACGCGGGGGGAAAGCGATGGACGTTTTAAGGGTCCTCAGTGCCACCTGAGGGGGGCGTGCAGTCGGGGGAAGGCGTTGCGCGGAAGAGCAGTGCCGCGGAGGCCGAAATTGCGCGAAAACAAGGTCGAGGTTCCAGCCGCGGAGAAGTTGATGGAGGATAGCATTTAGGAGGGTGTTCTTGGTGGTGTGCCCACTGAGGGATGCTGGTGGCATCCTTTACTGATGCCCGGAGTGCCTTCCTACTTTCCTCCACACCCTTCTCAGCCCCTCAAAACCCAACTTTGGGAGGTAGATAAGGAAATAAGATCTTTTCAGGCTGGGCAAGCTGGGGTCCCTGAGTTAAGACACATGGACCCGGCGACCATTAGTTCCAGATCCCAGTGGTACCCGGAATAGTTTTGGGTTAAGATCAGGGAGGTGGTTGATCTTGGAAAGTCTGAACTCCGGAGTTGGTTGTAGTTGTATCGTGGATTCCTGCTGTAGACTCCCTGGTCTTCTTGCCACCCGGCCACATCTGGAGAAAAGGAGGGAGCACACACTGAGGTGCAGTGTCATTAAGTTCTGTTTCACGGAGAAGACTTCTGACTTCCTGCAGCAGAAAGAGCACCAAAGTAGGAAGTGTTGAGTGTGTGGGAGTGCCAGCCAGCAGAGGTGCAGGGAAGGGATGGACAGCCTGGGCAGCACTCTTGGGGGGTTGTTTGAAATGCACAAACATTGCAGAAGGCAAATAGCTTATTGGGACGGGCTCATGATTCACCAAGCATAGTGTGTCAAGACTGTAATCATAATCATTACACCCATAGACACTTACAGGGTGCCAGGCGCTGTTCTTCAGTGTCTCCTTGTTGAACCGTGTGAAACTTCGATTTGACCCTTGTGAACCGTAAAAATGGTGGTTTCATAAGGTTCAATTTATTAACTCACTGGATTCTCACAACAGCCGAAATAGGTGGATATCCCTATGTCTGTATTTTACAGATGGTGGAACTGGGGCACAGAGAGGCTTGTGATTTGCTGGAATAGAAAGAGGCAGAGTTAAGATTTTAATGTCCAGGTGGTCTGGTCCAAAGTCCCGGTTCTTAACTGTCTCACTGTTTTGCCTTTCTGGAAATACCTGGTTTCACAGTTATTGTGTATGTTAGAGTATATTTGATATAGCATAGCATCATAATGATCCAATTACACTGTTTTTTTTTTTTTTCCCCTTGAAATACATTTACTCTTTCTCCTTGATTTCTTTCTCCAAGGCCTTCATTTAATTGAAAAGAAGATTAGGAATCCGAGTGTTGTTTCTCTCTCTTTGCCTCATGTTGTGTAATATTGGGCAAAGAGTAAACCTTTTTTGTTTTTTGACATGCTCATTCATTATTCACCCCACCAACCATTACTGGGGATTGAACACAGAGATAAACACTTGCTAGGCAAGTGCTCTACCACTGAGCTATGATCCCAGCCCTTTTTATTTTATTTTTTTATTTTGAGACAGGGTATTGCTAAGTTGCTCACACTGGCCTCAAACTTGGAATCCTTCTGCCTCAGTCTCCAGAGTAGCTGGGATTATAGCATTCACCACCATACCCAATTCATTCCTAGATCTTTTGAATGAAAAAAAAAAGTGTAGTAAAAGTGCAGGAGAAGAGCTTTGCAGGAATGAATTAATGACTGGTGTTCTCTTGCTCGTTATAACTAGTAGACTGCTTAATTTGTGCAGGTGAATTTTATCATCATTTATATTAGTTTGTTAGGAATGTCATAACAAAGTATCATATCTGGGTGATTTAAACAATAGAAATTTATTTTCTCATAGTTCTAGAGGCTGCAAGTCAAAAATAAGGTGTGATGGCAGAATTATTTTGTAGTCTCTCTTTGGTTTATAGATGACTGATTTCACAAAGTCTTTCCTTTGTACCTGTGTTCTCTTCTCAGAAGGACACCAATCATATTGGATTAGGGTCCACCCATATGACCTCATTTTGCCTTAATTACTTCTTTAAAGGTCCTACGCCCAAAATACAGTAACATTTTGAGGTACTGGGAATTAGGACTTCAACATATGTATTGGGGTAAGGGAAAACACATTTATATATGTCATTCTCATTAAAAAATTTTTATTTATCTTATATTTGTGGTAGCCTATATTGAATTCTGTTCAGAAAGAGAGATAAGTATACCTAAATAAAATGAAGCTTTCAGGAGTTCTGAGATGGAAGAAAGAGGTTTGAGAAATAGCCAGACTTCTGAGTAAACATTTCATAAAAATCATTTTTTTGCTTGGAAAGATAACAGATGTTGGTATGCATTTCCAATAGTCCCAATGCAGGAAATGCTCTTTGTGTTCATGAGTTTGACATTTGTGTCTGACCAAGTGAATGATGATAGATTGGTGTCTTACATGAGACTCAGTGATTATAAAAAGTGCTGCCACTTAGTGGAAGACATAGAGTGCATTCCTGGGATGCCAGCCATCCTTGTAACTGTCTGACTTTGGAGAAGAGCATCCTCCAGTATTTGGTTCATGGATTTTGTATTGATCAGGCTTGTTGATTATGAGCAAGTCCTGAAACTGTTTATGACCTAGCTGAGAGAGCTGCATCTGCAGTATCAGGCTGTTTTGGTAGTAGTACCCCATGCCATGAAGACTCATTGTGTAAAATATCACTGTGAGTCACTTATCAAAAGATTTTCCATAGAAATTTTATTTGTCGATGATCTAGTGATTTTTTTTTTTTTTTCGGTATTGGGGATTGAACTCAGGGGCACTCAACCTCTGAGCTACATTCCCAGTCTATTTTTGTATTTTATTTAGAGACAGGATATCGACTGAGTTGCTTAGGATCTTGCCAAGTTGCTGAGGCTGGCTTTGAACTTGTGATCCTCCTGCCTAGGCCTCCTGAGCTACTGGGATTACAGGGCACACCCAGTGATAATCTAGTAATACTTTTTAGGTGAAATTCTGTTTTATTTTGATAACTCACAAAGATGGCGGATGAAAGTATGATTCCCATCTTTACATTTGTTGATCCATTTAACAGACATTTTTGACCATCTTTTGGTTACTGGGTAACAGAGATATAAAGCTCCTTTAAGATCATGTTGTTTTAAATAATCCCAGATCAAAAACAAAAACCCACTTAGATTGTTTTAAACAAGTATCTGAGCAGTCATATAAAGTTTGTCTGCCAAAGTATTATCAGAGCCTTGCAATTGTCTCTCATGCCAGTGACAGTTTCCTTTGTTATTTTGTGGTCTGTGTAGCATAGTTGAAATAGTGAGTTTTGTTTTTTGTAAACCACAAGAGTCAACACTTCAGAGAAACACATTTGATCTTTCTTTATATAAACTGTTTATAAAACTTTATACTTGATGAATAAAGTATTGTCCACTAGTTTTTTTTAATGCTGGATATTGAACCCAGGGCTTTATATTCCAAGGCAAACCCTCTGCTCAGCTCTTGTTATTTTATTTTGAGTCAGAGTCTTACTTGGTTGCTCAGGCTGGCTTTGGATTTGCAATCCTGCCTCAGCCCTCAAAGTAGTTGGGATTACAGGCATGCACCAGCATGCCTAGCCCCTGTCCACTTTTATGTAGTTGTAATTTACCAAAAACCCTGGCATATGATATTTTCATTCTAATTTCTAAATTCATAGAAATTTCAGTTCTGATGTAAGTTTAAGAGGAGTTTCACTTCAGTCTTTTGTTTTGAAGCTGGGAGTTTTTATGATGTCATTGGAATTTAATTTGGGGATCTTTTGATTCCAGATCCCCCTAAAAGGTCAGTGTGTTAATTGTGTTTTATTGATCTTCGGGTTAAGACAAGCTAAGGAAATGACTTTAAGTAGTTAGTTCTCCATTTCTCTATTACATAGAGTTCTTGATATATAGAGTGTCTATTATATATAGTCCTTGATACGTATAAAATTCTGTGCAATTGCTCTCTTGAGGTCAGTGTTTATTGGTAGATATATTTGATGTGGTCAAATTTGTTTTTTAATCTTCTGATTTTCCTATTTTCTCTATGAAAGTATATATTTGTGAATGTGTGTGTGTGTGTGTGTGTGTATTTTTAAATTCAGGTCTTTTCTTGTAAGAATTGGTATTGTGTAGCCAGCTAGTTTAAACCTTTTTCTTTATAAGAAATCTCCAGTGTAACTACTTCCATATTTTACCATTTCCTTAGCTCTCTTTTCTTTGTTGTCCTTTGTAATTTCAGGAAGCCATTGTGTAGACATTGTGCTAACACACACACACACACACACACACACACACACTCACAGATATTCCTTAGGAAGCTCTTTCTTTAAGCCTCTTAATAATTTTTGGAGATCATAGTTTTAAAAATATATTGAATTGTGTGCTGGGGTTGTGGCTCTGTGGTAGAGTGCTTGCCTAGCACATGTGAGGCACTGGGTTCAATCCTTAGTACCACATAAAAAATAAAGTTTTTTTTTTTTTTTTTAAAAGCTAACTTCCTTTAAAAAATATATTGACTTGTTAACTTTTATCTATGTTATGATTGTCTAGTATAGTTGGTGAAATTTGAACTGTCTGGAGATGGTGAGCAGCTATGTATCTTTGATTTTGAGGACTAGTCTAAGTACATAGCTATATGTGGGAGGGTCTTTGTGATGCTGAAACTCCCAACTGCCAAGATCTTTTTCACTTTTACTCAAGTCTAAATGTATACTTTTCATTTTCTGTTTCTGTGATACCTATAAACTTATGTGTTTTGACAAAATAACCAAAACCTTGCTAATAAAATGCTCAGATCTCCTGTTTTCCTTGGCTACTAGTCCAATTCATATTTCAGTACATAATTAACCTTATATTAAACATCTTTTCTGAGGAGATGACTATGTCACTTTATGGACTTTCAAGATTTAAATGGATTCTAAGGATTTAGTTTTTGCTTGAATCCACTGTAGCATTTTAGCCACATGGCAGTTCATTTTCTATTTAAATTTTCCAACAGTGGGGACCTAGGGTCTTAAGGCAGTCAACACCATTGTAAGACAACTTTTATTGTTAGAAGATTCTTCTATATATTGAATTGAAGTCTGAATCGAGGTAACTCCTCACCTTCTGGTCCTGATTTTGCTTATTACGTGACCTATAACTAGTTTATTTCTCCCACAGAATAGTCCTTCAGTGTCCCTTAAAAGTTTCTTAGCTTGCCTTTGTTGTTATTTATTACTAAGGACATTCCTAGGATACTAATTGTGAAATAAGTGGTTCATTTTATGGTTTAGTTGTTAGGAAGTAAAATGCATCTCATGTTTTATATTATTTTCTTTTCACAGGCAGCTGAAAAAGTTGGATGAGGATAGTTTAACCAAACAACCAGAGGAAGTATTTGATGTCCTAGAGAAACTTGGAGAAGGGTGAGTGTGGAGAAAATATAGGTAAAGCAGTGGGTCACAGTATTTTTCCTGCCCTAGCACCTGAAGGATGTGAACCTTTCTCATGAAAATAATTCTTAAATCCAAGGAAAAGAAAAAAATGTTGACTATCATCATGAGTCTAGGTGGGGTGGGTAGTACGTTTACCCTCGGAACACCCTTCTTCACGTTACACTAATCACCATTATAAAAAGATTTAATAGTTCCCAGTCTTTAGTATCAAGGATATCTATTTTTTTTTTCTTCCAGAATCTGGGGTTTGTATTATTTTTACCTAGTTAACAGCACTAATTAGATTAAAATTTATTACAAGTTTTAGAAACCTGACATATATGTTTATTTGCTGCTAATGGTTTCTGATTGATATGCAAAAATGTGGTTTCAGTAAAACCAACAAAATTCAGTGTTTTAGTTATTACAGATTTTGGGAATATAGTAAATAACTCAAAGATGGTCATTACCTTACACCTTCCTAGGGAATTCATAATCCTAGTTTGGGAACCAATGGACTTTTTGGAATACAGACTTGTGAACAAGTTTATAAAATATTGCTGAAATTATATTTAGTAATAGACAGTGGCTATTATTGATGTTTATGATACAGAAAGGGTTACATTACACTTTTAAAAATGCTTTCACATACCCTTTTAATTTAATCCTGATTATTTATATCTTCCATAATGACAAAGATATTAAAATATTAGGAGCACCTTTTCTTAATGTTTGTTAACTTTTGAATAGATAGTAAATTCATATGATTCAAAATTCAAGAAGTATAAAAAGGTATACAATAAAAAAACTTCCCTCTATTGCTCTCAGCCACCCAGAAGCACCCATTATAGCAATTTCTTATGTATTTTTAAAGATAACTTATGCACATGTGTGGGAGAATTTTTTTCCTTTTTATTTGTGCATTATAATTATACATAACAGTGGGATTTGTTATAATATATTCATATATGCACACAATAAGACAGTATTATTTGATCAGTTTCATTCCCCAGTACCATCCTTTCCCTCCACTTTCTCCCCCTGATCCCCTTCTATTATACTGGTCTCCCTTCTATTTTTTTTTTTTTTTTCTATTTGTTCTAATTAGTTATACATGACAGTAGAATGAATTTTGACACATTGTGCACAAATGGAGCACAACTTCTCATTTCTTTGGCTGTACGTGGTGCAGAGTCATACTAGTAGTGTAATCATACATATGTAGGGTAATAATGTCTGTCTCATTCTACCATTTGTCCCAGGTTTTGTCCCAGGCTTGAGGTTTTGTCTTCTAGGTGGTCTAGTCTGTTGGTGATACTTTCCATTGAAATTTTAATTTGGTTTATTGTTTCCTTCATTTCAAGGATTTTTGCTTGATTCCTTTTTATAATCTCTGCCTGTTTATTGAAGCAATCTTTTACTTCCTGTATTTTCTTTCTTGTACCATCCTTTATTTTGAAGATCATCCTAACTATGTGTCTTCTACTCTGTTGTCTATGAATTATATTGTTGGAACATTTTGGTTTGTTTGAGGTGCCTTGTTCCCTTGTTTTTTCATGCTGTTTGTGTGTCTTCCCATCTCATACGGTTCTGAGGCAGTACAGTTTCTACTCTGTAGGTCTTATAGTGTCCCTGAAGGCTTCCAGACCTCACCTTTAAGGAGGAAGACCAATATTAACAGTATCCAGTGCAAACAATATACACCTTTAAACCAAATAGCTCCTATAAAGGCATCTACAGTTTTGTCATAATAAACAGAAGTGATGTGTTCAATTATTGTGATGTGTTCAATATGAACAGTAAATTTGCTAAAAGGGTTTACTGTTTCTAGTGATGGACAATGAAGGAACAGAAGTAATGTAAGATGTGATGTTTATGAGGGAGAAGAAGAGAAGATAGAGGTAAAAATTTATAGTAAGAACGAGGAAGGAATTAATAGAGTTTGGCTGTTAGTATGAGAGAAGTGAGAAAGAGAATCCACAGAGACAGGATAGGTGAGAAAAAAAATATACAGATTTTTTAAAAAGTAAAAATATAAGGATACACAACAAAAACGTAATGTACTATTCAGACATCTCATTGTTCAATAAATTGATGTATGAAAAATATTTGGATTCAAAGATGGTAGAGATGTGAGAGAGAGGGGGAAAACAAACAAACAAACAAACAAAAGCAAAGTCTTGATGGAAAATTGAATGATAGTTTTCATTGGCTTTCAAAAATTTTCTCAGCTTTCCTTCTCTGCTGATAGGTGGGGTTGTCTAAAGTTTGATGGTAGCTCCAGTCCGGTTTGCGTCGGACCATTTGGGTGGGTGAGCCGACAGATAGATGCTGTCAAGCCTTCTTCCAGTCTTCCCACCATTGTAGCCAGTCCCTTCCATCCCCATGTGCACTTCAGGACTCACTGATCTGGAGAGAGCCCAGTTTTCTCCAACCTGTGCTACCCCTGGGGAACTTCTTCTATTCTCTGGCATTCCATAGGCTTGCTAGACCCAGACTGGCCCACACAAACCCAGTGCAATGCGAGGGACCTGGGCTTTAGATTCCATAGGCTCTGCCTTGCTGCAGTCCCAGGATCTCAGTGCTGTCTTAACTGGCAGAGAGACCACCAGGATTGCACTTACACAAGGGAGTGGCCTTGCAAAGAGGCAGCCAGATGGTGACTGCTAGCACACCCAGGAGAAAGACTTTAGGTGCACCAGACAAATAAGACTTGTACGTGGTTAGGTTGGCCTTAGATACTGTATTACTTCCATTTGATTTTGCCTTGTGTGACTTGTGTGAAACTCCTACTTCACCATCTTTGTTTTCTGCCAGTTAAACATTCATTAAGTCATTAGTTTGGTTAATGTAAGGAATCAGATCTTATAAGGAGCTTGCCTTTAAGTGAGCATGATTTCTGAAGTCTTCTAACTTTTCTTTCTCTATTTTTCTTGGTACTGGGGATTGAACCCTGGGGTGCTTAACCACTGAGCCACATCCCTGGCCTTTTTTATTTGTTATTTTGAGACAGGGTCTTGCTAAGTTGGTTAGGGCCTGGCTAAATTGCTGAGGCTGGCTTTGAACTCCTGATCTTCCTGCCTCAGCCTCCAAAGTGGCTGGGATTACAGGGCCCGGCTCTTACATTTCTTCAGATTATTGTAAATGCAATATGTGGAATCATGAATGTTAATTGTTCATATGAGCTATTGGAATTTTGTTTGCCATTAGTATAGGGGGCTAGGCCCAGCTACTTGGGGGCTAAGGTAGAAGGATCCCAAGATTGAGGCCCATGCTACTTAACAAGTCCATGTCTCAAAATAAAATTAAAAAAGGGCTGGGGAGTAGCTCAGAGATAGAACACTCCTGAATTCAATCTCCAGTACTGAGGGAAGAAAGAAAAAAGATAGCACAAAGGGGAGGTCTGGAGATTGTTCTGGTCATAATTGCTAAGTGAGTGCATGCAGAGATCTCTCCATTTCTAATACTTTTAAAATATTGAAATTAATTCTCTTAAATATTTAATTCTTTATTATAAAATCATTTAAATAAATATATCTTTTATAATCAATATACATAGGACCAGGGATAGAAAAGAATCTGCACTGACTTTTCTGCTTCCTGGTTGCCATATCCTAAGCTGTTCTTAGCCATGCTCTTCCACCTTGATGTTCTGCCTTGCCTTTGGCTCAGAGCTTTGAAGTCAGCTGACCAGGAACTGAATCTCCGAAACTATGAATCCCAGATTTTTTTGGTACTAGGAGCACTTAACCACTGAGCTACCTCCTACCCTTTTTATTTTTTATTTTGAGACAGTGTCTTGCCAAGTTGCTTAGGGCCTCACTAAGTTGCTGAGGCTGGCCTTAACCTGAGATCCTCCTACCTCAGCCTCCTGAATCCAAGTGTGTGCCACCACACCTGGCTCCAAATAAACTTTTTTCCTCTTAAAAAAAAAAAAAAAGAAATGAAGGGGCTGGGGTTGTAGCTCAGTGGTTGAGTGCTTGCCTCGCATGTGTGAGGCACTGGGTTCGATCCTTAGCACCACATTAAATAAATAAATAAATAAAACAGATATTGTGTCCATCTACAACTAAAAACAATTTTTTTTTTTTTTTTTTTAAAGAGAGAGGGAGGTGGGGGGGAGAGAGAGAGAAAGAGAGAGAGAGAGAGAGAATTTTTTAATATTTATTTTTTAGTTATCGGCGGACACAACATCTTTGTTTGTATATGGTGCTGAGGATCGAACCTGGGCCGCACGCATGCCAGGCAAGCGCGCTACCGCTTGAGCCACATCCCCAGCCCCTACAACTAAAAACAATTTAAAAAAAGAAATGAAAAGAAGAATTCTGCATCCAGCCAAATTACTATTTCTGAATAAAGCTCAAATATATTTTCAGATATATTGGATCTAGTGTATCAAGAATACCTATGGATGGGACTAACAGACTATTTAGTTAATAGTGGGTAACCTATAAAGACATTTAATAACTAAACAATAAATTTAGGGGTAAGAGATTCCTGAAATGATTAATTGACCCAATAATGGTTTGGTGTTTGGACAATTATAATCTGAATGTGGTTGTGTTTGTTTCAAGCATCATCCTTACATGACAATAGCTAAAGCAAGAAGGGAAGGGGCAGGTGGAAATGGGCCTTCTTGTGTGCTTCTTACCTGGAAAGAAAACCTTTACCAGATACCTTCAGCAGAATTCTAGTCAAATGTCATTGGCTAGAAGTCGGTCATATGCTTGCTTCTGGTTCAGTGACTGACATAATGGAAAAGGAATATTGTGACTGGCTTGGCTAGTGTGATTTATCCTTTGGGACCAAGAACATTGCCATCCTAACAAATCAAGGTTTGTTTTAGCAAGGAGGAAGAGGCAGAGGTTGGGTCTTCTACACAGGTCAACAGTGACCTTTCTGTAGTGAAAGGGTACTTGATGCCTTGTTTAAGCATCATCATATTAGTTTAAAAAATATGTGTGTGTGTGTGTGTGTGTGTGTGTATTTATATGTATATACCCACACATATATTTAGTTGTAGATGGACACAGTACCTTTATTTCATTTATTTATCTTTATGTGGTGCTGAGGATCGAACCCAGTGCCTCACACATGTGAGATGAGCGCTCTACCACTGAGCCACAACCCCAGCCCCCTCATATTTTTTGTAAATACAAGAATTCTGATAGAATTTTTTTATGTGCTCAGCATAGATTTTTTTCAAAAATTTATGTTACTTTGACATTGAAATTATTCTTGAGCATCTTTTTGGCAGCTTGAATGTTCTGCTAGATTGACATATTAGGTAGCACTGTTGTTTTGATTTTTTTTTCCTTTTTTTTTTTTTTTTTTAACCCAACCAAGATGTTATGTGTGTTTGGGAAAGATGAAGGACAGTTTACTCATTTTTTCACTGAGACCCTCCCTGGATTCCAATGAAAAATCTATGTAAGATGATGATGGTATCTCATTGACCATCATAACTAGCTTCTAAGGTAGTTTATATTATTATAATTTTACACATGAGAAAATTGAAGCACAACAAAACTAATAATGTGTTTATAAGTAATAGCTAATCTATAGTGCTGATTTAGATTCTAAGTCTAATCTTAAAGCTTCCAAATTGAATTAATATGTAAGCTATTTTAATAATAAGCTCTTAAGGAAAGATGGAATAAAGGTGAAAAATTTAGTATGTGCAGTATTCATTTGATACTAATATTAACTTATATAATATTTTAAGCGCTATTGCAAGTAAGGGAAATAAGGACAGAGAACTTATGGTACCCATAGTGAATGTAAGGAAACAAATACTTTGATATTGTATTCCAATGTAGGTGTGGAGAGAAAACTAACATGGTATTCAGACACCTCGGTTCAAATCCTGAACCAGTCACTTATTTATTACTTGTGTAACCTTGGACAAATTATGTGATCTCTCTAAACTGTTCACCTTTACTTGTAATGTAGGAATAATCACCTCTTACTCATTTTTTTAAAAATAAGGATACACTGAAATATGCACAGTTTCTAGGAAACACCAGGCATACAGTTCATGGAGGCTATTATTATTTCATAATTCATAAATTTAGACGGGAAATTTTTAAGGAGTCATTTTTTTCCCCAAAGTACTTTAGCTATCTCAATTTTGCAAACGTAGTTAAGTATGTATGTATTAGACACTTAGATAAATAGAATTGTAAGTTGGTTGTATTGTGCCACTTCTTATCTCTTGGCTTGCCTTTGATTTTGTGAATATTTTCCTTCCCCCAATTATAGGTCCTATGGCAGTGTATACAAAGCTATCCACAAAGAGACTGGTCAGATTGTTGCTATTAAACAAGTTCCTGTGGAGTCAGACCTGCAGGAGATTATCAAAGAAATTTCTATAATGCAGCAATGTGACAGGTAAAGATACATGGAGCTCCTTTGGAGAGAGTATGGTTTGGAATTTGCTGTGATTATATTTAGAATATGACACCTGAAGATTCCTTTACTTAGATATTTTTGTAGAAGGGAGAGGTCAGTAAGGTCATGTGCATGTTCTTTTTTAGAAAGAAATATGATGAAAAAGCTTTGTTTTCCTTGCTAAATTATTTTTTCTGTTTTTGCATTTTTTTTTTTTCCTCCTTCAGTGAGCCCTGAAACCAGGAAGAAGAGGCAGAAGGTGGTGCTGGCTTTTTCTGGTTTTGTTTTGATAATGATCTCTTTTTACTTCCTATGAGAGAGTGTTTCTACAGAGACAGCTAAGACAAGATAATTCAGATGATTTTTAGCTCTAGAAACCTTCAACTATTAGATTTGCCTATAAAAAAAGAATACTTATTTATGTATTACTATTCCTTACTTCACATTTAGAAATTTTTTTCAAGCTGAGAGTAGTTAAGTATTTTAATTTTGAGGAACTAAGATTTGCCAAATGTTGTAAGCAGGAAGTCAGGCTAAAAGGCAACCGCAGAAAAGCACGTGGTTTGCACTGAAATTCCGTGACAACATGGTTTCGTTGCTGTGATGGAGCAGGCTTCCCCAGCACTGTTTAGATTAGAGAGAAACATAAAGTTAAGGGCAGTCCTAGCTCCAGGGAGTTGGAAATAGGGATCGAGAATGTTTTGAACTTGAGGTTACATTGGTTCTTTATGGTCAGATCAGCTTGGTATCTCCTATTTTTTAAAATTTTTCTTATTTTAAAAAAGGCTGCAATTTTATAACTTATTTAAAAAAAAATTCTTATTTTATTATTAGTTGTAGATGGACACAATACCTTTATTTATTTATTTATTTTTATGTGGTGCTGAGGATTGAACCCAGTGCTTCATACATGTGAGGCAGGCATTTACCACTGAGCCACATCCCCAGCCCAGTACCTCCTATTTTTTAAAGCTTCAACCTTAGACTTTGAAATTTCTCTTTTTTCTTCCCCCCTTTCTTTTTTTCCTGTTTTTGTTGTTACCATCTACTCAATAAACCTCCATATTTCTTGATTGGATTGGCCAGATTCAGTTAGCTGTTTTTCTTTTACTCCTTTATGAGATCCATTATGGGAACTCTTTCCATTTGGCAAATTGAGACTTTGTCCAAATAGGATATGGAAATGTTCCTAATTAATGAGATGTTTTGAATATCCTACTCTGTAAGCACTGTAAGGAATACAGAGACTGAGCACAATCCTGGGAGTTTATAGACTGATTGGACAGGTCAGCATATATGTGTGCAGGGAAATCTATTCAACAGTACAAAACTGTATAGAACATATTGCAATAGAAGGTACCTCATAGAGGCAGTAAATGCTACAGGAGTTGAAGGAAGGGGAGAGTACAAGTGGGGATCTGAACTTTAGAGATCTGGTCACCCATTTTTTCTTAATATTCTTTTTGTGTGTGTGTGTGTGTTTTCCCTCCTGTCCTTGTTGGCATATTTCCCAAGGATGAAGGAGCATTTGAAATTCTAAGAGTTAATGAAGCCAAGTTAGTTTTGTCATCTTTGGGTTTTCTTCAACTTTATTTGGCCCTAATAACAATCTAGTCAATTAGAGGTAGCTATCAGAAGGCAGATTAACATTGTACTTAACATTGTTAAGAATTGATATGTGTATCCATGTGTCTTTTTGGAGCTTTATTGTACTTACTCTTTTGTAGCCTTTATTTATTTATTTTTAGAAAATAGGGCATCTTCTTATGTTATCAAATATTCCTCTAGAACATTCTTCACGAATTCATGATGTTCATTGTATAGATATATCATTATTTATTAAATTTATTAAATAAATTCTCTAATGTTGAATGGACTTTTTAAATTTTTTATTATTTATTTGCTTTAATTAGTTATACATGACAGTGGAATGTGTTTATGCATTTTGACATATTATACATAAAAGGGGTATAATTTCTCATTTTTCTGATTGTACATGTTGTAGAATCACATTAGTCATGCAGTCATATATGTACATTTAAATGGTACCTAAATTTTCACTTTTATTAACAGTTCTGTGTTGGTAACTATTTCTTTTTGAATGTATATTTCTTTTCTGAGGATAAATTGTAAACCTAGAAATGCTTGTTAAAGTACCCACCATTTTTTGTACTTCTGTTATTTATTACCTTTTGGAAAACCTAGCCCATCTTATGTTCTTAATCAGGAGAGTGCTTATTTTAGCCATAACTAGAAATAATTGATCTTTTTGAGATGGAAATTAGTTTTCATATGTTTAACAGAATTAATTAAACATTTGAAGGCCATTCACTAATATGTGTTGTGTCTCTCTGTAGTCCTCATGTAGTCAAATATTATGGCAGTTATTTTAAGAACACAGACTTGTGGATTGTCATGGAGTACTGTGGTGCTGGTTCTGTATCTGATATCATTCGATTACGAAATAAAACGGTAAGTTCTTTCTAGAGGAATGATGCTGAGCTGGTCTTCTAGTGGCATCTTTTCTCTTGCCTTTTGTTCACATGCTGCTTTTACTACCATATCTAGAGAGCTGACTGTCACGTTTTACCTTTTCTGTGGTTCTTTACTCTTCTTGACTCTTATCATATCCTACAAGTAGCAATATTGACACCAACTCGATCTAGTGATTTTTAACATGCTTTATTTTTTACTGTGGGAAATATGACTCTCAAATCCTGGTTATGGAATGAATTTTGAATGTTTTACTTTGAATTTGGATTTCTCTTTACCCAACATGTTCTTAGATTAATTTCTACTTAATATTAATCAGAGAATAATCTCATTATGGAAAATTATTTGCCATATGTGATTGCTAGAATAAGACCTAAGATTTATGGGTTATAGTTCTGTTTCAGTTGCTTAAACTCTGTTTTTTCATTCAGTTAGTATTTCTAAAACTCTGCTTTAGGCCTTAATAAACATACAACCCTACTCTCATGGTAGTGCACTTTCTAGTAGGGCACCAAAAGCAAATTACTTGGAAATTAGAAACAAAATACAAGATATTGATAAATGCTATGAAGAAAATGAATCGGATGAAGTGGTACAGTGATAAGAGTGCCTGGTGGGCCACTACAGTGCAGTTGGTGGTTGAGAAAGGTCCTTCCAAAGAGGTAACATGTAAAGTAAGACAAGAAGGAGCAGCTGAAGTGCAAGTGGAGAATAGCCAGTGCAAAGACGCTGAAGCTGGGATGAGCTTATCATGTTTGTGTGTTAGAAGGAAATAGACAAAAGAGAAACTGTAGGAGATGATTTGCATTTTAAAAAGATAATTTGGTTTCTGTATAGATTGTGAGTGGTTAGGAGTAGGAGGAGCAGGGGAATTTTAGCCTTTTGGGTTTGTTTGGTTTTTGGTCTTGATAGAAAAATTGAAATAATGATAATTATTAAAAGTATATAAAAGTATTTATAAATTGTGCATTACTGTACAATTTATAAGGTGGGGTCTGCTTTGAAACTTAAGTCATAAATTTTGGATTATTCTTACCACTATCTCCTTTTCTTTATTTATGCTATACAGAATTGATGGTGTTTTCTTAATAAAAAAGCAAGGTTTAAGCTAGGAATAAGGCAAGTATGGTGGCACATACCTGTAATCCCAGCAATTCGGGAGGCTGAGGCAGGAGAATGGCAAGTTTGAAGATAGCTTCAGCAACTTACATCTTGTCTCAAAAAAGAGAAAGAGCTGGGGATGTCAGTGTTAAAGTACCCCTGGGTTTGATCTCCAGTCCCACAAAAGAAGTAAATAAATTTAGCTAGGCAGACTATCCTAATATAAGAGAATTTAAGGAAATTCCAAAGCTTGAGTAATCTATTGATTTAGAAAATGGCACCCAAAGCTGCTTGTGTGCAACATGAAGTTGTTTTGTTTCAGGTATTTTAAAACAACCCAAAATTAATTTTGATGGTTCTTTATAATTTTAATTATTACCCATTGTTTTACCAAATGTTATGATTCTGCATTGTTCAGCACAATAGTCACTAGCTATGTATGGTTGTTGAGGATTTGAAATATGGCTGGTCTGAATCAAGATGTTCTATAAGTATAAAATATGCGCCAGAGTTTGAAAAATGATTACCCAAAAAAGTGGAGGGGGGATGACAACAAAAAACATTGCTTTTTAAAAAATATTTATCACATAGTAGAATGATGATATTCTGGATAAATATGGTTAAATAAAATATATTGTGAAAATTAATTTTAGTTGTTTCTTTTTTAAAATGTGGCTCTATTATAAATATAAAATTATATTGTGACTTCCATTATATTTCTTTGCACAGTGCCACTTTAATTGGCTGAGCTGGTTAGAATAAGGAATAAGTTGAGTCATGAGCTTTGCTCTCTTTGTACCGTAAATTCTAGCCTGTTACCTTGCTAATAGTGTTTGTTTGAACTTTCATGAAAACTATTATTTATCAGCATTGAGGCCTTAAATTACTTAACAAGTTAAATCGCTTGACTTTTCTGTGCCTTAACTTCATTTTTATAAAATGATGATGACAATAGTAGTACGTCTGTCTCACTTAGTTGTTTTAAGGATTTAATAAGATAAAAAAGCAGTATTTAGCATTAAACACATAGAAATGGTTGCCAGTTTTTAATACTATTAGTATAGTGCCTGGTTCACTATAGGTGCTTGTTAAATATTTATTGATTGTGTGGTAAGTATTAAACCATGATTAATCATGGTGTATAATAAACCGTTTGATTTTGTATATATGTTTGTGTGTGTGTGTGTGTGTGTCTGGTGCTAGGGATTGAACCAGGGCCTTGCATGATTACCCAAAAAAGTGTGTGGGGGGGAAAACAACAAAAAACATTGCTTTTTTAAAAATATTTATCACATAGTAGAGAAGCATATAACTTGGTTTTTATGACTCTCAAAGGAAGATGATATTCCTATTTTATATATTGAGAAATTGAGATGAAGAGAAATTCAAGAACTTGCATAAGTCACCATAAGCTAAAAACTTCTGCTTATGAAGTTTATTAGCTTTTGAGTTAGATGTCATATGTGGATATATGAATATGCTCTTTGGGAAGAGATCCTGTCAGGAAATTCTGAGTTTGGGATCAGCCAGCGTGTGGATGGTATTATAAGCTGCTAATGGGTTGAATAAAATCTTAGTTTATAGTCAAGGAAAGGAATTTAAACTGAACCTTCCCTCCTCCCTTTTCTAATGTATTATGTAAATAGATAAAATTTGAATTATTATGTTCTTTTTTCAGCTAACAGAAGATGAAATAGCTACAATATTACAATCAACACTTAAGGGACTGGAATACCTTCATTTTATGAGAAAAATACACCGAGACATCAAGGCAGGAAATATTTTGCTAAATACAGAAGGACATGCAAAACTTGCAGATTTTGGAGTAGCAGGTCAGCTTACAGTAAGTAAAAATATTAATTGTATTGATACTTTCAGCTCTCTCCTGGGAAAGCAATTCCTTTTATTTTTTAAAAAATAATACTTGACTTTGCCAGGCACAGTGGTGCACGCCTATAATACCAGCTATTCAGGAGGCTGAGGGAGGTTGAATCAGGAGGATCATTAATTTTGAGGAAAATGGAAAAAGGTGGAGAGGTCCATAAAATGGGAAAACAGCAGGATCTAGGACATAGTTCAGTGGTAGAGTTCAGTGATAGAGTGCTTGGCTAGCGTGTGAGGCCTCGGGCTCAGTTCCCATACCGGAAGAAAAAGAATTAATTAATTAACAATTTGTTAATAAAAAAAATTGTAGAATCAAAAATAGATTCAGAAGAGCCAGGCTCATAAGTTATTTTAGATCCTTTCTTGGGGTTTAAAATCACATAATTTAACTTTTTTTTTTTTTTTTTCCAGAGAGAGAGAGGTAGAGAGAGAGAGAGAATTTTTTTTTTTTAATATTTATTTTTTAGTTATTGGCGGGCACAACATCTTTGTTTGTATGTGGTGCTGAGGATCGAACCCGGGCCGTACGCATTCCAGGCGATTGTGCTACCGCTTGAGCCACATCCCCAGCCCCTAACTTTGTTTTTAACTCTTATAAAAACTAAAGAAATGATGGAATGTTAATTTAAATTTTTTTGAACTATGTCAGCACAAATTATTTAGTTGTAGGTGAACCCAATACCTTTATTTATTTATTTTTAACGTGGTGCTGAGGATCCAACCAGCTGCCTCACATGTGCTAGGCCAGTGCTCTACCACTGAGCCACAATCCCAACCCTTACTCAGCACGTTTTTAAAAGGAAGAAGAATTAAATCCAAATTATTTTTCTTAAATAAGGTATAACATTATTTTGTTCACTTTCCATGTAGTATTTGACAGTTACTATACTGAAAACACTCTTGTTTGGTTCTAGAATCATCTCTTCTTTCTCTTCCTACCTCACTAGTGTATAACAGTGAAAAAAGAAAAAAAAAAATTCAAAACAGGAAGCCTAGAATTTATCTGATTTTGTGAAATACCCAAGCAGTTCTATAGAAAATAGAAATAATTCTAGATAGGCATATACTAAAATGTGTAACATTATTATATATAAGCTATATATAAGCTATATATGAGTAGTTTTCTTGGGTGATAGAATGAATATGTGTATGTGTGTGTGTGTGTGTAGAGAAAGCATTAGTTCAGAATTTGGCATTATGTATAGTTTTGATGTTAAATCTGGAATATGTTAGGGAATCTTAGAGGTTTCGCAGCAGTACAGAATTGTTTTGATGTCTTAAAAAATCAAATGCTATTCAATATGATGATTTGTGGATCCTCTCAAATGGTTAAAATATACAAGTAAACCATATTAATATAATAAAAACTGCAACCTTAATAAGGAAACCAAATTGAAAAATATATTCTTTTGGTGCTGTATAAGGAGATAATATTAAAATTAAGGATATCCATTACATTTAATAATAATTTTAGTAATTGGTTGATTACTCAAAAATTACTTATAGCATTCTTATTGCTATAATGCCTGTCTTGACAGAATCATATACACATATACCACTCTAATACGTACAAGTCACTATTTTTAGTATACTTTACCACATTATATAACTATTTCCACTGTCTAATTCCAGAATGTTTTTATTATCCCCCAAATAAACTCCTCTGTAGTAGTCGTTCCCGTTCTCCTCTGCCAACAGCCCTAGGAACCACTGGTCTACTTTATGTCTTTATGTTTTGCCTAGTTCAGTCATTTCATTTATATATAAATACATAAATATTTCATATAAATATATAATATATGACCTTTTTTTTTACTTTCTTCTTTTAACATTATATTTTAAGGTTTATCCATGTTGTAGCATGGATTAGCATGTAGCATTCATTCGTTTTGATAGCTGAATAATGTTTCATTTTGTGGATATACCATGTTTTTTTTATCTGTTCATTGATTGAACATTTTGTTTATTTCCACTTTTTGGCTATTGTGAATTATGCTGCTATGAAATTTGTGTGAACCTGTTTTCATATGATACAAAGTTGCTGTGTCATATGGGAACTCCATGGCTAACTTTTCAAGAAATTGCCAAACTGTTTTTCAAAGTGGTTTACCATTCTACATTCCCACTGCTGTTATATGAGAGTTCTAATTTTTCCCCATCTTCAACACTTTATTTCTGTCTCTTTAATTATAATCATCCTAGTAGGTATATGTAGCATTCCATTGTGGTTGTGATTTGCATTTTACTAATGTCTAATGATACTGAATGTTTTTTCCCTTGTGCTTATTGAACATTTGTGTATCTTCTTTGGGGAAGTTTCTATCAAATCCTTTGCTGATTTTTAATTGAGTTGTCTTTTTACTGTTGAGTTGTAAGAATTCCTCTTATATTTTAGATATGAATCTCTTATTGGGCACATGATTTGCAAATATTTTCTCCCATTCCCTGGGTTTTCTTCTCGCAGTCTTGATGATATACTTTGAAATACAATTTTAAAATTTAGGTAATATCCAAGTTCTTTTTACTTTTGTTGCTTGTGTTTCTGGTATCATATCTAAGAAATTATTAGCTAATGCAAGGTCATAAAAATTTATTCCTTTGTTTTGTTTTTGGTGCTGAGGATTGAACGCAGGATACCTCTAGCCCTTGATCTTCTCTCGTTTCTTTCAGCAATGTTTTTAAATTTGTAGTGTATAAGTCTTAGACTTACTTGATTAAAGTCATTCCTAAGTGATTTATTCTTTTTGATGCTATTTTATTTATTTATTTATTGTTTTTTTATAGTTTCTTCTTTTTTTTTAAAGAGAGAGAGAATGAATTTTTAATATTTATATTTTTTAGTTTTTGGCAGACACAACATCTTTGTTTGTATGTGGTGCTGAGGATTGAACCCGGGTCGAACGCATGCCAGGCGAGCGTGCTACCGCTTGAGCTGCATCCCCAGCCCCTTGATGCTATTTTAAATGGAATGTTTGATTATGTTCACTGCTGGTGTATAAGAATACAACTGATTTTTGTATATTATGTCCTGCAATCTTGCTGAACTTCACACTTCCTATTTGGTTTTAATTTATAATGAGTGTATGTGTTACATTGCTAAAGAAAAAAAATGACTTCTTTTTGTCTTCACTAAAATAAAGTGAGACTAGTATAAGATGATCAGACTGGGCTGTTTTGTTGGGGAACTTATAGTTCTAAACTTAGGTACCTTTCTGACAGCTCTTATCTAGAGTCTATAAGCCCTGTAGACAGCCTTCTGAGAAGTATCAATGGATATCAATAGCATTTAGCCTAATAAATGCTAAGAAAATGTTTCTAATTCACAGTTTACTCATAATCTACAATCTGGAAATCCTGTTTCTGCCTCTAAAGAATATACCATCAGCCTAACGCCAAAAGCCAGGGTGGGACTAGGGAAGCCCACAGGTTGCCTAATGTGAAAGGAAAATCTAGGCCCTAATTGCTTCTTTCAACCCAGTATTCCTGTTTTGAGGTCCACTTTCACCATTTTCCAGACTAAATGCTACCAGTTTCTAAGCCTATTGAGTAGGTTGGCATTGAAATCAGCATGTTTACTATTTTTTTTTTTTTTAGAAGATTCCATTTAATAGTCTTTTCAGATAGTTACCACTCAGCCATCTGCTTTCCAGCTTACAAAGCTCTGTGGCGGTGATTTTTTTGTTCTTGTAGATTCATTCCTTTATTTTTATTTATTTATTTAAAGATAGATGCTGCATTTGTTTCTTTATTTTATTTTGTTGTAGTTATAGATGGATAGCATGTCTTTATTTTATTTGTTTATTTTTATGTGGTGTTGAGGATCGAACCCAGCAATTCACACATGCTAGGCAAGTGCTCTGCTGCTGAGCTACAGCCTGAGCCCTGGATTCATTCCTTTAAAAAAAAATCCTCTTGGGGCTGGAGTTGTGGCTCAGTGGTAGAGCGTGTGCCTTGCACATGTGAGGCACTGGGTTCGATCCTCAGCACCACATAAAAATAAATAAAGGTATTGTTTCCATCTACAACTAAAAAATATTTTTAAAAAATCCTCTTGATATCTTTTAAGTGAGTTTTAAGTGGGAGTGAAAATAAAATATGTTTGTGCAATCTGTCTTCGTTACCCAGAAATCTTTATTATTATTTTTGGTGATATTTATGGCTGTTTCATTCTCTGGATGTACCATGATTAATTAACTCATTCCCTACAGTTGGACACTGGATGCCCATTTAAATTGTTTATAGTTTTCCTATATCTAGTTCTGTGGTGAATATCCTTGCAACTATACTTTTCACATTTCCTTAAATATATTCTTAGGATAATTTCTTTTACAGTGAAATTGATCAGGAGATATGTGAAATTCTAAGACTTTTGATGCATATTGCCAAAATGCTCTTAGAAGGGAGTAATTTCTGCTCCCAACTGCTAATTATAAACACCTTTTTTTGTGGGGTCGGGGTATATGGATGCCAGGGATTGAACCTAGGGGTGCTTAACTGCTAGGGCACATCGCCAGCCCTTTTTTTATATTTTATTTTGAGAGATTGTCTCACTAAGATGTTTAGGGCCTCACTAAATTTCTGAGGCTTTCTTTGAACCTGTAGTCCTCCTGCCTCAGCCTCCTGAGTCTCTGGGATTACATTGTGGGCCACCATGCCCGGCAGCCAACTGCTACTTATAAATGTGCCCCTCTCCTTAGAATTTGCTAATATTGGATGGACAGTAAATTTACATCTTTCTTACCATATCTTTGCTGCTGTCTTAATTTTGACTATGGTTTTTTTTTCTCCTTTTTAAAAGTGGTATGTTATAATTATACACAATAGTGGAATTATTGTGACAGTGATACATGCATGTAACATTATTTGATCAATTTCACTTTCCAGTACATCCCCTTTCCCTTCCAACTCACCCCCCCCACCCCGATTTCCTTCCTCTACCCTACTGGTCTCCCTTCTATTTTCATGAGATCTTCTATTTTATCTTTAGCTTCCCAATGTAAATTAGTTTAATCACTATGGAAATCAGTGTGGAGGTTCCTTAAAAGACTAGGAATGAAACCACCATATGATTCAACTACACCAATCTTCAGTATTTTTCCTGGAGAATTAAAGTCTGCATACTATTTATAGAAGCATAATTCACAGTAGCCAGATTATGGAATCAGCCTAGGTGTCTATCAACAGATGAATGGATAAAGAAAATATGTACACACAATGGATTTTATTTAGCCATAAAGAAGAATGAGATTGAGAGCATCAGGTTAAGTACAATAAGCCAAACTCAGAAAGTCAAGGGTGATACAATTTTTTAAGTATAGAAGTCTCTGGATTTTATATAGAAAAATTCATCTACTTTTCTCAGAATTTCTTTGATGTTGTGCTTAAAAAGTCCTTTTCTGCTCCAACATTATATAACCATTCATTCATTCATTCATTATTTATTTATTGTGATACTGGGGCTTGAACCCAGGAGTGTTCTATCACTGAGCTGCACCCTAGCCCTTTTTATTTTTATTTCTTTATTTTGAGACAGGGTCTCATTAAGTTGCTAAGGTTGGTCTCAAACTCGCAGTCCTTCTACCTCAGCCTCCTGGGTAGCTGGTTTACAGGTGTGTGCCACTATACCTGGTCTGGGCTTTGTTTTTTTAATATTGAATTTTTAACCTATTTGAAGTTATTTTGGTGAGAGTGTAAGGTAGGTGTTTATATGACAAGTCAGATTGTTTTTTTTTTTTTTTCTTAATTCTCCTTTTGATGATTTGAAATGGCATTTTAATCTCATATATGTGACATACATAATAGACTGTGTTGTGTATATATGTATGTGTGTGTATATGTGCCATTGTTTCTTTCTGGACTTAATATTTTCTGTTCTACCATTGTACTGCAATACATGTTTAAGTGGGTTTATTATCCACTTATTACTTATTTTCAAAACATTTCTAGCTATGCAAGTATCTGTTTCTAATTGAAATAATCTAGTGAAAACTACTTTGACTACCACTATTTGAAAACACCCCTGCAAATTTGTAGTTTTCAGAGCTAAGGAAATGACTAAGCATTTCCTTAGTTCCTGTGTTAATTTTTTATATAGGTCTGACAGAGTGAGGTCAATTCAAAAGTGTTGCCTCTATCATTTGCTCCCGATTGGCATAACTTAAGTCACAGGCAATTCAGAAGGAACCTGGGACATCCTTTTGAATCTTTAGTTTTGCTTAAAAATCTTTCTCTTTCTAAAGAGAACTGTAGGAAGGTTCTCTTTCAATAGGGACATATACGATTCTGGGGAAGTGTACAAATGGTTGTTTGCTGTAATTTATACTATATTGTACTATATTCACATATTCTTTAAGCCACAAACTAAAACTTTAAAAAAATTTTTTTTTTAGTTGTAGCTGGACATGATGCCTTTATTTTATTTATTATTATGTGGTGCTGAGGATCAAACCCATGTGCTTGATGAGCACTCTACCACTGAGCCACAACCCCAGCCCATTTTTATATTTTATTAGCGACAGGGTCTCCATTGTTTTTAGGGCCTTGCTGAGTTGCCAAGGCTGGCTTTGAATTTGTGATCCCCCTGCCTCAGCCTCCTGAGCTTCTAGGATTATAGGCATGCACCACTGTGTCCAGCTACTTTATATTTTAATAACTGAGAATACTTTTATGTCCTTTGGTCATTTAAATTTCTTTTGTAGGGCTGGGGATGTGGCTCAAGTGTTAGCACGCTTGCCTGGCATGCACGGGGCACTAGGTTTGATCCTCAGCACCACATAAAATAAAAATAAAAGATGTTATGTCCACCGAAAACTAAAAAATAAATATTAAAAATCAATCTCTCTCTCACTTTAAAAAAAATAAATTTCTTTTGTGACTTGTTTGTTCAAACTTTCAGCATGATTTTTATATATATTTGAAGTACAAGGCATTTTTTATTGTTGGAAAATAAACTCTTTTCCTCAGTTTTATGCTTGGTGTTGGTTTCTCTGCTTTCTGTTTTAGGATACCATGGCTAAACGGAATACAGTGATAGGAACACCATTTTGGATGGCTCCAGAAGTTATTCAGGAAATTGGGTACAACTGTGTGGCAGACATCTGGTCTCTGGGAATAACTGCCATAGAAATGGCTGAAGGAAAGCCCCCATATGCTGATATCCATCCAATGAGGGTAAGGAAATAGACAGAAAACCAGTGGGGTGATTAGTTACTATCTTTAGAAGGATAGTTCTATGACCTAATTGATTAGGTTCCAAATAATAAATGAATTATTTGTATATAATTAATAAATGTCAATGTAAATGATACACTTCCACTGACTCTAGTTGTAGTCACTAATTACGTGTGATCTATCCGCCTCCATTTCAGAAGTTGGGTATTGATAGCCCCCTGGCAGAACATAGTCTACAGAAAAAAAAATTGCTTAGTTTGATTTATGTACTTATTTATGCTTTTAGTAGTTTAGAAACCCATATTTTAATATCATAACACCAGCTGGAGTTGAGTAGTGGTGGTTTTATTTTTACATATGAGCTTTCCATTCAGCTAGTCCACATGATTCCTGTTGTCACCAATTATCAGATACCAATTATTACAGCATTTTCTCTAATGGCTTTTTTTTAACTCCTGTCACTAACACTCAACCTGTTCTTTTGTTATCTTTTTTTTTTTTTGCCTGGCCCCTATAGGTGTTGACTCTTTTTTCCCTGTAGTTATTTGAATTTCTACGTTCTGGTTTGTTAATCCCCAGAGTCTTC